>NW_025927610.1:2282500-2882500 GCF_022837055.1 Prionailurus viverrinus | reverse complement strand
AGCCACTGACTGATCTTGTCACTGTTTCAGGATGTCCTGCGGTTGGAAGCATGCGGTGTGTATCTCTTCTTTCCCTAGGTAGCGTGCATTGAACGTTCCTCCGTATCTTTTCCTAGCTCGATAGCTCGTTTGTTTGTAGCGTGAGTAATATTTCATTGTCTGGATGGTCCACCGTTTGTTAATTCATCTCCTGCAGGACATCTTGGTTGCTTCCAGGTTTTGGCAATTATGAATAAAAGCTGGTATAAACGTCTGTGTGCAGGGGTGCCTGGGTGGCTCAGTCAATTAAACATCCAACTCTTGATCTCAGCTCAGGTCTTGATCTCAAGGTTGTAAGTTCAAGCCCTGCAGTGGGCTCCACACTGGGTGTAGAGCCCATCTTTGTGCAGGTTTTTTTGTGGATGTTAGTTTTTAACTCCTTTGGGTAGATACCGAGGAATGGGATTGCTAGATGTTATGATAAAATTATGTTCGGTTTTGTAAGAAACCACCAAATTGTCTTCCAAAGTGGCTGAACCACCTTGCATCCCATTAGCAGTGAAGGAGAGGTCCTCTTGTTCCGTATCCTTGCCAGCATTTGGTGTTGTCAGTGTTCTGGATTTTGTCCATTTTGATGTGTGTGGAGTTCTACCTCATTTTAATTTGCATTTCCCTGATGACCTATGATATTGCACATCTTTTCATATGCTCATCTGGCATCTGTATTTCTTCTTTGGTGTTTTGTTTTAAGGTATTTGGCCCATGTTTTAGTTGGGTTGTTTGTTTTCTTGTTGTTGAGTTTTAAGAGTTCTTTTTATATTTTGGATAACGGTCTTATATCAGATGTCACTTGCAATTTTTTTCTCTCAGTCTGTGGTTTGTCTTCTCATTCTGTTGTTGACCTTGTCTTTCACAGAAGGTAAGGTGTTTTGTTTTGGTATTTTTTTTTTTTTTTTTTTAATGAAGTGCAGTTTATCAGATATTTCTTTCATGGATTGTGCCTTTAGTGTTGTATATAAAAGGTCACTGCCAAAGTCGATGTCGTATAGGTCTTCTCCTGTGTTGTCTTCTAGAAGTTTTGTAGTTTTTTTAAATTTCACATTTAAGTTTATGATCCATTTTGGGTTAATTCTGTGAAGGGTTAAGGTCTGTGTCTAGAGTCTTTTTTTTTTTTTTTTTTGCATGTGGTTGTCCCATTGTGCCAGCACTGTTTGTAGAAAAGTCTGTCTTTGCTTCGTTGTATTGTCTTTGCTTCTTTGTCAAAGATCGGTTGACTGTATTTATGACAGTCTGTTTCTGGTCTGTCTCTTCTTTACTGTTGAACAGTTATCTCTGATTTTGCCAGTGCAACACTACCTTCCTTAGTGTACTGTCTTCATAGGAACCCCAGAGTCAGGTAGTGTCCGTTCTCCTACTTTGTTCTTCACCTTCATTACTGTGTTGGCTCTTCTGGGTCTTTTGGCTCTCCACATAAACTTTAGAATCAGTTTGTCAATATCCACAAAGTAGCTTACTGGGATTTGAGTGGGATTGCATTTCGCCTCTAGATCAAGTTAGGAAGAACTGACATCTTGCCAATATTGAGCCATCCTATCCATGAACACGGAACATCTTTCCATTTGTTTAGCTCTTCTTTGATTTTATTTATCAGAGTTTTATAGTTTTCCTTCAAGAGGCGCCTGAGTGTCTCAGTCAGTTGAGCGTCTGGCTTCTGCTCAGGTCACCATCTCACGGTTCGTGGGTTCGAGCCCTGCGTCGGGCTCTGTGCCGACAGCTCAGAGCCTGGAGCCTGTTTCAGATTCTGTGTCTCCCTCTCTCTCTGCCCGTCCGCTGCTCGTGCTCTGTCTCTCTCTGTCTCAAAAATAAATAAAAACATGATAGTTTTCCTTCAAAGGGTCTTGCAAATGTTTTGTTAGATTTATTCCTAAGTATTTCATTTTTTGGAGCGCTAATGTGAATGGTGTTTTTAATTTCAAATTCCACTTGTTTATTGCTGGCATGTAGGGAAGTGATTGACTTTTTGTATGCTAGCCTGGTGTCCTCTAATGTTGATATGAATGCTTATTAGTTCCAGGACTTTTTTTGATTCTTTCAGATTTCTGCATAGACACCATGTCATCAGTGAACAACAGTTTTGTTTTCTGCTTCCCAGTCTGTATACTTGTATTTCCTTTTCTTGTCTTAATTGCATTAGCTAGGATGGCAGAATGTTTTTAATCCTGTTTTGTTCCATAGTGTAGCCCCAGCGCCTAAAATCCCGTGTCTGGCACAGCATAGGCACCGTAGAAACTTTTGAAAGAATGAAACATGAATGTTGTGTCTCTTAATCCCTCTTAAATATTTTATGTGTCTTTACCAGCCATACGGCTTGGTGAGTTGGTCAGATTTATCTTCTAATTTATTAGTTTATTTATATATTTAGCTGTGGTTACTCTGCTGTATTCAACTCAACTGTTTTAATTCCAGTGCCTTCTTTTTCTTTTCCAAATCTGCAAATTGTGAGAAAAATAACTTCCTATTCTTACTCTGTGGAAGCTAGGAGCTCGTTCTCCGGAGCTAGGAGCTGTGCCTGGCTCCTTGGATATTCCTCTCTGCTGGTGATGGGTTTGCGTGCTGTGTGATCTCTTTCTCCTGGTTTCCTGCAGCAGGGAGATCTTCCAGCCTGCTCTGGGTTGTACAAGATCCCCCGTGCAGTTTCCAGCTTGCCTTTGCGGGGCCCTACCAGCATCATTCACTCTAGAGAGGTTTTTACTTAAGTTTCCTGGCTCAGGATTTGAGATATCACAGCCTCTGAGGCAGATTTCTCCAGAGTGATTCTGTCTCCCCGGTGTTCTCTGGTGGGTATTTGCTGAGGGCCCTGCCCCAGGCTGGCCGTCGGCTCAGATGCCGATGGCACTGTGACAGTAGGCGCTCCGGTCTGCTCTGGGCGATGCCTGCTCTTCCTCCCCAGTGTTCAGAACCACCCTGTGAAGTCGGTCCTCTGTCCTCAGGAGGTGGAGTGTGGAGGAGAGCATGTTGTCACTTGGATGGTTAATAAGCATTGGAGCCCAGATTCCAGGCTAGGCAGCGGCCTCCACGCTGTGCCCTGGGCCATTCCAACCCGCTGCCCTCCACACCCTTCTGATCTGCTGTAGGCTCTGTTTGGGGAGCCAGGAGCCCCAAGCCCTCGCTTTGTTCCTGAGCTCTGCTTCGCTCACAGCTGCGGGCTCTGCCCGCTGAGGCTGATTGCTGTTTGCTTTTCCTTCCTGGACCTGAAGGTTTCCCTTTCTTGCTCTGAATTAGGCAGCATAGCTGGCTTTTTTTAAAAGAAAAAACTACTTGACCACCTTCATCAGAAATCTCCTGTAGTGTGTTAACACGGTGACATAACATTAATAGAGCTCCTGATACCAAATCATCGTTTCTGGGTAAATCCTCTCTGGCATCTTTTAGTGTAGTAGTGACGGGGTTTGATTTACTTCTGTTTTGTGATGTTATTTACAGTGTTTTTTTTTACTGATCTTGGTCTATAGCTCTCTTTTGCATGCAGTTTTCTGGTTTTGGTATGAGAGCTATGCCAGCCTTCTATAATGTTTTGGGAAACTTTCCAGTATTTTCTACGTTCTGGAGTAATTTAAACAGCGGGAATGATATTTATGTGATGCACAAGGCATAGCACTTGGAAAGACTGAGCTCGACTGGTATATACCGACATGGGGAAGTAAAGATAGGTTGATCGGTGCGTGATCGCATTTGTGGAAATACGGACCCGCGAAACAACTCTGTTGCCGGATGCACGCCTGAGGCTGGAAGGATGCCCAGTGAACCTGTGACGGGAATCGCCTCTGAGGAAGGGCAGATGAGACTTGGCTTCAAGAGGAGGCCGACTTTCACTCCTCCAACCCACACCTGTGGGAGGCAGCACCGGGGGCTGGACCGCCGCTGCCCCTGTGCCTTCCCGCTTTATGACTCGGGTGTCGCGGTGTCCGCGCCCGGGAAAGGGGATGCGGGGATGCGAGCACCCGCCGCAGGCTGTCGTGGGTGGCGGGCGGTCTGACCAGAGGAGGCCCACGGGGTGCTGCGTGCACTTCCTTTTCCAGTTCTCAGGTACCGAGCACCCCAGAGCGAGCCCGAAGCACTAAGTCTGTGGGTGCTATTGTCTGGAGTTCTCTCCCTCCTTTTTTCCGTATAAAGACGGCTGGAAGCGAATGTGGCCTGGGGCTAACACACTGTCCTTTCAGGGCGGGGGCTCTGGCCTGTTGCGCCTGGCGCTTCCTTCTTGCAAACCCCTGCCTCCCCTCCCTGCGAGAATGACGGGTCCCTGCGGGGCGGTGGGGAGCGGGGCCCTCTGGGCTCTGTGGGCTCTGGGCCTCTCAGGCGTCCCACCCCTTGCCTGCAGTTGGTTTTTCTTGAAAGGCTGGACACGGTGAAAGATTTTCTAATTTATCGGTATGACTTCGGTAAAAAGCAGAACTTTCAGAAACATAAGACGAAGTGGTCGTTGGCTTGCGCTGCTACGCGGGAGGTGAAGGCCAGTGGCCTGTGGCGGCCCCGCGCCTTGGAGACTTCTCGCAGGTGGGGTCTTGGGACGTCAGCGGTCCACGCCCAGGTGAGGAGGAGACAGTGCCGAGGCGAGGAGACCAGCAACACAAATGAAACTTAAAAAAACAACAGCGAAAACAGACTTGTGAAGTCCACAGACTTAAAACAGTTATGTTTAACATGTTTAAGGATTTAAAATGTTTAAGGATTTCAACCACAAGCTTGGAAAGTGTGGTTCGTACGTCAGGGTGTGGTTCGTACGTCAGGTTGTGATTCGCGTAAACCTGGGCTTGACATTGAATCCTGGCCCCGGGACTTCTAGCCTTGTGGTCCTGGGTACCTTCTGAGAGAAGCCAGAAATCCGAATTTTTGTGTAAAATATCCCAAACTTTAACTGTCGGCAGCTAAACTCTTGACTTCTCGGCGGGCTTTACTTCTTAGCATTGTTTTCTTTGTGGTCTTGCTCTAACTAGGGTCCCAGTTTTCACACTGAACTCATCAGGGTCTGCTTAGAGGTAATATTCTACCTCATTGAAAGTTTAAGATCCTTGCACCTGTCTCGATTGATTTACTTCCTCTCCCATGCTATAGTCGCCACACGAATCTGTCCAGTTACGGTCCCCACAACCATAAAGTTTGCTTGGGTAACATGAATTGGAAACCAAGAGGAACAAAGAGGCGTTCATCTTTACTCATTTACTCAATACTTCTGGTGCCTTTCCTTCCTTCCTAAAGATCCAAGGCTCAGGGGCCCCCCGGGTGGCTTAGTCGGTTAAAGTGCCCGACTCTGGATTCCGGCTCAGGTCATGATCTCAAAGATCATGGGTTTGAGCCCTACATCAGGCTCTGCACTGACAGTGTGGAGCCTGCTTCGGATTCTCTCTCTCTTCCCCCCTCCCCCGCCCCTCCCCTGCTTACACTCTGTCCCTTCAAAATAAATAAACGTAAAAAAAAAACAAATCCAAATTTTAGTCTGGTCTCATTTTTCTTCCCCCGAAGAACTTCCTTTAGCATTTCTTGTAGTGTAGATCTGTTGACAGCTTATTAACTTGTTTTTCTTTTAACATGTATTTTTGCCTTCATTCTTTTTTTTTTTTTTTTTTTTTTTTTTTTAGTGCTTATTTATTTTTGAGAGAGGGAGAGAGAGAGACAGCGTGCAAGCAGGGGAGGGGCAGAGAGAGAGGGAGACACAGAATCTGAAGCAGCTGTCAGCACAGAGCCCGACGCGGGGCTCGAACCCATGAACCGCGAGATCGTGACCTGAGTTCAAGTCAGACGCTCAACCCACTGAGCCACCCAGGCACCCCTCTTCTGACTGCTTTTGAGATTCTCTCTTTATCTTGTGTTTCAGCATTTTGACTGATGTGCACTTGGCGTGTGGGTTCTTTTATATTCATTGTGCTGCATTTCTTGCATCTATAAATTTATGTTTCACCCAGTTTGCGAAATACTTCTAGCTGTTTCTTCCCCCAATGTTTTTTCTGTCTCACTCTTTTCCTTCTCTCCTTGGGGGTGTGAGTGGGAATCCAGACGTTTTGATATTGTTCTGTAGATTGCTGAGGCTTGCTCACTCACTTTATTTCTTTTTTTTTTAAGTTTATTCATTTATTTTTAGACAGAAAGAATGCAGAGGGCACAGAGAGAGGGAGTGAGAATCCCAAGCAGGCTCTGCACTGACAGCACAGAGCCCAACATGGGGCTTGAACTCACCAACCGTGAGATCATGATCTGAGCCGAAATGGAGAGTCAGGAGCTTGACCTAATGAGCCATCAGATGCCCCTCTTTCTTTTTTAAATGAATTTTTCTGTTTTTTTAGACAAGATAATTTTTAACGATCTATTTTCAAGTTTCCTGACATATCTAATATACTTTGGATGTATATCTAATATCCATCCAATGATGCTCTGATTTCAGTTACAGTATTTCTCTTGTAAAATTTACATTTGGCTCTTTTTTTAAAAATAGTTTTGGGGCGCCTGGGTGGCGCAGTCGGTTAAGCGTCCGACTTCAGCTCAGGTCACGATCTCGCGGTCCGTGAGTTCGAGCCCCGCGTCGGGCTCTGGGCTGATGGCTCGGAGCCTGGAGCCTGTTTCCGATTCTGTGTCTCCCTCTCTCTCTGCCCCTCCCCCGTTCATGCTCTGTCTCTCTCTGTCCCAAAAATAAATAAAAAACGTTGAAAAAAAAATTAAAAAAAACAGTTTTTATTTCTTTGTTACATTTCCAGTTTATTATTTTATTAATACATTTTTGTTTATGTTCTTGAGCATGGTTATAATAGATGCTTTACAGTTGTTATCTGCTGGGATGCCTGGGTAGCTCAGTCGGTTGAGTGTTGGTCTCTCGATTTCAGCTCAGGTCATGATCACAGGGTTGTGGGATCAAGCTCTGTGTCTTGATCTGTGGGATCAAGCTCTGCACCGAGCATGGAGCCTGTTGGGGACTTGTGTACTCGCTCGATCTCTCTCTCCCTCTCCCTCTCTCTCTCTCACTACCCCTCCCTCCCTCCCTCTCCCCCTCCCCTGCCTGTGCGTGCTTGCTCACTCTCTAAAATACAAATAACATTTTTTTTAATTAAAAAATGTTTTAAAATTCTTATTTGCTGGATTTTAATATTTGGGCCATTTCAGGGTTGGTTTGTGTGGTTTCCCTGTTTCTTCGTATGTTTAGTAATTTGGGGTCATATCCTGGATATTTTGATGATGTGCTGTAGATGCTCTGGATTCTGTTATGTTCCCCTTAAGAGTGGTAGTGTTTTTTTACTTTTAATTCTCTTAAAGTACACATAGCATGAAATTTATCTTTACTAGTTTGTTGTTGTTGTTGTTTGAGAGAGAGAGATTGTGCATGTGTGTGAGTGGGGAAGGGACAGAGGGAGGGAGAGAATCCCAAGCAGGCAGCCTGACTTGGGGCTCAATCTTACGACTGTTGAGATCATGACCTGAGCTGAAATCAAGAGTCAGATGATTAACTGAACCACCCAGGTGCCCCGTCTTAACTATTTTTAGTGTCCGTTCAGTAGTATTAAGTACGTCCGCCGTGCTGTGCAGTCGTCCCCACCATCCAGCCCCAGAAGTCCTCATCTTGTGAGTCCGAAACTCTAACGCCCATCAAATACCAACTCCCCGTCCTCCCTCCCCCCAGCCCCCGGCTCCACCAGCTGCCTTCTGTCTCTGTGATCTGACCGCTCCAGGGACCTCCTGTCAGTGGAATCACATAGTATTTGTCCCCTCGCGACCGGCTTATTTCACGGAGCACAGCGTCCTCCAGGTCCATCCGTGTGGTGGCAGGCGGCAGGACGTCCTTCCCGCTCGAGGCCGAGGAACATTCCGCCGTGTGGACGGGCCACGTTTTCTCACCTGCGCGTCTGTCGTCGACGGACTCTGGGTTCTGGCTCGTCTTAGCTGATGGGAACGGTGCTGCTGTGAACGTGGGGTGCACACACCTCTTGGAGACCCTGCTCTCCGTTCTTTTGTGTACATACCCGGAGGTGGAATTGCTGGATCCTGTGGTGGGTCTGGTTCTGGTTCTGTGGGGAGCCTCCACACTGTTCTCCACAGCGGCTGCACCATTTTACCTTCCCACCGACAGTGCACAGGCTCCCAGTCTCCCCACATCCTCGCCAACGCTGGTTACTTGATGTATTTTTTTGAGAGTAGCCATCCCACTGGGTGTGAGGTGGGATCTCATTGTGGTTTTGATCTTAAAAGTGGTCTTGTGGTTTATTTTTTGTCTAGCAGCTGGAATCTCGCTTCACTTACTTTATAAGCCAGGCTGTGTGGTCTCTGCCCCACATGTGTGTCGGCCTGGGATTCGGGCACAGTCTGTCTGCGGGATCTGGAGCTCTTCCTCCACGGCTCTCACCCGTTGGGAGTCTTACTTCTTGTAGGGTGTTCCAGGGGTCCTCTCAGACCCTCCTTAGGCACGAAACTAGAAGCCAGGACGTTCGCCCAGCACTGCTCCTTTCTTTGAGGAGCAGAGTCCCATTTATTTTCTTCCTGCTTTTGTCTCTCTTTGTGTCTTCAAGTAATTGTGACATATATACATATGTTACATAATTAAAAAAAAATTTTAATGTTGGTTTTTGAGAGACAGAGCACGAGCAGGGGAGGGACAGAGAGAGAGACAGAGAGACACAGAATCCAAAGCAGACTCCAGGCTCCGAGCTGCCAGCACAGAGCCCGACGTGGGGCTCGAACCCACAAACTGAACCGTGAGATCGTGACCTGAGCCAAAGTCAGGCGCTCAACTGACTGAGCCCCCCAGGTGCCCCCGTAATTATTTTTTTAAGTAGGCTCCGTTCCCAATGTGGGGCTTGAACTCCCCACCCTGAGGTTAAGAGTCACATGCTCTACTGACTGAGCCAACCAGGCGTCCGTTTTTTTTTTTATGTTTTTGCCCACTTCGGTCTGACATGAGCTGGAATCATTTGCCTTTAAGAAAGCGTTGCGTGAGCGAAACCACGTGCGCTCCCCCGTCTCCTGGTGTTAGCAGGCCATCCGGTGTGCGTGAAGCCGAGCCGGATCTTGGCCTGTTAAGTTTGCTCTCCTTCCCTGTGTCTCCTGCGAGGTCTGGGTGGAAGCCCCGGAGGCCACAAGCCCTCTTGCTGCACTGGAGGTCTCTCCACCACAGCACCGTCGGCGTGTTTGGCCAGATGATCCTGTGTCGTAGGGGCTGTCCTGTGCGGAGAAGGGCATTTCGCGGGCTTCTTGCCCCCTCCCCAGTTGACGTCTGTAGCAGCTCCCCAGTGGTAACAATAAAAATCGATTCCAGACGTTTGTCCTCGGGCAGCATGGGCAGTGGCTGCCGTGCACGTGTGGACCTCTCTGGTGTGTGCACTCTCGCGCACTTGGCTTTTCCCTGCCGCCCCTGCCGCTGTGCTGCCTTCTCGGAGGGTCCCAGTGCACTCTTGGTGAAGGGGTGCCCGCCTGTTCCTTGTTCCTGGCTGCCTTTTGGGCTTGGATGCCGTCACTGGGTGTCCCCACGTGGGGACTGCAGTCCTGCAGCAAAGACCTCATCGTCACAGGCGGCCTGAGGGGTCTTCCTAATGCTCGTGGGTCCCCCAGCGGCCCGAACGGCACGGTGCGAAAGTACGTCATGGCTCAGCAGTGTTGACCTTGGTAGTGAATCTCCAGGAGACAGCTGAATAGAAGGCACCATTACTACGATGCTTCTTGTCATCAGCCCTTAATTTGGGCCTGGGCAGGGAGGGGTGGATGACAGAGATCAGATGACTGGCCTGAGCGTAAAGCACACCTGATTTGGGCTGTCTTCTCCCTTTGTTACTCTTGATGTTTGGCTTCCCCCCATCGTCAGTCTGGAACTAACGATGGGCCAGGCATTGGGAGATCTCGTTTTCGGCTGTGCTGAGCAGTAACCTTGGGCATTTGCCGAACCTCTGCCTGGGAGGCCCCCTCAGCCGTGCCCAGACGATCGGTTTGGTTTCTGAGCCCTTCCCTCTTACCCTTTTGCAAAGGCCGGCCTGTCTCTGTGGCAGCCACCTCAGGTGCCAGCACTCACCGCCGCGGGGCCGATGAGCCACTCGTCACAGCCACACTGCTGGCTCGTGGTGGCATGGCTTGTGTCTCCTGGCCTGACTTTCGTGTTCTCCCCCTTAAAAGTGGTTCCCTTCCCTTCCCTTCCCTTCCCTTCCCTTCCCTTCCCCCTTCCCCCTTCCCCCTTCCCCCTTCCCCCTTCCCCCTTCCCCCTTCCCCCTTCCCTCTTTCCTCTTCCCTTCCCATTTCCCCTTTCCCCTTCCCCCTTCCCTTCCCCTTCCCCTTCCCCCATTCCTCTTCCCATCTCCTTTCCCCTTCCCTTCCCTTCCCCCTTCCCCCTTCCCCCTTCCCCCTTCCCCCTTCCCCCTTCCCCCTTCCCTCTTCCCCCTTCCCTCTTTCCTCTTCCCTTCCCATTTCCCCTTTCCCCTTCCCCCTTCCCTTCCCCTTCCCCTTCCCCCATTCCTCTTCCCATCTCCTTTCCCCTTCCCTTCCCTTCCCTTCCCTTCCCTTCCCTTCCCCCTTCCCCCTTCCCCCTTCCCCCTTCCCCTTCCCTCTTTCCTCTTCCCTTCCCATTTCCCCTTTCCCCTTCCCCCTTCCCTTCCCCTTCCCCTTCCCCCATTTCTCTTCCCATCTCCTTTCCCCTTCCCTTCCCTTCCCCCTTCCCCCTTCCCCCTTCCCCCTTCCCCCTTCCCCCTTCCCCCTTCCCCCTTCCCCCTTCCCCCTTCCCCCTTCCCCCTTCCCCCTTCCCCTTCCCTCTTTCCTCTTCCCTTCCCATTTCCCCTTTCCCCTTCCCTTCCCCTTCCCCCATTTCTCTTCCCATCTCCTTTCCCCTTCCCTTCCCTTCCCTTCCCTTCCCTTCCCCCTTCCCCCTTCCCCCTTCCCCTTCCCTCTTTCCTCTTCCCTTCCCATTTCCCCTTCCCCCTTCCCTTCCCCTTCCCCCATTCCTCTTCCCATCTCCTTTCCCCTTCCCTTCCCTTCCCCCTTCCCCCTTCCCCCTTCCCCTTTCCTTTCCACTTTATCGTTTTGTGACTGTCTCATTTCTGTGATACTGGAGCTGCCTCCTATGACCCAGGGATTATGTAAACGTCATACATGGTCTCACGATAAACCACACAAAGCCGTAGAGGTGTCAGGATACTTCTGTTAGGTTCTAAACGTGATGTTTCTTTTTCTTTTTGTTTTTCTAACACTGTAGTGCTCTAGATACGGAGCCTCTGGGCTGAATGCAGTTTAGCATCAAAAGGGTCCTCTTTCTGTCGAGAAGATTGCGAAGTGTGTCAAGATGAAGCAGGCACCGGAGACCCTCGGCAGCACGAATGGGAAGACCCAGAACTGTGAAGTGAATCGTGAATGTTCCGTGTTCCTCAGCAAAGCCCAGCTCTCGACCAGTCTACAGGAGGGGGTCATGCAGAAGTTCAACGGCCACGACGCACTTCCCTTTATCCCATCCGAGAAGCTGAAGGACCTGACGTCCCGTGTATTTAATGGCGAACCTGGTGCTCACGATGCCAGACTGCGCTTTGAGTCCCAGGAAGTGAAGGCGCTCGGGACGCCGCCCAGCACCACCCCCATCAAAAACGGCTCTCCGGAGATTAAGCTGAAGATCACCAAAACGTACATGAACGGGAAACCTCTCTTTGAATCTTCGATTTGCGGGGACGGCGCTGCTGCCGTGTCCCAGTCGGAAGAACACGGACAAAAACCGGAAAATAAGGCCAGAAGGAACAGGAAGCGGAGCATAAAGTACGACTCCTTGCTGGAGCACGGTCTTGTTGAGGCAGCGCTGGTGTCCAGGATCTCGAGTCCCTCCGACAAAAAGGTGCCTGTGAGGAGGCGTGGCCCGGGTGGGGTCGAGCGCAGCAGCCGGCTCTGGCCAGGCCCCTTCTGGGCGTGGGCCGTGGGGCGCAGGGGAGGAGAGTGTGCCCCCTCGGGCTGACAAGGGAGCCGGGCTGTGGCTCAGGCGACCCTGTGTTAAATAAGTCTCACAGCAGCCCGCCCGCCCGCAGAGCCAGTTGTGAAACTAGGGACTTGACTGAGTGTTGGAGAGTGAAATGGATAAAAAGAGGTAAAACCGGTTTCTAGACCCAGGTCTGGCCAGTTCCACACCCCTTGACCTTCAGGACTTAGCCTGACGACCAGAGAACGCGAGGGTGCTGGGATCTGGCTTCCTGCTGCCATGTTGGGGGGGGGGGGCGGTGCAGGGGGGCTCGTGTCCTTCCACATGGTTTGCCATCCGCTCTTGTCTCCTCTACCCGGTGGTCCCGCAGACGGTCCGCCTCCTTGAGGACTGGGTCTGCCTTGTACCTTCACGCTCTTGGTTCCCAGTGCGGAGCCCAGCACTTGAACACGTGTGAGCAGGTGTTCAGTCATCAGAGACGGGTGGAAACCCCTGCGTGTGATGAAGGACTGTAGGGGCTTCTGCCACCATGTCTTAAAGTGGCACTGCGATGGCCCGCTGCTGAAACGAGTATAAGCCATGTAAAGCGGCCAAGGAGCCTTGGCCTTGGCAGAAGGAACTAGGAGGGTGCCAAGGGCTGACGGTGCCTGTGGTCTATGTGAACAGAGGCTGGAAGGGGCCTGGGGTCCTTCGGTCTTTAGTCGAAGCTCCAGGCCCACTTGCAGGGGTAGGGAGAGGGAGCCTGAAACCACTTTGGGTTGGTATCGTCACCGAGGTTGGAGTATTTAGTTTAAAATTACACTTGAGGAATTTTATTTACAGTTTCCACAGATAAAAGGGAGAATGTTCAAAATTCCCTTGAAATCGTTAAAACAATGAAGATTTTTTAAGGTTTAGAAAAGTGAGTGCTCAGGAGCTGTTTGGCTCTTGCTAATGTATTGCAACGGTGAATTTTTTAAAAAAATAGATGAATTTAGCGAGCTGGGCTGATGCAGCGAGGGTCTGAAGTTCCCGTGGTTGTGGGGGACCTCGCTCGTTCATAGGGAAGAGGCTGGTGCAAGTTACTCCTGCTCTGCCAGTCGGTTTTGATAAACTTGGGTAAATACCTGAGTTTTGACTCTCATCTTCAGAGTGGGGTGGTGATCCTCCACATGGGGCTCTCACGTGGCTTAGAGGACACGACAATGCAAAGCTGGGGTCCTGTGGGCTAATCGGAGAGCCAGCACGTAGCAGCTGTGTGCCAGCCTTTAGCACCGTGTGCACGGGTCCTCATAACACACAGTGAGATCTCAGAGCCCTTATCCTTGGTTTACAGACGAGGAAACTGAGGCCCAAACAAGTTCAGCAACTTGCCCAGGTATGTAGAGCTCTGGGAGAAGGCTCGGGAAGTGACACTCAGGAGGAGGCCAGGAGCCATGCTGACCTTGCTTGTCCCACTGGAGGGACTGAGAGAGGAGTGGGATGGCCATGGCCCCAGTCAGGCCTCCAGCTCCTAAGTGACTCATGTTCTCAGGAAGAGAAATGGAGGCTCAGAGACCCCTAGGACCCAGATCACAATGGAGCTGAGACTTGTTGCCAAGCCCTCCTGAGGTTCTTGCCACCCTGGGTCCTTTTGTGCTGGGTGACACAAGTGCTCCCGAGAACTGACAGACACATGGCTGGGGGGCGCGGAAGGGTCAGAGTATGGATCCACGCTTCCACGAAAATAACTTATTTGACTAGCTGAGTAAAGCACCATTAAAGGCCACCCACCACACCAAGGAAATCGAGCTATGTAGGGCCCTTCATAGTCGGGTACCTACTGTGTGCGGTTTGATGAAGTGATAGCAGGGGAAGCACTCTCCTTGTGTGTGTGTGAGTGTGTGTGAGTGTGTGAGTGTGTGTGAGTGTGTGTGTGAGTGTGTGTGTGTGTGTGAGTGTGTGTGTGAGTGTGTGTGTGAGTGTGTGTGTGTGAGTGTGTGTGTGTGTGTGTGAGTGTGTGTGAGTGTGTGTGTGAGTGTGTGTGTGAGTGTGTGTGTGTGAGTGTGTGTGTGTGAGTGTGTGTGAGTGTGTGTGTGAGTGTGTGTGAGTGTGTGAGTGTGTGTGTGTGAGTGTGTGTGTGAGTGTGTGTGTGTGTGAGTGTGTGTGAGTGTGTGTGTGAGTGTGTGTGTGTGTGTGTGAGTGTGTGTGTGAGTGTGTGTGTGTGTGAGTGTGTGTGTGAGTGTGTGTGTGAGTGTGTGTGTGAGTGTGTGTGTGTGAGTGTGTGTGAGTGTGTGTGTGTGTGAGTGTGTGTGTGTGTGTGTGAGTGTGTGTGTGTGAGTGTGTGTGTGTGTGTGTGTGTGAGTGTGTGTGTGTGAGTGTGTGTGTGAGAGAGAGAGAGAGAGAGAGAGAGAAACCTCTAGCCTGCGTAATCTTTGGATAGAAGATTGGATTTAGGGGTACTTAGATTGTTAGTATGTATTTTGTTGTTCATTTTCAGGTTGCGGCTAAGAAAGAGTCCTGTCCAAATACTGGCAGAGACAAAGACCACCTGTTGAAATACAGTGTTGGCGACTTGGTGTGGTCCAAAGTGTCCGGTTACCCTTGGTGGCCGTGCATGGTTTCTGCTGACCCACTCCTTCACAACTACACCAAACTTAAAGGTATTGTGTTTATGGACTGTTTTTCCGTCTTTCTCTTTTTGCACTTAATCGTTCTAATCTCCAGACTTTTTTCTTACCTTTCCTTAAACGGCCCCACTGTGGTGGTTCTTTTTTTGTTTTCCTATTTTAAAAAATTGTGCTAAAATACACATAACATAAAATTGACCATCTTAACCATTTTTTAAGTGTGCAGTTGAGTGGTATTGAACACGTTCATAGCATTGTACGACCGTCTCCACCATCCGTGCCAGAGCTCACTCACCTTACGGGTCTGGACCTCGGTGCCCATTAAACGCTAACCCCCATTCCTGCCCCTCCTGGCCCCTGGCGCCCACCGTTCCGTTGTCTGTCTCCTTTTTGTGGTTTTGGTTTGCAGTGCCCTCAGGATTAGTGATGCTGAGCATCTGTTCACATGCTTATTGGCCATTTGTATGTCCCTGCAGAAGTGTCTGTACTAGCCCTTTGCCCATAGTGAATCAGATTTTGTTTTTTTTGTTGCTGAATTTACTGTGGTTCATTTTTGCAACGTTAATACTTGATTTGGATGTAACACATTGCCATTTCTTTTTATATCCAACTCAGACATTTACCTTACCTGATTGAATTAGTATTATCAATTGAGGAGTGGTCGTGGCTTTATGTTGCTTTTCAGGTTTTATGTTAATTTATTATCGTTTTAGATACATAATGATTGCTTGTTTCAGCGTGATTTTCAGAAATAGCATTTTTAAAACTTTTTATTTTTTTTAATGTTTATTTTTTTTTTAAATTTTTTTTTTTTTCAACGTTTTTTTATTTATTTTTGGGACAGAGAGAGACAGAGCATGAACGGGGGAGGGGCAGAGAGAGAGGGAGACACAGAATCGGAAGCAGGCTCCAGGCTCTGAGCCATCAGCCCAGAGCCTGACGCGGGGCTCGAACTCACGGACCGCGAGATCATGACCTGGCTGAAGTCGGACGCTTAACCGACTGCGCCACCCAGGCGCCCCTAATGTTTATTTTTTGAGTGAAAGAGTGTGAGTTGGGGAGGGGCAGAGAGAGGGAGACACAGAATCCCAAGCAAGCTCCGGGCTGCCCCTGTCAGCACAGAGCCTGATGCGGGGCTCAAACTCACAGACTGCGAGATCGTGACCTAAGCCAAAGTCGGATGCTTAACCGACTGAGCCACCCAGGCACCCCTAAAACTGTTTGTTTATTTTTGAGAGAAAGAGAGAGAGAAAGAATACAAGTGGGGGAGGTACAGAACAAGGGGCACAGAGGATCCAAAGTGGGCTCTGTGCTCTCAGCACAATTGACAGGGCTCGAACCCACAAACCGTGAGATCATGACCTGAGCCTAAGTCAGGTGCTCAACTGACTGAGCCACCAGGCGCCACCCCAGAAATCGTATTTTATGCTAAGTTTGAGTTATAAAGATGTCCCAGTTTACTTTTTAGGCCTGTGGGGAGAAGGAAAAACCAGAAATGATCTTTGCATCATGAAACTTGGGAATATAAATTATTGCACGGAGCACTTGGAGAACAGGGTAAGAATACAACGTGTTGATACAGATTAGAGCAGATCCTAACATAAGCAGTAATTGGAGAACTCACAAAACATAAAAACTCTTGTGTTTCTGGAGCGAAAAACGAGTTTGGATGGTTTGAGATTTTTCTGGAAAGTTCTTTTAAAGTTTGACTTGAGTTTGAAGAAGGCGCTAGGTGTGAGTACAGGGTTGGAGCTGAGCCGGGTAGCACCCCACAGGTCTGTGCACCCTTCCGCAGTGTGGGTGACTAGAGCCGGGGGCTGGGCCGGGCGGGCTCCCGGGCTTCCTCGTGCGGTTGTCCGGTCAGCCTCATGTGGCCTCTGGGCGGGACTCGGGACGCGGCCCCCCTGTTGCCCGGCTGCAGCCCTGGGTGGGGCTGCTGCTCACGCCGGCTGGCCGCTGGGGAAGGGGCATGGGGGCGCCTGCCTGGCCAGCGGACCGGAGTGGGGGACGGGCTCAGGACGAAGAGGTCCACACTGCGGTGGCAAGTGCCTCCGTCTGAGTTGTGCCAGGCCTGCTGTCCCTGGAGGTGGTTGGCCTCTGCCTTGAGGCTCGGGGACGCGCACCTGCTCAGCACGTGCTGTGGCGGGCCGGCTGCGGTTCCCGCCCCGTGGAGGACTGTCGGCGTCCTCAGCTTGCCAGAATTGGTGGGGGGGTCTCTTCCACAAGCCTTCGGGGGCCCCAGGATGCACCCCGGAGGCATCTAGACCTGGAGCGTGGAAAGAAGTAGTTGAGACGGAAGCTGGGTGGCCACACAGGTGCAGACGTGTGGCGTTGCTGGACCCTTCTCAGGCCTCAGCCGCCGGCACGGGGCCTCAGCCGGTTAGGTGTCCGGCTTGATTTCTCCTCGGGTCGTCATCTCACAGTGGGTCAGTCGTGAGCCCCCATGTTAGTCCGGCTCTGCGCTGGGTGTGGGGCCTGCTTGAGGTTCTCTCTCTGTCTCCCCCCTGCCCCTCCCCGCTTCGACTGGATGTGTGTGTTCTTGTCCTCTCCCTCCCCACCCCCCGCCCCGGCTTGAGTGCACACATGCATATTTCTCTCTCTCTCTCCCTCCCCCCCTGCCTTCTCTCTCTCTCTCTCTCTCTCTCTCTCTCTCTCTCTCTCTCTCTCAAAATAAAGAAACAAGCCGGCCACACAGCAAACTGAAGTAAAAGTCAGTGTGGCCTTCATGGCTTCCGCGTCTCTGGTCTGCCTAGCACATCACAAGCAATTTCTTTTTAGTGTCTGGGGATTTCTGCTCTGTTTACATGAAGCTCCTAGCTTGTCCGACCCTTGTAACCGAAGGAGGCTTTTGAATGCCTCTTTGTTCCGGCTACTGGGATGAATTAGCTTCAATTTCATTACATCTCCCCCCCGATGTAGAGCAAAAGGATTCCCGCAGTCTCCAGCAGCCTGTCCAAATGACGTGCAGACACAGCACGTTTTTATTCATCTCTCACTTCCTCTTTCTTTACTCTTAGAGCCTTCGCTCCGGCCCAAGACTTCTACTCTTTTGCCTACGACACTGGAGCATTCTTCTTCCGGCTGAGGCGTGGGCTCTGGACTTAGCCTGCCGGGGCCCCGCTCAGCAACTTGGTCTGGTAGTGAACCACTTAATTTAAGCCCCCGTTTCCCTCTGTGTGAAAACGGAGGGTAATGACACCAGCCCTTGTTTGGGAAAGTCTCCGTGGTGAGTAGTGAGCGTTCAGAATCAGGGCTCTTTCCTGAACACGTTCCTGTTTGACCAGTTGTTTTCCCCTGCACGGCCCTAGTTTTGGGCCATTTAATTTAAGGAATTTTGTGCCATTGTTAGTGCCTCGACGTCCCCAGATGTGGCCTGGCTTTGACAGCAGTGCTGAAGGGTCACACTTGAGTTCCATCTTGTCTTTTGTTTGTTTGTTTTGTGGGATGTTTTATTTATTGTTCGCTTGCTTTTTTTTTTTTTTTTTTTCATTAAAAGAATTTAAAAATTTTTTTTAATGTTCATTTATTTTGAGAGAGAGAGAAAGAAAGCATGAGTGGGGGACGGGCAGAGAGAGAGGAAGACACAGAATCCAAAGCAGGCTGCAGGCTCCAAGCTGTCAGCCCAGAGCCTGACGCGGGGCTCGAACCCACAAACTGTGAGATTGTGACCTGAGCTGAAATTGGACGCTTAACTGACTGAGCCACCCAGGCGTCCCTGCTTGCTCGTCTTCTATTTAAAAACCTTCCGAGCGTATAGTTCAAAGTGGGACAGTATGCTGGGCACCCATGCACCCTCACCTGTGTTTGTGAACTTTAGATGTTTTTTTTTGACCTGTTCCATCTCTCTCTGTCTGTGAACACTCTCTCTCTGCCAGCCCGCGGGAACGTAGGCGCAGGCCTCCTGGTGCCTCACCTGTACACGTCAGCGGGGTCTTCTGAGGACAGGGACCGCTTCCTGCCCAGCTCAGCACCAGCTACATGCAGGGGAGCCCTCCAGCAGTGACACGACGGCCCTTGGGTGGACTTCCCCAGGATTTTCCCTGTGCCTGTGTTTTTCCTTCGCTCGGGATTGGATAGGGTGCCTGCGTTGCACCAGCTGGCCCGGCTCCTCAGGCCCCCGCGGTCCAGCACAGCGCTCTGTGCCCCCAGCCCCGTTCTTAACTGTGCTGCCGTGTTGTGATCAGACTCAGGAGTCCCGTGCAGGTGTTGAGGGAGGGGGCTTATGTGGGGCCCGTCACCAAGTACCTGCTCCTCGCAGCGCGCTCCTCCAGGAGTTGTTTGGGGACACGGGGGAGGGGGCGCTCACGATTACAAGCAGATCACCTTGGGAAGAGCGGTACTGTGCTTTTGAAAAGTAGTTCAGAAGGAGGAGGGCCCAGGTGAACGCCCTGCCCTCCTGCCAGCGGATAGGAGGCTCACGTGACCTCTGGAAGGAAAAGGGGTCAGAGGAAACCATGAGGACACGTGTCCTGGTGGAATTGCTTCGGGAGCTCTTGGTGTCTGCTGTCCCACTTCTCGGTCGCTGGTGGCTGACAGAGCTCTCCAGTGGAAAGGTGCAGTCCTTTTTTGTCACTAGTGAGTGCCCCGCGGCCGTACGTGGGCACCACGTCCCCCCGCCAGCCCTTCCCCACGCCCTCCCCACTCCTTTATGACCCATCGGCTGAGCAAACGTATCTGCCCGTTTTTATCCTGCTTCCTCCTGTGTTTAATTAAGTGGCATTTTTCTGTGAAAATGAGCTTCTTCCTAAACACTTAGTTATGTATTACAGTCCTTACTCTTTAATGCCCTAGTTGTCCCAGATTTTAATCAGCAGAAGTCCCATTAAGTCCCTTTCAGCTGTGTCCTTTTGATGTGTCTCAGTGAGCCCGTGAGGGCTTCCTTGTGGAGACCCACAAGACGCTCCATGCACACTTACTTATGCTCTGCCGTGTCTGCCATTTCCTGGGAGGAAAGCTGGGTCCTTTAGAAGACGGCGGTGTGTGGAAGCCCACGTGTGGGCACTGCTTGTGTTCATGGCTGTGGGAGACCGAGAATTCACCGGGGATGTGTGAGGTAGGTCTCCAGGCAGGACGGAGACCTGGCTGCAGGTGGAACTTTGGGGTCCGTTTATGATTTCTGAACACTTGGCATGCAGCAGCCCCTGGTGGGTTGACATGGTGAGTGATGGGCAAGCTTTGGGGGCTCAGGCATCCTCACTGGGGAAGGACAGGGACCTGAAGGAAGGACGGCTTCTGGCATGGCGCTGGCTGAGCATGGGGATCTTTTCCCTGTGAGGCGCAACTCCCTCACCCTACCCCTACCCCACCCCAAGTTTTCTCTTTTTTTTGCGTAGGCGTACTTTTTTTTTTTTTTTTTCCACTTATCACACTTGGATTTATAGTTGTGGTTGAATCTGGATCTTAGTAATATACTCAGATTTAAAAACCTGGTGCTCAACATTCATGCAGACGAGAATGCAACTCCTAGACCACAGCTCAATCCAGGCTCCTTTGAAAGTGTAGATTCCCTTTGAGAAGCTAAGTTAATGAAAGTCTTAATAGCATGTTTGTAACAGGGGCGCCTGGGGGGCTCAGCCGGTTGAGTGTCGCCATTCTTGATTTCGGCTCAGGTCATGATCTCACGGTTCCTGGAATCGAGCCCCGATTCGGGCTCTCTGCTGACGGTGTGGAGCCTTCATGGGATTCTCTCTCTCCCTCTGTCTCTGCCCCTCCCCTGCTCACACTCTGTCTCAAAATAAATAAATAAACAAACGTTAAGACAGCATTTTTGTGATACACAGTAGCAGGACTTGTCTGGCCTGTTATTTACCAGGGTATCTTAGATGGATGAGCAGCTTTGAGGCCTGACTCAAGTTGGAAACAGAAGATAAATGTAGGTTTTTAGGTACTACACTATGAAGAGAACAATTGTCTTGCACCTGAGAGCTTCACCGTGTCCAGCGTATGCCCGTATCGCACTAGTCTCCTCATCAGATAACTGCTGTCTGGAGTCCAGTCATTTTCTGTTGTGGAAAAAATTTTTGTCACATTTTCTGTTACGGAAGGTCACCCTCATTGCTTTATTTTTAAATTCCAGCATTTTCAAAAAATATGATAGGTAATCTGGTCTTCTCATATCTTGGGTTATCATATCGCTTCATAGTATGATCTCCTTACTGATTTTTTCTTTTTGGCTTATTCTTTCAGTTACCAAGAGAGGTATGTGAAAATAATCGACTGATAGCCAACCTGCCTTCTTCTGGTGGCAGTTTTTTGTCAGTGTCTGCTTTCCCTGTTTTGGTGCTCTAGTGCCCTCCAGGGACTAAACCAGGAAATTCAGGCATGGTGATGCTTGTCCTTTATTTTCTGTGGAACTCTGTGGTGTCATGTCCTTGTGATTTTGTCCCTGTTCTCTATTCTTGCTTCTGTAGACACTTGTCTGCATTTTTTTTTTTTAATTGCTGCTCTTCCTGCCTGGAGCTTCAGCTGCAAAGCAGCCTTGTTTCTTTGTGGGGTCCTTTCTGCATGCATGGGTGACTGCTGTCAACTCAAAGGATTCGCAGAATCTGGAGAGATTCTGGCTCATTCTAGCCCAGAGGGTCAGGGTCACCTTGAGTCCAATGGGCCATGATGGGGACAAAAGGATTGTAGTGCAAAATTAGGTACCTGGGTTATTGGTGGAGGATAGGTTCTTTTAGAAGGTTGTGTGGGTAGGGGGAGTTAATGACAAGTGTTTTCATACTGAACATGATTGATGAACATCAGAAATCACAGGAAGACATAATTACTAATAAATGGTGGGACAACTGGTTAATTATGTGGTAAAATAAAACACTGAGATATTCACCTCTTGAAGCAGTGAAATTTCATATGGATTAAAAAACCCACAAAACTAGGAAAAAAACTGGGTTATATTGTTACCAAATTTCTAGGCAGGAAAGAACTTCAAAACTAATTATATTTATTTTACAAACCTGGGATCAGACTATAGTATTTTTCTCTGCCTTTTTTTTTTTTTCCACTTTCTCTGTAAGGAGTCTTTTTTTGTGTAATTAACTTTTGATAGAAAATAATGTAAGTTCATATTGTTTCATTATATGCACTGTAACAGACTTTCTTTGTTATGCGAATGGTGTGACATATGCCTATAGTCATTTTCTTGACCAAGGAAAGTTCTTTCAAAGTATTAAAGTAATGGAAGAAGTCACAAATCTCTTAACATAGTTTTGAATCTCACCTATTGTAAAATCAAAGTATACGTACATAAAAAAAATTTTTTTAATGTTCATTTTTTTGAGAGAGACAGAGCATGGTGGGGGAGAGGCACACACACACACACACACACACACACACACACACACACAGAATCTGAAGCAGGCCCCAAGCTCTGAGCTACCAGCACAGAGCCTGACACAGGGCTTGAACCCACAAACTGGGAGACCATGACCTGAGCCGAAGTCAGACACTTAACCAACTGAGCCATCCACACACCCCAAAGAAGTGTGCACATTTAACAAACAAATCAAATTCTATTGAGAGTTTAATAGTGAAAAATAGTCCAGTCTCCTCCTTAGGGCTAATGTATTTTTAACACTTCCAACATTTTCTTCTAGTTTTAACTACTTTTATTTTTTTTTAAAGACTTTATTATTTTTTTCAGAGCAGTTTTAGGTTCACAGAAGCATTAAGGTACAGATAGCCCACCCACACACATGCACAGCCTCCCTTCCCATCAGCATCTTCCACCAGAGTGGTACATTTGTTATAATCCATGAACCCACAGTGATACATCAATCACCCTAAGTCTGTAGATTAAATTAGGTTCCTACTTGGTGTTGTGTATTCTATGGGTTTGGACAAATGTATAATGACCTATATCCATCATTATAGTATCATTCAGAATAGTTACACTGCCCTGAAGAACCTCTGTGCTCTGCCTATTCATCTCTCCTTCCCTCTGAACCTCCAGCAAACACTGATCTTTTTACTGTCTCCATAGTTTTGCTGTTTTCAGAATGTCATATAGTTGGATTAACTACTATTTAAAAAAATTTTTTTAAACATTTACTCATTTTTGAAACAGAAACAGAATGTGAGTGGTGGAGGGGTAGGGAGAGAGGGGGAGGCACAGAATCTGAAACAGGCTCCAGGCTGTGAGCTGTCAGCACAGAGCCCGACGTGGGGCTTGAACCCGCTAACCATCAGATCATGACCTGAGCCGAAGTCACACGCTTAACTGACTGGGCCACCCAGACTCCCGATTAACTACCATTTTTGATTTATCATTTAGATATTTTCTGTTGATTTTCTATTATGGAAAGTGATCCCTTCCATTATTTCTTATTTCTTTTCATCCTCTGCATATAATTAACTTGCTGTTTTTATTACATCAAACATAAATGTTCACGTAATTTTGACTATGTAAATATCATTGAGTGAAAAGAGAAGTGTGTTCTATAATTGCATTTTCTTTCTTATACAACCTTTTTTTTCCCCTGGAGTTAATTATTGCCTTTGTTTTGTTTTGTTTTGTTTTGTTTTGTTTTGTTTTGTTTGAAAAAGTAGGCTCTTATGCCCAATATGGAGCTTGAACCTATACTCCAAGATCAAGAGTCACATACTCCACTGACTGAGCCAGCCAGGCACTGCTGCTTTTACTTTTAAATCCTGTGCTTTGCTGTCTATACAGCCTTATTTATTTTTCTGTCCCTGAAACTCCTCCTTTTATATAGATTTTTCTGTTGGGGGGAAAATGTGAAAACCTGTGTTTGCTATTTTCCTTTTCTGCTCCCTGGATCTCATTTTTTAACCATCTTTCCTTGCTGCTCAGATTTTCTTCTGCTATGGAAATGTTCTTTTTTCTCATCTTTTCTTCCCTTGGAGCTCTGTGCTAGAATTTTCCATTTTCCTGCTTCAGTCTGGACTGCCAGCACTCTTTTAACCTTTTGCATTATAGTAATCTTAGACTTCTTAAAGATGCTTTCCTGAGCTACGTGCATTGTTTTGTGTGGTTCCACACTGTGCTTTTGGTCAGTTTTCCTTTTTTGCTGGAATATATTTTTGGTATTGTAAGAAAGTGTGTATGGGTTGTAAATTTGTGGTTCATAGGATGCTACTTCTCTATCTTCACACTTGATTGATGGTTTGGCTCAGCGTAGAATTTTATGTTGAAAATAATTCTTTTCAGAATTTTGAAGGTATTACATCATTTCCTTCTAGCATCCAGAATTGTTCTTGAAGTACTATTACACTTTTCCGTTAACATGGAAGCTGTCTTCCTTCAGTGGCTTAAATGTCACAAAGATGTACCTTGGTGTGGGTATTGGATGAGACACTTAGAATTGTTTTAGTTCTGAGACGTGGTCTTGTGTTGTTAATTCTTTGACAACTGTCTCTGTTTCTCTCTCTAGAAGGACAGTTACTTGAGTATGGTCCTTCCTGGATTGATCCTATAGGTTTCTGACAGGAGTAGATATCTTTCATCTTAATCTTCTTTCTGGGAGATTTCTTAACATACCTTCCAAACTTTCTTAATGATTTTATTTTTTCATAATTGTATTTTAAAGTTTCTGATAGTTCTTTTTATTTGTTTTCTTTACATAGCAAACTAGAGATTTTCTTTGTCAGGTGTCCTCTCTTCCTGGCATGGTGTGTGTGTGTGTGTGTGTGGCCCTGCAGAGATTGCTTATTTTTGTGTATCTTGGGCTTGTTTGTGCTAGAGGCTTCCCTGGGTCCCGGGAGTCCTGGATGCTGCGTTTGCATTCGAGAGAGCGCCACTTAGAGCCGCTGCAGCCTGTGTGTGGGGAGACGGACAGCTTATTTTAGAGGGTCCAGCTGGCCATCGGCCACTTAGTTGGGGGGATCTCCAAAAGACTCAATGGAGACATTTTTCCTCTGGATGTGTTGGTTCTGTAGAAAGTGTTCTTGGATTTCTTTTGGCCAGCGTTCTCTGTGAAGGAACAGGGCCTGGCGGTCCTCCCATGGAGATCCCCCTTTCTCCCTCCACTTGGCACAGAGGTCTGACCTTTTAACCAGCTTGCTTGTTTTCAGCCTCACTCTTCCTCAGCCAAATATGGCATTTTGGGATCCTCTCTTGGATTTTGGGTTCAAGTGTCTCTTTCCTCACCCATCTCCCTTCTGGCCGCACTGTAGGATGTGGCTTTTTCCTTTCTGCTAAGAGGAACAGCAGTGGACATCTGAGGGGTTACCCTGTGGCCTCATGGCTGCCTTCAGAGGTCATTGGTACCCTGATTCCCCCTCTGAGCATTGTGAGTGAGTAGCCGGCCCAAGGTTGCCCAGCTGGTAGGTGATGGGGTTGGGATTTGAACCCGGGCCATCTGACACCAGTCTGTATCCCATTCGTTGCTGCCTAGTACCCTCTCTGTTGAATGGCCCTTTTGCTGATGTCCTCTCTTACTTTCTTTATTTGGTAATCTTTTTAAGTGGATCTTGACGGAGGAGATAAAGGAGAGCGTTTATTTACTTTCTTTCCTAGTCGAATTTGAATCTTACCTGAATCCCTCATAAATGTGTTTCCTTTCTCTTTGACGTGGAGCTTGGTGGGGTAAAAAGAGTAGGACTTTTTTTGAGGTTAACAGACTGAAACAGAACCAAATAAAACAACTTCAAAGCAGCTTCATATCACTAATTATTAATAGACTTGCCTAATTTGATCCCAAATTCTACCTTTCAAGTTCTAACATTTTATTTTAAAAACTAGGTCAGAAAAAGAGTGCACGCCAGTATCACGTACAATTCTTTGGTGATGCCCCAGAAAGAGCTTGGATATTTGAGAAGAGCCTTGTAGCTTTTGAAGGAGAAGGACAGTTTGAAAAATTATGCCAGGAAAGTGCCAAGCAGGCACCCACGAAAGCTGAGAAAATTAAGGTGATAGATGTTCCTTAAGTATAATTTTAGACCAAAATAATTTTTACTCTTAATTATTACCTTATTTTGAAATTATGGTTGCTTGATATATTATAATGATTTATGTCTATCGTTGTTTGATTTTGCCCAAGTATGCTGTGTTACAGAATACGACAAGTGTCCTTAGAGACCTAGTTTATTCGTTTTACTCATTGGATGATAATCAGATAACTTCTTTTATAATTTTTATTTTTCTTTGTATACATAAAAATACGTGAAATGTTGTCTCTGATATATACTATGTAGTGTGTATGTTACATTAGTTAAATGGGATTGGAATTGGTTTAAAGAAACAGTTATTACATTGGGCTGAATTCTGTCTAAACCTTCAAGTAAATTGGTTTTTATAGCTTTTGATTTCTAAATTTGTCTGGAATTCTAAAAATATTCTTCTTTAAAGTGGGTTAACTTTTTTGTTTGTATAATGAAATTTACAGTGGCTTATGTTTCTCTTTTCAGCTGTTGAAACCTATTTCAGGGAAATTGAGGGCCCAGTGGGAAACGGGCATCGTTCAAGCAGAAGAAGCTGCAAGCATGTCTGTGGAGGAGCGGAAGGCCAAGTTCACTTTCCTCTACGTGGGGGAGCGGCTTCACCTCAACCCTCACGTAGCTAAGGAGGCAGGCATTCCTGTGGAGGCTCCGCCACTGGGACCCATGGTAGAGCCCTCAGGAGTCCCCGAGGAAGCTGCTGCTGACCCCAAGTCCATGCGAGAAGAGGGCGTTCCCATCAAGAGAAGGCGGAGAGTGAAGCTGTCTAGCTCTGCCGAAAACCGAGCGGGTGACCCTGGGACAGTACAGAGTACTCCTCAAAAGATGGCAGAGGCCGACCCCAAGAGAGGAGTCGGGTCTCCTCCTGGGAGGAAGAAGGCCACGGCCTCCGCTCCACGAAGCAGAAAGGGAGATGCGGCATCCCAGTTTCTGGTCTTCTGTCAGAAGCACAGGGACGAGGTCGGTACTGTGCCGGGTTCTCAGTTGTGCGTTTCTTCTGGGGGTTCCCGAGTTTGGGGAACATCCTTTCAGCGCAGTCCTCCCGTTCCGCGGTGCTCTCAGCTCGCTCTGTAGTGAGCTTTGCAGAGGTTTGAGCTGTAATACGGGAGTGTTAGGGAACCGCCACTTTCGTCCTGGAGGGCGGGGACGCTTGCCTGTGTGCTCTGGGTTACTAGAACGTCCCTCCCGTTGTGGATGAGGAGACAGCAGGGACAGAAGTATATCGATAGGGCAAGCGTTTGAACACTTTTCTTGATCACCTTCCTGGAATGCGGCATCGGTTAGTACATGGTGATAAGGGCTTGGTTGTAAAGAGCTGAAGGGATTAGACCCCCGGCCTCGGTTATGTTCGATATTACGCGTACTGATACACGGGTTGGGAGGGGCTTTCCTTAGGAACAGAGAGGTGTAATGGGAGAAAATCGAGTGTGTGACTCACTGTGTTGCAGAATCAATGATCCACTCGGTAGATGGAGAAAAGGCATTTGATAGAATTCATTGCTCTTTGATACGAAGTTAGCAAGCCGGGATTAGAAGGTAACTTCCTTAATCTGTGGAAGGGTATCAATCGGAAGCTTTCGGCGAGCATCACACTTACTAGTGAAGCATTAGAAGCATTCTCTTTAAAACCGTGAACAAGACAAAAATGCCTTTTTTTTTTTTTTTTTACCACTTACGTTAAGTGTTGTAGTGAAAGTACTAGCCAGTATAGTAAGATAAGGATAACAAATAAAAAAGGCATAGTTGTAAAGGAAGAAATAAAGCTGTCATTGTTTGTAGAGGTCTGTGTAGAAAACTTCAGAGAATCTACAGGGGCGCCTGAGTGGTTGTCGGTTAAGCATCCGACTTTGGCTCAGGTCATGACCTCACAGCTTGTGAGTTTGAGCCCCACGTTGGGGCTCAAAGCCCACTGTGCTGTCAGCTCAGAGCCCACTTCAGATGCCCCTCTCCCCGCCCCAGGTGCCACCGAGGTGGAGTAGCACACACATGTGCGTGGTCTCTCTCTCAAAAATATAAAAAAAAATTTAAAAAAAAATTTAAAAAAGAAGATCTTCAGAATTGATAAAAGTTCACTAGGACCGGGGTATACAAGAACGTAACAAAGAGGAAATTAACATAAGACAGATACCGTTTGAGGCACCTGGCTGGCTCAGTTGGTGGAGCGTGCGACCCTTGATCTTGGGTTGTGAGTTTGAGTCCCACCTTGGGTGTAGAGATTACTTAAAAATAAAATCTTACCAAAAAAAAAGATACCATTTATGACAGCAACAAAAATATAAGGTATCAAGAAATAAATACAACACACCCCTTTGTTTATAGCAGCATTATCAACAACTGTGGAAAGAGCCCAAATGTTGAACAGGTAAAGGAGATGTGGTGTATGTATACAATGGAGTACCACTCAGCCATCAAAAAGAAGGAAATCTTGCCATATGCAGTGATGTGGATGGAGCTAGAGGGCATTATGCTAAGCGAAATCAGTCGGTCTGGGAAAGACAAATACCACATGATTTCACTCATATGTGGAATTTAAGAAGCAAAACAGATGGACACATGGGAAGGGAGGGGAGAGAGGGAAACAAACCACAGGAGACTGTAAGGACAGGGAACACACTGAGGGTTGACGGAGGCAAGTGGCTGGGGGATGGGCTCGATGGGGGATGGGTAGTACGGAGGGCGCTTGCTGGGATGAGCACTGGGCGTCGTATGGAGGTGAGGAGTCACTGGATTCTCCTGGAACCGATATTACACTACGTATGTTAACTAGTGAGAATTATAAATAAAAATTTGAAGGAGAAAAAAATATAACAAAATGTGTATGACTTTGGGAAAAATAACTCTTGGTATTTTAGCAGACCTGAATAAATACACACATTAATATATAGGAAGGTTCCGTATTCCGAAGTTGAGGTTGTCAATTTACCTTATATTAAACTATAGATTCCATATAATCCCAATAAAACTCCCAGTGGGAATTTGTTTGCACTTTGTAAGTGGGTGATGAGTAGCCACGTTGAGGAGAAGCCCGGCCTGAGGACTTGCCCACCACACAGGAGGTTCTGTTGCTGGGGGCAGTGGTGTCGGCCGGGGATGTTCAGGGCAGTGGCCGCACCCAGAGAAGAACCTGGAAGCAGATGGGGAAGGGGCGCGGGCAGCTGGACAGTCTGGACGGGCGCCAGGACCGCCCAGGGCTTCCAGGACTCAGCCACTGCGGGACAACTTTGTCCTTTGGGAGGGGGGAAGATTTCTTTTTTTTTTTTTTGGGACAGAGAGAGAGCATGAACGGGGGAGGGGCAGAGAGAGAGGGAGGCACAGAATCGGAAACAGGCTCCAGGCTCTGAGCTGTTAGCACAGAGCCCGACGCGGGGCTCGAACTCACGGACCGCGAGATCGTGACCTGGCTGAAGTCGGACGCTTAACCGACTGCGCCACCCAGGCGCCCCATTTTTCAACTTTTTTTTTTTTTTTTTTGGGGGGGGGGGGGGAAGATTTCTTAAGCCAAACCGATCATAGGCCCCTGAGGAGCTACGTTAAAATGAAAGTTTATGTGACAGGGACAACCGGGAACAAAACGAAAGGACAAACTGGGTACGGAGCTCAGACCATTCTGAAGGCTGCGAAAATGGCAATTTCTAGAAGAGCCTGGGCAGCCAGTGCATCCACAGAGAGAGGCCACTCTGCCTCGCTGGCAGCCGGGGAACCACAGAGGACTGTCCGCGGCTGCCGGGTGAGCGCCCCAGCCCTGCGCCTCGGGAAGGACGGGCAGAGAGAGCCCGCATCGTTCTTTACACTTGGTTTCCAGAGAAATTTGGTGACGTATCGCGGAATTGAAGATGCGTGGGTTTTTTTTGTTTTTGTGTTTTTAAAGTTTTTATTTTAAAAATTTACTTTTTCATTCATTTGAGTAATTCTACACCCACCGTGGGGCTTGAACTCACCATCCTGAGATCAAGAATCACATGCTTTTCCAACTGAGCCAGCCTGATGCCCCGAAGATGCATGTTTTTTCTGTCTTGTGAGGTCACTCCCGGGTACTGACCCCGCAGAAGGTGGCCCACGTGCCCAAGGAGACGGCACGGTGGTTGCAACTGAGAGGTGGTTAAGGGAGGGGCAGGGCTGGCGTGCTCCTGTGGCCGACTCGGGGCGGCGGCGAAGGGGCCGCCGCAAGTCCAGCAGGAGGCCGTCGGCCGAAGGACGTGCAGATCCTGTCACTCGTGGGAAGTGTGAAAAGTGCAGCGCACCCCCCGTTTTACCCACCCGTCTGCCTCATCTGTCCCCGAAGAGCAGCGTCTCGGAGCGGAGAAGTCGGCCCAGGGAGGAGCCGCGGCCTCTGTCGGACTGGAAGCGGTACGGGGCGCTGAGCGGTGTGGACCGTCCCCGCCGGGCCCCCGTGGTGGCTGCCGCGCAGCTGCGTGCTCTGGGAAGCAGGGCAGGGCTCTCGACCAGAGCCGGCCAGCCAGCCACACTCCCGTCTGTTTGTCCCTGGTCTCTCCGCGCATCTGAAATTACGAGAGAAAAGCGGGCGCCTGAGAATTCAAACCGCTTTCCCGAGACCACCCTTTCTGCCTTTGGGGACCCATCCTGCTCTCAGGACGGCCTTTCTAGTACTAAGGAAAGTGCCAAGAGCAAACAGAAGCCTCTCACTCCAGCAACTGCGTGTGTGAGGTGCTGGGCACCCGCGGAGTCCCTCAGCTCCGAGCGCCTCTCCAGAGCACGTGACGCACAGGTTTGCCGCGGCGTCCTGCTACATGCAGAAGCCAGAACTGAAGGGTGCCCGATGAAGCTTCAGTTCACATTCAAGACAGGTGCCCTACCCTGCCCTGCCTGTACCCAGTCTCTGTTGGGGATGGGGTATGAGGCCCATGGGCCCCTTCCCTCCCAGCTGGGTGCAGGTGTTGCTTGGTTTGGGGTGATTATCGTCGTCAGAAGAGTGATGACGCCTGGACGTTCTTTAACCGTTTCAGCGACTTTGTTGTTAATACAAGTGTGTGTGTGCTGGTTCTGTGATAAGTAATTCTAGGCTTGAATTGGGGAGGCTGCTCTCCGATTCACCCTGGAAAATGATCTGGGTCTGTCTAGGTGGTTTTTTCTTTTCGAGGGGTGACGGTGACTCCAAGGATGGTTTTTGTTTGGTAGTTAGTTGATGAATCATGGCCAACTCTTGAGGAACAGAGTCGGATGAAGCCTTCCCTCTGCTTCCTGCCCCCTTTTCCGGGGTCACTAGATAGAAGACTGTGACTCTCAGGGATATTTGGCTGCTGCCCGCGGGCTTTTGTTTTGAAGTTCAAGTTCCTTCTTGCAAACGAAGGAGAACATGCTGCCTTGTGAAGTGGGTTGAGTTCTTCATTAACGTGCTTCGCTTGGTTCTCTCTGTCCAGCAGGCTCAGCTCACAAGTGTCCGTTGTGGCGTCCCTGGAGCACAGTGATGGGGCTGCAGTGGGGGTGGTGAATAGTTTGCTGGGAGACAGAGCCCGCAGTGGGATGGAGTCCTGCTGATGAGGGCCTGGGCGGGGGTGGGGGTGGGGGGGACCTTGCAGGCAAGGAAGGGAGAGCAGCTGGGGGAGCCCCACTGTGACAAAAATCCCAGGAAGGATCTCCCAGAGGCTCCAGCATCAGTAGCAATGTCGTTGGTTACTGATGTGTATGGTCTCAGTTTCCAAGTTTTAAAGAATCTGTTTCACCTTCCCTGATCCCAGTTTTTATCGATGTGATATAAACAAACCGTGCTTCACGTCTTTCTTCTTTGTACGAACGTTCGCGGTAGTTATGTAGTATCGCATAACACGTTGCCTCAGAACCTAGTGGCTTAAGACAACAACACGCATAGGGACGTCTGGGTGGCTCAGTCAGTTGAACGTCCGACTTTGATCTTGGCTCAGGTCTTGATCTCAGGACGGTGAGTTCAGGCCCCACGTCGGGCTCCGCACTGGGTGTGAAGCCGGCCTGAAAACCGCCGCCGCCGCCACCACCACCACCACCACCACCACCAGCACACGTGGATCCGCCCACAGTGTCTGCAGGTCGGGGGTTTGGGAGCAGCTCAGTGGTTCCGGCTCAGGGTGTCCCGTGAGGTCACAGTTAAGAGGGGGGCTGGGGCTGGGGGATGGTCTTCCGAGGTGCTGCACTGATGGCGCCTGCAGGAGGCCTCAGCGCGTGGTCCTGTCCGTGGGGTGGCACCGAGGCAGGCTTCTTGTGGAACGGGTGATCCCGGAGGGCAGGGCGACGTCTTCTGGAAGTTCAGACTTGAAAGCCGGTGGGCTGCCTGTCTACACTGTGCGTTGGCTACACTGGCAGTGCCACTCAGCAGGGAGGCGGGAGTCCTGGCAGCAGCTCCCGGGGCCCCTCGGAGGGTGGCGCCGTGACCATCCCAGAAGTCTAGAAGGCGGCACAAAGGTCTGAACGGGTGCGTGGGCAGACAGGTGGGCCGGGGGCGGGGAGTGCGAGCCCTGAGGGGTGCGCGGAATCTTTGTTCCGGTGTCGTTGAGTCAGCGCAGTGGGTGAGCTTGGGGGTATTCGGCCTTCTGTGCCTTTTTGTGTGTCCGAAGTAGTTTATTGAAAGTATGGGAGTGGCCACCGCTGAGTGCTTGCCATCTGCGAGGAATGTGGCTGGTACGCCACTGTGACGACCCTCTTACTTACTGTTTTTAAGTTTATTTCTTTTGAGAGAGACATGGTGCGCACGAGCGGGGGAGGGGCAGAGAGGGAGAAAGAGGATCCCAAGCGGGGATCCCGAGGTGGGGCTCCAACTCATGATCCGTGAGATCCTGACCTGAACTGAGCCACCCAGGCTCTCCTGGAAACAATCATGTTCAGTTGTCACGAAGGCCTTTTGAGGCTGGCACGAGTTATCCCCGTTTCAGGGCTGGCTACGCTGAACCCAGACATGTAAAGTGACCGTCCTCTGCCAGTGGGGGGACGCAGGCAGGGAGGAGGAGTGGGACTTGGCCCTAAGTGTGTGCGTGTGTGCCTGCCTGTGCGCACGAACGTGTGTGCACGCTGAACGTGCAGCCGTTGTGCCGCACAGGTGCGTTGATGAGACCCCGCAGACCTTCCTGGGCAGCCGCTGCTTCCTGAACCTGCGATGCGGGAGGGAGACCCTGAGGCCCCGGCCAGAGTCTGGGTGGGTGACTAGGGTGAAAAAGTGAGGTGGGTGCTGTAGGTGGGGTGGTGGCTGCCACGACACTATTTCCTGTCCCCTAGCTCCGGATGCTGCCGGAAGGCAGGCAGGCAGGCAGGCAGGCAGGCAGGCAGCGTTGTAGCTGAAGGGCGCTCCAAAGTCAGCCTGATGGAAGATCATGTTTCTGGGAGGGAAGGGCCTGTGGAGAGACAGAGCCATCATGTCCCCGAGTGCAGAGTTGTCCGGGGAGGGATGAGAGGAGGGTGAGGATGGGCTCCAGGTTCTGAGGGGCCATGGAAGACATTGTCCGTTGGCAGGGACTCTACCCTACATGTGGGCCCGGCCATGGTCCCTCTTGGTGCAGGAGGGAGACCTCTTAGGGTGGGAATGTCAGCGGGTAGATGGATAGGACCAAGAGCCAGAAAACCGGTTGCTGAAACCATAGCCATCCAGGTGGGGTGGGTGCAGAGGCATCCGGGAGAGGGGCTGGCCGGCCTGGCAGGGATGTGGGTGCAGGGGGGAAGGGGGCCTCAAGGAGGAGTGGGGAATCTTGTTTGATGGGGGGCGGGGTGGTGGTGGCTGTGAACACTGTTAGGATTAAATCTGATTGAGGACATTGTACTCAGGGGTGGGTGATAGGGTGGGGGGTCCACAAATGCATGTGCTGATCTTGAGGAATCTTCAAGAGGAGAGTTCTAGAAGGCAAGCGTCCTGTGAGTCCGAGCCGTGCACAGAAGCCTCTGCTGCTTGAAGGTCCGAGACCTTCGGTGCTTGAAGCGTGGGGGTTGGTGAGCTCATCCCTCAGGCTGGGCGGGCGGGACAGAACCCTGCCGGCCACTAGGCCGAGGGAGCCCCCAAGGTGAGAGGGGAGGGCAGGTGTGTGTGGGGCCGCGGCGGGGGCAGGGTGGGGATGGGGACAGTTCCCACGGGGCACCGGGGCTGGACTTGTGGTTGCCAGAGGCGCCCTGTGATGGGAGGGCACAGAGGGCTGGGTGGCTGTGCACCCACATGTGGAGGTGCACGTGCTCCGAGGTCCGAGGCTGGGGGAGCCGGAGGCGTGCCGGGACGTGGGGACGAGTGGGGGACACGGGAGGCTGTAGGAAGCCAACTGTGGTGACCGTGGTGTGAGTGGGGGCTGCGTTTTGGGGGAGACGTGGCCCGTGGTGGCCGGACAGGCGGGAGATCGGGGTGGCCGCGTCGCAGAGGACGACACCGCACCTCTGCTCACCCGAGTTTGCGGAGCTGCGAGTGCAGGCGCCACGTGCCGACTGGGGTCTCGCTCCAGAGCGTTCTGGCCAGTGCTCAGAATCAGGCAGCAGGCCTTCAGAGGGGCTCTGCCGGGGCCGGAAGGCGGCCCTGGGAGGCCGGCCGGGGTGCCTGGGGCCGAATTCCAGTAAGACTAGATAGGAGCACTGATACCCGAGCTTCCTGTAATTGTCACGAGCTACGAGGTGTTCTTCTTCCCCACCATTTAGAAGTGTAAAATCAATTCCTGGTTCATAGACCACACAGAAGACAGCAGGTGGGGCTCGCTTGGCCTGCAGGCCGCGATCTGTCAGCCTCTGCGCCTCAGCTGCTGGTGGCTCTCCAGCTTGGGAGCCCAGCGGGGCCCCCGGGAGCCCTCACAGCAGCCACGTCAGGCCCAGAGCGTGACCCGGCCTCGGTGTGGCCTGAGCACCAGAGGTTTTCCAACTCCCCGGGTTGTTAGCGTGCAGCCAAGGCCGCGGGCCCAGGAATCAGGCTTCAGGGTACCTGATCAGGGTACTCTGGGTCCCCCGGAGACCTTGGGGAAGGCCGGGGTGGGGCCCGAGGTCCGCATTTCTGGCCTGCTTCTGTGTGCCGACCCGGGCGGTGATGGGGCCTGGTGCTCCTGCCTCGTCCCCTGTGTCATCCGTCCAGGCCACGCGCCCGAGTCATGGGTCATGGAAAGCCAAGCCAAGCCTCCGCCCCCCGTGTTGACAGGTAGCGCTCGTGGGGCACTTTTCCCACTGCTGACTTGTCAAGGATGCCTAGAAAATTGTAACTTACTAATACTTCAGTGATTTGGGGAAAGTGTGTATTTTCCTCTTGCCATTTATTATTTCCTGAGTTGTCATAAGTTCCGTTGACTTGTTTTCACCACGCTGCTTTTATTTATAAACTTCTGACGAGTTATAGCAGCAGATCCTCACTAATTCTCTTTGAAGCTTTTGTGGGGTACAGCTCCGTGACGCGGGGGTAAGCGTGCCACGTGCTGGGTTCTCGGGGGCCGTGCCTGGACTTGGTGCGGACGGACCCCCAGTGGGCTGCAGGTGTGTGGTTTTCTCACCCCGCCCTTGCTGTGCCCACAGGTGGTCGCAGAGCACCCGGACGCCTCGGCCGAGGAGGTCAAAGAGCTGCTCGGCTCCCAGTGGGACATGCTCAACGAGAAGCAGAAGGCGCGCTATAACACCAAGTTTGCCCTCGTGGCCTCTCCCCAGTCTGAAGAAGACTCCGGTAAACCTAGAGCCGTGCGAGTGCGCTCTGCTGAGGTGTGCGGTGTGCGTAGTGGGGCCGGCCGAGCCCCGGTCTGGGAGCCCCGGGGGCGGCGGGGCCGCCCTCCCCAGCCCCGCCCCTGCTGCCCGTGCCGGCAGCCAGGGTGCTGTGGGCGCGATCAAGCCACCTCCGCTGTCTGCGGCTCCTCCCTCATCGTTGCACGAGAGCCGTTCGGTGTCACCCTCTGTCTGGCCTCAGGCCCCTCGCTCTTGTGCCCGAGCGCAGCGGGCGCTCTAACCCCTGCAGCCGGCGGGGCGGTGTAGGGGAGGACACCCAAAGGAAGGGGGCCCGGGCTTACGTGGCACGGTAGAGTCCGACCGTGGCCTGTGGCCCCCTGGCGAGGCTGCCCTCCCAGCAGGGGCTGTGCCTGCCCCTCGCAAGGGGCTTTGCCCCTACAGGCAGGGGGGCCTTCCTGATCTCTTTGCTGGAGAGCTCGCAGGGTGAGGAAGGTGACTGTGGACTGACCTTAAATGTGGGTGACCTCTGGTTTTTCACAGGCCTTCAGTTTAAATATCAAAAAAATGCCACTTTGCTTTGGTGAACGGAAAGAGAAGGGAGACTTAACACTGTGAGCTTTTGGAGGAACCGTGACGATGGTCAGATTTGTCATCTGTGTGTGCTTGGACACGTGTTGTGGAAAACCGACGTTTCTAACGTAAAAAATAAGCATGATGGGTTGGTTATCAGTTTAAATACAGAACAGTTCTGTACCTCGAGGTTCAGCTCTGAAGAGCTTTGGAGAGGCCAGATGTAAAGTGTTCGAAGACCCCCTAGAGGGGGGCGAGAGCCAGAAGGAGTCGCACTTCCCTCGTGTGCACCTGCTCGTGCTTCTGGACCAGCACTGGTGTATCTGACCAATTGCACACGCACTAGAGACCTTTCTGTTTCGCTCACGGAGGATCTTGATTCTAGGGCCTCTGGGTCTCCACATCGACTCTCTCATATGTTAATACTGACTTTGTCCAGTTCAGGATTTGTTGCAAATGCTGTCAGGTAGACTAGTAAGTGTATTTTGGATTCGTGTACTTTCTTTTTTTAATTTTTTTTTTTTAACATTTATTTATTTTTGAGACAGAGAGAGACAGAGCATGAACGGGGGAGGGGCAGAGAGAGAGAGAGGGAGACACAGAATCGGAAACAGGCTCCAGGCTCCGAGCCATCAGCACAGAGCCCGACGCGGGGCTCGAACTCACGGACCGCGAGATCGTGACCTGGCTGAAGTCGGACGCTTAACCGACTGAGCCTCCCAGGCGCCCCTCGTGCGCTTTCTTTAAAAGGCAAAAGATCACCTGACTCTGTCGGGACCCTACATCCAGAGGAGTGTCCCTTTTCAATGACTGGCTTACTTAAGAAGGAGTCGGGTTTTCCTGAAGCCAGATTTAACTGCCCTTGGAGTAAGTGTGCAGGTGGTTGTGGGTCACGTGTGGTCACTTGGGACGGCTACCGAGTGCTTGGACAGGGGGACAGGGCTGGTCTCCTCCGTGTGTGTGTCCAGTGTGTGCTTGTCCTGGGGGCCCTCCGGCCTCCCCATCGGGGCCCCCGTGCCGGTGACCAAGATGGCGGGCGGACTGTGTTTGTGGGACAAGCTGTGCCACGGCCTCAGTGTGAGGAAGTCAGGCAGGTGCCCACGTTGCTCACCTGTGTTTGAAGCCCCTGCTGTGTCATTTCGGGCCCAGGGGACGTCTTCTGCGAGGACTGCGGCCCCACCTCACCTGTGTGAAGGTGAGCCGCCGGATGGCGGCTGCTGCTAGCGGGTGTCTGTGGCTCAGTGGACACGTGCGAGGAGGGTGGGCACGCCGGGCGGTGGAGGCTGCGGCAGGCCGGGCTGGCGGCGCCCTGTGCCGCTTGCGTGGGGACGGCCTCCCAGCAGCCGCCACCGCCCCCACACCTCCACGGGCACACCTCTCCCGTGCCGCCACGGCAGGCAGCCCACGGTGCTGTGGCCCGGAGGGGGCCGGCTGACGCCGTCCCGGGACTGCCCGGCCGCTCAGCTCTGTGCTCATGTCTGCCCCGGCCGGGGTGACCTCCTGCTGGGCGCCACACTCCTGGCCTGAGGGCTCCGTCCCGCCTGGTAGGAAGGTTTGAGGACAGCGCTGCCCTCCCACGGGATGTTTTTCCCGGACAGTCCCAGGGGTAAGCCCTGCACCTCTGTAAGAGAGTCGTGCAAACGGAAATGCTGGATTTGTGTTTGAAATAAACATCGGCGTGTTCAAATTAATCACCTCTCTAGAATTTGCACTGCGAATTCTTACCGCACCGTAAGATTACCTTATGTCTCACTTTTCTAGGTCAGTACTGTTTGAACACGTTAAGACTTGGATTAGTTGATATTCCTGGAAACACGTAATTGGCACAAACCACTGGTAGAAAACCCTTAGTCTGCAGACACCGCAGCCGTGTTGCTGCTACCCAACATGCTTCTTTAAGGAAATGTATAAAAAGTAGCAAGTTGTGTCCTTTCTAAAGTTCCACTTAAATTCCTCCATCTTTGAGTGTTAGTGAACTCCTGGGTTATATTTACATTTAATGCTCTAGTACGTTAAAATGTTATTATGAGAAATACCAACATAACAGTCTGTAGATGAGATCAGCGTTCTCCAGTATTCGGTGTTACGTGTGCAGAATGCAGAGAGGTTTGGCCCTTAATTCTCGGGCCCTGGGAACCGACGGCCCTGCAGGAGACCCTCCTGGGCTGGGTTGGTGCACGCGTGCCCCGGCTGGGGGAGCAGTGCTTTGGAGGGTGGCTCGTGGAGTGCTTTTCACGTCAGTTTCGCCCATTCTCTGTTCCAAGGTAACGTAAATGGGAAAAAAAGAAACCATACCAAGAGGACACAGGACCCTCCTGAAGACGTTGAAATTGAAGACGCACCCAGGAAAAGACTCAGGACCGACAAGCACGGTCTCCGGAAGGTAACTGCACCCCGGGTTTGTCCAGGCTGGAGGACTGTGTCCCTCCCGTGTGACTCTTCAGTGGATGCCTGTGGGAGGCAGGAGGCCTTCCTCTGGGGTGGTGCCCAGTGGGTGTCGAACGTGCATCAGGGGGCCGAGTCTGCCTGGCCAGGGTCCACATAGCTGGAGAGACGGCGGATTCTCCCACCTGGCGTATGGTGCTCATGCTTGCCGGGAGCGGGAGCCTTTTCCGATGTGCTTTATGACTCAGTGTCATTTATGGAAACTGTCTCACACGTCCAGTGAGCTTCTCCGTGAACCGGGAGCGTAAACAGGCTTTGCATCTTTAATTTTTTTCTTTTTTTTTTTTTTAACGTTTATTCATTTTTGAGACAGAGACAGAGCATGAATGGGGGAAGGTCAGAGAGAGGGAGACACAGAATCTGAAACAGGCTCCAGGCTCTGAGCTGTCAGCACAGAGCCCGAGGCGGGGCTCGAACTCACGGACCGCGAGATCGTGACCTGAGCCGAAGTCGGACGCCCGACCGACCGAGCCACCCAGGCGCCCCAACAGGCTTTGCATCTTATGTCTTAGTGTAAAGCTGTTTAGCGATCGTTCTGACAGAGTAGTTGTGTACTTACGGTTTTGAGTAAAGCCTCATACCATCTTCTAACCTAAGTTAAGAGGCTCCTTTATTGTCTCGCTGTATTTTTGGAATGGAAAATGAATTCTGCATGTCGTTGAAGCGTAAATATGCGGCCACCACATCTTCTGTCTTCTTTCTCTTTTTTGAACGTTAAAAAAAAATTGTTTATGTATTTATTTTGAGAGAGAGGGAGAGAGCCCCAAGCAGGCTCCAGCCATCAGCGTAGAGCCCAGCACGGGACTGGATCCCACGGACCGCAAGGTTACGACCTGAACTGAAACCAAGAGTAGGACACTCAACCGACTGAGCCACGCGGGCGCCCCCGTTACTTCAAAGCTGCTTTTGCGGTTCAGGGGGCACACGGGTCCTGCCCAGTGTTTCTGGCCACCAGGGCCTCTTCTGGGGCACCTGTCAAGTGTCCAGTGCTGAGATAGGTAATGTTCACCTTGAGTCGCTGCACTGCGTGTGGTGACTGCCCTCTGGCCACCTGGTGTTAGAGCAGTCCTTTGCCGGCAATCATAGTGACCTCGGTTGCTTTGAGATATTTGCATTTCATATTTACCTTAAAAAAATGTGTGGCCCTGGACATTTGAAATATCAAAACTCGCATTAAGTAGCTAGGTAGAAATGTTTGATTAGCTGATAGCTCAGGAAATAGCAAACAAAGAGAGTAGTGGTGTCGCCTCGGGTTTAGTTATCAATCTGAGTAAGCGCGTCCTACAGAATTCCCAACACGCGGAGCCCTGGATGCGCCAGGTGCCGCCCCGTGCCGTGCGCCTGTTCCCTTTTGCACAGTCCTGTGACCCGGTCCCCTGGGGCTGTCGGGAGAGGTTGTCTACACCTGCTTCTGGTTCCGAGTGCTGGGCAAAAACGGTCCCGGTACCGTGTTTTTGGGTGGAGTCTCTCGGTGGTGAAACGTGTTTTGCGGATGACCTTTGTGAAGTTCACCTGGAGCTGGTCTCCGAGTCGGGGCCCCTCCGAGTGGGGGGTCAGCACGGTGACATTGGCACTGACCCGGGGCCCCTTCAGGTTCACGGGACAGACTGGGGGGCGGACCCCCGACTCCACTTTGAATTCAGAGGCAGATTTGAGTAGCACATCGAATGCCGCTCACGTGAAGAGTCTCGGCGGCATGACCGTTAGGTCGTGAGGCGTGGCCCCGCTGGCCCCCTTGTCCCAGCAGATGGCAGAGTGGAGAGGGGTGAGGCGGGGTCCCCCTCCTGGCACGCGTGGAGCCCATCTCCAGAGGAAGACCTTTCTGTCGCACGTTTCGGCAACCCATGTTGGTTCACGTCAGATTTCGTCCCTTCCTCTTGTTCTCCTGTTTCTTTTGTTTAACAACAGAGAGAGACGGCGAGTGACAAGACGGCCCGAACAGGCTCTTGCAAGGCCATGGAGGCCGCCACCTCGCTGAAGAGCCAGGCAGGTAATGTGGGCATTAGCGCTTCTTCCTTGTTGGCAGGCCCTTCCAGGTGCCTGGTGGGCTGCAGGTGGACGGACGGGGAGCTGGGCTGGGCCAGGGTCCGGGGAGCCCGGGGCTCTGACGGCCCAGGGTCCGAGGATAAGGTGGAGGGACGTTCTCGCGCAGCTGAAAGATCAACTGCTCGAATGTGTAAGTTGTTCTGATGATCCAGCTACGTTTTATTGAAGTTACTTTTCTACTGATTTCCGTTGGGCTTTATTTTCAGTTTAAAATGATACTAGAAAAGTTCCTTAAACCAGGAACATCCGTGCTTCTAACTTGCTGGTGCCAGCTGCTGCTATAGATTCCACCCCTTTTTAGGAGCCGACCCTTCACTTACCGTGTTAGCGGAAGTAAAAGTAGTGACTGGTTATTTCCCTTTCACGCGTTGAAAACTGGCTTTGGATGTTTGTGAAAAGTAACCGTCAAAACAACAAAGGGGGAGTCGGGCCGCCTTACCTTCTCACTGTCGTTTTATCGTATCTGATAGTTTATCACGGGGGGCTTACCATCTCCAGCTCGCACCTAGGGAAGGAAACATTCACGGGAGGAGCGAGGGTTGGAAATGGGTTCATTTCCCTTATTTTGCAGCAAGTGCTGTGCTGGTTTTTAAAACTCGGTTAAATGGACTGTTGGAAGGAAGACGTTTACGAGCAGTTTGAACACTGAGTGGATATTTGATGATACGAAGGGATCGAGCGTTACTTTTAAGAATGGTGTCGCGGTATTGCGCTTGTATTTGAGACTTTGTCTCAGAGACACGCACTGAGCTTTTTACAGGTGAAACGGGGTGTGGCATGCACACCAGAAGAACGTGGCCAGGGGGACGTGAAACTAGGCGTGGATGGAGCCTTCTGGGCCCCAGGTTGATGGATTCGGGGGCCAGGCAGGGGGACACTGGGGCTCACTGTACAGTCTGCCCTTGCTTAGAGTGAGGTTTTTTTCGCGGTAAAAAGTTAAGCCTTTAGTGTCACAAAGCGGCCCGGGAAATTTACCTTTAGAACCTCACTTACTAGGGGGGTGATTTTAAGGCAGGAAAGAAGGAGACGGAGGGCGGAAGACTTCAAATTTTACTCTGTAAACCAAAATTGTCTTACAGCAACGAAACACCTGTCTGACGCATGCAAACCACTGAAGAAGCGAAGTCGGGCGTCTGCAGCAGCGTCGTGCGCTCCTTTTAGCAAAAGTTCATCTCCTTCTGCGTCCCTAACTGAGAACGAGGTAAAATCATAATCCTAGCGTTAACTGGCGTTCACGTGAAGGCCATTTAAGTTGCCCAGGTGGAAGCACCAGTGAGTCAGACTTGACACGCGTGACACTGGTGTTGGCCACAGGCGAACGTAGGTGAGTCTCAGGTCATTTAAACTCTGGGCGAGTCGGAGGCGGAAGAAGCGACGACTTCAGCCTCCGTGAGCGCCACAGACACGCATGCACGCAGAGGACGCACAGGCGGGCGTGCACGTGCTCCGGTCTGGACGTAGTGCAGTTGTTCTCGCGGTCTGTCTCTGGAACGTTGTGCTCCGTGTAGCCCTCACATGGTAACCTGGCCCACGTCACCGCAAGCCCGCTCTGGCCCTGGCGCGACGCGCTGTGTCACTCGAGCTGACCCTGGCCGTCGTGCACTCACCCGCCTCGGGCGGGAAGAAGGGCGGCTCACCTGGCGTGGCGCCTTTCAGCGGCTTTTGGACCTGGGCTCACGGAGGAATGTCCTCCCGCGTTCCCTGGTTTTGGGCCTTTAAAGTCTGGCACATTCTTAGGTACTTGAGTGTTGAGGTGAGTCACAACTACCATGGTAATTCGACTCCTCTATTTTCTGGATTTGCAGAACACACAGAAGCAGAGTGACAGCTCTCTGAGGCTGTTCCCACCCTTGTATCATGACATCTGGACTTCGTCATCAAATCTAAAGTCTTTGCCACTCTAAAACCAAAACAAACAAACAGCCTCAGAATGCAAGCGTAGCACTTTTTGTCCAGAGGGGGCTCTGGATTCCCGATTCTAGTGACTACCCGAGGAGCTTCTATTCCAGTTTTAATTCCTTGTTGTTTTGTTTCCTGGGGGCCTCTCGTCCTCACTGTAGACAGGAGGCCTGTTTTTAGAACATTTATGAGGACTTGCTAACTTTGGGCTTTTTCGAACAAGGTAGTGGCCCCTCGCCCTGTTGGGTGACAAGGTGGCCCTTGTGACCCGGCCCCTGCCACGGTCACTGTCTCTCAGCCTCGGCTGCTTCCTCCCTTTAGACGAGGGGGCCCTTCCCCTGTGAGGTGTCCTCGGGGGCCCAGGCAGCGGGCAGTCTGATGGGGTGCGGGTGCGGAGAGCCACCCGGAGAGGGGTCTTCTCTGGGGACTCAACACCAGTAGCGGTGGGGGCTGCTCACGTGCGCGGGACTGGAACTTTCTTGCCATCTGATGTGCGCAGGGGACTAGACCTCTCTTCTGTTCGGGCACATTCACGAAAATGCAGTAGGCACTCACTAACCTTCCAGGGGGCTTATTGAAACATGGAAGAGACCAATTCTATACAGATTTTTTTTCCCTTTTTCCTTTTTTCTTGTCGGAATTATGATTAGTATCGTAAAGAATTTTTAAAAATGAGGATTCCCATCCCAAAGGAAAAGAATGCTAAAAATAAAAAGTTTCAGGTCCGTAGATCCCTTTTGCTTCAAGTCGGCTTTTATATGTAAAAAGATTTTTAATGGGTTTTTTTTTTTTTTTTTCTGTCATCGCATTCTGATCCACCATTCAGTTGAGTTTTTACTTACACCCTCGTCAGATCCAATCAAAGGCAAGGCGCTGAGGCTGCTGAAATCTTCTCTGTCATTCCTGGTCAGAAGCTATACAAGTCAGAGGCCTGGGCTCAGGGGCCCCCTGGCCCAGGGCAGGGAGGTGCCGGGGGTGGGGGGGTGGGGGGTGGAGGGTGGGGGCGGGGAGCGGGGGGGTGGTTAGGGTCGGGCAGCCTGACTCTCGTTGTAACCAGGGTGAGCGTGGTCTTCCGGGTTTAGACATTTGTTCTGAACGCGGGGAGACTTAGATAAGGAAGCATTTTATAATCAGTAGACTTAACTGATTCTTAATTCTTTGGAACTTTGGAAGTGGTTAGTTGATTAATTATGTTCATATTCTATATTAACTACATCATGATCCTATGCCTTCCTGCATTTTGAAGGCGACACACAGTTCCCATCACGTGCGTTCAGCTCCTTACTCAGCAACGTTTAAACCACCAGGCCTTTGACGTCAGGCCGCTTCTGCGTGGCTCGCAGAAGCCTTCCATTAGAGTTGATTTTCACAGGATTACGTTGTTCATTAAAACCACTTCGGGTGAACGAAAAGCCTTGTCTGTTATGTGTTGACGCTCCAGAGCCACAGCACGCGTTCACGGCGTATTTGTGCTGGCCGCCTTCGGGAGCAGGAGGCGCAGTGCGCGTTACAGAAGCACCGTGCAGACCTGGTCCGGGGGCGCAGGGAGTCAGGCCCCGTGGGGCTGCGGTCTGCGCTGACCCGCCCTCCCTCGGGCCACGCAGCCGTGGCTGTTTCTCCTTCCTACTTTTGTCACCCTTGATCGGAATAAGGGCTTGTCACAGAGCTGGTGTTTCAAGATCTCTTAGGTCACTTGTGGTTTAAACTTTTCTCGAAAAAGGTAAACGTGGGAAATAAAACTTATATCGGAAGGACCGCTACCAAGTGCTTCATTGCCCTGATGGTGAGACGATGAAGAGAATAGACGGAGATCGCACGCTTGCGTGACAAAGGCCTGTGAGGGAGTTGATGTGATTTAAGTGTCTTGTAACCTCGTTTCTTATTCCCTTAGTAGAGCAAATTCTTATCTTTTTCGCCTTCGCTGGTAACAGCTTTTACGGGAGCCCACATCAGCCAAGTTGGATGTGAACCCAGCTGCCCCGTACCGCACTTAAATGCTGTAATATTCCAGATGCCTGCTGCAGGTGGCACGTCCACGCACTCACTCAGTGACACTCGTACCCCAGTCATTTTATGGAAGATGTGTGATAATCTGTTTTCACTGGCATTAATAATACACACAATGAAGAGAACAGATAACAAATTTTAAGACCAAGGTAAGATGCCCAGGCAAGGCCATTTCCCCGATCCCGCTCATCTCACGATAGAGGCACACTCCTCCCGCAGCGGTCCGTGTAGATGCCAGGCCGAAGGGACGCCCGCCACACGGGGCTGCCCTGGGCCTGCGACGAGGACGCCACGCCGAAGGCGCTGGCCTTGCTCGAGGCCACCCTCGTCCTCTGGCTCATGACTTACCGAGTTTGTACCGAACGCTGCCGGTGCCCGCACCGCCGGAAAGAGAGCGAGCCGCACACAGTAGGAGGAGCCCGCGTCAGCTGCCCCGTTGCCAGCTGGAATGCACTCAGCACTGTAGACACGAAACCGCTTTCCAACAGCGAAGGCGGAAGGGTTTCGATTCTGTCCTTTTTTACCACACGGTTTTACTATGACACTAGACACAGTGAATTTGTAGGAAGAGTCTCATTTTCAGTATCATGCGAGCCACTTAACTCTTTTGGTGCAGCGACCAGTATCTTGGGGATACCTCGATCAGGTTATTTACAACCACAGCTTAATCGGTTGCTTTTGTAGGACGTCAGCTGTCACATTAAATGACTGAGTGTTGGGTGTCGCCCGCTGTCCTACCCCGGGGCGTCCGCATGCCTGCATGGAGGGGCACAGGCCACACTTGCCCCTCAGCTCCCGGAGGCAGGACTGCTGTTGACGTTACCGTGTTAGGAGCCCTCGGTCACTCACAGCACACTCTTCACACGCGTTCTACCTTTAATGGAAGTTTCTGACTAATACTTGTGTTCTAACCGTTAAGTACTGTAACGCATGTAAAACACTTGGGGTACCTGACGCCTTGCAGGGACTCGGTGGTTCGCTATTGTGACAATAATGGTTATAACAATAAAAACAATAAAATCTCCATCATTCCATTTTTATCCCAAAGTCTAAATTCTGCTCTGGCATGAAGAGCTCTCCTCCTGCCTGCCCCGTGCACGTGGGGGTCGAGTGGCAGACGCTGGGCCTGAGGAGCACGGCCGGGCGCTAGACTGTGGCTGAGCGCTGGGCGGGTGGCTCTGCTCGGACGCGGCGGGAGGCCCGGACGTGAGTGTGGGCAGGGCTGGCGGAGAACTAGTTACGAGATTGGAAAGTGCGAAGGAAGGTCGTGTAGGAGTGGCCCGGGTCAGGAAACTATCGCAAGCAGGGTCGAGCCCGTTTGAAACTGTAGCGCGGTGACTTTCGCGTAGGTGGCCGGCCGGCTCCCAGCCCGCGCCGGGGGGCACCAGAAGTCAGCCGGAGAGCAGGGGCTCTCCTCCCCGTTGAGGCGCCTGCCGGGATGATGGGCCCATATGTCCGCTGAGTGGCGTCAGCCGAGGACACAGGAGGGTGTGGGGTGGGGCAGGGATGGGGGTCACGCGGTGTTCCTCCACCGGGGAAGGCACCGCCCCCCACCCCCGCCCCGAGGATGTCGGGAAGTGACCAGGCGGGCGACCAGGCAGTGGCAGGTGTGTTCAGCTCCTGCAGGAGGCAGACGGTCCCGCGTGGGGCAGAGCCGTCCCGCTCCAGATGGCAGCAGCGGTCTTGCTGGGGAACGCTCCCACCCGCGGCTCTTCCTGAAGGTGAGTGGACAGGGCTCCTGTTCCGAAAAGAGCTTAGGAGGCAAGGAAGGTTGTCTGCCACGATACACATCCATTATGCTACTGACCGAACATAAATTCCCTCATTTCGTAAAGAGATCAGGACAACACCGAACACGTTCTAGTCTTGCCGTTTGAACTGCTTGTCGTGGAGGTGACTGTTCTTGTACGTAGGACCGTTGTTAACGGCCCCACTTAATTGCTGCAGTCCCTCCTCCCACCCCACGCTGGTGCCTGGTCAGGGGCGGTAGCTACGAGAAGGAGCACGAGGCATTCGGAAGAGGTGAAACCTGTCCGAACATAGAAAAGTTGAGGTTGTCGCTGTTCCGAGACTGGAAGTTTCCCGCGATGATAGAGGTCCCGTGAAGTGTGTGCGCCTATCGGCAGTAGAGGTTCCCGTTCTGTTGATGCACCTGTTAGGGGCCTCTGTCTCCCATGTGGGCCTCCCTCCAGGGTTAATACAAGAGTTAAACGTAAGTCTGCCTCTGATGGTGATGGATTTGGGTGCATCTCCACACCCTCCTCGTAATTGTGTCTGTTACATCTCTGTCTCCCAACTGAAAAGAACCCGTTTTTTTTCAAGAGGGAGCTAGCTCCTAAAAACCAACAGGAGATGTAGGCCAGATCTCATGACAAGGATGCTCCGTGTGGTGAACGGAACCCGCACGGCGCATGGACGAGTCCTGTCTGTCCCGCCCTCCAGGAAGGGTTCGCCTGCTTCGTGGGTGATCGCTGTGGGGTCCCCCGCCTTCACGTGTGTCTGAGGCCGAGCTTTTCGCTGGAAGGTCACGCACAAGCACAGAAGGGGTTAAGACGAAGTGTTCAGGGTTTGGGGGGTGGGACAGGGGAGTGGCCGTTACAGGACTTTTCGTAATTGGGGTGTTACCGGCCAGGCCACACGCACCGTGTGAGACCTGAACCGTTAGCGACCCGATCGGGACTCCCGTGTCTCTTTGGCCCTGACCTGCTTGCCTAAGATTTGGGGCCAGAAGTGTGTGAGGAGAGCCAGCGTTTGCCCGGGGGTGGTGACGTGCACACCCAGCAAGGGTCTGCCTGGGCACCGTCCCCAAGCTGAGAATAAAGCTGAGATTGTAAGTTAGCATCTGGTTCCGAAAGACAAAAAAATGCACCCATGTGTGGATGTGAAACTCAAATGATGGAGGAATGCCCTTGAAGGGGGGTCTTGGCCGAAGCCTGATGTGAGTGGTGTGGGGCCTGCTGTGGCAGACCACGAGCGGTGACTTTGTGTGCCATGTTGGTAACAGCACGAGCGTTTTTAAGTCCGGTCCTCCGTTTGCTGCATCCAGCACAGCGGAAAGGGGAGGCTTGGTGACCCAGAGGCCCCGCGTGTGGCCAAGCTGGCGAGGAGGCTGTGCTCCTGTCGGAAAGGGCAGACGTCCGTACGTGGGCGGGTCTTCTGGGTTCCTTTCTCGCTTGGTTTCTGACCTAACGCTTCTCGACCGCGTTTAGCCCCTTTAGGTTGTTAAGTCCATTTTAAGGTGGTTCTGATCAGGAAGACTTCTGTGTGCGGCCTGGTGAGGCCTCTTTCTACCTCGTGCGGGCCGTAGCGTTCCACGCTTTTAGAACCGTTACGTTCAGCCTTTAAAAATCTTTAAACAGAGAAAGTAATTGCCGAGGCCTGCTGGTTATCTTTGGAATATGAATTTAAAGGATTGTCATTAGCTGAAAGAATGGAGTCTGGTTAGAAAAGCGTCTCCACACGCTGTCAGTCTGTCACTGGCTGCTTCTTGGCTCTGAGGTTTGTCTTCCTTCCTTCCTTCCTTTTTCTTCCCTTTTTTTGTTTTAAGAAGTATACTGGCTCCTGTGTATTTTAGGATTTTTGGTTAGGGACATTGGTGTTGATCCCTTTTCAGTCCTATTTTGCTGTTTTACCTAGCCTATTAGAAATCACCACTGACTTACTGGCCATTGATGGAAAGCCGACTACCCTTAGCAGGTGGAAAATGGCAGGCACTGTATTCACCCTGTTCCTTGTACTGTCTGGGAAGATGCACACTCCCTTCCACACTCCCTTCCAGGCGCTGTCACCAGCCAGGGAGGATGTCCCTCAGGGTCCGTCCAAGAACCTGACAGCGACTAGACAGTTACACATTAGATCCGCTTTATAACTTCTTCTGGCCTACACGGAGCTGTTGAGCTTGGGCACATAATTCTTTGGTGTACATTTTAAAGCATGCTGATCATTCAGGCACACTGTATCTTTAAGAAATGTCGGCCCCGTGCGGGGGTGCGGGGGGGGGGGGGGGGAGGGCTTGCTGAGCTGCAGGTGGGAGCTTTGCTACTGTTTTCACGCTGCCCTGCCTTGCTATTGCTGTTGCCTGTAGCAGGCTGGCCCTGGCCCCTCCCCCACTGCTGAGGACACCGTTGGGACGGAGTGGGGTCGGGTCGATAGGACATTGTAGAGACTCCTCTCACGATCAGAGCCAGCCTTGAATCTGGATCTGGAGCGGCCGCCACATGGCCTGATGGCTGTGGCTGTGGCCGTGGCCGACCTGTTGGCTCTCACTGGCACCTTCTGGGGCCGTTGGACGACACAGAGGCTTCCAGGTTAGAAGGTGGGTGGGGTGTGTGTGTGTGTGTGTGTGTGTGTGTGTGTGTGTGTGTGTGTGGTGTGTGTGTGTGTTCTCGGTGACCCGGCCCAGCACTAGAACTGAGGCGCCCCCCAGGACATTGTAGTCGAGGTCATCTAGGAGGGTCGCTTTAATAAAAGTTACTCTGAACTGTAGTGTTTTAGGTGGTGAATGACTGATTTAAAAATTATTTTAATTCCACTCTTAATATTTCACTGTGATGTTAATTTGGAGGACCTGAGATTGGTCTTTGGAGTTTAAGCTCATTAACTCTGCTGAGCACAGGATATTTATCATTTGTAAATCCAAGATGCTATGTGAAAGTACTTATAGTTCTTTCTTCCTTTACAAAAGCGTAACGTAAACATGGAAATAATGTTGGTTTATAGAAATATATATTGTTCAAGGTCTGTAATTGTATTTCAAAAATGATGTGGAATTCGATTTGTGAAGGGATTTGTTTTGTCAAAAAATTTAAAAATCACTCTGTACCCTGCCGTCTGAGGCACAGGCCGCCCCCCCCCCCCACCCCGCCCCAGTCACAGCAGAGAGGACTGGGGTTCCTTAGTCCCCCTAAACGGCTACATTGTTTCCTGAAGTTGGTTCAAATATGTTCACTAGGTTACTTTGTGTTCATTAATATCATCTTGAAAAATCCCTGCTTTACTGTGGAGACAGCATTCCCTGCCCCTCAAGGAACGTATTTCTAAGGCAAATAGGCAATTTGATACTATCACATACTGAGTGGAGGGTAGAGAAAGTGTTTTCAGACTCCAGAAAACTCGGAGAAGTCAGGAACTAAGCTGCTTGGAAATCCGTGCCACAGGTGTGGCTTTGGTGGATCGGGAAGCGACGGGAAAGTTGTTGACAGTCTGTGTCCGTTCAGTTACTACATTTCTCTTTTTCCAAATGCATCCTATTGGATATGGAATAGACCGTAGATGTCGTAGACTGAGATTTGGGACCGTGTTGGGACCATTCGGGTGAAGGTGTCGCTTTCACAAACGGCATCTCCGAGTAAGTACCGTCACCTGGTGCCCGTGGAGGCGGAGCCCTGCACCCGGAGTAGAGGCTGGCGCGGTGCCCGCGTACTTTGCTCCTCTTGTGGGTGGTCTGCCGAGCGGAGAGCCGGTGGATTCCCTCCGACTGTGCTAGTGGTCGTTGGGTCGCTGGGAAGGGGTTCGCTGGGCCGAAGGTCGCAATCTCCCGCATCTGTGTCACGGACTGTAATATTGTAAGGTCTGTATTCTGTATGTGTATCTTAGACCCCAATCAGGAAACAAGCCTCATGTGTGTCTTAACATTTATATTTCCATTCAAAATATGTATTCAGTGTTTATTTCCTCAAAACAGACTTTGTTAATTTAGGAAATATCTCCCAAGTGGAAACGTGCTAACTTTTTCTGTAAATCTTAAATAAAAGGTGCTGTTCCTTTCTTCGACCCAGGACTGGTCTGTGTTTTCTGTCTTTCTCTCCATGCATTTTTCCTTTTTTTTTTTTGTTTTTTTTTTTTTTGTTTTTTTTTCTTTTTTTTCTTTTTTTTGTAAAGCTTTAAATTTGTTCCGACCACATTGAAGGGAAGAATGTGGGTTGGTGGGCAGGGCACTGGGCTCGCTTTCCCTGAGCCCCTGTTGAAGGCCCTTTCTCTGGGCCTCGGTTCCTCATCAGACGGGTCAGCCTCGGGCTGCCCTTTGACCGGGGCCCCGGGGTGTGGCTGGTGTTCCCAACGCCCCGGGCTCCCCAGCACCCCTAGCGTCTCAGACCCCGCCCATCTGTGACTCCGAATACGATGGACATGTTAAAATTGGGGTTTGAACGCAGAGGTTTTTTTTTTTTTTTTTTTTTTTTTTTTTTAATCAAGTTGCCTTCTTTCTGGATGTTGATGATAAAGGAGTAAATGTGCTGAGCTGATAGGGAGGGGCACCATCTGGCCAGCCTGGGGGGCAGGGGAGACCTACTGTGTGAGACCCCCATAACTTAGTGTACGTTCATGCCGCTGTTTCCGTCTTCCTGGAAAAGGTGAGGAACTGGAGCGTAAAGGCGGCTTCCTCCTGAGACTGTGTTACTGCGGGAGGGGTCAGCATAGAGGAGCAAGGGCGGAGAGCTGGGCCCGACCTCCTGCCCCCCCCCCCCCCACACCGATGCACACACCAGCCAGAGGCAGCGTGTCCCTCAAAGACCAGCCCGCTAACACCAGCTCTAAGTGTTTTGGGGTGTTTTTCTTCTCCCTGTAATTTCATCGAGCTAAGTCTGGAGGAAGTTAATTGATAAGACTACAGCATTGGGTGGGTTGGCTGGTGGGGTTTGTTCTGTTTTGTTTAATTGTGGCCCGATTTTAATTTCTAGCTTTGTAGTCATTGGTAAACGGCAGGCCTACATATAACATAATTACTTGTCGTGGTTATCAAGGTATACAGGAGACGTAGTTTATACTTCTGCTGTGTTGAAAAACTCAGTATTCAACATTCCATTTACCTAACGTCAAATAAATGCTAAATGTGTTTTTAGGTGTTTTTTTTTTTTTTTTCCAGTTTCAATTTGGTATAGAAGAACATTTTCGTACTAAAGATTTACTGATTTCTATTTAGAGGTTTCTTGCTGCTCAAATGAGGGCAAGACGTTGCATACAGTGATGAGAGGGAGGCTTTAGCCTGGTCTCCTTGATCCCTGATAGTGAAGGGGGATGAAATACGACCGGGATGGGGCGGGGGGGGTGGGGGTGGGGGTGGGGGCTTTTGTTTGCTCCACGATTGCCATGTTTTTCTCCCAGGGCTTTCTCTTGGGCTCACGCGTTACCAGAGCCGGCAGGTCTGACCTTGCCTTCGCCCGCTGACCCGTCCGGGGACCACGGGCGGCAGGCAGAGGGCAAGTCGAGACGACCCGTTAGTCGCGGCCCACTGCGTGTGCTGGCGGCTTCCGGGAGCGGCCGGGCCCGCCGTGCGGAGGCTCCCCTCCTGCCCCTCGCTCTGGCTCTTCTGGAAAGTCACTGGGTGCTGATCTGCTCTTACTGTGAAAAGCTGGGCCGTAAGCGACTGGGCGACAGAGGTCAAGATTCCCAGTCCCGGGCCCGTCCCAGGTCACCTGCTGGGGCGCGTGGGGTTTTCACCAGTTCCTTCCTGGGTCAGGATGGCAGGAACGCGAAGACACGTGCCTCTGTGCCCCTTCTGCCCGCGCGGAGAGGGCGAAGTCCGCTTCTGAGCCTCCGCACAGTTACAGTTCGGTCGACCCGCCGCGCCCTCCCAGGAAACCGTGGGCGCACCGGGCCTTTGCGGCCAGGAGCTGGCAGTCGGGCCGCAGCCAAGCAGGAGTCGGGCCGCCTCCGCCCGCACTGGTGACCTGTGCCGCCTCCTTCGCCCCCAGGTGTCGGACGGCCCGGGAGACGAGCCTGCCGAGTCCCCGTACGAGAGCGCCGACGAGACCCAGACCGAAGCGTCCGTCTCCTCCAAGAAGTCTGAGCGGGGCGTGGCCGCCAAAAAGGAGTACGTGTGTCAGGTGAGGGGTCGGCCGCCGCTTGCTCTTGTCCTTGACCCGGGCCCGGGCCCGCACTCGCACCCGCGGTCACACGGGCTTCTGTTATGAGGGCACCGGGCCGCGGTGGGGGGACCCGGGACCGAGCGCCCCGGCCGGGCTCGGGCGTCCGCCGGAGGCTGTTTCGTGTCACCGCCGTGTGGCGACGTGTGGCGCACGCGTCTTCCGAACATGCGAAGTCGGGCGTGGATGGAGGAGGCAGGGGAGCCGCGGGGGGGGGGGGGGGGGGGGGGGGCACCGGCGTCCTCAGCCCTCACCGTCCTCAGCCCTCACCGTCCTCACCGCCGCACCTCCGCCCCGCCCCGCAGCTGTGCGAGAAGCCGGGCAGCCTCCTGCTGTGCGAGGGGCCCTGCTGCGGAGCCTTCCACCTCGCCTGCCTCGGGCTGGCCCGGAGACCCGAGGGGAGGTTCACCTGCAGCGAGTGCGCCTCAGGCAAGTCCCGCGGGCGCCCCTCCCGCCCCCCCCCTCCTCGCCCCCCCCCCCCACCGGCCCGCCTGCCTCCGCGCTTCGCGGGCCTGGCCCCCCCCCCCCCCCCCCCCCCCGGCGGGTGCGCGCCTCCCCTCGGCGGCGTCCCCACGGTTTGCTCTCTCCAGCGTGACGCGCTCCCCTCGGTGGCCGTACCGGGAGGTAGAGCGGCCTAAGGTAACCGGCAGAGTGACGGAACGGGCTGTCCTGAGCCCCGCGCTGGGAGGCGGCCGGCCTGGGTGCCCCGGTGTCAGAGGGCCCGGCGTTACCAGCACAGGTGAGCTGGCCGGTCAGTCCCAGGACACGGACGTTCACGGGAACGTGGGCTTCCGTAGACACGCGGCGCGGACCTGAACTCCGGGGTCAACGGCAAGGACGTGCCCGTCCCCCGGCGGCCACGGCTTCCTTCTGCCGCACCGCTTCCTTCGCCAGCGCGCTCTGGGGGCTGCTGGGAAGAGGGGCCGCTCGGATGCGGCCCCTCCTGTCCACGCGCAGCCCCGGGGGCCTCCTGGCTCTCGCTGGCGCGCGTCCTAGGTTAGGAAGACACGTGGAGTCTTCCCGAGTCCCTCCGGTCCCAAGCCAAGGCCATCCGATGTGACGGCACCTCGCCTCTGCTGCCTGTGGTTGGTTCTAAGTGAAGGTTCACTGTACTTGGTTGATGGCTCAGGAGGGAGAGCAAAAGCTTTCCTTCGGAGGAATGCCTGCTCTCCGGCTTCCCGCTAATTCGAGGGGGTGTCCCCACCCTGTCAGCCGCCTCCTGCTCAGACTTCCTTGTCCTCCGGGGAAGCTGGAGCCCATCTCACGGCAAGGTAACGGCCCTGATGGTGGGACCGTTTTCTGAAGCGTGCTCGGACCGGGCACCGAGGTCCGAAGAGAGCCCGAGGCCTCGGCAGCACGGGCCGCCCCTGGCGGGGCCGCTGGAGTTCGGTGGCTCGGGGACGACAGTTTAATTCTTGTTCCCTGCCCCTCTTTAACCGTCTGCTAGGGATTCACTCGTGTTTCGTGTGTAAGGAGAGCAAGACCGACGTCAGGCGCTGCGTCGTGTCACAGTGCGGGAAGTTCTACCACGAAGCCTGTGTGAGGAAGTTCCCTCTGACCGTGTTCGAGAGCCGAGGCTTCCGCTGCCCCCTGCACAGCTGCGTGACCTGCCACGCGTCCAACCCTTCCAACCCCAGGCCGTCGAAAGGTACGGGCGCTCACGGGAGGCAGGCGCGGTGGCCGAAAGGTCTGTCCCCAAAGGCCTTCGGTTTTTCTTTGGGGTGGCGGTTGTCTTTCTGTTACTGACTCGACACTGGCTAGCAGGGTTTTTCTCGAGAAGTCGGTAAGAGGATCCGCCCTGCCGTGCCTTCTTCGGGCCCTCCGTGTCCTCCCGGAGCCTCCACTTTAGGAGGGGGGCCTGTGAACCATTCTGATAGGTTCTGTTTGTTCCAGTTTTTAATTTTTAAAAAAATTTTAGATTTATATTCAAGAGAGAGAGCACGAGCAGGGGAGGGGCGGAGAGAGAGAGAGAGAGACAGTCTGAAGCAGGCTCCAGGCTCCGAGCTGTCAGCACAGAGCCCGACGCGGGGCTCGAACTCACGAACCGCGAGACCGTGACCTGAGCTGTAGCCAGATGCTTAACTGACTGAGCCTCCCAGGTGCCCGTATGTTTGTTCCAGTTTTAGTGCTTCTTCGTATACGAGAAAAATGTTCTATTCATCTATTCATTTAGAGGCAGAGAAAGCGAGGCTGGGGGGGAGGGGGAGAGGGAATCTCAGGCAGGCTCCGTGCTTGATCTCACGATCGATCGTGACGTGACCTGAGCTGAAAGCAAGGGAGTCGGACATTTAACCGACTGAGCGACCCAGGCGCCCTGAGGAAGATACTTTAACATCAAGTCGTATCTGCCTTATTTCACGTTAGGCGTGTGGGATTGAGGATGGCGGGCTATCTGTACTTCTGACACCGGCGGTTCTCAACCGTGGCGATGTTGCTCGCCAGGAACACTGGGCTACGTCTGGGGAGACCTTGGGGGGCGCAGATTGGCCACCCAGTGGGTAGAGGCTGGAGCCGTTGCGAGACGCACTACAGGCCCCACGGGCTGGCGGTGCCTGGGTTTATCAGCCCTGCTTGACCTTATTTAAGAACGTGGCGGGGCGCCTGGGGGGCTCGGCGGGTTGAGCGTCCCACTTCCGCTCAGGTCACGATCTCGCAGTTCGTGGGTTCGAGCCCCGCGTCGGGTTCTGTGCTGACAGCTCGGAGCCTGGAGCTTGTTTCAGAGTCTGTCTCCCCCTCTGTCTCTGCCCCTCCCCTCACTCGTGCTTCGTCTATCTCTCAAAGATAAATAAACTTATTTAAAAAGAAAAAAGAGAGAGAATAAGGCATTTTAAGTGATTGACTAGTCTCTTGATGGTTTTGAAGCACCTCTGCCTGGGGGAGATGTGTTTTTGTAACATCTATTAAGTGTTCTTTCCATCCTAGTTACTGCTTTCGTCAAATACTCGAGTTTATTTCAGCGTGAATTTTCTAAACGCGCGGGGGGGGGGGGGGTGGGGGGGTGGGGCTCGGTCGCCTCTCGCCACCCTGCTCGCTGTCGGGCCTTCAGCGCGTGTCTCTGCCCCCAGGGAAAATGATGCGGTGCGTCCGCTGCCCCGTCGCCTACCACGGAGGGGACGCTTGTCTGGCGGCCGGCTGCTCCGTGATCGCTTCCCACAGCATCATCTGCACAAGCCATTTCACTGCCCGCAAGGGGAAGAGGCATCACGCTCACGTGAACGTGAGCTGGTGTTTCGTGTGCTCCAAAGGTGAGGGCTGGCGCCACGGCGGGCGGCCAGGGCGGGCTGCTTCTCTGGGCTCCCTCACGCACAGCTCTCGCACGTAACCCCTGGGGCCTCCGCGCCCGCCCTGCTCCGGGTGGGGACGCCCCCGATGTCTCCCAAGCGCTCCCGTGCCGGTGTGCGCCGAGACGTTTCTGAACTCACGGAGGCCGGCGCACTGCCGGAGGGCGAGGTCTCCGTGATGCCAATAAGACGGGCTTGTTTCGTTGCGCCCCGACGGCCGACCGTGGTTAGGCTCGCGTCGCGGAGCGAGGGGTTAGGCTCGCGTCGCGGAGCGAGGGGCGGGGCGGCTGCGGGGCGGGAAGGGCCAGTGTGAGCCGCCCGCCCTCCCTTGCAGGGGGAAGCCTGCTGTGCTGTGAGTCCTGCCCGGCGGCCTTCCACCCCGACTGTCTGAGCATCGAGATGCCCGACGGCAGCTGGTTCTGCAACGAGTGCCGAGCCGGGAAGAAGCTGCACTTCCAGGACGTCGTCTGGGTTAAACTGGGGAACTACAGGTGTGAGGACCGGAACCCTGTCTGCCTCCTTGTTCACTGTGTTCTTTTCACTTTGCAGGACTGAAAGCGCTGAATGACTGTCACTCTGTCTGAAGAGTCTGTGAACCCTGTTTTTAATATTTATAATAGATGGTGGCCGGCAGAAGTTTGCCATCCCAAAAATGTTCCCCCAAATATTCAGAAAATGAAGCACGAGATTGGAGAATTCCCTGTGTTTTTCTTTGGGTCTAAAGATTATTACTGGACGCATCAGGCGCGAGTGTTCCCGTACATGGAGGGGGACCGGGGCAGCCGCTACCAGGGGGTCAGAGGGATCGGAAGAGTCTTCAAAAACGGTACGGACATTTCCAGACGGAGCGAAACCGCACTCTCGGGTACCTTCTGCTAACCCTGATTTTTGTCGTTTGAAAGTTTGGTTTCTGTAGAAAACACCAGGCTAAGCATTCTAGCCGTGCTTTAAATTAGGAAAACGTAGGTCTGCAGACCGATTTGTTGAGGCACAGGGTAAAACGTACTCCCGAGTAACGTTTACAGCATTGGTTTGGGATTAATTTCACTCACATGCATTGGAAGCTCTATTTTTATTTAAAAAAATTTTTTTAAGTTTATTTTGAGAGAGCGAGCGGGGGAGGGGCAGAGAGCAGACAATCCCAAGCAGGCTCTGCAACGTCAGTGTGGAGCCCGACGCGGGGCTCGATCCCACGACCCCGAGACCATAACCTGAGCAGAAAGCAAGAGTTGGTCTCTTGACCGACTGAGCCCCCCTGGTGCCCCGCAGTGGAAGTTACTTAGAAGAAGTTATTCCAGTACTGGTTTACAGAGATGTCTTCTGCCTTGCCTGTTATGTAAGATAGAAATGTGGAGAAGACTTTGCCGCCGTCTAGACCGGGTGCCCCGGGAAGGGCCAGGTGTGGGTAGGTAGACAGGTGCCCCGCCCTCTGATTCCACAGCCAGGGTGACTGACGGGATGGGAATGCCACCACCTGACTGGAGGAGGTGGCATTTACTCGGGGCTGAGAATGAGTGGGACCGAAGGGGGACTTGGCGTGCGTTCGGCTCGTCCTAGTCTACGGAGGGCGGGCGCATTGCGGCCGGTGGCACATGGGGGTGGCTGGGTGGTCTGTGCTGACAGACCGGCGTCTTGTCTCCTGTGGGCCTCACGCACAGTGGGCAGCAAAGGTCTGATGAGAAAGATTTTCAAAACTCGTAATGAGATGACAGACGTTGAAACTGAGACTTAACGTGCTGGAGTCCGCTGGTGGGTCGTGAGGTCAGACTTGAGTCCTGGGGGTCAGGGTGGCCCCAGCACGCATGGCGTCCTCCGCCCTCGCTTGAGCCCGGTGCCACCCCCGCCCCCTCCCAGAGGACGTGTCCTCCCGGGAGGATGTTAGATCCCCGTGGACAGTGAGAGCTGGAGCATCACCCTCCCAGAGAAACCCGCCCTGGGCCTTCCTGGTGGCAGGTGGCACAGCACAGCGCCTCCCAGGCCTCCTCGGCCCGGCGCTCTCTGAGCATCTTGGGTGGAAAACCATCGCGGCATTTAAAGCACCCGCCCTGAACAGCGTGCACACCCCAGAGCCTCCCGGAGACTGGTAACCGCACTTGGCGGGACACGGAGGCTTGCGTCGGCCGTTTAGACGCAGAGCCTGTAGGTGGAGCTGTGAATTTACTAAACCTCTTACTCACGCTCACATTTCGTGGACTTTTTAGCACTGCAGGAAGCTGAAGCTCGTTTTCGTGAAATCAAACTTCAAAGGGAAGCCAGAGAAACGCAGGAGAGTGAGCGCAAGCCCCCGCCGTACAAGCACATTAAGGTGACGGCGGTGGGGGGCCGGGTCAGGGGTCACTGCGGGGACCGTGGGTGGGCCCTCGGGCCGCGGTGGGTAAGAGGGCTGCCGTGAGCAAGCATCTGTCTGCAGCCCCCGTGTGGACCGCTGCCTGAGGTCACGGGCAGAGAGCAGGTGCAGCCACTGGCCAGCGTGTGTCCTTTCTGGGGGGCGGGGAGGGCGTGCAGGCAGGGCTGGTGGGGGGGGGGGGGGGTCTCCGCGGTTTTGGGTTTTGCCCTCGTGTGAGGCTCCAGCCGGGAGCCCGTGAGGCACGGGGGTGGTGGCGGGCACGCCGTCGTCACCCGGCGCTGGGGACGAGCTTGGATGAGAGGTGGCCAGCCCGGGCCGGTGCTCGGCTGGAACGTGGCTTGGTCAGCCGGAGCCCTGGAGACAAAGCGATGTTCCCGCCGTAGAGGGTGTGGATGCCGCACAAGGACTGCGGGGGCGACCGTGCTGCCTCCGGCGAGCCCGGCAGTCCCGGCAGGGAACCTGGGGCCCCACGTCCCCACGGGGTGGGAGGGAGAGAGGTCCAGGAGCTCCTCACAGCCACGCTGGGTGAGCCGATGTCACCGTGTCCTGCCGCCTGGGGCCCGGCAGCCTCTCAACACAGTGTGTCAGCTGCCTTCTGGCCGCTCAAGGCCGCGTCTCTGCTCCTCAGATCCGGGCGGCGCGCCCTGTGTGTGCGTGTGCAGGTGACACGTTCTCTGGGGCTAGTGTTTCCTCAGGGATGACTTCGTGGAAATGGAGCTCCTGGGTCAAACAGCTTGGGACCTGAGGGCTCCTGAGGCGTGTTTTCAGATCGCGCTTCTGTGTTTCGCTGTCGCGGCCCAGCAGTGAGGAGGGCCTTTCTTCCGCCACGTTTCCCCTCGCTTACTGGCCTCTGCTTCAGTCCCTCTTCCCCTCTGTCTGTGGCTTTGTGGTTGGGTTGCTCTTGTGCTGTCACCGTGAACCGCGAGTTTGCCAGGGCAGAGCCTCCCTGGTCACCTGCCTGCGGGTCCCTGGCTACAGGGACCCTGCCCCGTGCTCAGCACGTGCTCGTGCGCCTGTCTTCTGGCAGCCTGGCGGGGCAAGCGTGGACGAGGGACGTGAAGTGACGGGCGGGGGGGGGGCCCATGCCCCCCCCCCCCCGCCACCCTCCTCTGGAGCGTGGGGACCGGCGGGAGGCCGGGGTGCTTGCTCTCTTGTCTGACGCGCCCCCGTGTCCCCGGCAGGTGAACAAGCCCTATGGGAAAGTCCAGATCCACACGGCCGACATCTCTGAGATCCCCAAGTGCAACTGTAAGCCCACCGACGAGAACCCCTGCGGCTTCGACTCGGAGTGTCTGAACCGGATGCTGATGTTCGAGTGCCACCCGCAGGTGTGCCCCGCGGGCGAGTACTGCCAGAATCAGTGCTTCACCAAGCGCCAGTACCCCGAGACCAAGATCATCAAGACCGACGGCAAAGGGTGGGGCCTGGTCGCCAAGCGGGACATCAGAAAGGTGTGTGCCGAGCCCCTTTCCTTGCAAGAAATCCTGGGCCGGCTGGCGGTTTACGCTTGGATATGCTTAGTACGCTTTTGCACGCACGTAAGAACGGGGTTTGTAAAAAGTCTGAGTTACCACGGTTGAATGTCGTAAAACGTTACGTGCGTGCTGTCTAGCGAAGTAAAACTCAGCAGGCCCCTGACTTGGCCTCCACTTGGCATTTTGGTGGCTGCTCTATGACAGGAAAGACTGTGAAGGAGCCCTGCCCCGGATGGGCGGCCGTTCCGTCCGGGGCAGCGCGGGACCAGGTCGTCCGTCAAGGCCACAGGCCACACACGGCCTGCCCATGTCCTAGGCTGGGCAGCCGGAAGTAGAGAGGCAGCCGGAATTGGCTTATGAGGCCAGGGGGGCGGGGCCTGGGGGGGCGGGGGCGGCGGCGGCCTCAGACCCCAGGTCTGGTTCAGGGCCGATCCCGGGCGAGAGCAGCGGCTCTGAAACGCGCACGGCCCCTGCGGGTCTGGTTCCACCGCCCGCCTCGGCGGCCAGTTCCTCCGGGCTCTCGCCGTGTAGACTCCGCTAGGGAAGGCGAGCCGTGGCGGCCGGCCGTGTGGGAGCTCGGGGTGTGCCGCCAGGGTGCCCAGAGGCAGTTGCTGCAGGAAGCGAGAGTTAGGGTGCCGCTTTGGGAAGGACGCTCGGGTGAACTGTTCCCTGACAGCCCAGTACGGAGTCGTTGGGGTAGACCTGAACTTCCAGGGACTTGGGAAGACGCGCCCCGGACCGCATCGTGACGCGTGCGCGCGCGGTGCCGGCTCCGGGTGCTTCGGGCGCGGGCTCCTGCACCCGGACCCCGTTGTTTACCACGGTCACGGTCTGCTGTTCCGCCTTCCAGGGAGAGTTCGTGAATGAGTACGTCGGTGAGCTGATTGACGAGGAGGAGTGCATGGCGAGGATCAAACACGCACACGAGAACGACATCACACACTTCTACATGCTCACCATAGACAAGGTAGTGCTGCCAGCTCCCCACGGGCCGTGTGCTGCGCTGTGCCCCGGGGCCACAGGCCTGTCTGTGGTCCCGTCCGCGGGGCCCGGTCTTCAGACGTTTGTGCGTTTTCTCCTGAGGGGCACGGCGTCTTCCGGCAGCTGCCTGAGGGCCTGTCTGCGTGAGGGCGTCCTGGGGCCGCGTGCGTCCGCTGGTGCGTGCACAAAGTACCAAACAGGCCGGACCGAGGGTCGGTGAAAAGAGGAGAAAAGATGAGGAGAGTTACACGTTTTCGGCCGCACAGCCCAGGTGTGCAGTTTGCAGGATACGTGGGCCAGAGGGACCGATGTCCTCGGAGCAGGGGCCACACCGCCCGTTTGCCGGTGGGGGTGAACGGAAGAAGGTGCACCCGGGACGCTCACGGGTTGGCTCCCGCCCGCCAGGACGGCCCTTCCCGGGTGTGTGCGCGGAGGGCTGCTCGGACCCCGGGGGCGGCCTCTGTGGTGCCCGAGCGCCGTGCGTGGGGAAGGCAGTCACGAGGCTCGTGTCCGCTGCTTGGCCGCGAGGCCGTCGTCCAGCAGGAGCGGGTGGCCACCGCGAAGGATGGCCGGAAACGAGGTAGAAGATGATCACGCACCAGCTTAGGATGGTCCCAGGGACCTCGCGGGGTCGTCCCCAGGGAGGCCGCGGCCCCACCACGGCGAGACGAGGCAGATGCCGCGGTCCGTGCGCTTCCTGCCGGGACCCTAGACCCTGGGGCTGGGATGCCGGACGGGACCCCCTGGAGACCGTGCGGGGGACCCCACCGTGGACACGGTGCCGTCCCTGACGGCTAAGTGTCTGCACAGGGAACTCCTCGGGAGGACAGCGTTGACGTGTCCGAAGAGCTCACTGGCAGAGGGCGAGGGAAGGAGCGTGTGCGCGGGCACCTCTGCGGGCTAGGTGACGAGGAGACAGCAAACGTGCGAAAGTGTCAGGAGGCGGCGTGTCCGGGTGAGAGGCACGGGCGTCGGCCGTAGCGTTCCGTTTTTCTTCCTGTAAGTCCGAAATCGTTCAAGGTGAAGGAACTGGTTAGAAAGGTGAGGGTCCTGCACTAGAGGGGGGCGGAGCTCCTGCCGGAGGCGGGTCCGGCAGACCCCACGGGCCGGCAAACAGGGATCGCGGGGTACGAGAACACCCAGCTGCGGATGGGGGAGGACCGGCCGCCCACCACACGCGGGCAGGGTGGCAGGTGAGGGGCAGAGGCCCGCTCCTCAGAAGCAGGGGCGGGCGCGTGCAGCCTCCGGGGGCCAACCCTCGTGTGGGGACCACTGCCAAGGCCTGCCCGGAGGCCTGGCGGGCAGCTGGAGCCGAGGCACCCGTGTAGACCCCTCAGAGGGCTGTGGTCCTAGGCAAGGGGCCCGTACGCTTGGCCCCGAGGGTAGCGGATTTAGGCTTCCCGCTGCCACCCCCCTCCCTTTTAGACGGTAGTGGTGAGGGAGGTTGTTTTATTAGAAGTTTAATACTTGAAACGCGTGTCCTACCAGGTTTTGGAGTCAAAATGTAAACCACTCGTGTGTTGTAAGAAATGCCCGGTTTGTCATTTAACACACACATCGGTCCCTGAAATTGCTGAACCCTAGTAATTCACTTAGGCTCCCGACTGAAGAGAAGATAAAGCCAAAGACCCGCGCGAGAGAAACAACTCATACCTCACGTCACGTCCTTGCCATAAAAAGAGCGCAAGTCCCACTTCAGCGCTTACGGGGCCGTGGAACAAGATGTCCTTAAGCAGGACCTTCACGAAGTCTCAGCTTTTGGTGAGAGCCAGAGGTAGTAAGACTGAAGTCTGGCACCAAGTCTTAAGTGAGCGTGTGAGAAACGGCCGAAGCCATTAAAGGAGACGTGGCGCTCACGCCTCACACCGAGAGCTAACACGCCGTCGTCGAGATGAGCCCAGAAGGCGGCTGAGGAGACGCTGGGCGGCCACAGGGCAAATGGCTGGAGCGGAAGCCGGGACCAGAGAGGCCGTCGGCCGTGGCACGGGAAGGGAAGATGAAAACTTTGTCGGAGAGGCCGGGAGACGCAGAAGGCAGACATGTTCAGATGCTCCAGAAGGAAAGACGAGAGAGTGGGGGGTCATGTGGCAGAAGGATTTTCTAGAATCTGATGAAAACTGACCCAAGTTTTGAATAGCATAACTAAAAATAAACGTATACCTAGAGATGCTATTAAAAAAAAGAAAACACCCAAACGTAGCAAAGACATGTAGCAGGGACCCCAGAGACTGAAAGTGGCAGAGAGAGGAGCACGTTCCAGGAGCGACAGCCAGACAGTCAGACTCCTCCACGTGTGACCCGCGGCCAGAAGACACGGCACAGAGTGGCAGGTGGTAGCCCCCGCTCCACAGTCGAGCACCACCGAGGAAGCAGAGTGAGCTTCAGAAGTGACCTGCGAGACGCAAGCAGGTGTGGTGTGCATGCGAATCCACAGTGGGCACACCTGTACGGGTCTGGCCGCCTGGCACCGTGGGAACCACGGTGGTGATTGCTGGGCAGGAGGGGCTGTGGTGTCAGGGGCAGGGCAGGCTGACGGCCCCAGAGGGGTTAGAAGTGGTGGCACGGAGCCATTGCGAGCTGCTTGTTTTGTGTGGATGCAGGGATGAGGTCTCACCAACTTTCCACTTTGGCAAAGTATACATGTTAAAGCTACACTGAAAATTACTAAATGAATAGAAACAGAAGGTGTGACTTCCAAGTCGTCGACTGAGTGGAAAGGAGCATGAGGAAAGTAGACAGTGAGGTAGGAGGGAGGTAAAAAGAGAAAAGAGGGTAATTAGAAAGCATGGGTTTAGCTCAGCTGGTTGTGTGTCCAACTCGTGATTTCAGCTCAGGTCATGATCCCAGAGTTGTGGGTTCAAGCCCTGCATCAGGCTCCACAATGAATGTGGAGGCTGTTTGGGCCTCTCTGTCTCTGTCTCTGTCTCTCTCTTCTTCTACCCATCTCCTCTGTTTTTTCTCTCTTAAAAACAAAAAAACATGCACGGGACACAAAAATACACGTGTGGCAATGATCACAATAAACGTAAATGGCTTAATTTATAAGACTAAGGTTTAGACTGGCTAAAATACAGGAACCTGATTTTTAAAAAAAAAATTTTTTTTAACGTTTATTTTTGAGACAGCATGAACGGGGGAGGGCCAGAGAGAGAGGGAGACACAGAATCTGAAGCAGGCTCCAGGCTCTGAGCTGTCAGCACAGAGCCCGATGCGGGGCTGGAACTCACAGAGCACGAGATCATGACCTGAGCCGAAGTCGGACGCTTAACCGACTGAGCCACCCAGGCGCCCCAGGAATCTGATCTGAAGCTCTGTGACTTATGTATTAAGAATGAACCAGAGGGGTGCCTGGCCGGCTCAGTCTGTGGAGTACGGGCCTCTCTGATCTCGGGGTCATGAATTCAAGCCCCATGTTGGGTGTGGAGATTACTTTAAAAAATTAAACAAAAAAAGGAAGCAGAAAGCTTGTAAGTGTACTAGAAAATTAAAAACTTAGTAAAGGCTAGTGCAGAGAAGGCTGTTCGTAGTACATTAGCATCAGATAAGGTAGACTTTGAACAGCCACAGCAGCCAAGGAGGAGGCCTTAGTAGAGTCCTCACTCCCCTGCTTACTGGGTGCAGTTGTGGGGGTGGAGGAGACCCAGGAACTCAATGTGTATCTAACAGCTTGGAGAGATCTTAAAAGAAGGTCAATGAAGAAAACGGGAGACAGGAGTGGACCCACGGTGCGGCAACAGGAACCTGTAAACATTAAAATACATGTAGGACTGTGGTAGGAGAGGGTGGCTGCTCGCTCCCAGAGCAACAGCAACAAAAAGTATATGGGGTATGTCTTTGGTGGGGCTGGGGACAGACAGGCCATCATCCTGGAAGTGCCTTTGTCAGAAGAGACGAAGAGCCGTCTGCAGGTGGCACCTCCTGGGCAGCAGCACTGAGTCTCGGAAGGGGGCAGCGGAGACGGGAGGTGTGGGGGCTCCTGGGAGGCAGGAGTGACGGGCTCGGGAAGGGCCGTCTTCCGAGAGAGACAGAGAAGGTACCCGAGACAGAGCACGTGGCGCACACTCCCTGAGTCCAGCTGCTGTGGAGCCCCGGCGCCCTCCGAGCGGGGTGGTGAAGGGACCACACAAGCCGCCTGTGGTGGAGAGAAGCCACTGGGACGGCTGCTGTCACAAAGCACTGGACTTGAGAGAGTGAGGAGTCAGAGGCGGCCAGACGGCAGGCAGAGCTGAGTCGGGAACGCAGGGGGCGTGGGGTGGAACAGGAGGAGACCGGCATCTCCCAGCAGAAGCTTCAGCTGCCCGGAGCGCGTGGGAGCGCGGGGCAGACATGGGACAGACGCGGGGACCGAGCAGGACGCGGTGGGGAGAGAGCGGGGAAGGATGAGAGCAGCACAACACCGGGCGCAGGCCGAGGACAGTCTCTGCGTGACCGCGGGCGCTCCGGACACCGGAAGGAGGTGAAGACGGTGCTGTGTTTCCGGGAAATCCATCCAGAATGGCCAGCGTAGTAAATACTGTATCAAAATTATGGGTGTGACAAAACCCTCTGGTAGCCAGACGAAGACACTGAATTGCGTACCGGGGAAGAGAATGAGGCCGGCTTGCCAGCTGTGGACACAGAGCTCCGCGCCTGAGCACAGAGGGTCAGCTCCCACAGGGTGTTCAGGAGAAGAGAGGGCCAGAGACCAGAGACCCTGCGGCCAGCTGAGCGGTTCGTCAGGGGCAGCGGCTACAGGGTAAGAGGCTCGAGTGTGAGGCGCGGAGCCAGGAGACTGTCCGGGAGCACAGCGTGCTTGGGGTATCGTGCCCGACACAGACAGGGAAGGGCAGCCCAGGTCACCTCTGGTGGGAGCCGGGGATCGGAACCGGTAACTCCCGGAGGGAGACCGAAGGTGGCTGAGCAGTGCTGGCGAGGTGGGGGTCACTGAGGCCATGGTGGCAGACCCGTGGGTGCCACACACGGCTGGAGATGCCGGGCTGCTTATAAAGGGTGGTCGGGAGGACAAAACTCCAAATTGCCAACAGGACAGGAAAATTGTAACGAAATCCGCCTTACTTCGCGGTGAAAGGCTTAAGAGGCCTGCATGCAAACAGAACGGGCTGGTAGGTTAGACTTGTGCACGGCGTATCGTCCTATCTGTAAACAGGGAATTGAATGAACTCACCTGTTTAAAGATTCCCCAAGTGGTCCGTAAAGCAAAGCCTGCTTCTCTGCTGTCCGTAGAAAGAAAGATTCTGAAAGCTGGAGTGTAAAGTCGTGTGCGGGGCAGGTCGGACTCCGGCCCCACCACGTCCAGGGGCTCAAAGGAAGGCCTCGATGGCGGCAAGGACCCCTTCGTGCAGAGCGCGTGCCTGGCGCCACATCCCTCGTGCGGCAACAGGGAGGCCAGGAGAGGCTGGGGGAGCCGGGTCTGCCATGCGTCCGCCTCCGAGGCAGAGGGAGGGGCCCTGGATAGACAGACAGAAAGAACACGGTTAATGAGGGAACTGAAGTCAACGCACAACTTTAGCAGTTAGCAAACAGCTCAAGTAAAAAGCCACGTCCGCCCCCCCCCCGCCCCCCCCACGGTGCCCAGTACTTTCCAAAGACACACCCCCCCTCCCCCTCCCCCACCCCAAGGGCAGATCCCAGGCCCGGCCCAGTGATGGGGCAGAGGGAGCGGGCTTGGGGCCCACAGGAGGGGAGGGTGCACCCCTGAGAAGCACCCCCCCGCCCCCCCGGGAGCGCAGGGGCCTTCACAGCCCAGGACTGACAGACACAGGAAGGCACACCCACTGTCACCTTAACGAGTGCCGCGGAATCCTCTGAGGCTGTGTAAGCCCCGCTCCCTGAACACTCGGAAACCGGGAAAAGAAGGGAGTTTCTTGCAGTTTGGTGAAGCTGCGAAAATCTGTCCCAGACTCTTGGCCTGAGACGGCTCAGGAAGGAGACAAGATGCTGTGGCTGCTGCTCCTGACCCCGGACACGGCGGCATAGGGGAAGGCTCATGGACGACCTGCGCACCGGCGTCGGGTCCCCCCCACACACGCGGAAACACTGGCGACAGCTCTCCCGCGGGACACGTGAGAGGACATGAACGAACGAGACACGGCTCCGTTTCTGGTTGAGAGGAAATGTCGTCACAATGCGCGTCTTCCCGAACGTCAAATTGCCATGATCTCCACGCGAATATTAACCATTTAAAGTAAATGTCGGGGCGCCTGGGTGGCTCAGTCGGTTAAGCGTCCGACTTCGGCTCAGGTCATGATCTCACAGCTCGTGGGTTTGAGCCCCGCGTCAGGCTCTGTGCTGACAGCTCGGAGCCTGGAGCCTGTAGCCTGTTTGGGATTCTGTGTCGCCCTCTCTCTCTGCGCCCGCAGAGCACTCTGTCTCTCTCTCTCAAAAATAAATACAAACGTTAAAAAAAACTATAAAAGTAAATGTCGATGGGCCATCTAGAGCCCACACAGACGGCGAAGCCTGCAGGACTGAACGGCACTCACTCACGCTCTGTGGCGTTCCCGAGAACGGTGTGGCCCAGTCTCAGCGGCAAGTGACGGGGCGGCAGACGACAGACCTCTGGGCAATGGTGCCCCCTCACTGCACTCACAAGAGGAGATCTTCCAGATGCTGTAAGGAGCCAGGAAACACCGGAGGTCTCTTGTGTAACTTAGGGGTTAGAGAAGGCTGCGCGAGGCTAGTCGAAGACCCCGAACGCATCAAGTGAAGGATTAACAAAATCAGTTAATCAAATTGATTAACAAATTGTTTGATTAACAAATCAAATTGTTTGATTAACAATTAATCAAAATGTGTAAAACTGGGCAAGTTTTGAGCGAGAAAAGGTACCATCAAGTTAAAAATCGAGTGTCGTCCTAGGAGAAAGATTTGACACGTAGTTACCAAGGGTCTGGTATCCAGAATATACACACACGTGCGCGCGCACACACACACACATAGGGACGGAGCTGCAGATCACCAGGTCGCCCAGGGATGCTGGCCCTCAGCCCTCAGCCAGGAAGTGCACCCTGGAGCCCTGGGGCCGGTGACGCCGTGGAAGCTGTGGGGCCAGGGCCTCCACCGCCGTGGGAAGGAACACTGTGCGGGCCGTGAAAGGCCCCTATGCGGAGGGAAAGGGCACACTGCAGAGCAAGCCCGTTCTGATCGCATTTCTGTATTGAAAGGAACAGCTGGTGTGGGTGTAGATCGTGTATTTGCATGTTTGTTCACCCCGTTCACACAGAGCTTTGCACAAACTCGTGACCACAGTGCTGTATGTGCCTGATCTTAAGTGCCCTCCTCCCCCGTGCATCTCTTACCTCGGCTGCCCCCCTCACGGGGCAGGGACCTCCAGCCGCACGGTCCCGTTGCTGGACGGTGATGGCGTGTGCACGAGTGCTGCGTCGCGGGCTTGGCCCCAGGGCAGGGCCACGGCGTGCACAGATTTGTGGTTTTTCGCCAGCACCGGCTGCTTTAATCAAACCCGTTCCTGCGGTCACCGAGTGCGTCCGGTTCCGTTGTCCTTTTCACCTGCGTTTCCTCCGCTGCTTGGCAATGTGGACACCTTCCCAAAGTGCTTGTGCGTCTGGGTCAGATCTTCGGGAATCGTGTGGTTATATCCTTTGCTCCTTTGGAACCGGGGTCCTGTCGTTTGTGTCCGTCGATGTGAGTCTCTGGCGGCTGTCAGTGGTGACACCTTCCCGTCCCTCCTGGCTTGTCTGTCACCTGCTGGCTGGTGTGGGGAAGCGCCTGCTGGCTGCCCCGTCCTCACCGGGACTCGCTGGGGCTTGGTCCTCGCCACGTGGTCCTGACCTGCCCTCCGTGAGTGAGAGAAACAGAGAACTGGTTTGGGGGCGTCCTGTCCGAGTGGACACAGGAGACCACGGTTTCCAGTACAACATCGTCGGCCAGTTGGGAGAGACGGTGAAAATTCCCTTTAAGAAGGGCATAATGGCTAAGGGTCACCCCTGCGTTTAAATGTGACTTGAAACTTGAGTTGTACCTTACAGGACCGGATAATTGATGCTGGCCCCAAAGGAAACTACTCCCGGTTCATGAATCACAGCTGCCAGCCCAACTGTGAGACCCTCAAGTGGACGGTGAACGGGGACACTCGCGTGGGCCTGTTTGCCGTGTGCGACATCCCCGCAGGTACGACATATCCGCGGGCTCCCCCGAGGCCGTGACGCCGGTGTGGACGTGAGCGAGTAGGAGTGTGTGTTGTGGGCCTGACGAACGCGTTTCCAGGGTGGCCGCGTGTCTCTTCTCCCCTAGGGACGGAGCTGACCTTTAACTACAACCTCGACTGTTTGGGTAACGAGAAGACAGTCTGTCGGTGTGGGGCCTCCAACTGCAGCGGGTTCCTTGGGGACAGACCAAAGGTAAGGTCACGGATGCCAGCCTTTCTGACGTCTGCGGACACGTCCGTCCCTTCTTCCGGGCTGGCGGGTAGCTTTGGCGGGCAGGAGGGGTCCCTGCAGGGTGTGGGCGGCAGGGCTCCGGGCTCCTATGGCTCACGCGGCCGGAAGTCTGCAGCCAGAGCGCCGTCCGGGCCTCGCTCTGTCCGGAGGCTCTGCCGGCTTCTGGCGGTTTCCAGCCGGCCTTGGCGTTCCTTGGCTGGTGGACGCGTTACTCCCGTCTCTGCCCTGATCTGCACAGGGCCTTCTCCCTGTCTCTGTGTCCCTTCCTCTCCTCGTGAGGATGCCAGTCATTCTGGGTTAAGGGCCCGCCCTGCCCCAGTAGCACCTCATCCTAACGTATTACATCCGCATCAACACCGTTTCCAAGGAGCATCCCGTTCTGAGATTCCGGGCAGGTCATGAATTTGGGGCCCACTTACCTGCCTGCCTAGGCCCCCAGACACGGGGGGATCACGGGCATCTGGCCCGGAGTTGGGATGTCCACGGGGGTCTGCCGCTTCAGCCGAGGGCATGATTTTGTTTCTCTCGCTCACAGTGCGGTTCTTACTGGAAAGAGCGAGGGGCGCATCCCGTGGGGGCGGGGCCGCTCCGGGCCTGTGCGTCCCGCCCACAGATCCGGGAGGCTCCGACAGCTGCTACTACAGAGGCTCTTGGCAAAGCTGGTCCTCCTCGCTGTGCTCAGTGGTCACCCGTGGGGCAGAACAGGCGTGTGTGGGATGAGCCCCCCCCCCCCCCCCCCCGAGGCACACGCCTGGTCCCCGCTCGGTCTTCTCCAGGCGAAAGCGTCTGCTGAGTCCCCAGAGATGCATGCACCTGCACCACGGCTCTCGTGCTCCCTCTTTGTGGTTCCTTTGGTTACTGCCTTGGTCCACGCACGTCTCATGAACAAAGCGCGTCTGTGTCTCACTTTAGACCTCGACGTCCCTTTCTTCAGAGGAAAAGGGCAAAAAGAGCAAGAAGAGAACGAGGAGGCGGAGAACCAGAGGCGAAGGGAAGAAGGAGTCCGAGGATGAGTGTTTCCGCTGTGGGGACGGCGGCCAGCTGGTGCTGTGTGACCGCAAATCCTGCACCAAGGCCTACCACCTGTCGTGCCTGGGCCTGGGCAAGCGGCCCTTCGGTGGGTGAGCGGGCCCCCCCGGCGGCCTTTGGGGGTCCCTGTCGATGGCTCTCCTCTCCCGGTCACAGACTCGGTGACTCAGGTAGCGAGGCCCGGCCCAGGGAGGTCCGCGCGTGGAGTCAGGGTCTGCGGCGGGCACGGCCGCGGAGCCCCTCGGACAACCCGGAGCGGGGCTTGGGCCAAGGTCCCACGAGTGGCTGCCGAGCCAGGGCTGCCGGCGTGGGAGGGAGGCCGGGCTCCGGGCGCAGAGCTCTGCCCAGCCTTGGGTGTCGTAGGAAGGGGGCCCCCGGAGCCAGCCTGGGACGCGCAGGGCCGGGAGGGGGACACGGGGCGGGCTCCGCCTTGTTCTCAACAGCCTCACTCTGGAGGGATGACGGGTGAGGGTGTGACATGTTAACTTGTCCAGAAGCGAAAACAGATCCTCATGCAAACCAAAATCTATACAAAGGGAAGTCAAACACGTTTGATCGTAAAAGAAAACAGATCGTGTGCAAAAGATGACAGAACGAGACTTTCTGGACAGACGCGAGAGGGAAGTGTGCAGGTGACGGGGTGGTGACCCCACTGAGCAGCAAGCTGGTGCAGATTAACGCCGGAAAGATCAAATCCCCAGTAGAAAGCCGGTCCAGGCCACGGCGAGGTCACAGAGAAGCCGGAATGCCAGCGGTGCCCGGGGGTGGGCCGTGTCCCCCGCCCGGCCGGCCCGCCCGGCCTCTGCTCCTCTCCACGTCAGCTGGGGAGGAGCGGTGTCGTCTCTGTGCGTCTCAGCGGACAGTCCACGCAAACGCTAGAAGTTGTTGCTGCTGCCGCCGCTCCGGCTCACGTTTCGTGTTTCGTTGCAGGGAAGTGGGAATGTCCTTGGCACCACTGTGACGTGTGTGGCAGACCTTCCACGTCATTCTGCCACTTCTGCCCCAACTCATTCTGCAAGGAGCACCAGGACGGGGCGGCCCTCGGCTCCACGCGGGACGGGCGGCCATGCTGCTGCGAGCATGACCTGGGGGCCGTGTCGGCCCGGAGCGCCCAGACTGGGAAACCCTTTCCAGAACCCAGCAAGTCCAAGGGGAAGAGGAAGAGGAGGAGGTGCTGGCGGAGGGTCACGGAAGGCAAATAGCGCCAGGCAGTGGCTTGGCCAGCTCCGGGAGGGGGGTGGGGGGGAGGGCCGCGGGGGGGGGGGGGGGGGAGGGGAGGAGGGGGGGTCCTGGCCCAGAGGACCCAGCTCGAAGCCGCTATGACAGCCATGTAGGCCTCCTGGGAGGGAGTGCCTGTCCACCACTGAGCCATCCTCGGCAGCGCCTGCTGCGTCTGCACTGATGACCCGTCTGAGCCGCGAGGTTCAGAAGGTTCCAGGACAAACAAGCCTTACTACACAGCATTACAGCTACACTTGAATTTCTGAGAATGTCAAGGTTCCCTCCCACTCTATTTTTGTAGGTTAAAGTTATAATTGAAAATTAATTGGCATATGAAATGTCTTTATCTCACCTGAAATGTAGAGGGTAGTATTTTTCTAAAGGCTCACTATGATCTCTTTCATCTTAACAAAGTCACTTGGCCAGCTCACCTGCCTTCGTCACTCAGGAGAGACCAGGGCGGGGCCCGGGCAAGGACTCAGACCCTGGATTCCTTGGAAACCATGATTTTGATCATTATTTTGCTCTTCTGAAACAGCTGTATGATTTGGGGTTTTTTTGTACTAATGTGAAATTTTTCCTCAAAATGCTTCTTTTCCATCCTAGTGAGGAGCCGGCCCCAGGAGTGGTGATAGTGACAGTGTTGTAAGCTGTCCCGTAGTTTTTTCTGTCGTGGATTTGGACTGAATGGCGCCACCCCGTGGGCCTTGCAAGCGTGGGGCCTCTCGGAGCGGCCTCCCCGGCCCAGGCCAGGTCTGGCGCATCTCACCTGGGCCTGTCCCTGAACGCACTAGGTTCTTACCAACATTTGGGGGAAGACTTTGTATATTTTTTTCATTGGGCTTTTCTTTACCAGTTTCTGGCTTTTATCCTCAATATATTTTTGCTAAACTTGTTCTCACAAATTACCACCGACTGAAACGTGTATTTACTGATGCGGCCCTGAATTCTCCCAGGGAAAGGGGCCAACTCGGTGGGGGTGCGGCCCCGCGGTGAGTTTGTGTGAAGCGCCGAGTTCACAGAAATGGTTCTGTCGGGGCTTCGTGCGCCCGCGGCCCGGCAGCGGACAGTCCCGGCAGCAGGGCACGGCCAGGTGCTCCCCCCCCTGGGGACCCAGAGCACGTGGGAGACGGGCTTTTCCGAAAATTGTTCTTTCGGGGTCTGAGGAGAGACGCAGAGTCTAGGACCGTTGCACCTACTTGCTACTCTCCCATCACCCCCTGGGGGGTCTGTTCATAGAAAACGGGAGTTGTGCTGGTCATGCGCGCCCAGCCAGGACGCCACCGCCAGGCACTCGTGCTGGGGGCCCGAGGTGCCATCTGTGGGCGTCGGGCCTGGAACTTCTCTGTGAGACGTCACTAACTTTTACTCCTTATGAGGCCTGGCCACACCATGGGAGGAGCTCCTGGGAGCACGAAGGTCTCTTCTCTTTGGAAGTTTCTCTTGACCCTGGGGAGTCTGGAGCACCAAGGGCGGGGGTCCCGGACGCCAGGCAGCCAAGTACGCCCCGTGGGGCCCGCAGCCTCCATGCTGACGATGGGAGGGAAGGGAATGGAATACTCAGCAGCAGATGCTTGTTTCTGGTCCGTTCTTCTTAAAACAACCGAAGGAGAACAGAGACGTACACACGTCCCTTGTTGAAAACTCCCGAGGTCTCTCCTGTTTCTCTTCCATCATTGCCTCTGCCTCGTGCAACTGCAGGACATGCTTGGACCCGGACCCCCCCGTTTAACTTCTTCTCCGTGGTTTGGTGACGTGAGCTCTTGGGGGCAGCGGTCTCTGCCGGGCTCGGACCACGGGCTTCGGGTGTGAGGCTCCATGGCGCCGACGGGGCCTCGCTCGCTATGAACAGGGTCTCACCCAGGCGTCCCTCTGCCCTCCTCCTATCGTGATCCTGGAGGAAGGAGCCATCCGCGGCCACGAAGGAGACACGAGAGCTTGGTCATCAGTGGACCCCTCCTGCGTGTGGCTTAGGTGACCTCTGGAAATGCACTTGCTCAGTAGGACCCGGGGAACTGTGGGGTGCTTCCGCGTAGAACTCGTTTCTCTCAAATCGTCCCAAGAAAATACTGGATTGGTTTATAGATTTATGCTCCTTCTTCCCCAAACAACCTGGAAGGTTGTTCCCACGACGAGCCCAGCAGCGTTCCCATGCCCTGGTGCTCCGGCTCAGGGCCTGAGGGATTCCCGAGGCCTGCGGGCTCCGCTCTTCATGGCCCAGGGCCTTGGGTGCAGCCTCGCCCCTCGCTTCTCCTCTCCCACCAGAAGTCAGACCATCAGACTGGCTTTGCAGCGCACTTTGGGGAGCAGATTAACTTATTTTTGTACTTGACAGTAGTAAAATCTTGTGAGTTTTGAGTCACTTTTGATATTTTCAAATTCTACGATCTGAAGGAAATGCTGGAAAAATTATTTTAAATATGGTTATCCTCTTTCCAAAAACTTAAAACTAATGAGCAAATAACACTAACTTTGAAAATCTCTAGAAAACTGGTTTACGAATCCGAGTACAACAAGGCTGAGGCGCGGCGGCTGAGCTCGAAGGGCCTTCCTGCCAGGGCTTTGCTCTGAATCTGAGGGAGAGCTCGTTTTGCTGGGGGGGTGGGGTGGGGGTGGTGATTCGGTCTTTATGAATGTCAGCTTCACCCCTTTGTCACCAATGTGAAGCAGAAACAAAACGAAAGCTGCCCCAACACCTCCGGATCCCTCAGCGTCAGAACGACTGGTGCTGTGCCCGTGGCCTGCGAAGTCTCGCCCTCCCGTGCCAACACCGGCCTCCGGGGACCCGGGCGCCTCGCACACCGCACGGGGCACAAGGACACGTCCGCTCTGGCAGGAAGTAGGACCACTGTGGGGACCGGAGTGGCACAGTGACCCCGTTTGCCCCGGTCGGTAAGGAACCGCGTGGACAGCCCGCCTCCCTTGCTTCCTGGGCCTCGCTCGCACTCAGGTCTGCGTGTCTGACGCCTTTGAAATTCTTATCTTGACATAAAAACCACAGTGTGTATCGTGCCCATCTTCCGGAACTACCTGGTTTCCAGGAATTAAAGATAAGCCTGTTTTGAGGAAAGTTAATGCAAAGGACTGTTGCCAAATTCTCGATATCCTCTGAGCAGCACAGTGTTGGATGTTAGTCACTAGAGGGAAATGCTGTCGCAGGCGTCGTGCTGTCCAGCGAACCCTGTTGAGATGTGAAATGCCCTGTCAGAAATTAAATATGAATTTAAATGTGCCTGTTGGTGTCTACGCTTCATACAGAATGAGGTCAGGCTCCTCATAGGAACACTCGGTGCTATCACCGGTTTCGCTAGACTTAAAAACTTGAACTTCCTGCGGGGGGGTGGGGGGCGGGGGGCGGGGCGGCTAGACGGAACTGTAGACTCGGGAACCGCCAGTCGGGAGAATAGCATTTAAAGTGGGAAGCTGTGTTTGGAAAACTGTATGTGAGTATTTTTGTATTAAAAACTTTTTAAAGGCTTTTTTTCTTAAACTTATTTTATGTGGGATTGCATTTTGAAGTTCTGGGCTTTTTCCCACTTTTCCGCTTACTTTGCGTGGTCATTCCGAGGCTGCTGGCACAGCCCCCGCCTGCCCTCCCTCGGGAAGGGCTCTGTCCTCAGACTGTCGCTCCACCGCTCACTTGCCCTGGTAGAAGCTGACCGTGGCCTCGGAGGGATAGCAAACACCACAAACAGTAAGTGTAGCTCTCCTTTCGGAAAAATGCCCCCCCCCCCCCCTTTTTTAAACACTCTGATGAGCAAATCCCCATCGAGGGTGAAACGGTCAGGAGCTGCCGACCCTTCTGAGCGGACGCTCAGCCCTGCCCCGGGTCCTCCGTCTTCCCTGAGGAGAGCCTTTGACCCTGGCTCCCCCTAGTCGGGGAGTGACCATCCTGCCAGCCCGCCACCACCCACCCCAACGGGGGCTGCGGCCCTAGAGCAGAGAGGACGGGCTGGCCCGAAACACCGCCGCGGGGCTTTCTTTAGAAAAGCTAGACTTTAATTACTCAGATAGTTTTACAATGAAAACAGGTACCAGAAGACCGGTCTCAACGCTCACAACCGTACAAAAGACAAATACAAAAGCTGCGGGCGGTGAGCGCGGCCCGCATCTCCCGCCCTGGGGTACTCGGCAGCCCTTCCTCACCCTGTCCACCACGCCAGGCATCCCTTTGGTCCCCTCAACCTCGGGGGGCGGGGAGAGCGTCGCACTAGCAAGGAAAAGCCCTCCTTCGTGGTCAGTGGAATTTAAGAAAAAATAAAAAAGATAAAAGTATAATAATAAGCAGAGCTGTCGCTAAAATTCGGAAGTTATAACTTTTCTGGTTAACTTGAACATTCGAAAATGTAATATTGAATCCAAAAAAGTATCTGAAATCACACAAAAGGTAACCCATAGTAAAATTTAAAAAACAAGTCCGGAACACCCCCGAGAAATGAACCTAAAGCTTTAGCGGGCTGGGGCCCGGTGGAGCCCGAGGAGCGGCCGTCCCGCCGAGCCCCACGGCGAAGGCCAGCGCGGGCGGCGGGCGGCCCCTAGGACACGTTGGCCATGGGCTTGTACTTCTTGAAGCGCGTCCACTGGCCTGTGGCATAGTTCATCTCGAACACGGTGTCCACCAGCATGGTGGTGCTGCCCTGGCCGTCCGACTTGGGCAGGTCCTCCGTGTGCTCGCTGAGCTTGATCTGGATCACGTCGCCCTGCTCCTGGCACGGGTTCTCTGCGGAGGGCAGGGGCTGCTGGGCGGGGCACTGGGGACTGAGGAGCCCTCCCCCCGCCCGCCCCCCTCCCCCCCCCCCCCCCCGCCCCGCCCCGCCCTGGGGCCAGCCACACACACCTACCTCGGGAGCCGGCCATAAAGCCCAGGATGAGGGCCTTCTCCGGCCGTGTGACTTTGTTGGCCGTCTTGAACATCTCCTGCGCGGCAAACATCTGCTCTCTCTGCAAGTGTGGACAGGGGTGTGGGTATCCGGGCACTGCGGGTGCCCCCACTGCAGCTGTGGGCGGGCAAGGCCTCAGCCCGCCCAGGGCACACCTACCGTGAGGGACAGGTTCTTCTTGGGCTGCTGCTGCTGTGCAGGGGGCTGGGTCTGTGGGGCCACCATGGCCACCGGAGGCGTCTGGGCGGCCGGGGTGACGGCCGGGGGTGTGGTGGGCGTCAGGGGAGAGGTGGGCGTTGAGGGTGTGGATGCGGCAGGGCTCGGGCCGCTGTTGTACATGGGTGCCCTCTGCTTGAACTGTGCTGGCAGCGCAGGGCTTGGGGCACTGGGCTCCTCAGGCGGCCGGCTGGCCTGCAGGCCAGCCTCCCGAGCAGACGGTGCTGTAAGCAGAATGCGGTCTGGTGAGGGGGCGGGGGAAGGAAGGGGGGACCGGGACCCCCCCCCCCCCCCCCGGCCCTTGAGCTCTCCTGGGCTCCACTGCCCCTAGAACAAGGGGACAGGTCCTGTTCCACCTCCCAGGCCCTGACTGCTAGACCCCGTCCTGCCTCTGAGTCCCCAGTGGGAAGCCGTCTGGCCGAAGCTGGGGCCTGAGGCTGAACCACCGGCAGCACCTCCGGGCCCCGCAGGAGCAGGGAGTCTCAGGCTCTTCCAGACGGCAGATGAGATGTCCAGGCCTGGCCCAGCCCCCTCCCCGCACCCCTCCCTACCCCCCCCCCCCCAACGGCCCCGGTAACACAGGAAGGCAGCCTCCTCCAGCCCCCATGGCCCTCTCTGGCCACTTCCGCTCCCGGAGGGCAAAGCTAAGCCCAGTGACGCCAGAGCCCCAGAGTCAAGTCCATTACCCTGGGTCCACCTTTTTGTCAGAAATTCTGTGACTGCGAGGGGATCCCTGGACCCTATCTTGACGTCAGCTGGGCAACCCCCTCCCCCTCCTCCAGCTCCCCCACTCCCCACTGGGCCCTACGAAGGGGCCTCCAGAAAGGACAGAGCAGGTGAAAACTTGGGGTTTGCTCCAGCACAGATGTCCTGCCGCCCAGGGAAGCGCCATGTGAGCAAGGGAGGATCTGCTCCCTCCCCGGCGGGCGGCAGTACCGGTGGGTGCTGGGGAGGGGTCTGGAGAAGGCTGAGCCGGACACCTGCCCGCTCACCTGGTGGGGTCTCGGAGCTGGGGATGTAGGACGAGGCCGGGACCACGCTGGGGGTGGCAGGCAGGTAGCTCGTGGAGGGCAGCGCAGGCTCGTTGTTCAAGGATCCGAGTTTCTGGAACAGATTTTATTACGATCCCTCCCAGAAGAGACCCAGGGCTCAGTGCTTCCCCTGGACGCTGGCCTGTGCTGGCTCCCCTGTGAGCCTCAGACTCAATCCTCCACCCCCACGGGAGGCACTCCCAACCCTGGGGCAGGACGGCGGCCATTGCTCTCCTCAGCCCCCGTCTGCACCTGCCTCATGGGGGGCGGGGGAGGGGGGGCTTCCCAAACCAGCCGGCCAGGAGGAGAGAAAACACCACTCTGCAATAGAAGGAAACTGGGCCGTTACCCGGAAGCGAACCATGCTCACGAGGCCTTTCTGCAGCCCTTGCCCGTGGCCCCATCCCCACGAGCTGCGTGGGGATGGTCTGCATGGACGAGAATCCGAGAAGCAGGCTATGCTTGCGCGCTGACCCCCTCCACTGTGGGCGGGACTGAGGCCCCAAAGACAGGTCCCCACTAGAGAGGGGAAACCAAGGCCTAGAGGTGAGGAGACTCACCACAGAGCCCCCTGGAGAGCACATGTGGGACGCGCACACACAGCCCTAGTGCAACGCCTCTCGCACCCGTATCCACACACACACACACACACACACACACACGCTCCCCCACAGGGCACACTGTGTGGCTAACCACATGTCGGCCGCGTGAGGAGCTGGGGGGGGTGGGGTGGGGGGAGATGGGTGGTTGTGGAAGGCGCCCCTGCAGCGCCCAGGCCCCACCTGTGTGGACACCAGGCCGGCCGCGTAATCTGGGGTGGCGTTCTCCACGACGGTCTCCTCCTTGGCTGGCTTTTCCACCACTTCCGCATCTGCTGACAAAACAGAGTCCTCGCCAGTGGCCCCGACTGCGCGCACCCCACGAGCAGGCCCAGCGGGCCCCCGGGGTGCAATCCCGAACCACCACACTGAACGTGTGCTTCAAACACAGTCTCCAGGCAAAGAACAAAGTGAGCTCATTTTCCAGAAGTCCTGCCCCGTATGATCACCGCGCCCCAGTTGAGGACCTAGCGTCAAGACAAAAGCCACCGGCGGGACGAGTCACCGGGAGAGGGACCGGCCAGGAAGCGCAGCCCCCAGATGGACTGCAGCCCAGACCCACCCCGATGCCCGACCCCCGGCTCCCCGACCGAGCGCCCGGGCGGACGGCAGCCCAGACCCTGTAGGGAGCCCCGTGTACACACCCAGCGTCTTCCTCCTCCTCTTTGCCTCTCGGCCGGCTCCCACCATGTCCAGCTCAGAAATGTCGAGCAGCTGTCAAAACAGACAGAAGCCGGCCCTTACCCGCGGCGTGAGGGACACCGAGGCCGGTCTCATGAGGCCGCGGATACCAGAGAGGAAGTGCCTACCTTCACTCCCCTCTCCTTCCGCAGGGGGGTCCTCGAAGGCGGGATGGGGGTCCGGTTCCCGGCGGGGCTGAAGACACTGGGGGTGGTGGGGCTTCTGAAGGGCGCCTGCTTCGGGATGCCTTTGAGTGGGGCTGCAAAGAGGTGGGGGCCTCAGGGACCGGCCTGTCTCCTGCCACTCTCATGCTTCCCTCTGAGGAGCGAGGCCACCCTGCCAGCACACCGCCCGCTTCACCGGCCCCGTGACACCATGCGCGAGCCCAGCGGGTGCAACCCCAATTCCCACGGACCGCCGTGTCTCTGCGAGGGTGGGTGGAGGCGACATCACCAGTACACCTGCGACCCCGGGCGACCCTCTCCTGGTGGCCGAGGGCTCAGGTGTCGAGTCTGAGGGCAAGGCCATAGGAAGCAATGACATCACAGCCAAAACACGAACAAAAACAGACACCGTGTCTGCAGCCATCCATCCTAACACAGCGAGCTTCCGACGGCACCGACGCGACTTCTACCCACGCTCCCTTCTTGTACCTCCCAGCAAACTGACCGTGAAAGGCTAGATACCCACACACTGCAGCCAGAATCACCCTCCCTCCCTCCCTCCCTCCCACCTTCCTCCCTCCCTCTCTTCCTTCCTCCTTCCCTCCCTCCCTTCCTCCTCAAGTTGGTCCTAAGTGTGTCAAAAAGAAGTCACCTGACACACAGCGACCTTCCCTTTCAAGCAGGGCCTGCCCCCCCACCGCTGGGCATCTAGCACCTCCCCCCTCTCGCCCCCGGGACCCCCTCTCCACGCTCAGCCCGCAGGTCTGCTCCTGCTCAGGTCTCACCCCGTGAGCCAGGCCCAGGGCACACGCAGCCTCTGGCCAGCACTGCCCTCAGGACACGTTGCTGGGGCGTGGAGAACCTGAGAGCTTTCTCCGGTGAGCGGGGTGGGCGGGCCTCTAGAAGGGACCCCGCCAGGCTTCCCTGTCAGCTCCAACAGGGTGCCCTCTGTTTTCAGGTGGCGCCCCTCCCCTGCTGCCTGGTCACCCTGGGCCCTGCCTCTTGCCCTTGGGTTGGTTTGTCCGGTGCCTTCTGGAGGCACGCTCCAGGCCACCCGTTCTCTGCTCCTCTTATCTGCTCCGGTGATGTGCACGCAGGGCTGTTTCCAGCCCTGAGGGAAGGGAGAAGGTACGGCCCAGGAGCACCAGCCACCGGGGCATTCCGCAGTCCACCGTCAGTCCCGAAGCTCTGCGGCGGGGCGGCACTCGCCGCGTGCAAGGGGCACCCTCTTCCTCCCCCCCCCCGCCACCTCCCCCCACCCCCGCATCCTGCTCAAATTCTGGTCTTGCTCCTCTTGGCATGTCCACGTATATCCTTCCAGGTCTTTCCGTAGGTGGAAAACCTGCATTAACCCTGAGCTCTCCTCATTCCACACGTTCCCTTCCCAACACCTCTCGAGGCACCTTTGGGGCCCAACATTTAAATGGTGTGGCTGACCAGGAAAAACCGCCTGTGAAGCCAAACCCCAATCTCTGACCCAGAGGCGAGCCCGGAAGCAGGAAGGAGTCCTGCGGCTCCGTGCTCGGGCTGCCAGGGCGGAGCGCAGCGGGCAAGACCTTACTCGTGGTGTCCATCTTCCGGAGCAGTCCCCGGCCCTTGGCGTGGAAGGGCACGCCCGCGCTCCGCTTCAGCTGCTGGGCCGTCTCGGTGGCTGTAAGAGGGTTGCACGTGTCAGCAGCGTGTCCCGCGGTACATGTGCGTGGCGCTCACGAAATGACTCGCTAGGAAGTAGGTGCTGTAAGTATTCACACACACACACACACACACACACACACACGGGTCTCTCTTCCTAAAGGCACATTCATACGTTCCCCGAAGCCCAATGTGACTGCAAATGGTATGTTTTTTGCTTACAAGACCTACTTTCAAGTAAGGAGAGCCGTGGGGCTGCCCGGAAGGGGCAGAACCGTACTCCAGAGGGGCCCGACAGGGGGGCTGGAGGGAGGCCTCCTGGGCACCCTGTGTGAGGTCTCAAATCGGGCAGCCCCGATGGGAGTGTCCTCACTGGACACTGATGACCGTGGTCATCAGGCAAAGTGTGTGTGGCGTTTCTCCTCGCAGACGCAGAAGTATGAGCAGGGAACGAGATTTTCCTGAGACGGCTCGCTGGGTGCCGGGGAAGGGGAAGGGAGCAGCGAGGCGCGGCCGGAGGCCTGGTCCCCAGCACGAGGCTCTGCCACAGGAGACAGCGGGGCCACCAGCCCCATGCAGCCACAGCACGGCACCAGACCCAAGACACGGTCTATTCTGAACTAAGAGTCACAACGGCTGGTGTGTTTTACCCAGATGCTTTGCAACCAGGGCATTTATGTATGTCATTGATACCAATTCCGTAGCCATTCAAAATAAAAGTTTATCGGGATATGTTTTCAATTGGGTTGAAAAGAATCAACTTCCTTGCCTTTTTTCTAGCAAAACACTTCCACACCCATTTCACATGCTACTATCTGAGAAAACGTTAAATAAAACGCTGAAACATCTTTACGGTGAAATGCACGCCATCTGCAACTGCAGAAAAAGGCAGTTACAGGAGGGGCCGGCCTTTCAGGAGCTTTTGCCAGGCCACCTATCACTGCCCACATCACTGTTTGCAGATTTCACTTTTTGTAACAAGATCACAGACACTTTAACCCGAAAATTCTGAAGTTTCTAGAGCAGATTTTAGAACACACAGTTTAGCGTAGCAGTAAATAAATTTCTAAAAAACTTTTGCAGACCTCGGTCTCAAAAAGACAGGTTAGGAGCCATAAATCAAAGAACTCTGAAAGTAGCAGTACAGACCGAGGCCGAAGCACGACCGTGAGCTCGGCAGGGCGGCCCCGAGAGGACAGGGTCCCCACCAGCCCGGCGCCTAGATGGCGGACACTCACATTTCTGCAGGAGCTCTGCCCTCAGCGTGGCACTCTTCGGCTTCCTCTTTAATTGAAAATGTTTCACTGGGGGAGTGAGGGGTCCGGCGAGGGTCGTCAGGGCGTTTTTATTCAGGTACTGGCACTCCAGTGGCAGCATGGCTGACGCCTCACACTCATTCACTGCTCGTTCAAGAACCGACACAACTCGTTAGGAGCTCCCTCACCCAGGCCACCGTCTCCACCACTGACGTGAAAACACAATCCAAATGCCGTTTCCTATTTACAGCTGCGATCTTCCGCTTTGATCCGTCAAAGACGGACTCCCCAGTGTCTCCACTCCACCAGTCGCCCGCCAGTCAAGGCCACCAACATGGCTGGTGGTCAAGTGGGCGGCCACCCACCAGGATGGGGCCCCGCCGGTGTGCATCAATACAACAATTTTTGGAGAGTGTCTCCAGCATTCCCAGGCATCAGAAATGCCCAGACACACCCCGAGCAATAGGAAAGGTGAGTCTGTGGTCACCATAGGCTTCTCTCTGCAGCCTCCACGGGCCCCTGTCAGTGGTCTCTTCTGGCTTCTGCTGGATCCTGGCCCTCAGAAGCAGCACTCGGGTGGCTTCTCTGTCCCCCCAGGAGTCAGAACTCAGGGAAAACCCTTGAGGAAGGAGCTCAAATGCACCCCTATTTTTCCTGCCCCCCCACCATAGGACCAGCCCCCCCCCCCCCCCCCCCAGGGGCCAAGAAGCCCCCTGCAGCCGAAGACAAAGCAGGCCCTTCCCCACCTAAGAGGTAGACCTCACCTGGACCCTGGTCAAGATAACCACCAGGACAAAGATGTCCTGGGTTTGCTTCCCAGGGCTCCCAAAGACTCTGTGTTGTGTGGGGGGAATGGCCAGGCTACTGGCCCTGTGGCAGCACAGGCTCCATCTTTAAGGGGCACCAGCACCTGTCTCCAGACAGACAGAGATCTGGGAGGAACAGCCCTCCTCGTCTTTCTATGTCTTCTCTGATCATTTACGAGAATTTTCTCAATAATTTTCAGTTCAAGCTCAAAATAAGTCAACTGGTGATACTTTAAACACACAGTTCTGAGCATCTACTCTGTGCCAGGGAATGTTCTACGCTCTAGAGATGCAACCTGAACGGGCAGAGCCCATGGCCTCACGGAGCTGAGCAGTGAGGAGCAGCTTGTGGGCTGTTGACAAGCTTGGTATTCTGAGACTGGCCAGGAGCTGGGCAGCAGCTCTGGCGGGGGGTGGGGGTGGGGGTGGAAAATGCACACAGATAACATTTCCGGAACCGCAGCAACTGCCCCGCACACAACGCAACACTGTAGATGTCAAGTTCACATTTCCCTCCTCCCCACATAAAAAACACACACACAAATACCCTTTTCTCTAAGTTCTCCTAGAATATCTTGAACGTTGGGATTCTGTTCTTCAAGGTCAAGGTTAAGCGAGCCGGTGTCGGGAAAGGACTTCAGGATGTCAGCTACCATGAGAACCCAGGGGTCCGAGTCCAGGGTAGCCAGCTGGATAATCTCCGCCAGGGCGCCCTTCATCTGCAGAGAAAGGAGAGACAGTGTCCTGAGCCTGGGGGCTGCACGGCCGCCCCTCCCGGAAGCCCCGCCCACTGCTGACAGGCCTTGGCAACCAGCTGGGGACAGCAGCCCCCGCAGGTGCAGGTGTCTGCACACCTTAGTTCCCAAACACAGACAGCAGCCCCCTTCACACCCCACTGAAGCTCTGTGGGGAAGCGTCCAGCCTCCACAGCAACCGCCTCCATGCCTGGCCCCCTCCTCACGGGAACCTGGGCTCCCCTTCCTCTGTGCTCCCCCCACCCCAGGGCCATCCCGCTCCCCTGGGCCAGCACGGCCTCTGCCAGGTCGCGATGCCCACTCACACTGAGCGCCCCCACCTTCGCCTGTTGCCCACTCCCCCTCCCGCAGCAGCCTCTCCCCACAGCCTCCTAGATGGCTCCTAGCGGCACCCAGGGGACCGTGTGCCAGGACAGCAGCAGGAGGGAGGGCTGTCCACACACAAGCCCCTGCCTTCGCCAGGCCCACACCCCCATTCGGGAAACCTGCTGATGGCGCACCTTCAGGAAGGAGAGGCGAGCTCACAGTCCTGACGGGAGAGCACGGATGCAGGAGACAGAGGGCCGGGGAAGGGGAGAAGGCAGGACCCTTGGGTCGCTGCAAGACCACGCTAGCCCTACACTCAGCCCACCTGGTCACTGGTCTTTCCATCCCTCAGACATGGGATTCCTCACTCCTGGCCCCGCAGGGGCAGCAACTGCCCTTCTCACCTGCACCACAGCTCCCTGCCCCCCTCCCACTCCCACCCACTGGAGGAGAGGTACCCACGTGTGAGGTCAAAGCTTCAGGGTGGGCCCCCCTCCCCTGCCAGCCACACACAGGGTCAGGTGCCAGCTGACCAGTTCTAAAAGGCCGTATCTTGAAATATGCAGAAATATGTTCTCTGATGGTAAAAATGATAAACCCTGAAACCAACATTGTACTATATGTTCACTAACTAGAATTTAAATGAATATTCGAAAAGAAAAAAAGCAGCAAACATTTATTTGTAAACATTTGTGGTGGGGGGGGGCTTTTTGCTGTTACAGAAGAGTACCCCATCCACTGCCTTCCCCTTTACTTCCATTGAGGTATAATATAAGCTCTGTTCTGCGTTAAAAACAAAAAAGCACAAAGTGAAAAACAATTTAAAAATTTTTTTAAAAGTTTATTTGAGAGAGAGAGAGAGAGAGAGAGAGTGAGCAGGGGAGGGGCAGAAAGACGGGGAGAGAGAGAATCCCAAGCAGGTTCTGCATCATCAGCATGGAGCCTGATGTGGGGCTCGAACTCACGAACCGTGAGATCATGACCCGAGCCGAAATCAAGAGTTGGATGCTTAACCGACTGAGCCACCCAGGCGCCCCTCAAATTAAAACAACTTTATGCGACCCTTGCTACAACAAGAAGAGCATAAAAACACGTCCCAGGCCAACTACAATTGTGCCTAAGAAAATGACACGTACTGAGCGCCCAGCGTTCTAAGTGGCTCAGTAAGATGGCAGGTTCCACCCGGGCCATGGCTCCGAAGCACGAAGAACAAGAAACACACACAGACTGCGCCTGAGGAAACTCCCGAATGTCCATACTCGCAAACGACCACGCAGAAGAGAGGCTGCAAATATGACACGGCCCCCGCCGGCGGGCGCTGCCTCACGGGCCGGGCGAGGGCAGAATCAAACAGGTGGGCGACGTGGGCAAAGGGCAGAGGGACCGGAACCCTCTGGACACCGCTGCCGGCAATGCAAAATGAGGCGGCGCGGGGGGGGGGGGGGGGGGGAGCCAGCCTGGCTGTCCCTCAGTGAGACGCGCACGGAGTGGACCGTGCGACCCGTGGCTCCGCTCCCCGCACAAACACGAGAGAACGAAATCGCACGTCCGCCCAGAGACCTGCATGCCAACGGCTTTCTTCCTAAGAGCTCAGCAGTGAAGGGGTGACTCGACCGGGGTGTACCCACAGCACAGATGCAACCTGAACTTCAGTACGTGACGCCGAGTCAAAAAAGCCAGTCCCAGAAGACCACACAGTGGACGAGTTCCAGGTGCGCTGTAGAGATGTGACAGGGGCCCGACAGGAACAGAAGCGACTGCTAATGAGGACAGGGCACCCTGCTGGGGTGACGAACTGCTCTGGATTAGAGAGTGGTGACGTCTGCACAACACTGTGAATGTACCCAGACCACCAAACCACACGTGCAAAGAACGAGTCCTATGTGAATATCTCAATCTGAGAAATGACGCGAGGCGGAAAAATCTGTGGGGGAAGTGCCCGGAAGGGTAACCGAGGGAAACGTGGCCAAAGCCTGCAGGACGTCTCCAAATCCGGCATCACCCCCGGGCCCGGGCCCCTGTCTGGGTGCCGTGTCCCCAGACGTCACACGCCCGAGCACCCAAGAGGCACAGCTGCGTGGTGTCTCCAGGAGGCGGCCCAGGCTGGCCCGGGACAGTCCCCGTCACCAGGATGCAGCTCTGACGACAGCTGGGTCAGGAAGCACGTACTTGGGTCAAAAGGAGCTTTAACTCTGCAGGCAGGCGCTGGCACAGTCACAGCCAGAGTCGAAGCAAAGAGGAGGAAAGGCAAAATCCAGTATTCGGCAAATACTCCTCCAGAGCGTGTGATGCTGGTGACCGGTTACAGTGCCATGAATGTTTACGACTCTCTCCAATAAAAACATAAAGCAGAGAAATGAGTTCAAATGAAGGTGACGGAGCAGTGAGGGCAGGAGCCCTGCGTGGACCTGGCGGGCGAGGGGAGGGCACGCGATGCCACAGGGAAGGCCGTTCTCCTTCGGCCGCTAAGTGTGGGGTCACCCGCCCCTCTCAAATTCCTGATTTTCTTCACACAACCGGACAATCTGATTCTAAATTCCTCTGAGAAAATCAACAGGGGAAAATAAGAGAAACATTTAAAAAGAAGGTAACGAGAGGGCGTTAATCTTACCAGATGTGAAAATGCATTATGAATGTGCCACACGATGGAGAACGCTCCGAGTCTCTCACTTTATTTCCAAATAAGCTGCAAATGGATCCGATTTCAGTTTGAAAAGTAAGACTGTGAAAATACTAGATAAACCACAGGAATCCTTTTTTGTGACTGCTAAGTGAGAAAGACGTCTGTACATACGATTCTAAACCAAGGACCACAAAAGGCAAGAATATCAACTTTACCACACAACTATTTTGGCTTGGAAAAACCCAAAAAAGTCCAAACCCCATAAATACAATCAAAAGAGCCACGACAAGCTAGAGAAAAAGTACTTGCAGCTCCTATCACAGGCATTAAACACACACACACTTGATCTTACAAGTCAGTAAGAAAAGGTTTACCAGAAAACGATTCAAAACTCTTGAAAATGCAAAGGACACTCAGCCTCACTCCATGTAAAAGAAACGCAAACGGAAAGGAGACAAGCTTCCCGCGCGTGAACCTGGCGGCGCGGGGCAGGTACCTGGGCAGGCGACCGCCGCGGCCCGTCGGGGAGAACAGCCTGGACTCGGCCACCTCGGGCCAAACCCCAAATCTGCCACCACTCCCTGGAAAAGCACGGGCACGTTCCCAGGCGTGCCTGTGCCACAACTCCCCTCCGCGAAAAAAGGAACAGCGGCTGATGCCAGAACGTAAGCGGACATAACGTCTACAAGGCTTTTACCTTAGCAACACGCGTCACAATTTATATGCTATGTGCTCTCAGGGCAGTCAGCACTTCCGAGAACGTGCCCTCCGGCTCTCTCGCACACCCGGGAAAGAAGAACGTGCCCTCCGGCTCTCTCGCACACCCGGGCGAGAAGAACGTGCCCTCCGGCTCTCTCGCACACCCGGGCGAGAAGAACGTGCCCTCCGGCTCTCTCGCACACCCGGGCGAGAAGAACGTGCCCTCCGGCTCTCTCGCACACCCGGGCGAGAAGAACGTGCCCTCCGGCTCTCTCGCACACCCGGGCGAGAAGAACGTGCCCTCCGGCTCTCTCGCACACCCGGGCGAGAAGAACGTGCCCTCCGGCTCTCTCGCACACCCGGGCGAGAAGAACGTGCCCTCCGGCTCTCTCGCACACCCGGGCGAGAAGAACGTGCCCTCCGGCTCTCTCGCACACCCGGGCGAGAAGAACGTGCCCTCCGGCTCTCTCGCACACCCGGGCGAGAAGAACGTGCCCTCCGGCTCTCTCGCACACCCGGGCGAGAAGAACGTGCCCTCCGGCTCTCTCGCACACCCGGGCGAGAAGAACGTGCCCTCCGGCTCTCTCGCACACCCGGGCGAGAAGAACGTGCCCTCCGGCTCTCTCGCACACCCGGGCGAGAAGAACGTGCCCTCCGGCTCTCTCGCACACCCGGGCGAGAAGAACGTGCCCTCCGGCTCTCTCGCACACCCGGGCGAGAAGAACGTGCCCTCCGGCTCTCTCGCACACCCGGGCGAGAAGAACGTGCCCTCCGGCTCTCTCGCACACCCGGGCGAGAAGAACGTGCCCTCCGGCTCTCTCGCACACCCGGGCGAGAAGAACGTGCCCTCCGGCTCTCTCGCACACCCGGGCGAGAAGAACGTGCCCTCCGGCTCTCTCGCACACCCGGGCGAGAAGAACGTGCCCTCCGGCTCTCTCGCACACCCGGGCGAGAAGAACGTGCCCTCCGGCTCTCTCGCACACCCGGGCGAGAAGAACGTGCCCTCCGGCTCTCTCGCACACCCGGGCGAGAAGAACGTGCCCTCCGGCTCTCTCGCACACCCGGGCGAGAAGAACGTGCCCTCCGGCTCTCTCGCACACCCGGGCGAGAAGAACGTGCCCTCCGGCTCTCTCGCACACCCGGGCGAGAAGAACGTGCCCTCCGGCTCTCTTGCACACCCGGGCGAGAAGAACGTGCCCTCCGGCTCTCTTGCACACCTAGGCAACAGGACACTCAGGCAGAGCATTCCCCGCAGCAGAAGACGGGAACAGCTCTGCGACCACGAAGAGACCCACCAGATAAAGCAGACTCTGCCAGGCAGTGAGGGGAATGACGCGTGCGCGATCCCCTCCCCAAGCCTCCCCAAGAGGAGATGTGCAGCTAACCAGACCCTCTAATGACTTAGTTGTTCTATAGACAGAGTCTCTCCCGAGAGCCAGGTGACGTGCGGTGTTAGAGCTGCAGAAACAAGCAAGACACAAGACGTGCTCTCAAAACAGCTCACACATGAGCACAAAATAAACTGAGAACCCACCTGCGTTCACAAAAACCTAGTGGTTTTGGTTTTTTAATTTTATTTTTTTTTGAGAGAGAGAGAGAGAGAGAGAGAGAGAGAGAGAGACAGAGCACAAGTGGGGGAGGGGCAGAGAGGGAGACACAGAATCCGAAGCGGGCTCCAGGCTCTGAGCCGTCAGCACAGAGCCCGATGTGGGGCTTGAACCCTTGAACCGTGAGATCATGACGAGAGCTGAAGTCAGAGGCGCCCCTGTTTTGGGTGTTTTCTTTAAGAGGACAAGTGAGAGCTGCTGTGGGGCGGGGGGGCGGGGAATCTCAAGCAGGCTCCATGCTCAGTGCAGAACCTGATGCAGGGCTCGATCCCACGACCCTGGGACCATGACCTCAGCCAAAATCAAGAGTCAGATGTTAGACCAACTAAGCCACCCAGATGCCCTGTAAACCTAGTGTTTTAAGTTGAACTGTGCTCCTCCAAAAAGATATGGCAGAGTCCTAATGCCCAGTGGCTCAGAATATGACTCTATTCAGAAACAGAGCCTTTACAGAGGTGGTCAAGTTAAAATGCAATCATTGTGACTGGTGTCCTTACGAAGAGGGGAAACTTGGACACACATGAGACACTCACAGAAGAAAGACAAGGTAAAGAAACAGGGAGAAAACAGCTATGTGACTGGAGCGATGCTCCTATAAGCAACCAAACAGCCGAGGCCATCCCGAGTCAGGAGAGGCCACCCAGAGCCGTGGGACGCTGTTTCTGTTGTTCTAAGCCATCTAGTTTGTGCTACTTTGTTACAGCAGCCCTGGCAAACTAACACAACAACCCTAAGGCAAAATGGACGGTAGTTCCTAAAAATGTTAACCAAAAAAGGCAGGGAGGTTAAAAACAAAAAGACTACTGTTATGGACTGAATGTGTGTTCCCTCAAACTACACGCTGAAGCCCTAATTCCCAGCGTGATGGTAGCGGGAGGGGACGGGGTCCTGAGGGAAGGGGTGCCTGCCTTTTACAAAAGGGATCCCAGACCTCTCTTACGGTGTGAGCACACAGCCTGAAGGCTGCCGTCTGCAGGCCAGGAGGACAGCCCTCAGAAGACACTGAATCAGCGAGCACCTCGGTCTCGATGTCCTATAGTCCAGAATTGTAAGAAAGTAAATGTCTGGGGCTCCTGGGGGCTCAGTCAGTTGAGCATCCAGCTTTGGCTCAGGTCACGATTTCATGGTTCCTGAATTCGAGCCCAGCATCGGGCTCTGTGCTGACAGCTCAGTGCCTGGAGCCTGCTTCGGATTCTGTGTCCACCACCACCACCACCACCCCCCCCACCCCCCCCCGCTTGTGCTCTGTCTCTGCCTTTCAATAATGAATAAACATTAAAAAAATAAAAAATAAAAAAAAAGAAAGTGAATGTCTGCTGTGTTGTGTTTCATTATGGCAGACCAAACCTCATTCATTCGTTTATATTTTAAATGTTTATTTTCGAGAGAGTGCAGGCAAGGGAGGGGCAGACAGAGCACGACAGAGGAGCCGAATAGGGCTCTGAGCTGACAGCAGACAGCCTGACATGGGGCTCGAATTCACAAATTATGAGATCATGACCTGAATCAAAGTCGGATGCTTAACCAACTATGCCACCCAGGCACCCCCAAACCATTTTTAGATTAAACCAAATCTTCAGCAAGAATCCCACCTTCAGGAGCGGCTGGGTTGCTTCGTCGGTTAAGTGTCCGACTTCCACTCAGGTCATGATCTCACAGTTCGTGAGTTCGAGTTCAGTGTCGGGCTCTGGGCTGAGAGCTCAGAGCCTGGAGCCTGTTTTGGATTCTGTGTCTCCCTCCCTGTCTTCCCCTCCCCTGCTCATGCTCTCTCTCTTTCTCTCTCAAAAATAAATAGACATTAAAAGAAAAAAAAGAAGAATCCTATCTTCAACCGTGTTCTCACGGTAGCTTTCATTGGGTCTCTGGGGGGAGGCAGATGCTGGAGTAAGGACCTTCCAGTTCTTGCCAAGAGGGCAACGCCGCATGCCCTAAAGCATGCACACACTCTCTCTCTCTCTCTCTCTCTCATATACACACAGCGTCACAAATCCATGAGAAAAATGCATGCATCTAGATGCATGGTTGGACACAGATCTTGGACTCAGAACAGAGAAAAGTGAGACTGGCTTCCAATATAACAGCACGTACAAAGGTGCACTCCTGACGCATTAAAGACCGATCTGTGAATGGAAGAACTACACAGTGAAAAGAAACAAAAGAGGCACATCTAACGACTTCTTTTTAAAAATTTTTTTTCGTTTATTTATTTTTGGGACAGAGAGAGAGCATGAACGGGGGAGAGGCAGAGAGAGAGGGAGACAGAGAATCGGAAACAGGCTCCAGGCTCTGAGCCATCAGCCCAGAGCCCGACGCGGGGCTCGAACTCCCGGACCGCGAGATCGTGACCTGGCTGAAGTCGGACGCTTAACCGACTGCGCCACCCAGGCGCCCCTCTAACGACTTCTTAAAACTTCAAAAGCACAAAGCATAAACCAAAAACTTACTGTGTATTAAAATGAAAGATTTCTGTTCAGCGAAGGACAAATGAAAAAGTTAACAGGTAACAAAATGGCAGATGCAATCTGTAATGTTCAAAACCAGCAGTGTTTACTACCCAAAATATACAGAGTCCCCGCAAATCAACAAGACAGCAACCCCAACAGAAACAAAGGCAGATGCTATTAATAGGCAACATACAAAGGAAATCTGACAAGGCAAGGAACACAGGGGACAGATGCCTCAAATGAACACAAACTATCAATTTCCAACCATCTGATCCACAAAACCAGAAAAGTGGACAAAACCAGGTGTGAGAAGAGTGAGGGGGAATCAAGTACCCTCAGGCACTGCAGGTGGGAGTGTGGACACTACAATGTCACCACTTAAGCAGATACATTCTGTGACCCAACACTTCCACCTGGGCGTAGATTTCAAAGATAGCTCCACAGTGACCCAGGGGTAAGAAGCCCTGTCCTACAGCACTGCTTGTTACAACCAAGCTGGTTGCAGCCTGCCACCCAGGGCTGGAGGGACGTGCACAGGGACACCAACTGCGGGGGCACAGTTGAGCAGGAGTCAGCCCATTTTTCTCTGAAGGCCGGACAGTGACTATTTTAGGGCTTGTGGGCCACATGGGAAGGGGAGGGGAGGGGAGGGGAGGGAAGGATGGGAGGGAAGGATGGGAGGGGAGGGAAGGGAAGAGGGAAGGGAAGGGGAAGGGAGGGGAGGGGAGGGGAGGGGAGGGGAGGGGAGGGGAGGGGAGGGGAGGGGAGGGGAGGGGAGGGGAGGGGAGGGAAGGGAAGGGAAGGGAAGGGAAGGGAAGGGAAGGGAAGGGGGGAGGAAGATATGAGACAGGCTTAAATAAACTTTTCAATAACGTGCAAACATTCTTAGCTCACAGACCATACAGACAGGTCACAGGTCTATTTATCAACCCTTGGATTAGATAAACAGCAACATGGCTGAAAATAATTAAAAATAATGTTTTGTTTAAAAAAAATGAACCGAAGTGGGGCACCTGGATGGCTCAGTTGGCTAAGCATCGACTTTAGCTCAGGTCATGTTCTCACAGTTCATGACTTCAAAGACCCACACTGGGCTCTGCACTGAGTGCTGAGCCTGCTTGGGATTCTCTGTCCCCCTTTGTCTCGGTCCCTCCCCCACTTTGCGTGCCCGTGCATTCTCCCTCTCAAAAATGAACATTTAAAAAAATAAATGAATAAAAAAAATTGCTGAAGTACGTAGACAATATAATTTTACATCAATTAAAAGTAGTAAGTGGGGGTGCCTGGGTGGCTCAGTCAGTTAAGTGACCGATTTCAGCTCAAGTCATGATCTTGTGGTCTGTAAGCTTGAGCCCCGCGTCAGGCTCTGTGCTGACAGCTCAGAGCCTGGAGCCTGCTTCGGATTCTGTGTCTCGCTCGCTCTGTCCCTCTCCTGCTTGCTGTCTCTCTTTCAAAAATATTAAACATTAAAAAAAAATTTTTTTTAAATATGTGAAGGGGCCCCTGGGTGCCTCAGTCAGTTAAGAGTCCAAGTCTCTTTTATTTCGGCTCAGGTCATGACCTCACAGTTCATGAGTTCAAGCCCCAGGTTAGGCTCCGTGCTGACAAGCACCAAGCCTGCTCAGGATTCTCCCTCTCCCTCTCTCTCTGCCCTTCCCCCACTGGCTGGCTGGCTGTCTCTCTCTCTCTCTCTCTCTCTCTCTCTCTCTCTCAGAAATAAACTTCAAAAGTTTTTTTTAAAAAATATGGAAGATTTGCAACGTAAGACTGATAGGAAAGATGCTCAATGTCACTATCATTATGGAAGTACAAACTGACACCTATTAGGACGCCTGACTGTAGGGACACCTGGCTGGCTCAGCCAGGGGAGTGTGCGACTATTGATCTCAGCGTTGTGAATTCGAGCCCCATGTTGGGCACACAGATTACTTAAAAATAAAATCTTTTTCAAAAAATGCCTAAAATTAGAAAGGCGCTACCAAATGTAGAGGACACCTGGAGCCCTTGTCTGTCGCTGGTGGGAAGGTGAGTGGTACCGTCACCCTGGAGAGCAGTGTGCCTGGGGGCTCAGTGGGTTAAGCGTCCGACTTGGGCCCAGGTCATGAGCTCATGGTTCGTGAGTTTGAGCCCCGCGTCGGGCTCCCTGCTGTCATCGTAGAGCCTGCTTCGGATCCTCTGGCTCCCTCTCTCCCTGCCCCTCCCTCGCTCATGTGCACGTGCAGGCTCTCTCTCAAAAACAAATGAACGTTTAAAAGAAAAAGGACCCAGCCATCCCTCTCCTACGTGCTTCCTCCGGAGAACAGCAGTGCACGCAGGGACGTAGCCGTGAATGGGGCACGCCCATACCGAGACAACCTACTCAGCAGTAAAATTATGAACTATGGGGAGCCTGGCTGGCTCAGTCAGTGGAGCGTGCGACTCTTGAGCTCGGGGTTGTGAGTTCCAGCCCCGGGATGGGTGTCGACATCACTTAAAGAAATAAGCTTAAAAACAAAAGCTATGAACTATTAGCATACGTGACACACGGGCGAATATTAAAATTATACGCTGAGTGAAAGAAGCGAGACCTAAAAAACCCACTCTGTACGATTCCACGTATATAATGTTCTATAATGTGCAACTTAGTCTGTAGTGACAGAAAGCAGTTGCACGGGAGAGGGCCAGGAGGAGACGTGGGTTGTGATCCGCCGGAACCTTCACTGTCCTAATGTTACAGGTGTGTACATGTCACATTACACACCTTAAATACAGGCAGATTAGATCACTTACACCTGAAAGGAAGGAAAAGTCCCCACCTAAAAGCAAGACACTCTTTTAAGTAGAACAGAATGGTTGTTGCCTACAGGGAACGTGGGAGCAGGATGTAGGGGTCAAAGAGTAAGTGCGACAGAACAGACTTTGTAGGAAGGAAAAGGAAGCCAGTAAAAAGTTTAACAGCAGACAGAAGTAAGGGATGGGGTGGTAAGTCAGGCACTATCCAGACCATAACAAAGAAAGGAAGCCACTAGAAAATATGGAAGGGGCTACCCAGGGAAGAGACGAAAGTCCCATATGCACCTAACTGCAGAATCAGGGAGAAAAGAAGAGAAACTGGGGTGAAGGCAGTGTTTGAAGAAATAACTGCTGAGATTTTCTAGAACAGACAGATTAAAGATACCTGTAATTTGAAAAGCCCACCAAAACGTGCCACTGGAAACTCGCAGGACGACCGAGTGAACCACGGTCCTGCACCAACGGTCTGGGACCATCACAGCCGAGCCTACAGCCTGGTGCCAGGCTGCTGGCTCGCTGTGGTGACACAGCTGCAGGCCAGAGGCTCACGGGCACCATCGCAGAAAAACAACAGAGGTACTAGGTTCCAGGGGGACAGCAAAGTTTAGGTGAAACTTCAACGAAGTGGTGAGTCCGTGTGTAAAAAAGGTCTGTGTCAGAACCGTGATGCAGACCTGGGTCCAGTGTCCTGGGAAACAACACAGGTAAGAGAGGTAGAAGCCACGTTCAGACCCTCCTCATCTGACCCTCCGCCCCTGGGTTGGAAACTGAGGCTGCTTCTGTGTGTCTAAGCATCTGAGATCCTCCAGGTACAAGTGGGACATTTCCTTCTTCCTGAGTTCAGACAGCCAAGTTTCTGAGTCTGTAATTTCAGTCAACGGTTTCTCAGTAAGACAGCCACGCGAGGGAAGGGCTCAGCACTCCACAGCAGCAGTGTGTGTCCTTGGGGGAAACTGGGTATCGTTCCCTGTGCAGCTGGCCTTGTCATCTTGACCCTCCAGCTGAGACATCTCTCGCCCTCCCGGTCACTGGTCACTGGACCCCAAGACTTCCCATGGTCACCACGGACCTGGCTAACTCTACAGAATACACAGAATCTCCCGGTCCCGCTGTTCTAAGACTTCCACTGGCGCCAATGTCAGTGTCTTAGACCACAGTGGTCACTGGTGTTTTCCAGTAGCATTTATTTCCTAGAATGCCTTTTCAAATACAGCTCAAACATCCCAAAGTCACTAATCACATTTTATGACACTCTGTAGTCAGCAAGACACCTCATGTACATAATATCCTGAAATCGTTCGCCTCCATTTTCAAGGCATCATTCCGACTCCCCTAGCCAGAATAAAAATTTCTTAAAGAGCAGGAGCCCTAACCTACTTCTGTACCCCTTACTAAATAAACTAAAATACTGGATCATTCAAATCTCTTTTCCTCCCCCCGGTATTAGCCACAGACTGTTGTTTACTTAGCTTTTAAGAAGACTAGATACGTCATAAAACTAGTAAACTGGTTTCAGGATTTCACAATGAAACACAGGTTGTAGCAGATGCTGTTGTGATGGTTAAACTTATGTGTCAACGTGATTGGGCCGGGGGTGCCGAGACATCGAGACATCGAGACATCGGGCCAAACGTCAATTCTAGGTGTGTCTGGATGAGATTAACATTTGAATTGGCACACTAGATAAAGCAGATTGCCCTCCCTGGTATGGGTGGGCCTCATTCAACCAACTGAAGACAGAACTCCTGCTTGGCCAAAGTGGGACACTGGTCTTTTCCAGTCTTTGGATTTGGCCTGAACTACCGGCTCTTCTAGCGTCTCCAGCTTGCTGGCTGCAGATCTTGGGACTTCTCTGATTCCTTAATCACGTGAGCCAATTCCTTCCACCACCACCCCTGTATATGGCATATGTGAGTATTTATAGGGCGTGCACTCACGTGCGCACACACACACGCACACACACACACACACACACACACACACACACACACACACACACCCTGTTGGTTCTGTTTCTCTGGAGAACTCTAACACACTGTGGACACATCCAGCCCGATCATCTAGTCCCCCTGTATCTACAGTCTTATATAGAAAAACTTGATCTTTAGAATGACATTTCAAATGTATTAGATACTTAAATAACTTAAAGATAATTAAGATAGCTAAGTGAATTAAGATGTTTCAGCAAATTTGCTTGGGGCACCTGGCTGGCTCAGTTGGTAGTGCATGAGACTCTAGATCTTAGAATTGTGAGTTTAAACCCCATGCTGGGTGTACAGATTACTTAAGATACTAACAAAAAAAAAAAAAAAGAGGGGCGCCTGGGTGGCTCAGTCAGTTAAGCACCCAACTCTGGCTCAGGTCATGATCTCATGATTCATGCGTTCAAGCCCCACATCAGGCGCTCTGCCGTCAACACAGAGGCCACTTCGGACACTGTCTCTCTCTCCCTCTGCCCCTCCCCTGCTCACAAACACCCCCTCTCTCTCAAAAATAAATAAACATTTTAAAAAATGGGAAAAATAAAAAAGTTTTAATACCAAGAAAATAAAAACGCTTTTCAGAAAAGTAAACTACCCAGAATGGCCTAATCCTTTTGCAACCTAGCCAATAATTCCTTTATTATAATTTCTTGTAATATAGGGGCACCTGGCTGGCTCAGTTGGTATAGCATGAGACTCTTGATCTTGGGGTCATTGAGTTCAAGCCCCATACTGGGCGTAGAGCTTACCTTAAACACACACACACACACACACACACACACACACACACTGGTGTGGGGGGGTGCCTGGGTCTGAGTGGGCTCAGTTGGTTAAAGCTCTGACTCTGGACTTCTTATTTTCCACTGAGGTCATGATCTCACAGTTAATGAGATAGAGCTCCGTGTTGGGTAGAGCCTGCTTGAGATTCTCTCCCCATCCCCTCTCCCAATCAGATGCATGCACATGCATACTCTCTCTCTCAAATAAATAAATAAAAATTGTTTTGGTATTATGAAGTCCCAGAACTACATATATTCATATATATCAGTGAAAGAAAGCTGATATATCTATATTAAAGTTGGACCAAAAAAGACTTTAAGCACAAAAAACATTACCACATACAGAAAGCTCTATATAAAGATCCATGGTTCAGCTTAACAGGCAACTAAAACAATTCTAAACTTGCATGCACCTAATAACATAGCCTCAAAATATATAAAGCAAAAGCTGATAAAACGGTAAGGAGAAATGGACAAATCTATAATCATAACAGAGATCAACATACCCCTCTCACTAATAAATGAAGTAATTCGTTTAAAAATCAGTAAGACTACAGTAGACCTATACAATACAATAAACAAACTGACCTAATGAACATATACAGGGCAATGGATCTCAAAACTAGTGAATAAATCTGCTTCTCAAGTTCAATCACAATGTCTACAAAAACTGACTATTTTGCCATTAAGCAATCTTAAATTTCAAACAACTGAAATAATGTAGACTGTATCCTGATGAGCACTCAATACAGCTAGAAATCACTAACAAAACATAACTAAAATCTCTCCCTCTCCAATGTACAGAAACTAAGAAACAATTCTAAACTACAGTGCCAGTGAAGAAATCACAGAAATGAGGAAGTATTGTGACTTAACGAAAATGCTATTTAACAAAACTTGCAGAATGCAGCTAAAGCTGTGATTACAAAGAACCTTGCGGCTTTATACATGTATCTTAGGGAAAAAGCATTGAAAATGAGGTCAGCTTCCATCTTAAGAGATTAGTAAAAGACCAAAAGAAAAAAGGAAATACAAGGAAGAAGATAATGAAAATGAAAAAAAAAGTAGTTAAACAGATAACAAATACATAACAGAGAATATCAACAAAGCCAACAGTTGGTCCTTTGAAGTTCTATAAAATTAACAAATATCTGGTGAAATAGATAAAAAAAAAAAAAAGAAAAATGAAAAAGGGACCATCACTACACATGCTTCTGATATTAAAAAGGTAAGAGGATATTAACTACTTTATGCCAATACACTGAAGTTTTAGTAGAAATGGTCAATCCTTTAAAAAAAAATAACATCAAACTTTTACTTAAGAAGAATATAAAACAGGGTGCCTAGGTGACTCAGTCAGTTGAGCATCCAACTCTTGATTTCGGCTCAGGCCATGATCCGAGGGTCATGAGATCTAGCCCTGCATCCCACTCTGTGCTGACATCATGGAGCCTGCTTGGGATTCTCTCTTTCCCTCTCTCTGCCCTTCTCTCACTCACACACATGCACACAGCACTCTCTCTCAAAATAAATAAATAAACTTTAAAAATAAAATAAAGATAATAAATAAGAAAAAAAAATCAATACTCAAAAATCTCTCCACAAAGGAAATCCAGGCTCCCCCACATAGCTTTATTACTAAGTCCTACCAAACATTTAGGAAGAAATAATTCGATTATTAAACTCCAAAGAAAAGGAAAACAGAGGATACACCACAATTCCTTTTATAAGGATAGCATAACTTCAGTACCAAAATATGACAAGGACAATTTCAAAAAGTAAAATTAAAGGTTAATTTCACCCAGGAACATAAATACAAAATTCTTACACAAAATATCTGGGCAACATAATCCAACAATATAAAATGACTAAATTAGGTTTATACCTCAGGGATGCAAAGCTGGTTTACAATTGAAACTATTCTATAAATGTGGTGAGTTACATGCCAAGGGATATTTTAACCATCTGACAAATTTCAAAATCCATTCATGTTCACACTACCAGGATGGCTATGCCAGAAAGACTGATAACAACAAAGTTGGGAAGGATGTTAAGAAATTGGAACACTCAAAAATCACTCGTGTAAAATGTAAAAATGCTGAAGCTACTATGGAAAATAGTTTGGCAGTTCCTCAAAATAGTTATGATCCAAACAATTCTTCTCCAAGGCACATACCTGAGAATTGACATCCAATGTCCACATTGAAAACATATGCCCATAAAAACTTGTCATGAACTTTCACAGTATTATTCATAATAGTAAAACAGTATAAACAACCTAAATGGCCATCAACTGATGAATAAAATGTGTTCTATTAATACAATGGATATCATTCAGTTGCAAAAAAGAAATGAAATACTTACACGTGCTACAACATGGATGAGCCTTGAAAGTAGCCCGTCCCAAAAGACCACATATTGTATGATTCCATTCATATGAAATGTCCAGAACAGACAAATCATTAGACACAGAAAGCAGGTAAGTGGGTGCCTCAGGCTAGGGAAGGGGGGTAGGGCTGGAGGGGGAGACTGCTAATGGGTACAGGCTTTATTTGGGGGCTGATGAAAATGTTCTAAAATTGTCTAGAACGATGGTTACACAAATGTGAGGATACTAAAAGCTGCTGAATTGTACATTTCAAATGAGTGAATTGTAGGCCTTGTAAATTATATCTAAATAGAACTCTTAAAACTCATTCATGATTATAACTTAAAACAAAATCTAGAAATAGAGAAGAATTTCCTTAACCAGACAAAAGCTAGCCATCCAAAATAATAGGAAACATAGTATTTACTGGCAAAACAGTCCAAGTTCTTCCTGTGTGATGAGAAACAAGACAGAGTCCTGGTGAGCCCAGTAAGGCAAGAAAAAACATAACTGGAAAGAGAATAGGAAAGACACAGAAAAATAGTTTACAGAAAAGATTATTGCAATTAGTAAGCCCTTGGCACAGATACTATTCACAAACTCATCTAAAAAATAAAATTTTAACAGATACCACCTACAACAGCATGAAAAATGTGAAATATCGAGTAATACATCTAACAGGATGGCAGGCCTCTGTGGAGAAAATCGTTAGCAGTTCATAACATGTATTAAAGCAAATCTAAATAGAGAGATATGTCCATATTCACAATCTATCAGATTGAGTATTATTAAGACGGTTTCACCCCCGAATGCATCGTGAGTTCAACTCGGTCTTCCATGTCGGTCAAAATCCCAACGTGAGGTATGTGTAACCTCAGAAGGGAAGATCAAACACACGTGGAAGTAGAAACGACCGAGAATAGCCCGAGATGCCCCTGAAGAACAAAGCGGGAGGGGCTGCTTGTCAAGGCTTCTGTGTCAAGCGGCGGTAAGAGGACTCAGTGGGCTATTAGCACAATGACACATTCAAATGGCCTGAAGAAACAGAGCAGAGCCCAGAAGCGACCCGAAGCAGTGACAGTGCAAATCAACGGGGAGAGACAGCTGTTTCCGGAAGTGGTGCTGGACTCACTGGACATCCATATGGAAAGCAAAATTGCACTCCCAGCCTCACAGCACAATCAATTCCAGGTAGACTGAAGACTGGCAAGTGAAAGGCAGACTGTGCAGCTCAAAGGGACAGCAGGAGCCCCACCACCCCCGCCCCCCACAGGGAGGCACATGCCCCACGAGACAAAATCCCTCCCAATCACTGGGGGAGGCGGGACTGGTACAAGCACACACTTAGAGCTAAGAGCTTCCGAACGTCCGAAGATTCCAGGAAAGGGGCTAAGTGAAGCTGAAAACATCTGTAACATATACAACTGAAAAAAGGACTGCTACCCAACGTACGTATGTATGTATATTTTCAACCTACATAGCAATTTAAAAAAGACAGGAAAACACAGAAGATTTGAATGTTCACAAAAAGTAAAATCAAACAGTGAATAAACACACGAACCACGTTAGTAGTAGTAGCTCAACCATAATAGTATTAAGGCAAATACAAGCTAAAACCACTGAACGAAGTGCCTACACTTAATACTGTACTGCACATTTGAAAGCTGTCAAGAGAGTAAGTGTTTAAAAGTTCTCATCACAGGGCGCCTGGGGGGCTCAGTCAATTAAGCGATGGACTTCGGCTCAGGTCATGGTCTCATGGCTCCTGAGTTCGAGCCCCCGAAGGGGCTCTGCTCCGACAGCTCAGAGCCTGGAGCCTGCTTGGGATTCTGTGTCTCCCTTGCTCTCTGCCCTCCCCCACCCCCTCTCAAAAATAAATAAACATTAGGGGAGCCTGGGTGGCTCAATGGGTTGAGCTTCCGACTTCGGCTCAGGTCATGATCCGTTTGCGAGCCCGGAGCCTGCTTCGGACTCTGTGTCTCCATTTCTCTCTCTCTCTCTCTCTCTCTCTCTCTCTCTCTCTCTGTCTCTCTCCCCAGCACACACACACTCGTACACTGTCTCTCTCTCTCTCTCTCAAAAGTAAACATTAAACACTTTTTTAACGTTCTCATCACAAGAAACGATCTGCATATATGATCGATGTATTGACGTGATCACGCAATACATACGAACACTGCATCGTTATGCTGCACACCCGAATATAACTAACGTCACTGTAGGCCAACTATACCTCAATTGAAAAAACGGAGTAGGTACTTTGGGAGAAAACAAACAAGAAAGCCCCGCCAAACACCTTCCCACACCCTCCAGGCCGGCAGGCGCCGGTGAGCAGTCCAACTGGATACAACCACTTGGAAAAACAACTCAGCATCGTGCCGAGCCCCCTCCCCCCGCCCCCCGCCCGCGCCCCCGAGTTCCAATCCCAGAAACCGTACCCTGGACGGAGACACGCTTGCGGACACCCCAACGCAAACACCGCGACGCGGGCAACAGCAGGGCGCCAGCGCACAAAGCTGGCCGCCAGCCACGGTCTCCCCAGGACCGGGTGGACGGAGAGCTGCCGGCCCCGCGAAGGGAAGGCCCCTCGCAAGGAAAACGGCCCAGGGCCGGCGGCAGAGCGGACGCGCCACGCCGCACGCGCCACGCGGGAAGCGGCGGCCCCCGGCCCGTGGCAGCCGAGCCCCGCCCACTGCCGGCAAGGCCCCCGCCGCGGTAAAGGCACGCGGGCCGCGGGCGCTTCGGCACAGCGCCCGCACCAGCCACCAACCACCGCAGCGTCGCTGCGGGCCGCCGGCACCACGGCGGGGCTGCTTCGGCATTCGGGAACACTAGTGCCGCGTGCACGAAAAGCGACGCCGAGGACCGTCCGGGAAAGCACAGAAACACACCGCTGCCCACTGACCCGGAAGACGGAAAATGGGAGGGTGGCAAGACTCCAAGGATTCAGGGCCCTAAACGAGCGGCTGTCCCGCCAGGGGCCGAGACTGCGGGGCCACCAGGGCCGCAGCTCCTCCGTCTCGTCCCAGACGCCCCGCTCCGGGGACCCGCGTCCTCCGGGCAGCTCGCCGCCCCCCAGGCCGCTCGCAGCGCGGGAGCCCGCCGCAGCCCTGCCGCCAACAGGTGCCCCAACCTCCGCTCCCGGCCAGGGCGCACCGGCCGCTCCCGACCCCGGGACCCTAGCGCGAGCAGGGTGGGGCCTGTGGGGGCGGGGGGGGGGGGGGGGACGGGCCGGAGAGGGGGGCGGGGCCTGGGAGGAAGGCGTGAGGATCCGCGGGGAGGGGGTGTGAGGGTCGGGGACCAGGGGGTCCCGGGAGGGAAAGAGGATCCTCCGGGAGAGGGGTGTGAGGGGGAGGGTCCGGAGCGGGAATGACGGTCTGCGGGGAGGGGGTGTGGGGAGGGGGCCCGGAGCGGGAATGAGGGTTCGCGGGGAGGGGGTGCGAGGGGGAGGGGGCCCGGAGCGGGAATGAGGGTTCACGGGGAGGGGGTGCGAGGGGGAGGGTCCGGAGCGGGAATGAGGGTCTGCGGGGAGGAGGTGTGGGGAGGGGGCCCGGAGCGGGAATGAGGGTTCGCGGGGAGGGGGTGCGAGGGGGAGGGTCCGGGGCGGGAATGAGGGTCTGCGGGGAGGGGGTGCGAGGGGGAGGGTCCGGGGCGGGAATGAGGGTTCGCGGGGAGGGGGTGTGGGGAGGGGGCCCGGAGCGGGAATGAGGGTCTGCGGGGAGGAGGTGTGGGGAGGGGGCCCGGAGCGGGAATGAGGGTTCGCGGGGAGGGGGTGCGAGGGGGAGGGTCCGGTGCGAGAATGAGGGTTCTCGGGGAGGGCGGATGAGGGTCGGGGACCAGGGACCGGGGCAGGAATGAGAGTCGGAGGGGGAGGGAGGTGTGGGGAGGGGGTCCGGGACGCGAAGGAGGGTCTGCAGGAAGGGGTGTGAAGAGGAGGGTCCGGGGTGGAAACGAGGGTCCGCGGGGAGGGAGGTGTGGGAAGGGGGTCCCGGGCGGGAATGAGGTTCCGCGGGGAGGGGGTGTGAGGGGGAGGGTCCCGGGCGGGAATGAGGGTCCGCGGGGACGGGGGTGAGGGGGCGGTTGGCCGTGAGGGTCAGGGCCAGGGGTGCGAGGGGGTACGTTAGGGACGGTCGGAGGGGAGGGCGCAGGGCCCGGGGTCTCTGGTCACTGGAAGGGGCGGCCCGGGCCCCCCCACCGCCGCCCGCCTCACCTCGTCCACGGTGCGTCGCGGAAGGTGCAGCGTCCCGAGCAGCAGCTTGAGCTTCACGGCCGACGAGAGGCCATGGAAGCAGAGGCGGATGTTGTCGATGACCGCGGCGGTGAGCAGGGACGCGATGCTGGGCGGCGCCCACAGCTCGTCCGTGGCCCCCAGTTTGTTGTGCAGCCACAGGCCCGTGTCGCTCTCCCGCATGGACGCCATCTTGGGGGGAGAAAGCCGGACGCCGCCGAGCCGGCATCTTATGAAGACACCTACGCGCCCGCGGCGAGGACCCCCAACATGGCGGCGCCCGCCCGGACGAGCCGCGGTGACGTTTCCGGGGGGGCGGGGCTTCGGCGAGACGCTGTGCGGCGACGCCGAGGAAGGCCCGCCAGCCGCCGTAACGTAGCATGGCGGCGTCCGCGGCCGGCTCTCCGGAAGGCCGTGGGAGATGACGTCAGGAGAGGGGTGTCATGCCCGTGCGGCGGGTGGGCGGGGCGCCTGGGAGCGGAGGCCGGCGGAGGCCGGCGGAAGTCCAAGCGGGTGCTGCGTGTGCTCACTTGCGGGGTTGGCCGACGCCCCGGGGCGCCTGCCCGGCTGCGCGTGCCTGCTCGCTCCCCGTCGGGCCGCGAAGCAGATGGGGCCCGGCTCCGCGCCGGCCAGGCTGTCCCGGGTGGCCCGGAGGCAGGCTCACGCGCGCTTCCCTTGCGCATGCATGCATTCCTGCTTGCATTCATTCATGCAGCAAAGTGCACGGAGCACTTGCTTTGTGCCTGGTGCTGTTCCAGGTGCTGAGGATACAGTAGCGAGCACAGACCCAAACTTCGCCTTTATGGGTTCCTCGATCCAGAGGTGGTGTGGAGAGAAAGAGCCGGGCGGGGGTGGGGGGAGGGGGGTGGGCAGGAGCGATGGGAGGACGGAAGCCTGGCCAAACCTTCTGGTCCCCAGTGCCGCTGTTTGCCATTGGCCAGGCAGCTGTCCCAGGAAAGGACTGGGTGGCTCCATGTCCTCAAGGTCAGCTGCAGGCAGCTTTCCCGGGGCCTGTCCCGGACACCCACGCCTGCCAGACTTGGGCCTGCCCTTTCCAGATATACAAAGTAGGGGAGAATCAGCAGCCAAGCCCTTTTTAAGAGGAAGTCAGCCCTGCCTTGGCTCCAGCCGGCTCTGGGCATATAATCAAGGAAAGCACAAAATTGAGTGAGTGCCCCTCTGCCTGGAGGGGGCCCTCTCCACCTTGGCCGAGCCCGTCTTTCCCCCAGGCCAGCTGGAGACATCGCTCAGAGTCCTGCTCAGAGGATGGGCCTCTGGTGGACCAGGAGGTGCTCTGGAATATGCTGACAAACCGGGAGGAGTGAGGACGTGCTCACCATGGCATGGCATGGCATGGCATGGCATGGCATGGCATGGCATGGCATGGCTGGGGCCATGTCTCTGAGGAGGGGACACTGCAGCCGAGGGTGGAAGAGACGGCAGGTAGTGAGCAGGAGGAAGGGCGACCACACCGGGAGCACCTCAGTGGCTCAGGAAGGTACTGGCCTCCCAGTGCCTCACCTCCCCCCCCCCCCATCTACCCCTCCCCTGTCGCAGCCAGGACCTCCTTGTCTCGGGAACATGCCTGTGCCCAAATCTCCCCTTCCCACCTGTTCCTTCTGCTCTCCACTCCCAGAGGCTCCGTCTTTCCACCTCATTGAGACGGCTGTGGGGAGGGAGGTGGGACACGCCCACTGCCTCCCCTTTCCTTCTGCACCTGGCTGGTGGGCAGATCTGCAGTCCAGACCCCTCAGATCCAATCCCACGGCTCACTTCTCTCTCCAGGTACCTCCCCCCGCCCCAACTCTAATGTGTGGGGAGTGTGTACTGATGTGTCTCATTAACCTTCAGTGTTACATGTACGTTTGTGTCTTGGATGGTCAGAGGTGAGATTATGCCCAATCTTGAATGCGCCACATTTAGGCTTTCCATTCCTCTAGGATTAAACTCTCACATTGCTTCTAGTTGCCCACCCTACAGACAACCCACGATGTGGACCCTCCTACCAGTCCCTCCAGGACTGTGTGTGAGGATCTGGGAGGTGCATGCCCCACAGTGGAGGGAGTGACCAAAGGGCACCCAGGAAGGAAGAGATAGTGCTTAGAAGAGAAACCCAAATACTTGAGAAGCAGGGAAGATGCTTAAACTTCTCAGTAACCTGAGAAGTCCAAATTAACATAATGAGATGCCCCGTTATACCCATTCGATTGCAGAATTAGAAAGTCAAAAGTTTTGCTGTCGTTTTTTAAGTAATCTCTGCCTGCAATGTCTCAAACTCAAGACCCTGAGATTAAGAGATACATGCTCCACACAGACAGAGCCTGCCAGGTGCCCTACAAGTTTTTGTTTTTAAATGTGGATATCCAATTGTCCCAACACCACTTGCTGAAAAGACTGTTTCTCAAATGAGCCACCTTTGAACCTTTGTTCAAAATCTGTTGTCCGTATATGTGTGGGTATATCTGTGGACACTTTTGTATCCTGATTTATTCATCTGTCTTTACACCATGCTGTCTTGATTATTATAGTTTGATGATTCATCTTGCAATCAGGTAGTGTTTGTCCTCTGACTTTGTTCTTTTGCAAAGTTATTTGGCTATCTTACACCCTTTGCATTTCCAGATGCACTTTAGAATCATTTGTCAATTTCTAGGAAAAAAAACGTGTGGGCATAGAGTTGTTCGCAGTGTTCCTTTATTATCGGTTTTAATGTCTGTGGGATCTGCAGTGATAACCTGTTATTAGTAATTTGTATCCTCTCTTTTATTTTTTTAAATTGAGCTATAATTGACATATATTAGTTCCAAGTGTCCAATATAATGGCTTGATGCTTATATATATTATTCTTTTTTTCTTAGTTAACCTGGCTTGCGACTCATCAATTCTATTGATCTTTTCGAAGAATTAGCTTTGGTTTCATTGATTTTTTTCTATCGATTTCATGTCTTCAACTTCACTCATTCCTACTCTAATTTTTTTAAGTTTATTTTCATTTATTTTGAGAGAGAGGGGAGGGACAGAGAAAGAGGGAGGGAATGAATCCCAAGCAGGTTCCACACTGTCAGCACAGAGCCCAATGTGGGGCTTGAACTCATGAACCCTGAGATCATGACCTGAGCCGAAATCAAGAGCCGCACTTGACCGACTGAGCCACCCAGGTGCCCCTCTGCTCTAATTTTTATTATTTATTTTCTTCTGCTTATGTTGGATTTAATTTGCTCTTCTTTTTCTAGTTTCCTAAGGTAGAACTTAGATTATTGGTTATAGATATTTCTTATTTTCTGATATATGCATTAGATGCTATAAATCTCCCTCTAAGCATTGCTTTCTCTGCATCCCACAAATTTTGATAAGTTGGGTTTCATTTTCATTTAGTTCAAAATATTTTAAAATTTCTCTTGCCATTTCTTCTTTGACTCATGTTATTTACGAGAGTGCTATTTAATCTTCCAAGTATTTGGGGGGACTTTCCAGGCTTCTTTCTTTACTGATTTCTAATTTAATTCCATTGTGGTCAGAGAGCAGATGGTGTACGATTTCTATTCTTTCAAATTTGTTAAGGGGAGTGTTCTGGCCCAGAACGTGAACCGTCTCGGAGCGTTCCACGCGAGCTTACGGAGAATGTGTGTGCTGCCACTGTTGAGTGAAGTGGCCTAGAGTCCACTAGAGACTGGATTCAGGACTATGATGGACGGCCTTAACCGTGTCCTTCGTGATTCTCTGCCCCCTGCCAGCAGGGTGTTGAAATGTCCCACCGCAGTAGCGGATTCATCTTTTTCTCTCTTGTTGTTGCCTTGACATCTGTTTTATCTGATATCAACAGAGTGATGCCAGTCTTATTTTTAATCAGCGTTTACATAATATGCCTTTCATCCATTATTTTATTTTTAGCCTTTCTGTGTGTCCTTATGATGTACTTGTGTCTCATATAAACAGCATATAGCTGTGTTGCGTTCGCTTTTTTATTCAAAAAATAAAATCTTTGTTAACTGGGATATTCTGTCCATTATCGTTGAATAAAACTCATTGATACGTTTGTTCCCTCCTTTTGTGTCTTCTTTTGGATTGATTGTTCCTTATTCATTTTATCAATACACACATTAGTTTAAAAGTTATCAATCAATAAATCCATTTAAAAAAAGAAAAAAGTTATTCACTCTGCCTTTTTGTAGTCGACTCACAAGAAATCACAATGGGTCTGCTTAGCATACTAAAAATGAGTAATACCAACTTCCACTTAGGGCTATATGGTCTACCACATCTAAAGAACTCCCACATCCACCACATCTAAAGAACTGGGCAGAATACGAAACACAGCTTTGCAGGCAGCGGGCAACAGTGATCCTTGAAAGAGGCAAACAACACAGGAAGCTCTACAGTTAGCCCAGGCTACTCCTGGAGGAACTTTCCAGGCTACAGGAGAGGGTCGAGGAACCCAATAAAGCTAGGCAGTAACCCTGACTTGAAGGGACAGAGTTCAGAGTTTGGGGTGCCCAGGGTGGCTAGCAGTTTGAGGACAGAGTACCAGAGAGAGAGGGAAGAGCTCCGGGTTTTGTGGTTTGCCCTGCAAATCCCCAGCTGAGGGCTGATCGAACATGCATGTGCAGTAACTGATGGGGTTTGAAGTGGTGGTCAAGAAAGAATTCTTGAGACATCTTCGGTGCAAACAGGTGGTTTTCCTAAAGCCCGGGGACGGGACCCGTGGGCAGAAAGAGCTGCACTGGGGTTGTGACAGGTGACTGATTGTATACCTTCAGGTGGGGAGCAGGTTAGGGACAGCCTAAGCGTCTGAGGAATTTTGGGAGCAAGGTTTCCAGGACCCTCCCTCTCTCTCTTTCTCTCTCTCTCTTTCTCGAAAATACACATTAAAAAAAAAAAAAAGGATTAGATTGTTCTGAGCCCACCTAACAAAATTTAAAAGACCCAATTCATGTCCAAGTAACTAAACTGCATTCCAGAACAAGCCCAAATGTATGTACATGAAGGAACAGAAAGTCTCCATGACCCAACATTGTAAAATTCACAATATCTGCCACCCAGTCAAACTTACCATAAATGCAAAGAAGCCTGTAGATACAATTCGTAAAGATGGGAAAAAATCAGTTATTCAGAGCTGAACAGGAAAGGACATTGATGATAGAATCAGCAGATGAAGACATTAGAAATCATAACTGTATTCCAAATGTTCAGGAAGCTACAAGAAAGATTAAAAATGTAGATGTATACAAGAGGTCCTTAATGATAGAGAACAAACAGTTGATGGAAAGAGGTGGGTGGGGAATGGGCTGGATGGGGGACGGGTACTAAGGAGTGTGCTTGTTGGGGTGAGCACTGGGCATCGTATGTAAGTGATGAATCACTGAATTCTACTCCTGAAATCATTATTGCTCTGTATGTTAACTAACCGAAATTTGAATTTTAAAAGATGAAAAAAAAAGGAGATGTATAAAATTGTTGAATCACTACATTGTGTACCTGGGGCTAATATAACACTGCATGTTAACTATGCTGGAATTTTTAAAAATGTTAAGTAGAGGTCTTAAAACACCCAAGTGAAATCACATGTCCATATAAAGACACATACACGAGTATTCAGAACAGCTTTATTTGTAATGGCCAAATACTGGAAATTACCGAAATGTCCATCCGCAAGTGAACGCATAAACAAATTTTCCATACAGTGGTTTTCCATACAGTGGAACACGACTCGCTGAAAAAAGGAAGCCCTGGTGATACGCCCAACGATAGAGATAGAACTCAAAATAATGATACTAACTCAAAGAAGACAGGCAAAACATAGAATATATGATTCCACTTACACAAACTTGTAGAGAATGCAAACTAATCTATTAGTTTGAAAGGACATTAGAAATCTATTAGAAAGCACATGGGTTGGCAAGTGGTCTGTGGAGAGGGGCCAGCGAGAGGAAGAGGGAGGGAGTGCCCAGTGATCTTGAAGGTGGTGATGGCATCGTAGGTATACACCTGTGTCAAAACTGATCAACACCAACAGAACCTGTACAAAAGTGATAAAGCAAACAATGCCTGCACCTCCTCTGTAAACACAGGTCTTTGGGGTGTGTTATCTAGAACGATATAACTCCATTTACCCTTGCCTGATTTATTCATTTTCATCTGCCTTATTTCTATCCTTTTGTTGTTGTTGAAGGCAGTCATGTTTTCTTTTACTTTTTTGAAGTTTTTTTTAAGTGTTTATTTATTTTTGAGAGAGAGAGAGACAGAGCATGAGAGGGGGAGGGGCAGAGAGAGAGGGAGACAGAATCGGAAGCAGGCTCCAGGCTCTGGGCTGTCAGCACAGAGCCCGACGTGGGGCTCGAACCCACGGACGGCGAGATCATGACCTGAGCTGAAGTCGGAGGCTAAACTGACTGAGCCTCCCAGGTGCCCCAGCAGTCATGTTTTCTTAATGTTTCCCGCCAGATGCTCCTCTTGCCTTGGTCCTGCTTTCTCTCATATCTCGCATCTTCCACGGGGATCTCAGACTGAACCACAGCCTCGGCATTTCTTTCCTCAGGACCTTCTGTCTCTGTCTGAACATGTCTTTATTTTGCCTCATCTTTTGTTTAAAAATATAAGTAAACCTTATAGTGAGTGCATATAGAAATGTGCACAAATCATAAATGCGCAGTTGAACTTCCACAAAGGAAATGCACTGTGTCTCCAACGTCTGAATCAAGAACTATAGGAGCACCTGTGCAGCTCAGTCGGTTAAGTGTCCAACTTCAGCTCAGGTCATGATCCCACAATTCGTGGGTTCCAGCCCACATCAGGCTCTGTGCTGACAGCTCAGAGCCTGGAGACTGCTTCACATTCTGTGTCTCCCTTTCTCTCTGCCCCCTCCCCTGCTCACGCTCTCTCTCTCTCAAAAATAAATAAGCATTAAAAAATTTAAAAAAAAAAAAAAGAATTAGAGTGTTACCCACAGGCTGGAATCATCCCATTGCCCCCTCCTAGGGTAAGCCTTGTCATGTGCTTCTGTTTGCTTGTATTTTGTTGAGGATTTTGCATCAATGTTCATAAGGGATGTTGGTCTGTAGTTTTCTCACAGTGTTCCTGTCTGGCTTTGGTAACAGGGTAATTCTGGCCTCGTAGGATGAGTTGGAAAGTGTTCCAATTTTTTTTGGAAAAGTTTGGGAAGGACTGGTGTTAATTCTTCTTTAAATATTTGACAGAATTCACCTGCGAAGCCGACAGGTCCTGGGCTTTCCTCTGCTGGGAGATTTTTGATTAGTGATTCGGTCTCCATACCAGCTGTAGGTCTATTCAGACTTCCTGTGTCCCTGTGACTTAGTCTCGGCAGGTTCTGTGTTTCCAGGAATTTGTCCGTTTCATCTAAAGGGATCTGATTTGTTGGTGGACAACTGTCCACAATACTTTCTTACCAGCCTTCTTATTTCTGTAGAATCGGTAATAATGTTCCTGCTTCGTTTCTGGTTTTGGTAATCTGAGACTTCTCTCTTTGTCTCTCAGTCCATGTATAGCTAGAGGTTTGTCAACTTTGTTGGTCTTGTCAAAGAGGCAGCTTTTGGTTTCATGGACTTTCCCTGTTGTTTTTCCATTGTCTGTTTCGTTTATGTACGCTCTCCCCTTTATTATTTCCTTCCTTCTGATGGCTTTGGGTGTAGTCTGCTCTTCTCCTCCTAGTTCATTAAGTAGTAAACTTCGGTTCCTGATTTGAAATCTTCTCTGTTTTAAGTGTGTTTGTAGCTATACATCTCCCCTAACTTCAGCATCACCTCCACTGTCTTCCCTAAGTTTTGTTTTGTTGTGTTTTCATCTTCACTTGTTCCTAAGTATTTTCTAATTTTCTTGTGATTTCTTCTTTGATCGATTGATTTAAGAGTGTTATTCCTTAATTTCCACAAATTTGTGAATGTTCCCGTTTTCCTTCTTACGGACTCCTAACTCCATCCTGTTGCGGTCACAGAAGACACATCTTTTAAAACCTACTGAGATTCACCACGCGCTCTGACACACGGTCTGTCCTGGAAGACGGCCGTGTGCGCGTGAGGAGAACGTGTGCGCTCGTGGCTGGGCGGGCTCTGTGTGTCTGTTGCGTCTGGCTGGTGGCTTGGGTTGCGTCCTCTTTCCCGGACTCCTCTTCGGTCTGTTGTTTATCCACCAGTGAGAGTGGGGGGGTTCAGGTCACCACCACTGCCGGACTGTCTATTTCTCCCTCCGTTCCGTCAGTTTTCGCTGCATATATTTTGATGGTCTGTCGTTAGGTGTGTACATGTTTGTAATTGTTATGATTTCTTGTGTCGGGATTTCATCAACATGCACCGTCCTTTGTCTCTTGTAACCATTTTGAATTTAAGTCTGTTTTGTCTGGTATTTCCCTGCTCTCCTTCGGTGACCATTTGCCTGGACTGTGTTTTCCCTGCTTTTACTTTCAACCTGTTTGTGCCGTTGGATGTCAAGTGAGTCTCCTGTAGACAACCCGTGTTTGGATCTTGTGTTTTTATCCATTCTTCCAGTCTCTGTCTTTTAACCGGAGATTTTAACCCATTTATGTTTATATTTAAGTAATTATGGATAAGGAGGAACTTCTGTCACTGTGCTGTTTTCTTTGTACATTATAGATTTTTTTTTTGGTCCCTCATTTCCTGCATTACTGTCTTCTGTTTAGTTGATTATTTTTTGTAGTGAAAGGTTTAAATTCCTTTCTCATTTCCTTTTGTGTATATTCTATAGCTATTTTCTCTGTGGTTACCATGGGAATAATGTTGTAACACTCTAACTTGGCTTTATCCCAGCATAACTCCACCAACATGCAAAAACTGCTCCTTTACGGCTCTGTCCCCACCCTTTCAGGGGTTGACGCCACATAATTACATCTTTATAAGTTGTGTGCCCCAAACACAAGGTAATAATTATGTTATTTATTTATTTATTTAAAAAATTTTCTGAATGTGTATTTATTTTTGTAAGATAGAGACACAGAGCATGAGCAGGGGAGGAGCAGAGAGAAAGGGAGACACAGAAACCAAAGTGGGCTCCAGGCTCTGGGCTGTCAGCACAGAGCCCGACATGGGGCTCGAACCCACAAACGGTGAGATCATGACCTGAGCCAAAGTTGGACCCTCAACCGACTGAGCCACCCAGGTGCCCCAGTAATAATTATTTTAAATGCATGAATCTCTTACATCACCTAGAAAACAAAATGTGGAGTTACAAACCATTGTTACCATGGCTTATAAAATGGCCCACGTGTTTACCTTTCTCGAGATCGTTATTTTTCCATGTGGCTTTGAGACACTGTCTAGTGTCCTTCTGTCTCACCTGGAGGATCCCTTTAGCATTTCTTCCTGGGCAGGTGAGGTGATCACGTCTCCTTCGGCCTTTCTTTATCTGGGGAGGTCTTCATCTCTCCCTCATGCTTCAAGGACAGTTCTGCCAGATGCAAGATTCTTGGTTGACAGGCATCGCTCCCCTCCCCTCCCCTTCCCTTCTCTTTCTTTCCCTTCCTTTTCTTCTTTGCTTTTCGCACTTCAAAAGTATCGGCCCACTGCCTGCTGGCCTCTAAAGTGTCTGATGAGAAATCTTCTCACTGACCTAATTGGGGATCCCCTATATGTGGTAAGTACACAGAAGGTTCCAAGATTCTCTCTTTCCCTTTAGCTTTCAAAAGTTTGATTATAATATGTTTGGGTGTTGATCTCTCTCAGTTCCTATTACTTGGAATTCACGGAGATTCTCGAGTGTTTGTATTTATATGTTTCATCAAATTTTTCAGACACTATTTCTTCCAGTAGTCTCCCTGCCCCTTTCTCTCTCTCTCCTCCTTCCAGGATGCCCATAATGCATATGCTGGTCTGCTTCACAGTGTCCCACACGTCCCTGGGTTATGTTCACTTTTCTTTTTCCATCTGTTCCTCTGACTCAATCATTCTGGTGTGTTTTGTTTTTTTTTTTAATAACTTTAAACACATTTATTTATTTTGAGAGAGAGGGGGGGAGACAGAATGAGCACAAGTTGGAGAGGAACAGAGAGAGGGAGAGAGAGAATCCCAAGCAGGCTCTGCTGTCAGCACAGAGCCCAACACAGGGCTCAGTCTCAGGAACCGTGAGATCGCAACCTGAGCTGAAACCAAGAGCCGGATGCTTAACGGCCTGAGCTGCCCGTGTGCCCCTCCTGATATTTCATTCTGTTCCCACATAGTTTTCTTGGCTTTTTCCACATCCTCCTTCAGTTCTTTGAATGTCTTTAAAGACAATTGTTTTTTTTAATTTTTTTAACATTTATTCATTTTTGAGAGATGGACAGAGCACAAGCGGGAGAGGGGCGGAGAAAGAGGGAGACACAGAATCGGAAGCAGGCTCCAGGCTCCGAGCTGTCAGCACAGACGGGGCTCGAACTCACTAACTGTGAGATCATGACTTGAGCCGAAGTCAGACACTTCGACTGAGCCACCCAGGTGCCCCAAGATGTTTCTTTAAAAACAAATTTTTTTCAAAGAGAGAAAGAAGGAGGGGGGCAGAGAGAAAGGGGACACAGAATCTGAAGTAGGCTCTAGGCTCCAAGCAGCCAGCACAGGGCCTGACGTGGGGCTCGAACTCACGAACCGTGAGCTCATGACCTGAGCCGAAGTCGGGCGCTCGACCGACGGAGCCACCCGGGCGCCCCTAAGGACAATTGTTTTAATGTCTTTAGTAGTCATTAGGTCTTTTTCAGGGACAGCTTCTGTTGAATTTTTTTTTTATATACCTTTGAATGGGATGCTTTCCTGTTTCTTTGTATGCCCTGTGATTGATTTTTTGTTGAAAACGGGACATTCGAATATAATAATGTGGCAACTCTGAAAATCAGATGTTCCTCCTTCCCCAGGGTTTGCTGTTTGTGGTATTGTTTTATTATTAGTTTTTTTTTAATTTTTTTTTCAACGTTTATTTATTTTTGGGACAGAGAGAGACAGAGCATGAACGGGGGAGGGGCAGAGAGAGAGGGAGACACAGAATCGGAAACAGGCTCCAGGCTCAGAGCCATCAGCCCAGAGCCCGACGCGGGGCTCGAACTCACGGACCGCGAGATCGTGACCTGGCTGAAGTCGGACGCTTAACTGACTGCGCCACCCAGGCGCCCCTATTAGTTTTTTTTTTTTTTTTTTTTTAATTGCTCTCGGCTGTCTCTGGGCTGAGGATCAGCCGGAGGCATTACTGAAGGTCCTCTCAGGTCAGTTCTGAGCCTTCCCAGCACTTGCACGATCACGTTCCGATTTTCCCCTCACTAGCACTTGTTCCCGAACACCCTCGCCTTGATCCCGGCTCCCAGAGGGAGGAAAAAAGATCGAGTGAGTAGGAGAAAAAGGGCCCCACCCCTCCAATCCCCTGGAAGGCAGTTCAGCGGGATGGGAAGGGTCTTGCAATGATGGGGGAGGTGCAACGACAATGACCACCCACCTCCGTGCCTGCACCCGTGTGATCAAAAGCAGTCATCAAAACACAGATGCCCAGAGGGCACAGGATAGGGTCCCTTTTGCCCACCCTGGCTCCCGCACGCTGTAGGCCAGCTGCTCCAGAAACCCACGCACAGCTGTGTGCTGTGGGGCTGGGTAGCGGCTCCCGAGCTACCCGTGAAAGGGGAAATTCATAGAAATTAACCATCAGTCACCACACGTGAGGTTCTGCCCCCGCCCCGCCCCAGGTGGGGAGCAGAGTGCTGGTGTTAATGCCGTGCCACCTGTCCCGCATCCTCCAACCTGTTCTTAATTCTGGGCATTTTCTTGATCTTTCAGCTCACTAATATTCTTTTTTTTTTTTTTTAACGTTTATTTATTTTTGAGAGACAGAGAACGAGCACGGGAGGGACAGAGAAAGGGAGACACAGAATCCGAAGCAGGCTCCAGGTTTTGAGCAGTCAGCACAGAGCCCGATGGGGGGCTCAAACCCATACACCGCGAGATCATGACCTGAGCTGAAGTCGGACGCTTAACCGACTGAGCCCCCCAGACTCCCGTCAGTTCACTACTATGCTTCTCAGCTGTGTTCAATATGCAGCCAAGACTGCTAACTGGGTTTTGCGGATTGCACTTTTAAGCTCTAGAATTCTTATTTCGTTCTTTTTCAAATTGTATTTATCACCTTTTCTGTTCCCTGTTTCCTGATATACTCAAGGTTCCTTCCTTCCTTCCTTCCTTCCTTCCTTCCTTCCTTCCGCATAGCTACTTTAAAACCTGTGTCTGGTAATTTTTGTATTTCTGATCATTTGTGGTCAGTTTCTCTTCCCCCCACTCATGGTGGGTGCTCCCTTGTGCACGCCTAGTTTGCTTTAACCATGTACCTCATCGCCCTTGAAAAATTGTTGGTTGGGTCGAGGGATGAAGAAACCTTCTCCCTGGGGTCATTCGAATTAACTTCTGCCAGTTGCCGTGAGTAGCTAGTCCAAAACCATTTTGACAGAATTTCATGGCCCGCATTTTCTTAGCATGTTAATTGGTAGAAGTGTTGGTTGTCAATTCCACACTGGACGGGTGTCACAGCCTCTCAGGGGTGGGTCTTCTCTGCCCTCCCCCTCCACCCCTCCACATCAAGAGAGCTCACTCCCAGGCCTGGGGGCAAGGAAAGGCAGGGCTTACTTTTGGTCTCCCTTTTCTGCTTCACCTGTTGTGTGTATGCGTCAGACCCCAGCGCTCAGCCAGCTAACCTTTGGGGCCACAAAGCCCACCTCTGTTCTCCCAGCCCTGCCCAGCTCTCACAGCCTCAGCTGACCTCACCTGACGTGGCTAAGGCCAAACCCTGGTCCTCGGCACCCGGGACTCAAGCCTCCAGTCTCCCCCAGGCCGCATCTGACGCCATCGTTGTCTCCTCCGGTTCTCTCACATCCCGCGTGCATCTGTGACTCCTGTGGCTCCATCTCCAACTTGGCGTTCCTTCTGGAAGGTGAATGCAGGGGTGACGGGAGAGGGCGTCCTGACTGCTGGAGATTGGGGATGGTGGACCTGTGGGTGCATCTGCTCTGGAAGGAGGAGAGGGTCCCTGAGACACGGTAGCAGGCGGAGCCCAAGGCACAAAGCCGCCGCCCCCCGTCTCTTTGATGTTCCCCAGGGCCCAGACCCTCACCCGGGTCACAAGGTGGTGGCGGCCACAGAGACAAGGAGCGGCCGAGGGCTCCGGGTGTTGGGGCGGGTGGCCTCAAAGGATTCTTTCCCCGGGGCACCTGGCTGGCTCAGGGTGCTCTCGGGGTCAGGAGTCCAAGCCCCATGTGGGGAGGAGAGATTACTTAAAAAAACAAAACGTGGTCCCAGGGCTTCCTGATGTCACTGTAGAGGCCACACTTGTGCTGACCACTTCCACATTCAATCTCCAACGCGACGGGGCCAGGCGGGGGAGCAGGGTTCTGGCGAGAATTCCCCGCTTCCCCCTAGCACTCTCCCAGCACCCCTTCACTCCCTCATTTGTCAAGGTGGTGCCTCCATATCCAGTCACCCAGCGAGCACATCTGCCCCCAGCGGCCTCCTGACGACGTGCCCCTTGGTCCTAGCTCCTGCCAGCCCTGAGGAAAGCCTGCTCTGTGCCCGCCAGGCCGCTTCCTGCCCCCGGCCCGGGCCCCCGCACTCCGGTCCCCACGCACACCTGCCTTCCGAAGGCCCTCAGTTCTAGATGCTGCAGACACCGCCCCGCCCCCCACCCCGCAGCACCGCGGACATCCGGCCAAGTGCTGCCCCGGCTCTTCGGCAGGGTTCTCCCGGGGCCGGTGTAGCCGGTGTAGCGCCGGCAGCGTCCCGCGCCTCTGCCCTGCGCCCTGACGGCCCCAAAAGTCTCCGGAAACGGCCAGATATCCCTGAGGGCAAAGTTCCTCCCCTCCCCCCAGGGACTCTGGGCCCAATGAGCAATCAACATGTTTAATAAAGTACATAGAGTGTCAGAAGGTGAGAATCGTAAGGACAATAAAAAATGTAGGACAGCGTAGGCTGGGGAGGGTGGGGATGTTATGGACGGAAGGTTTGTATCCCCCAAATCTATGTCGTGGAGCCCTAACCCCCAGTGTGGCTGCATTTGGGGGGTGCTTTATGGAAAAACATTCAGGTTAAACTAAGTCCTGGAGGTGGGGCCCTAATCTTGTAGGGTTAGTGTCCTTATAAGAGACACCACCGCAGTGAGGAATGACCTCACCCCTGTCAGACCAGCTGGCATTAAAAAGACAAGAAGCAAACAGTGTTGGTGAGCATGTGGAGAAAAGGGGCCCTCCCTGCACTGTCGGTGGGAGTGCAAGTTGGTGCAGCTGCTGTGGAAAACAGTGTGGAGCCTCCTCAAACACTTAAAAATAGAACTATCCCATGATCCAGTAATCCTACTACTGGGTTTTTATCTGAAAAAAAAAAAAGAAAGAAAGAAAAGAAAAGAAAAAGAAAACACTAATTTGAAAAGACATCTGCCTCCCCATATTCATAGCCTCTCCACCACATAAGGACTTGGACTGTCCCTGGGGTAAGATGGGCTCTGGGAGGGCTGTGAGCGGACAGGGGACAGTGTCTGATGATGATTTAAAACGGCCCTTCTAGGGGGCGCCAGGGTGGCTCAGTTGGTTAAGGGTCTGACTCTTGGTTTTGGCTCCGATCAGGATCTCACAGGTTCCGTGAATTGGAGCACAGAGCTTGCTTGGGATTCTCTCTCTTCCTCCCTCTCTCTGCCCCTCCCCTGCTCAAGCTATCTCTGTCTCTCTCAAAAGTAAACAAATAAAACTTAAAAACATTTAAAACGGTCCTGTCACAGCAGTGGTATTTACGATAGAACAGCCCAGGTGCCCCTACAGATAAATGGAGAAGCGGGAGGTGGCCTATCCACACAGCAGAGTTTTACTCACCTTAAAGGGAAGGACCTCCTGCCACCTGCCACCACACGGATGAACCTTGAGGACACTATGCTCAGTGAAATAAGCCAGTCACAAAGGGACAAACACTGTATGAGTCCACTTCTTTGAGGCCCCTAGAGCAGTCAGAGTCACAGCAACAAGTAGGATGGTGGGTGCTGGGGGTTGGGAGTTAGTGTTTAATGGGGACAGTGTCAGTTTGGGAAGATGGGGACGTCCTGGAGATGGAGGGCGGGGACGGCTGCACAACAGTGTGAACGTACTTAATGCCATTGAACTGGACACTTAAAAATGGTTAAAATGGTATATTTTATGTTACTGCATGTATGTATGCGTTACTGCAATGTAAAAAGGAAGGTACAGGGGCGGCCTGGGTGGCTCAGGTCATGATCTTGTGGTTGGTGAGACGCAGCCCTGGTGTCCGGCTCCTCACTGACAGCCCGGAGCCTGCTTGGGATTCTCTCTCCCTCCCTCTCCGCCCCTCCCCCACTCGCGGGCGAGTTCTCTCTCTCTCTCTCAAAATAAATAAACTTAAAAAAAATAAAGAAGGTAGAGGAAAAAGTCCTTCTGAATGTTAGGGAGACCGGACCACAAGGGGGCGCAACAGGAAGACAGCGCGGTGAGTCAAGAGTCCGGAGGGGCGGCGGCCAGGGGCAGGGCCAGCGGCCATGGGATGGGGAGAGGGAGTCTGGGTGCCCTGAGAGTGGGGCAGACAGAACTTCTAGAAGGATTGCTGCAGGTTTGGTCAGAGCATCTGCAGGGACGGTCTGCCCGGACCTGAGACAGGGAAGGCCGGAGCATCTTATCTTGGGGTGGGGGTGGGGCAGCACACGGAGGGGTGAAATCAGGAGGTCAGTTTAGGACCTGCTGACATCGAGAAGTCAGCTGTCCACGTGGTGGCGTTCAGGAGGCGGCTGGACGTGGGATCCGAGGCTGCACGCATGGCTGGTCTTCACAGCCGCAATCGGAAGCAGTCACAGAGGACGGGACCCTCAGGAGGGACATGAAGTGGGGGGCAAAGGTCTGTCCAGCCGTGCCCTGAGGGTGCAGGCGGAGGTGGAGCGCCGAGGGGAAGGGAACTGCGGGGGCTGCTGATGGTCACGTGGGGGGGGGGACTGAGGACCGTCCCCAGATTCCGCAGGTGGGTCAAGGCAGCGAGGATTCAGACAGAGCAGGAGTGGGCTCGAGAGAAAGAAGAGGTGCGGCGGAGGTGGGGTGGGGGCTCGCGACTCGCGAGGTTTGTTTCGTTTGGATAGAAAATAAATCACAGCCTGTTCGCTGAAGAGAAGGCTCCAGTTGAGAGGGAACATCCGGTGCCCTGAGGAGGGGCAGGGGGAAGCGGAGGGGGAAGCAGACTGCGGCGAGGGGACATCTCTGCTGGGGGGATGCAGAGAGACAGAGCACGTGTGGCCTCGGCACTCTAGAGCCTGGCAGCCCCGAGGGCCGCCCGAGGTTCCATCCCCGACATCCCGCCGCCCCCTCGGGCGGCGCGGTCCCCCCGCTAGGGGGCGCACGGCCGCGGCAGGGGGTCTAGACCCCGGAGGGTCGGGTGGGAAGGTGCGATGAAGTGAGCCCAAAGGAGAGGATCCCGGGGCGCCGGCGAAGGGGGGGTAGGTACGCGATGATGGATCCGCGGTGTTGGAGGGACGCTGGGGACGCTGCGCACCGGCACCCGCTCCCCGCTGAGCAGAACGCGCTCGACAAGCCTGCAGCGGTGCGGGGAAGAACGTGGTTCCAAGAGCACCGCTGCCCGAGGTCCAGCCGGAGCCTTGCTTCTGGGTGGGCTAGTTCCCCCTCCGCGCGTGGACGCGGCCCTGTGCCTGTGCGCGGACGGGGGACCCGCGCAGGTCACAAGCTTGGGACCCATAGGTAGAAAAAGCCAATGCCGTGTGGCGTCGGCGCGCAGGTCTCAACCAAGTGGCCCCGCAAGAAGGCTCCGCCTTGTGGGCTCCGTTCGCGACCGGGACGTGGGGCTCCCGGCCAAGAAGGGCGCGGAAATGCGCACGTCCGGGAACGCGGACCCAAGAGCCCCAGACCGGGAGCCCGGCCCGGCGTCCGCCCGACGGGGAAGAGGAGAGGGTGGCGGTCACGAGCACGGGCCCCTCCCCTGGGTCAGGAAGCCCGCGTCCGGCCGGGGCCACAGCTGACCCCAGGCCCGGCGGAGGGAGTGGAGGGCGTGCAGGCTCGGGAAGGGGGCCCGGCGCTGCCCCGAACAGCGTGGGCCGCTGGGTTCTCTGGCACTCACGCGGCCGGGACGTGGACCTGGGGCGCCTTCCCCGGAGGTGCTGGGCCTTGGAGGCAGCAAGCAGACGCCAAGTGGAGCCCATCCTTCCCAGAGGGAACAGCTCCGCCCGGCGAGGACCTGAAGCCCGCGCGCATCGGGCACCTACTGGGGGGGGGGGGGGGGCAAGCGAGGTTCTTTACTTCCAACAACCCTGCGCTTCCACGAGGGAGAAAAGGGCACAGAGAAGCCAAGCTACCCCTCCGAGGTCACACAGCCGGGGAAGGTGGTTGGACCTGGAGGCTGGGAAAGGCGGGCTGAAGGGGAGTGGCAAGTAGGTGTCCGTGCACCGAAGGTGGAGAGGAAGGACCTGGCGGGCCGGCGGGCTTCTTTCCTGGCCGGGAGGGTCGGGGGCCAGGCTGGGCAGAGGGAAGACCTGGGAGCGTGGATTCCCCACCGCCTCACGGCCTGGCTCGCTCCTGGCCCTGATCTCCCCGGGGCAATCCAACCCGACCGGACCCTACCGACCGGCGGGGAGCCTCCCCAGCTCCTAGAGTGCATAGAGCCCCACCCTCAGGATCGGCCCCAGGAACACGCCGAGACCCCGCACCGCTGGAAGCAAATTTCCCGCTTCCTCAGCTTGGTTCCCGCCGGCAGTGGCTCTGGAGGTTCTGCCCAGATGCCGCCTCCTCCCGGCAGCCCTCCCGACTCCAACGCCTGTGAGCCTGATGGGGGCTGCAAGCGCAGCTCCAGCCAGGGCTGAGAACTCAGAGTCTTGGAGCTTCCGCGGTCCCTTTAAACTGGTGGTTCGCGCAGTCCCGGGGTTCCCATGACAACGACGGCGGAAGGGGGACCCGGGCGGGGTCTGGTCGGAGCGCATGCGCGGTACGCGCCCGACGCGGCACGTCTTCCCGAGTCGCCCGCGCTGCTGTCGCGGGGTCCCTGAACCGCGGTGAGGGCGGGGTGGGGCGTTCGCGGGCCCGGGGGGCGGGTCGCGGGCTCGGGGTGCAGAGATGGGGGGTGGTCTTGGGACCTAGCTGAGGGCGGGGTGGAAGGGGTTCGCGAGCCCGGGAAGGGACGGGGCGGGGGGTCCATGAACGGGGGTGAGGGCGGGGTAGGAGGGGTTCGCAGGCCCGGGAATGGGGTGTCGAAGTGTGAGGGGTTCACGGGCCCGGGGCGGGGGTAGGATGGGGAGGTCCATAAACTGGGGTGAGGGCAGGGTGGGAGGGGTTCGCGGGCCCGGGGTGGGCAGGGTGGGGGGGGTTCGCGGGCCCGGGGTGGGCGGGGTGGGGGGGTGGGGTCCATGAGCCCCGGTGAGAGCCGGATGGGAGGGGTTCGCGAGCCCGGGAGGGGACGGAGCGGGGGGTCCATGAACCGGTGTGAGGGCGGGGTGGGGGGGGGGTGTCCATGAGCCCGGGTGAGGGCAGGGTGGGAGGGGTTCGCGGGCCCGGGGTGGGCGGGGTGGGGGGGGGTGGGGTCCATGAGCCCCGGTGAGAACCGAATGGGAGGGGTTCGTGGCCCGGGATGGGACGGAGCGGGGGGTCCATGAACCGGTGTGAGGGCGGGGTGGGAGAGGTTCGCGGGCCCGGGGTGGGCGGGGTGGGAGTCCGTGAACCCCGGTGAGGGCGGGCTGGGAGGGGTCGCGGGCGCGGGGGGCGTCGCCCAGGTGGGTGAACGGGTCGGGGTGACCCCTGTGCCTTACTGCAGGGCGGCCCCGGCTCCCTGCGCTCGGCCATGGCCCCCCCGCCTCCGTGCAGGCTCCCGAGGTCGCTGCCGCCGTGGCTGCTGCTGCTGCTGTTGAGTGTGGCGCTGCTGGGCTCCCAGGCCCGAGCCGAGCCCGCCGCTGGGAGCGCCGTCCCCGCGCAGAGTACGTGCGTCGCGGAGGGTCCCCGCGGGGCCGTGACTCCACCCGGGTGTGCGGGAGCGCCGTGCCTCCCCATTGTTCCGGGCGCCCCTGCCGCGGTCCGGCGCTCGGGCCACCCCCTGGGTGGGGGACGCACGGGTGGGACCGGGCTAGGGTCACGTTCTCGCCGCCCTGATGCGCATCTCCGTAGGCCGCCCGTGCGTGGACTGCCACGCGTTCGAGTTCATGCAGCGCGCTCTGCAGGATCTTCGGAAGACGGCCTACAGCCTGGACTCGAGGGTGAGCCTCTCTGGCCAGGAGGGGGCCTGGCCTGGCCGGACCACTGGCTCAGGGTGCTGCCTGAGGGCGGGGACGGGGGTGGGGGTGGGGGTGGGGTAGGACCTCCCGCAGCACCCGGGATCTTCCCGCCCTCGTCTGGCACACCGTTTCCGGCCTCAGTGAGGGAGGGTGCCTCTCCTCCCCCAGGCCTCTCGGCCTTATTCCCTGTGAGCCCCACCGGGCACCGCCAGCCTCGGTTCAGCATTCCCTACGTGGGGCAGTGAGACCCAGTGGGGAGGGGACACTGGGGCAGGGAGTCAGAAAGGGCTTGCTTGGTGGGGGAGGGTTGGACAGAGCAGTCTGGTCTGGGAGGCTCCTCACTCCCCAGCCTCACCTGGGGAGGGACGAGTGTGCACACAGGGTCCCAGGGCACAAGGATCACCCTCCCAAATCTGGAATGAACACAGCCTCCCCACATTGTCCCATGTCCTCGCTGTCCCTCGGTCCGGCGGGGGGCAGGGGGGGGATAGTTTTCACTTAGGACAGAGATAGGTACTCCTCTGGGGAAAGGGGAGAGTGTCCAAGAGTGGAAAGAAGGGGGGACCCCACTCTGATCCCCTTTTCTGGGCAGCCCCCCCAGGGTTCCCCAGATTGAAGCCTAGACTGCCCCCCGGGTCTGAGGATCCAGAATCTCCTAGAGTCTGAGGCCAGGCTCCTGAGAGCAGCAGCCCCCAGCCCATCCTGGGCCGGTGCTGGGGGCAGCCTGGGAAGGGGCATGTGCATAGAAGGAGAGCGGGTGAGAAGTAGTCCAGGCCTGGGATCGGCGTGTGCAGGGCCCAGGGCAGGACTGCGGTGCTGGCGGAAACCACAGAGTCTCTTTCCCTCCTGGAAGAGGGGAGTGGGGAGGAGAGGAGGCCCACCCAGGAGCAGAGGGTCTGACAATCAGTGGTGGGGAGGCGGCGTGGGGGGGGGGGTGGCTCTGAGGTCTGGGGAGCTGGTGGAGAGGGTACCGCCTGTGGGTTTTGGGGGGAAACGGGCCGAGTGCCCACGGGAGCTGGTGGGGGGCAGCAGTCGTACAAGTGCCCTCCCTCACCGCCCCTTGTTGCTTTGCAGACGGAGACCCTCCTGCTGCAGGCCGAGCGCCGGGCCCTGTGTGCCTGCTGGCCTGCCGGGCGCTGAGGATCCTCAGACACCACTGTCCCCTCATCAATAAATGCCCAGCCCAGCACGCCGTGTCCTGTCTCCCTGTTCTGGCCACCACAGCCCACCTGCATCGCCCCCCGCGTCCCTGGGTGGGCTCCTCTGTGGGTCTTGGACCCCCAGCTGTCCCATTTGGGCTGAGGCCCACTGGGCACCTGCTGCACACCAGCGCCGGTGCCAAGCAGATGGGCATGCGTGGCCACACGTGTGGACCTGGACCCACAGGCACCGTGGCCACTGCCAGTCCGCCTTCAGAGGCCTGCTTCCTTGCCTGCCTGGCCTTGTTTTGAGGCCAGGGGATCACAGAAGTTGGCCCGGTCCCCTGGAACAGCTGCCCCGGTGCTGAGCCCCCAAGGGCTCCCCTGCACTGTCCTGGGGATGGCTCTGGTGGGAGCTCCGTGGAGGCCCAGCTCGTGGACCCCCACGGAGCCTAGCCTGCCGTGGCTGCCAGGAGAGGGAGGGCAGCCCCCCTCCCCGGGAAGGCTCCTCCGGGAAGGGAGGGCCGGCATGGTCCCCACGGTCTCCACCCAGCCTGCTGGGACCCTCCCATAGCCTGAGCCCAGCTCCCGGGCACCAGAGAATTGGAATCCGGATAGGAGTGTTGTGCCTGTGGGTAACGGGCCCGTAGTCACCCACCCATGAATAGTGCCAGGCAGGAGGCCAGGTGTGTTGGCAGCTGTGGTGGGCAGGTGAGTGGGGGTTTCTGGTCCGGTCGGCTCCCAGAGAGGGGCTCCCGACTCTCCACCCCCAGCTTGTCCCTGTCAGGGTTCGTGCGCACACTTTCGCTCAGACCCTCCCTCTGGGCCTCTGAGCTCCTCAAGGCGGTGCTCCCACCCTGTGGCCTGTTCCGCCCTCAGTACTTTTCCGCCTGCAAGTGCCTGGCCTGCAGGTGAGCACGCAGGTGTCTGGACCATGGTGAGCAAACCAGAGTCCTACCTTGGTCGCGGTGGGAGGTTGAGGTAACCGCCTTAGCAGCGACGACGGTGCCTCTAAAGCAGGCCAGGGAAAGACAAAGGGGTGCCGAAGCCACCTGAAGCTTAGGCCGGCTCTCGATTCTGGAAATGAGCGAGGTACTCGGGGGTGGGGGTGGGGCATAGCATCAGAATTCTGTCCTGGGGCCCCAGGATGGAGCAGAGGGGTGGCTGAGGCAAGTGCCTCTTCCCCCGGGGCCCGCCCAGAGGGTGCTGGTGTTCCGTTGGCTGGCTTCGGTGGGGATGCACCCTGTGTTCTCTGCTTGGGTGGTCAGATGTAGCAAATACAGATCTGGGACCGGCGGGTACTTTTCAGTGTAGAAAGTACAAGTGCTTCTAGCGTAAGTACTCTTTAAGTAGAAGCATGCCGTCCCGTGCAATATTTCGGACGTATTTATACTACAAGTTATTCATATATCCAAAATTTAAATTTAACTGGGCATCCTGTGTTTTGTGGGCAGCCACAAGCCCTGGCACAAATTGGGGTTTCTATTACTGTGAAAGATCAGGACGGCCAAGGGCTTGTCTCAGAAAGCCTCTCCTGGGAGCACCCTTGGGGAGGAAGTAGGGGCCCGAGCCCCGCAGACAGGGCCTGGCGTGGCAGGTGGAGGGGCCAGGATGCTGCTGTGCCTGCCATGCTAGTCTTGGGGTATGTTCTGGACCCCTCAAGGTGACAGAGAGGTCCAGGGAGCAACTGGGTAGATGTGCCTGGGAAAGGGGCTGGGGAGAGAAGGTCAGGAACACAGGTGCTGGCCGAGACCCTGTGGCCTGGGGGCGGCCAGAGCAGAGGTGAGCGCCAAGAGGGAAGAGAGATGAGGGGCCCCAGAGGAGAGGGGGCAGCCATGAGGCAGGAAGAGCCCTGAGACAGGTGAGGGCTTTGGTTAGAAAGGAGGGGTCAACGTGTCACGTGCTGCTGAGGTCAAGCGAGGGCCAGGCCTGGTTCTGGACAGAACAAACACCGGTCGTTGTCGACCTTGATAAGAACAGGGTCAGTTGTGGGTGGGGAAGGCCTGAATGGAGGTTTCGTGGCGGGGAGTGGAGGTGGGGAGAGTCGGCACGGACAAGTTGCAAGTTTAGTCTTGCGAGGCTAACAGCCGTCCCGGAGCTGGGACGTGGCCTTCCTGTGCATCTGAGGCAGAGTCCATCAAGAGCACTTGCCACGACTGTGTGTAAACATGACTCTCCCCTAAGCAGTGAACTGGAAATGAAGTATCTCTACGACAGCTTTTGTGTTTTCTGGGCTTGATGTTGCCTCAGCGTCTCAGTGCTGTCTGCCGTTGTCACATCCTCACCTTCAAGTCACTCCTCTGCCCCTTGCCAGGCCCTTGGCCCCCTGCTCCCAGCCAGCTGGGCACTCCTACTGCCCACTGCCTGCCCTGAAGGGGTAGAGCCCCTGGTTCAGAGCCCTGCCTCCTAGACCTCGCGTCATCCTCCACGTTGCATGTCTTCAAGTATCTTCCTAGAAAGCACTGTGGTAAGCGAACTTTCTGAGCTGGGCCGTCTGAAGACAGCTTTTGCTTGCGTGTTCAATTCATGGCCCTTCCGACCTCAGGGCCTTTGCACAGGCTGTCACCACTCCATGGAGTCACCCACTTGGCCTCCTCCTTGACCTGTTCAGTCTTGAGTCCCTTACAGCACCTTCCTTTGGTTGGTTTGTCCCAGTGTCCCTCTCTTTCATTAGTTTATTTCCTGCTCCTCCCTCACTGGATTGGAAAGCCTCAGAACAGGGCTTTGTTCTTTTCAGGGCCCAGTAGAGGGTGGGCACTCACTGAACCTGTGTGCAAGGGAAGGACGGGTGCTGGGGCACGAACTCGGGCGAGGAGCGTGAGCAGTTTGGGTCCACCTGCCTCCGGCTGCTGGCAACCGGTGCCTGTCGGGAGCTTTGTTCCCTCCCCACCCAGGCAGCTCTGGGGACTGAGGTCCACGCAGGGTGCTGGGCGGGCTTCACTCAGCACTCAGTCCCTTAGCTTGGGGCAATAATAATAATCACTGTTGCGCCCCACCCCCTTTTCTCCCGGGGCAGCGCCCGTCAGTTGCACACGGACTTCCCATCTCGTCTGGTTTTCTTCTTTCTTTCTTCCTACCCCCTGGTCTTTTCGTTCACTTCCCTGGAGACCCCTTGGCCTTCCTCCAGCACTCCCACCCACCTCTGTCGCTTCCCAGGCCCCTGTACCTCTGACTGCCAGCGAAGCTTCAGGCTCAGTCCCCAGTTCTCCCCCCGCAGGGAGGGACCGGCTGGCTCTTGCCACATTCTCGGAGGACGTGGGTCTGCCCCCAGATGGACCCAAGGGTCCCTTTACCTGGGGTGAGGACTATTCTGCTAATGCACCATCCGGTGTTTGGCGCCCTCCCCCTGCAGCTTTTGGAGTCCGGGAGGGGTCCCACCCTGCCCCCCCCCCACCCCCCGCACGCCCCACCTCCCTTGGGCCCCTGCCCAGCTCTGACTGCAGTGTCCAGACCCAAGGGGCTCGGGGTGGGACTGCAGGTGGTCGGGGCGGCCTTGGCGTTGCGGGTGGGGAGGAGACTCTGGGCAGCAGCAGCCAGAGGGGTGCCCGGGAAAATGGGCGGGGAGAACAGACTGGCTCGACCTCGCCGACCCTTGATTTCTTTGTCTGTGAAATGGGTTCCTCATGCGGGCAGAGGGTGCACAGGGGGCACCCTCACGTCACCCGGGAGGAAACGGGCTCATTGGCGGGCCTGGGAGCACTCTACAGCCTGTGCAGGCTTCCCTTTAAGGCCACCCCTACTCAGAGTGCTAAAGCCCAGGCCATGACCTCTCCAACACCTTCCAGGTGGCTGTCCCTGGGGTCCAGCTCTGCCCCTTGCAAGCTGAGTCTGGCTGCCTCCTCCCCACCTCGTCCCAGCACTGTGCAGGGCCCTCTAGACCAGGAAGCAGCAGCACTAGGCTAGTCAAGCCATTATGGCCTCCGCGGGGGGGGGGGGGGGGGGGTGGCTTTCAAGGACTTGGGCCACCAGGAGGGAGGAGCCTCTGCAGATGCAGAGCTGAGGGGCCACCAGAATCAGGCTGAGTGGAAGTCCAGGTCCTTTTCTCCACTGGCTCTTGGGGGCCAGGGGAGGGGTAGCCTCAGGCCCAGGGTCTGGGGGTGAGGTGGGTTGGGTGGTAGCCAGCAAAGGCTGTGGCCCTACAGGGGCTGGGCCACTCTGCACCGAGGGACCTCTTCACACCAAGTCTGGGATCAGAGGTCAGGGATCAGGGCACTGCCCAGGAGCTCCTGGACCCTGGACCCGGTCCTCCCTCCTCCTGGCCCCATCACAGCACAACAGTGTCCCCCAAATCCCTGATACGGTGTTCAAGACTCAAGTCCCAAGCTCCACCACCCCTTCCTCTGAAGCCGCATCAGCTGCCCCTCTCCATTCCTTGTTTTTCCCGCCTGGACCCCTTGCTAATGGTGTCGGCTTTGCAACACTTCTGCCATCCACCTGGGCAACCTCAGGACACCCTGGAGCCTGGTCCCCCAGTGGCTGGTCCGAGCTTCCGGCAGCACTCAGGCAGCACACGGAGGGATTTCTGAGTGGATCCGTGTGCTCCTGTGAGAGGCTCCATGACTCCACTTTCCTCTCCTGGAGGACAACCGCCAGACAAATCCTGGCATCTGGGAAACATGATGTGAGCTGGCTTCCCGTTTGCCCCCTCCCGCCACAGCCCTCGCATTGGCGATCCTGGCCTCGGACCAGTTCAGCTCCTGGGTGCAGGGTCCTCCCCACTCTGCGGGGGTCCCTTGGCGTGACGCTGGCGAGGGCTAGTCCCCTTCCCTGCCTCTAGGTGGTCGTAGCGGCCTCGCTGGGCCCCAAAGCAGGTCGAGGGTCCTTAGGCCTGGTGCCCTAGGTCTCGACTCCAACCCTGAGGGTGCGGTAAACTCAGCTCTAGGCTGCCCTGCGGGGTCACCGCGGGGAACGCGGGGCGACGCGGGAAAGGACGCGGGCAAGGGGAGCACAGTAGCAGGGGGGCTGGGTTCAAAAAGAGTTACAGGGGGGATCTGGGACTACCTGTCCCGCACCCTCACCCTCACCAACCATCACACCCCCGGCCCGCAGCGTCGGCAGGCAGGTAGAGCTCGCGGGGACCGGGGAGACTCAGCAAGAACCACCCCCCCCCCCCCCGCCCCGCACCTGCACCGAGATCTTGGAGCGCATGCGCGGGCCGAGGAGGGCGGGGGGCCGGGCCGGGAGGGGTCCTGCGGGCCCAGCGCCCCCCGTGCCCGCTGCGGGAATTCGGTGTCGGAGCAGAAGGTTGCTGAGCTGCGCCCGGACGCGAGGGGCTGCGAGCGACCTGGGCATCAGCGCCTGCTCCGACCGCGCACCCGCGCGTCCAGCCCGTGTGGCCCCGGGCGCCGGTTCCCAGGGGCGCCAGGCCCGGGAAGCCGCGGCTCCGGTCCTCAGGACCCCGGCCGGGCGTCGCATTCAGACAAAGGCGCAGGAGATGGAGATGGTTCCGTGACTGAGCCCGGCGGCCGAAGAGGAGGAGGACGCGGCGCTGCGGGCTCCAACGGCCCGGCCCCAGGACCCGACGCTCCCAGGCTCGCGCGGAGGGGTGGCGGCGCGGAGGTGCCGGGACCGGGCGGGAGGAGCCCCGCCAGGAGCCCCGAGGAGCGCCCCCTCCGGGCCGGGAACCCCGGCCGCGCGCTCGCTCGTCCCCGGCCACCTCGCGGGGCTCGGCCGCTCCGTCGTGCCCCGGGCTGCCCCGCGCCGCCCCCGCCCAGGCGCACTCCCGCCGGCCGCCCGCACCGGCCGCGGCGCAGCGCCCAAGTGTGCCATCGGGCGGGCGCGGAGGCGGTGTCTGCTCCCACCCCCGAGATCACATGGTGACCCTCGGCAGCCAATGCAGTGGACGCTAGGACCCTGCGGGACCCCGGGCGCCGCGACTGCACCGGCGCCGCTGCATTATAAATACTTCTCCAAAATGCGGCGCAGCTCCCTGCGCGCGCCCCGGCCGCCCGCCGCCTCCGCCCCGCGCCCCTGAGCCTCCGCCGCCGCCGCCGCCGCCGCCGCCGCCGCCGCCGCCGCCGGTCCGAGGGCGCCGCGCCCTTGCCCTGGGCCCGGGCTGTGCCCGCCCGCAGCCCGGCCCGCGTCCCCGCGCTGCGCCGCCCGGCCGGGTGCATGCATTGTGGGCCTCCCGACATGGTCTGCGAGACGAAGATCGTGGCCGCCGAGGACCATGAGGCGCTGCCGGGGGCCAAGAAGGACGCGCTGCTCGCCGCCGCCGGCGCCATGTGGCCCCCGCTGCCCGCCGCGCCCGGGCCGGCCGCCGCGCCCGCCGCGCCCCCTCCCGCGCCCGGCCCCCAGCCCCGCGGCGGCGCGGGGGGCGCGGGGCCGCCGGGGGGGCGCGGCGTGTACATCCGCGAGTTCCGCGCGGCCGAGCAGGAGGCGGCGCGCCGCATCTTCTACGACGGCATCATGGAGCGCATCCCCAACACGGCCTTCCGCGGCCTGCGGCAGCACCCGCGCACGCAGCTGCTCTACGCCCTGCTGGCCGGTCAGTGCGCGGGGGACCCCGCCGCGCTCCGCCTGCCGCAGTCCGCGCCCGCCCGCCCCCCTCACCCCCGGGGACAGACGCACAGGACCCCCCGAGCCCCGCTCGTCCCCACCGCGGGGCCCGGCCCCGGGAGGGAAGCCCACCCCTCGGGCCCCCTCATGCCCTCTCGCACGCGCACGGACGCGCACCCGCACGCCATCGGCTTTCAGCGGTGGCCTGGGGCGAGGTGGCCCCCGGCGGCGGCGGCGGCGGCGGCGGCGGCGTCCGGGCTCTTGGCCAAGGCGCGCCGGGTGGGGGCGTGGGAACGAGCGCAGGCGGAGGGTAGGGGGCCGCGGGCGGGGGGAGAGGGAGGGGGAGAGCCGGGGTCTCCACCTGCGTCCCCTCTCGGTCCGGCCCCGCCTCTCCGGTCCCGTCCGCGGTCATCCCGGGTGGGGGCGGGGTGGCGGCAGGTAGCGCCCGCTGCTGAGGCTCCGCGCCTGGCGCGTGTAACTATATATAATCCGCGGGGCGGGGGAGGCTGCCTCGGCGGCTCCAAGTGCTAATTTATGAGGGGAAGACAGCCAGCTCCCCCGGGTGCCGGGGGAGGGTGAGTACCGAGGAGGCAGAGCGAGGGGGCCGGGGGTGGGGGGGGTGGGGGAGGCAGCCCCCGCAGGGGCTTGGAGGCCTTTTCCATGGAGCCCCGGAGGGCGGTTGCCCCCATTTCACAGATGAGCTTGAGGCCGGGGGTGGTTGCTCTCCCAAGGTCACGCAGCAAAAGTGACTTTCACTGTAGGCGCGTCTGTCTCCTGGCAGCCTAGATGGGTCTGGAAACCATCTCGGGCTTCCCTCCCTCATCCCCACACCCTCACCTCAGAACACTGGGGGGGCTGGCCCTGGGGCCCTCTGCCGGAAGGTGGCCCCTGCGACTCCCCCCCCCCCCCCCCGAGTTTACAAGGTGGGACAGCCTGTCCGAGCCTCGCTCGAGTGCGCAGGGGTGTGTGCACGGCCGCTGCCACATGGGGGCCACATGGGCGGTGGGCACGGGCCACGAGGAACCCCGCCTGGGGGGCTCTTCCTGCCAGCCATGGAAGGCGGCTGCCCAGAAGCCGCCGCTGTGCTCAGAGCGGTTAGAGATCCCGTGATGTCAGGTTACCGAACAGCGCGTCCTGACGGTGGGAAGTTTGCCGCGAGGGAAGAGAGGGAGAGGCCGGCCGGCCGGCCGACCCGCTGCTCCCGCGGAGAAGCGGCCGCGGCGCGCTGGGCGCCTGTGCCCGTCTGGCTTGTTTAGCAGGGAGCTGCCGGGGAGGAGGGTGGGGTATCTCCCCCAGCCCGGGGTCGCCCGCTCCGCCCGCTGCTCACCGGGGCCCCCCTCTCCCCGCAGTGCTGTGTTTTGCCCTGACCCGCTCGCTGCTGCTGACGTGCCTGGTGCCGGCGGGGCTGCTGGGCCTGCGTTACTACTACAGCCGGAAGGTGGTCCTCGCCTACCTGGACTGCGCTCTGCACACGGACATGGCCGACATCGAGCAGTACTACATGAAGCCCCCCGGTGAGTCGCGTGTCTCCGGCCCCTTCCTCGCCCCTCCCACCGCCCCTCCTTCCGTTAGGGCCATCCTCACGCCGCCAGCGCCCCGGGGACTGGCCTGGGCTGGCGCACCCAGGGCCCTGACTCTTCTGAGTGAGGGCTCTGGCGGGGGGGTTGGGGGTGCAGAGGGCCGGCAAGGGCTGGGGGAGGCAGAGCTAGGTCCTTGGTGCCCAAGCAAGGCCCCCGAGCGTCTGCACAGGTCCCAGGCCTCTGTCCTGCGTCCGGTGGGGGCGGGTGCGTGTGTCCTGAGCCGGCCCTGGGCAGCGCTGCCTTCCGGATGCCCTTTCCCCGGTGCCTGCTGCTCAGAGCGGGTGGGATCTTTCTCACCTCTCCTTGGGCCCCTCTGCTGTGCTTTGCTGGATCTTGGGCTGGCCTGGAGCGGCCAGGGCCCTGGCGGAGGGGGACCTCATGGTGGCGAGAAGGTTCTTCGTGGGGTCGCTGAGGGCTGTGAGCCCTGCAAGAGCAGGGGTTTTCAGTCTTGCCCCCACTTCTGGTTTCTGGGCCAGTTAGTGAGGCAGAGGGTCTTGGCCCAGCCCCCGGGCTTCTGTAGACCGAGGGCCTGGGTCTGGTCTAGAAGGGTCTGCAGCCCTTGGGGGCTGTCCTCTGTCCTCCGGGCTGATCCTGAGGAAGGCTGGGTCCTGGGAGGCAGGGCCACATGTTTTTCTCCATGTCCTGAGCTAGCTGGAGGAGGGAGCCTGCGTCTCAGCCCTCTGGGGTGTCGGGGTCTCCCAGGTGACGGAGGGTTCCTAGGCCAAGGAGAGGGGACCGTGTGGCCCGAACGGTTGGTGAGCTCTAGGGAGGAGCTGCGGGTCATGGGGACAAGAGCAGCAAGGCTTCCGGAGCAAGGGTGCCCCACCTTGGCACCACCAGCCCCTGGCCCACCAGCCCCAGCCTGTGGTGCCCTGTCCTGCCCGGTCCCCACCCCCATTCCTAGCCCTTCGGCACCTTCGGTTTTCCTGGCCCCTTTCCTCAGCTTGAACTCAGCATCTTCTCGGCCTCCACGGAGTCCCAGCTTCTGCAGACGGGCAAAGCCCACCTAGCTGGTGCCAAGGCCCAGGCTGCAGGAGCAGATCGGGGCTCGGGCTGGGAGCTGGGAGGACCCTGCTGTCGGGCCTGCTCTTGCTGGGCCATGGTCTCCCTGGGTGTGAGTGCAGGGTGTGCCCTGCTCCCCCCGGAGACGTCCAGTAGGTTGCAGGAAGGGGCCCTGGGGGCAGGGAGGCTAGCCGACGGGGCCGTGCGGCTCGGGGTACAGGGAGACTTGGTCTGGCCTGGGTGTGTGGGGGGAGCCAGAAACCCTGACGGTGGGCAGGCCGGCTGGTAGGGGTCCATCAGGGCGGGGGGGCCCTCGGCCGTTCCTGAGCTCTGGCTACAGGCCAGGTGTCAGTATGGCAGGGAAGGAGACGGGAGACCCTGTGGCCAAGCTGACGGGCTGATGGGGGCCTGCTGGCAGACAAGACAGTGGGGGACCCTTGGGGGTCGGGCAAAGGGGTGAGATCTCTGGGCAGGGTCAGGTGCAGAACCTTTCTGGGGGGACAGTTTGGCCACTCAAGGGGAGAAGGTGGGGGTGGTTGGTGGAAGACCTGGCCACAGGCAGGGCGCGTGCAGGGGGGGCTGCTCGGAGTGGACACCCCTGTCGGTCAGCCCCTGCCTCCTGTGGCGTCTGGGCTGGTGGTCAGCAGAGGCGACCAGGCGGGCTCTGTGGCCCGTGCTCTGCAGGCCTTCTCTTCCTGGTTGATTGTCTCTCCTCTTGCTTCTCCCCTCATCCCCCTTTGGCCTTTGTCCTCCTCTTCCCGCCCTGCGTGGGGCTGTGATTGGTCCAGGCCATGGGTGGGGACGGCTGGCCTGGCCACTGGGTCGCTGCCCAGGAGAGGCCAGGGTCAGTGGGGAGCGTGCAGTGGCGCCCACGTCCATCCATCCTGGTTTTCCACTTGGACCTTCTCCTGAGCCTACCGAGGATCTGCTTCTGTGTCCTGATCCAAGCAGGTCACGGGGCTCCCGGGCTCTGCAGCTCCCAGCCCAGGAGAGTGGAGGCCACAGAGCTGGCAGGGCCTGAGGCCTCTGAGACCTCCTGAGGCCCCCCCGGGGGGGCATGGCTCCCGGAGGGGTCCCGCCGCCCTGGTCTGTCCCCCCAGACCCCCTGAGGTCCCCATTGCAGGGGTGCTTCCGGATGTACCCCCACGGCACCTGCCTCTCCCCAGCTGCCTGCTGTGGACACACGGCAGCCAGTGTGCAGAGTCCCAAGGGGCCGGGGGCCAGGGCAGGTCAGCTGCACCTGTGGCCTGTCCGTGGCCATCCAGGAATTCGTTCTGGGCGTGGCCGGGCAGAGGAGGGCTGTGTTTGGCCGAGGCCTGCCCGGCTCTTGGTCTCTGGGGGAGGGACTCGGGCCCAGGGCCGCAGTGGGCGGCGGGCAGGCCGGGCCCGGCCCTTTCCACTCAGAGGGGGCTCTGGAGGGGCAGCCGTGTCACCCGGCAGCTCTGACTGCCCTGTCCCTGCAGGCTCCTGCTTCTGGGTGGCCGTGCTGGATGGCAACGTGGTGGGCATCGTGGCGGCGCGGGCCCACGAGGCAGACAACACGGTGGAGCTGCTGCGCATGTCCGTGGACTCGCGTTTCCGTGGCAAGGGCATCGCCAAGGCGCTGGGCCGCAAGGTGCTGGAGTTCGCTCTGGTTCACAACTACTCGGCGGTGGTGTTGGGCACGACGGCCGTCAAGGTGGCCGCACACAAGCTGTACGAGTCGCTGGGCTTCAGACACATGGGCTCGAGTGACCACTACGTGCTGCCCGGCATGACCCTGTCGCTGGCTGAGCGCCTCTTCTTCCAGGTCCGCTACCACCGCTACCGCCTGCAGCTGCGCGAGGAGTGACCGCGTCCCGCCTGCCCGCCCACCTGCCGCCCCGGCCGCCCCGTCCGCCTGTGCCCGCCTGCCCACCGCCCGGGCCCGCTTCCAGACGCTCACCTTGGCGTTCGTGTTGGGTTTTCCCTTTTCAACATCACGCGGTTCTCTGGCTGGTTCTCCGGGGCTGTGGGGCTGTTGCTCGTCTGTGACACTTTCGGGGCCAGGCTGTTCGCAGCCGCGGCCCCTTGCCCTCTCCGGCCTTCCGGGGCTGCACCCTGAAGAGTGACAGCATGGACCGCCACGCGTCCACACGGCTGCTTGGCCTGCTCGAGGGGCCTCTTCCCGCCCACCGCCATCAGGGCAGGCCCAGCCTGGCCCACCAAGCACAGGACCTCCTCGACGAGGCCCCCCCCCCCCCCCCCCGCCCAGCAGACCCCTGGCCACCGGCCAGGCTATGGCTCAGCTGTCGGCTCCCGGGAGGCGTGGCCTGCTGGGCCGGCCGGCCGCTGCCCCACGGGGCACGGAGCTAGCCGCGGGTCCCGCTTTGCTCTGTGCATGCTGAGGACACGGCCTGGCTGCAGCATGCCGCATGCCCCACGGCCTCCCGCCCTGCTGCCCTGCTCAGACTGGGCCTAGACTGGTGAGCGCCCCCTGCCCGGCCTTTGAGCTAGCCACGGCAGCCCGCCTGCCCTGGGAGGGGGGCGCGTGCCTATCTCTCGCCGCCCCTCCCTCCACCCAGCCCAGCTTTGCTTTGACATGGAGTCACATTTCTTTCCTTTTGGTCCCTGCCCCTCCCCTCCCTGCCCCAGCTTTGCTGACTGGCATCCTCACCCACGTGTGGTTCCCGTAGCAACCTGTCGCACAGCCTGGTCGGGGTCCTTCAGGAGAGTAGGGTGGGGAGGCAGTCACGTGGTCACCTCTCCCCAGCGCCAGCTAGAGTACGGTGGCCTTCCCCAGACCTCCCCGAGGACCGCCCTGCCTCACGGCTGCTGGGTTCTGCCCTGTGAATCTTACTTTGCTCAGCCAGGCCGCTGCCAACACCACTGAGCCCACAGCTTCTCCCAGCCTGAAACCGACCTGTTTTTTAATAAGTTATTTAGACAGAATAGCACTCTGCATGACTTTAATTCTTGGGACAAAATGGTAGTTTATACCTTCACGCGCACACACACACACACACACACACACACACACCTGTCTAGAATATGCACTACTTCTGGCCCAGTTTGGTGGGGGTGGGTGGCCGGGTGGGTGGAGGGTTTCAGATTTTGAAATCTGGAGGGAGAACCCCGACTTAGCATTCTTTCCCCCTAAAGAGCATTCCTGGTTTGTGGGGGAGGTTCTGGGCTGCCCTGTCCAGCCTTGGCTCGTAGGACTGAACTCAGGATGGCAGCAGGTTTCCCCCCATGCCTTTGGGAGGAGCAAGCGCTGTCTGCCTTGGCTGGGGGGGGGGGCGGGGAGGGCGGTACCGGCGTGCCTGTGCCCCCCCCTCCCCCCGCCTCTCCCTCTCAGGTGGGAGGTGGCTGTCAGGCGCGGGGTAGCCTGGACGGGGGAGGAAAGGGGCGGGTGGCAGGGCCCACTTGTCCAGCTTGTGTGTCTGGACCCGGCCGTGGGGGCAGGAGGGGCATGAATACGGCCACCGAGGCCCCTCTACTTGGTGGGGTGAGGCGGGGGGGTGGCAGGCACAGTGGGCCGCTGAGCTCGGTCCCGGGTGCGGGACACAGAGGGGACGTTCTTAAAAGGCACTCCGGAAATCAGCAGACAAGTAAAACAAGACCAGTTTCCCGAGGGGCCTTTTGTGCCTCAGCAATCGAGATATTTGCAGAACATTGTACAGACCCCACTGTCCCCTGTACATTTCTCCCCGGTGGCGTCCAGTCCCTGCTTGGGGATGGGAGTTTTGTAGACTGTACAGAAATCGGCACCCTATTTTCTTGCAGCTCTCAGATTTTGTTAATCTGGATTATACAGACAGACGTAAAGTGTTTTAGCAAAACGGAAAACAAACAGTTGTGCCTTTTTCCTCTTTTTGTTCGGATTGGTTTGGGCTTGGGGCGGCCTCAGTTGGCGTGGGGCGTGGCGGGGGCTGCGGGCCGGGCTGAGGCCTGGCCGGGCAGGAAGGGCAGGTGGGGGCCGCGCGGGGTCAGCATGGTGGGTTGTGTCTTGTCAGTGGCAGCTTGGGGACGCTGCCAGCTTCCATTGATCCTGTGCCTTTGGAGCCTCTGGTCCCTGGTGTCGGGACTTGTGGGGTGGGTGGGGCCGCTGGAGCCCCGGTGGGGCTGGGGCTCCGGAGCTGCCGGCATCTGGTTGACGCTGACCACAGTACGTCACTGGGGTTGCTCCTGGGCAGAGGCGTGGCCCTCCGCTGCCCTGCTGGCCTCTGTGCGTCCGTGTGGGGTCTGTGGGCTGGGTGGGCTGTGGTGTCTTTCCCAGGTGGATGGCCCAGAGGGTAGGGACGCTGGCTGGACTCCGCACCTTTCTTTACTGCCCCTCCACTGCCGCCAGGACTTGGGAGAGATGCCGGGGCGGGGGGGGGGGGCATGACAGGGTGGCCGTGTGTCTGGAGCCCAGATGCCCAGCTGCTGTGGGCACAGGCACCTGTGTGCTCAACAGGCTGGGTGCCCCCCATGCCTGGGACAGGGCCTTCGCCTGGCCAGCGTGCGGTGCAGCGGGGCCCGAGGATCACTGGGGGAGCAGATCCCCCGTCTGTCCCCTGGGCCACGCTGGTGGAGGATGCCTGTCTCTGGCTCGCCACCTCCCGCCAGCCTGGGAGCTAGCCGCTCCACAAACGTGCACTGAGATGTGAATTTTATACATTTGTAGAAATTCTGACGTTACTTCTTCTACCTCTGTGAAGCATCCTCCTGGGGCCCTGCTCCCTCTCCCTGCTGGCCTCCTAGGCCTCCCCCAGGGGCGCCTGCCGAGGCCCAGGAAAAGCCAGCCCCCAGGCTTGGCGCCTATGCTCAGGAGACAGGGCTCCCAGGACTTCTGGAAGCCTCTGTTTTTGGACTGGAAAGCAGGAGGTGGAGTGTTCCAGAATGTCCTTGTTAGATGAGCCTGAGACATAGACCCGATGGGTAGCTCCCGGCAGTGGGATTCGGGGCGGCCGAGGGCTCTGGCACCTCGGACTGGCCTGGAGCCGCCAGAGTCCTGGCGGGGGGCCCACTGCCCAGGTTTGGGGTCTGCAGACAGCTGGCCCCTGGGGGTGGTGGCTAGAGCGAGTGCACGTACTGAGGCCAGCCGCCTGGAGGCCCCTGGTGACCTCTCTTACCTTTCATCTGTACCCGTGTCCAGCCTGGCCTCCCACTGCTGCCCTTGGGTGAATGGGGCGGAGACGCGGGGCCAGCCTGCCCCCAGGGAGTCGGAGGTCCGGCTCTGGGAGACAGGCTTGAGCTGGGAGGCCCTACAACCCAACCTGCCCGAGGCCTGAGGTCTGTGGGCAGCCCCCAGCCTGCCCCCGGCATCCTTCCTCACAGAAGGCCTTCAGAGGGGACAGGCTGGGGGACCCTCCTCCGATGGCTTTCTTGAGTATCTGGCGAGCGCTTGGGAGGCTCCCTGGGCCACAGGGGGAGTGACTGCCCCTGCCTGCCCTGGCAGTGGCTGGCAGACGTGGCCCCGAGCCGAGGCCCTTGCTGCGGCGGGGCCGGGGCCGGAGCTGGGCAGCTGCCCTGAGGCAGCCTTCCTGTGGGTGTCCAGGGAGTGGCTGAACGGTGGCCCCTGAACCTTGGGAACCCACCACCCTCCCCAGCGAGGTGGGTGGTGTCGCTCCTGTGTCTGAAGCTGCTTCAGTGAATGTGTTTTGGCCATAGCCTGTGTCCCTGGTCTCCTGGTCCTTTGGTGGAGGCGTTAGGGCGTGTGTTCTAGGCTGGGTGTGGGGCAGATCCTGGAACGTTTGCTCCGTGGTGCTGACGATAGGCTTCCAGCAGTGCTGTGAGTGGGGCGGCCCGGGGCCTGGGGTGCGGGAGGGGAGCCCCGGCCTACCGTTGTTGGATGTATTGTTTTTTAACAGCAATAATTAGCCATTTTGAAGACGGAGTGTGTCTGGTGTGTGTGCCTGTGTGGCTGTGTGTGCGCATGGTGTGCGTGTGCACACGTGTATGTGTGCCTGTGTGTATGCACACGTGTGCTCACCATATGTGCACGGGCATGCCTGTGCCTGTGTGTGGACGTGCATGTGTGTGCACACATGTGCAAGGGTGTGGTGCCGGGGAGGGAGCCTGGTAGCCGAGGACCTCCCGTTCCAGCCTGGACAGGCTGGCCCCAAGCCCTGTGCCGAGCAGCGGGGTCCTGGCAGGTGGCCGCGTCCACGGCTCGGCGCTGGGCCCTCTCCCTCCCCCTGGGCCTTCCCCAGGGCCCAGCGGACCTTGAATGTAGTGTGCCCTTACCCCCCCCCCCCCCCCCCCCGGTGGATGGCACTGGATGGGCCTGTGTGAAGCGGGGGCGACCCAGGATGAGCCTTTGCCTGCGTCTCTGGGTGTGCGGGGAGAGTGGCAGGGTGGACACTCAGCCAGACGAGCTGTGATCAGAGCTGATAACATGGCGTCACCTTGGCCAGGCTGTTTGACCACAACTGCCGTGGACACTGTGTCTTTGGGGGCACAGAGCCCAGACCATTTCATGGTGGCTGGTTGCACTTCCTGTGGTTTACTGTTTATGGGTCCACGACCGTGGCAACTTCCCTGAGACCCCAGGATGCGCCAAACCCGCCCTTGAGAGGGCCCGGAGGGGCAGCCAGCCAAGTTCCAGAGGAGACAGGCTGCTGGGCCAGGGGTGGGTGGGGGGTCCCAGGCCTCCTGTGGGCGTGTGAGCAGCAGGAGGGGTGGGGAGTGCTGTGGCCCCTCCGCCTACGTGGCCCCCGATGCTGCTGTTTCTCAATAAAACCAGACTTGACGGAACTGGGCTCCTGTGCTTTCTTGAGGGGCCCGCTTGGCACTTCGCCAGGAAAGGCTGCTTTTCTGGAGATGCTCCTTGGGGGTTGGGGCAGGTGCTGGGTGACCTTGGGAGGCGAGGCCGCTGGCCCTGTGCTGGCTGCCCTGGCCAGGGCTCCACCGCAGGCCCGGGCATCCTCCTGCCCACGTGGCGCCTCTAAGGAGTGACTGCGCTCTGAGGGGCAGTGGGAACTGTGGGGCCAGGCCACGGCATCAGGCCCACTCCCTCCTGGTGTAAGGGACGGAGTCCAGTCCCAGCAAAGGGGTGAGGAGGGGGCTCAGGGACACTGAGGTGCTCCCCAGGCCCAGACAGTTCACCGTGGTGGGCCTTCCCTTGGTGGGAGGAACGACCTTGGCTGTCCCCGTCCCCAGGGTCTCCTCCTCCGGCCAGCTAAGTTGAAGCCGGCGTCTAGGGTTTCGAAGCCGGAGGATGCCAGCTGCCTTGGGCAGCATGCTCTGGCCCTTGCCGGCCCAGGGGCGCGAGGCCTGTTTGGACGTCAGCCTGAGCTCAGTCATTTCCTCTCAGACATCTGTGTGAAGCCCCGCGGTGGCCGTGCCTCTGAGGTGACAGCATAGAGACAGGCCGCCAGAGGCGTGGCCATCCCTGTGTGCACGTGGGCACGTGGACATACCACACACCCCCACGGCCGGCATGGAGGGGCCTGGCGGCAATTCCCCGCCATCTCCGCATCACGCAGCAGTCAGGGCTGGCCACACGGATCCTTGCACATGCACACTCCGTGGAAACAGTGATGGTGTGTTGAAGCCATGGAAAAATGGGCCCGGGCACAGCAGAAAAGGGGTGCCGTGTGTGGTGGGCTGTGCAAAAGGGGCAGCGTGGAGACCCGCGTCACCATTTAAATGAGCAGCTCACACATGGGAGGGGAGGCCCCCGGGGGTGCCAGGGTGGTCTGGCAACGGGACCCCAGGGGAACATTTCCGGGGGCTGTGACGTGGAGGCAGCAGGGCAGGGGAGCAGTTAGCCCTGGCGTTTGCTAGCCAGGTGGGCTTGTACGATGATGGGACCTTTCTGTGCCTCAGTTTCCCCACTGTAAAGGGGCACCTCTGTCACCCGCCCGCTGTGAGGCTGTTGGGGTGCGTGGTCTGGGCTCTTCTTGGCACTTGGCGGGGGGGGGGGATCTGAGAAAAACGGCTTCTGGAGGAGACTCAGGGGAGCTGGCCGGCAGGAGGCCCGTGGGGAGGCGGTGGGGCCCGGGAGCGTGACTCCAGAGGCCCCGCCGGCCGGCTGGGCTCTTGGAGACACCGGAGCCTGCACACGGGCCCCTCTGGCCTCCAGAGGAGCCTGTTGTGAACACCAGCCCAGTGCCCGCGGTGCTGTGTTCTCTGTGCGGTGCAGCTGCCCTCTCGGCGGCCCGGGAGGCTCAGAGAGCCGGCAGGGAGGGGCACCCGCTGGGTGGGGAGCAGCTGTGGCCCTGGAGGAGCCGTGGCCCTGGAGGAGCCCACCCCCAGGCTCCACGGGAGCAGGGCTGGGAGGGCCCGCGGTGAGCCAGGCAGGGCCACGTGTCGGGCACTCAGCCCTGGGTCTGGCTGAGGGCTGTGGACAGGCATTTCCATCCCTGGGAGGAATTCGGCCGGCTTTGAAAAGACCTTTACTCCAGGGGACAACCCGGGGGGTGAGCGTGGCCCCCTCCACAGCCTGCTCTGGCCGTGGCGCAGTACAAAGTGCCCCGCGCTGACCTTGGGGACGGCCACACGACGGCTGGTGGAAAACCAGTTCTCTCCTCCCACTGTTGCCTGGGGCCACAGACAAAATGAAGGGGAAAAGTGCACACCCGGGGGAAGGTGCTGGCACAGGGGCTGGCGGTGGCTGGGTGGTTGCTTGGAGACTCCGCGGGACGTGGGCTGGGCCGAGGGCCCGGGGGCCTCCCGCAGTGGCGCCAGGTGTCCCCACGAGCGGCCGGCACTCAGGCTCACCTTCGGGGGCATCTGTGGGCAGCAGCCAGAGTCGGGTGCCAGGCCCAGGCCAGCCCTCCGAGGCCAGTTCCCAAGCCTACGACGCAGGCGGACATGGGCCACACCTGCCTGAAGACAGGATCAGAACACGCGCCACGGGTGCCTGGAGAGACGCCCGTGCACACACGCTCACAGTGACAGGCAGACGGGCCACGTCCACACCCCGTGTCGTACTACCTCGACCTTGGCTGTGCATCTCACCTGGCCTGCCGGGGCCCCTGGGCCAGGGAGCAGGCCTGTGGGGGCTGGGCCAGGCCAGGCACTCACCTTTGCTCACCACTTCAGGGTCCCCGCTCCCTGGGGATCAGCTGGTTCTGAGAGAGCCGACGGGGGGCCTGGAGGGCCCTCGGGGACCCCAACCCCGGCTGGGACCTTGCCAAGGCCCTCAACGGTGGCTCAACAGCTCCTTCCTGACAGGAAGGATGGGGGCTGCCCACAGCTGCCATCGCCTGCCACCTGCTGGTCTACAGGTGGGGTGGGGTAGGGCTTCCTGGACCTCCGGGGACCATGGGGAAGGTGGGGGAGGGCAGCGCTGTGGGGGCTCAGGTGCGGTGGGTGGGCCCGGCCCTCCGTCCCGGCCCTCCTGCCCCTTGGGCGGCTGGACTGTCCTCTCCCATCGGGGAGGAGCCTGGCAGCGTCGTGTGGCACCTGCCCGGCCCGACTCACCTGCAGGTGCAGCTCCGAGGCCTGCACGTGCCGCAGGGGCTCCCTGGTGCCCCTGGCAAGAGCTGGAACAAAGGGAAAGAGGAGAGAGGCAGCCCCAAGCCGCCTGGGCAGGGACAGGGCCACGGGAAGGCTCAGGCCCAGCCCTGCCGGCCCCCAGGCTCCTCAGTTATTTCCTGGGTCCACGTGGCCACCTGCGCTAGTAGGTCTGACAGCCCCTGGCTGGTCCCATCTCCACTGGCCACATCCGTGGCACAGGCTCGAAGGCACTGTCACTGCACTGACCATGGGTCCCTGGGGCAAAAGCGCCCTCCAGGCTGTAGAACGGCTTCTCTGCTGCCGACCTCAGCCAGGGGCGGTCTGGCCGGGGGGGCAAGTGCCGTGCCAGGGCCTCCAGTTCTGTCCAGAGGCCCCGGGGCTGGGAGGAGGAAGGATCAGAGGGCAACTCTGGCTGCAGCTGCTGGGGCAGGAGGGCCCGCCGCGCTCCCCGCCAAATTCCCTGTGGAGGTCCACATAATGGTAGAGCCTGTGGGGGCACTTCTTGGTGCTGGTGGCCTGGCCCTGCCATGTGGCCTGGGTCAGCACGGGACACCTGCCCTCCAGCCCTGAGAAAGGGGGTGGCCCAGGCGGGGAGGGGTCAGCTGGTTTAGTGTTTCTCAGTTTGGTCTGAAGTTTTTTGTCCCTTGGATCAATAAATATTTCATTCCATCCTACACAGTTATCTGAAATTTTCAGTACAAAGATTGTGACAGAAAGACCCCAAGAATGGGTGGGAGCTGCCTTGTTCTGTCTCTGCTGCGACTCAGGGGTTAGCTGGCCATCTCCCTGGGGAACCAGTCTCTGGGTGCCTGAAGCGGGTCAGCACTTATTTGAAGGCAGTGGCCTTGTCTCCCCTGTGCTGTGCAGAGAGGACACTGGTGGTGCCGGAAGGCAGGGAGCCGGGGCAGAGGCTGCTGGGGTAGGGCTGTTGGGTCCCTGGGAGGGCAGCGTGGCACCCAGCCCCTCTGACCTGGCATGCACATTGGGAGCCCTGCGGTGTGGCCACGGCCACCCTGGGGGAGCTTCAGGAGTGCTCAGGTGCTTCTTAAGGGCAGGAGGTGGGACCTCGCCCCTCAGCCTATTGGGGAAATACTGACTGTGCACAGAACCTCTCCACTGAAGGACGGAGTTTCCTCTGCTGGACGGAGCCAGGATGGGGCACGTCCAGGCCTTTCACGAGTCCCTCAGTTAGGCTCACGCTCTGCCTGCTGGGGTACAGGCGAGTGACGGGCACCACGAGGCAGAAAGTGGCCCTGAGTCCCCACAAGGGGCAGCTGCTGTAGTTGTCCCTGAACTAAAAACAGCCATGTGCCGTCCAGACCTGCCCGCACACGCTGGGACCTGTGGATCTTCCACCTCAAATAACAGCTCGTCGTGGATCTGGGTGACCAACCTGGGAGACTCGGCGGGGGTGGGGTGGGGGAGTCACCCTCAGATGCGGCATCTGGATACCAAGCTTCATGCAGCGATGGGACACACGGGGCGCCATGGAAGGACGTGACTTGTGGGAGCAGGAAGACTTAGCCAGCTCCTGCTGCCTGCGGTCACCTGCCTGTCACCAGCACAGTCCCCAGGGAAGAGGGGGGCACAGGTTAGAGTGACCCCGGCTCCCCTGCTCCTGCCTTTGGTTCCCATCACGGGGGGTCCCTGGGACACCTGGCCAGGCCTGGCCACACCCTTCTTTCCGTAGAGTCGAGGCTCTGCTTGTGGGTCCTCGCAAGGAGGCCGCCTACGATCTGGGCACCTTGCTGCCGCCCCTGCCCCGAGACCTCCCTTCCCCCCACTCGGCCTGGGGGCTGAGCCCCATGGATCCCATCGCCCAGAGGGGCCAGGGCTCGCTCCGAGCTCCCTGCATGGGGTGCGCCCCTGCCCTGGAAGCCACTCTGGCTCTGTGCCCCTGTCCGCCCTGGCCCGCCCCCTCCCTTCTTCAGCACCCTTTCTCTAAGGCCCTTCGGGTACCCCTGGAAGTAGGGAGGTGGGGCCTGGACTGTGGCAGGAAGTGTGGGGGCAATGGGCACCAAGGGGCAGGGGTCTCGGGAGGGCTTAGACTCAAGTGAAGGGGCTAGTAGGTGCAAATGTGTGCACGGGGAAGGGACGGAGCAGTGGTCCTCACTAGCTCCGTGCCGGCTGCACAGAACATGGCTATTGCTGGGTTCGGCCGGCACATGCCAGATTTCATGCATTCTGGTGGGATCTGGGTTGACTTACGTGCTTCGGGCAGGTGACACTGGCCAGGGGCTGTGGCCCTGGATCTGGTGCTAGCCCTGCCCTCGGGGCCGAGGAAGGTGGCTGGCCCTGCACACTCAGGGAGGGGAGGCGTGGTGCAGGTGACCCACAGGAAGGGTGGTGGACATCAGGGAGGGACCCGTGTGCCCTGCCCTTGTGTGCCTTGCTGTCCCTGGGACCGGGCCTTCAAAGTCAGAGGCCACGTCTGGTCCTTGTCACTTTGCAGGCATAGCCTGCGAGGGAAGAGGCCCCGTGGGGCAGAGCTGTGGGCCCAGAAGCACCGGGAAACCAGGGCCGCACAGGCGAGGTGTGGCGGGGCCCGCTGGGCAGTGGTCACCATGACGGCAGGCCCTGGCTGGGGGAGGGCAGCTCTCAAGCCTCTGGGGGAGACACACAGGGTCTGCAGCGGAGATTCATAGGGCCCACCCCAATCCATTATCCCTCTCCCTTTGCTGTCGGGTGGGGTGGTGCCTCCAGCTCCAGGCATCTCGGGGCGCTCTCTCAGATCGGGCGGCCCGAGGCGTGTGCCCTCCAGCTTCCAGGAAGACTCTCCAAAGGGCTGACTTGGCCAGGGCTCTTTCTGACCGCCACTATTTTCTCCTTTTGCTTGCAAGGCGCTGTGATGTGAGAGCAGACATCGCCATCAGGGCACCAAGAGGCAAAGGGCCAGGGAGCCAGAGGGACCTTGGTCCTGCCGCCCTGAACCTCCGAACCAGAGTCGGCAGTTGTGGGATTCTGCATTTCTATGATGGGAGAAAAGTCCACCTTTGGAGTCCGGGCCGCCGCAAGTGGACAGTGTCACCAACAGCACGCGCACGTCCTCCTGGCAGGGAGTCCACAGGGCGTCACCCGGGCCGCAGGCCCCCGTGGCCGCCCTGGGACGTGTGCCTGCGTTTCACACCGTCTCTGGCCAAGGGCCACTGGCACCTGCCTCCGCTTTCTTAAACAAACTTCAAGGCCTCCGGTGGGGTCACTGCTCCCACGGGAACTTAGTTTCAAATAGGCAGAAACTCAGAAGAGGGACTCATAACCGTTTTCAGTTTAGCAGAATCAGTTTTCACGCTTCCTGAAATGACACTGTGAATTCTGAGCCACCTAAGAATAGGTCTGAGCCGTGAGTCACTCACACACCCCTCTCACCGCTGACTTCTAACTGGAAACTGGGGCACCAGAGAGAAGAGGCTCAGAGATGCCCGTGCTGGACCCTGTTGTCCCCGGGACGTGAGTGGGCAGCTGAGGTGATTGCCGCCCTCTGCCCTCCACCCGGGGCTCCTGTTCGGGAGAGCTCCAGAAAGGCCCTGCCAGGCCCTGTCACTGCTCTGCATCCTTCCTGCTTCGCCCCCACCTGCCCACCCTGCCCTCAGGGGCAGGCCAGGGCCTGCTCAGGGCTCCCCAACCCCACTGCCCTGCTGTCTCGAAGAGTCTAGGCTCATCGAGGCCACTCTTCACTGCTTGGCTGGGCCTCTTGCCTCCCCTGGGCCCATTTGTGAGGCCAAGACAGCGAGTGCCCCACAGAGCTGGGCGAGGCCTGGCCACAGGGTGCCCCGGGTCTATGGCACATTGCCAGTGGCTGGAGGTCAGACAGGCGCCCTCGTGGCGAGCAGATATACAATATCACAGATGCAAGACCACCGTGTGGCCTTTGGTTCGGCCAAGCTCGCACAGGCCGTTTGCAGGCTGTCTAAGTTGACCCTACAGACACCACACAGGGGGCAGGACGCATGGGTCTGGGACCGGCAGGAAAGCCCTGAGGAGCTCTGGATAAACTGGAGGGGCCGGTGCTGCCGTGGGGCAGGGGCAAGGAGAGCAGATGGCAGGCAGGGGACAGGAGACTCGGAGAGGAGAGCATTTCACATTCTGTTCTTGCCTCTTGCCTCCCCCTGTTGCTACAGAGATGTGGCCCAGACCCCGGGACAGGTGCCCACAGGTAACTTGCACCTGTGGGGTCTCAGACACCCGCCCTCCGTCGCTCCACCCCAGGCCCTGGATGGCAGCCTGCGCTGGCCCCATGCTGCTTCTCCCCGAGGCAGACGGTCAGGGGCAGCGCCTGGGGCAGGGGCTGCCGGGGCGGCTTCCCCGGCTCTGTGGGTTCAGGGGGACAGTCTCCTCCCCACTCCTTCGCTAGGGTGCCACCCAAAGTCTCTGGCAGGGCCTTTGCCTGGGGCACATTTCTGTATAAAATGGCTGGAATTGCCAAAAGAACACAGGCTCAAAAGTCAAAACGAACAGTAGGAAATATGTGAAGAAGGAGCCAGGAGGAGGCTTTTTAAGGAAAGACACGGGATTTCAGAGAAGGAAAGAAATCCTTGCCTTGAGAAGGTAAAACAGTACCGAAGTCAAGAGGAAATTGTAGCCTCAGATGGAAAAGGGTGGCTGTAGGCAGGCAGGTCCCTTGTCCCGTGCAGGTGACCCAAGTGGCATGACCCCCTCCCTCTACTGCAGGGCCGGAGAGGCGGCTGCCCAGCCCTGTCGTGACCTTATCTTCCTGGGCAGCGCTGGGTGCAGGGACAGGCCCGCTCTAGCCTGTTGGAGGACCTCCCCCGCCCCCGAAGCAGGCAAACACAGCGGACCAAGGAGGGTGGGAGCCAGACCTTCTGGGGTCTGACACACTCACTTCTCTGGGGGACTTCCAGGCTGGCTGTGCGGAAGGGGTCCTGGAGTTCTGGAGGAGAACCCGCCCCTGCCACTAGGACCCTGGGTGGCTGCGAGGCGGGGCTCTGGGCCAGCAAAGCCAGGCAGGGGCTCCTTGTCACCTGGTGCCAGGATGCTCAGGGTGTGTGTCTCTCCCCCCCTCCCCCCCCCCCCCCCCCCCCCGGGGAGCACCTGAGGCAGAGACCAAAAGTGGAGAGAGCTGTGGCCCGGAGGTTGAGCCCCCAGCCCCGGGATGCATCTGAGTGCCAGCCGGGGGCGGGACGGAGTGTCTGGCACACCGGGGTGATAGCGGCAGGCGGGGGGGGGGGGGGGGGTGCGCTGGAGTCTCCATGTCCTGACAGAGTGTCCGTGGGGTCCACCCGCCTCCAGGCTGCTGCATGTGGTGCCCCTCGAGATGGGCGGAAGGGGCTCAGACGTTCCCGGGAGACGCATTTCTGCCCCAGCTGAACCTCAAGAGGCCCCTTCGTGCCCCGAGGTAGATGGGCTGCCGTTACTGCAGCCGCCGTGGGCCAGCCCTCGGGCACTTGGCCCAGCCTGGGTCAGGCGAGGGCCCTCCCAGGAGCGCGACAGGAGCTCAGGCCCAGGGGGCCCCTTTGCCTCCACGTGCGGGAAGTGGGAGGCGTCGCTTTGCTCCTGGGAGATGCATGCACATGGCTCAGCCACAGAATCCACGGGCCTCCCCCCACCCCCCGAGCCCTGGGAAAGGCGGGTCCGCGCACCGGGTCGGGCCCAGGCCGGCTGGCCACTCACGCACTGACCTGGCCGCCAGGGTAGGGGAAGTGGCCACTGCGGTACGATGTGGGTCACGGCCATCTTACGGAGGTCTGCGGCCGAGCCTGTGGACACAAAAGGTGCTGCTTCACAAAAGATGTGAGGGCCAGGGCCCCACAGCGGGGACTGCCCAGCACGGTCCGCAGAGGCAGGCTGAGTTTTCTATGCTATAGAACGCAGGACCCCACACCCGCGGCTTAAGACAACCCAGACCTGCCATCTCACATCTCTCGCAGAGCAAGAACCCAACCTGTGCGGCTGGGCCCTCCGCTGGGGGTCCCACAGGCTGAGATCGGTAAAGGGCCCGGCCATGTCTTCGTTTGGAAACTTGACGAGGGAAGACCCACTTCCAAGTGACCCCACGTTGTTGGCAAAACTCAGTTCCTTGCAGTGGCTTCAGGGGAGGTCCTGTGTTGCTGCGGGCTGTGGGCCACACGCTCAGCTCCAGAGGCTGCACGGGCCCTCCATCCAACAAGCAGTTTTGCTTCTCCACGGCCAGCACAAGGGCATCTGCTGCTGGGAATCTCTGATTCTGACCCCTAAACCTTTCAAGGGCCCATCTGATTAGGTCAGGCCCACGCTGGACAGTTCCCCCCACCCCTTTAAAAAAATTTTTTAATCTTAATTTTGAGAGACAAAGAGAGAGAGACAGACAGACAGACAGACAGAGCATGAGCAGGGGAGGAACAGAGAGAGAGGGAGACACAGAATCCGAAACAGGCTCCAGGCTTCTAGCTGTCAGCACAGAGCCCGTCGCGGGGCTCGAACCCACGAACAGCAAGATCATCACCTGAGCCGAAGTCGGACGCTTAACCGACTGAGCCACCCAGGCGCCCTTGGACAGTCTCCCTTTTAACTGCAAATGCTCTTTGCCATGTGGCTTGAGGTAACCATGGGAATGATACCTCACCACATCCACAGGTTCTGCCAACATTTGGGGCATGCACACCGGCTGAAGAATCTATAACTGCGCCCACTGCACCAGCTAACACGGTGACCAGGCGGGGACGTGCACTCAGCCTTTCAGCTGTGTGGCCTTTTGGCTCTGCTTTGCTCAGCTCTCCAGTGGATGACACGGGGCTATGACACAGGCGCCCGGATTTGGGTAGGGTTAGATCCATCCGTCGGCCATTTAACCATGTAGGGCTGTGCTGGGCACTCTGCAAGGTGCTGGCTGGTGTAGGGGACGTGCCCGTTCCAGCGCCAGGCACACGGGGCCGTCTTGACCGTCCATTCTGATCACGGGCAACGGACTGAAGTTCAGGGTTCATCGGTGGTTTTAAATTGCTTTAGCTGTGGGTGGCTCCCGAGGTCAGCGGAGAAGTCAGCGGACTGCCTTCCTCCCCTGTAGGGCAGAGCCCCCACATAGGGACGTCCCTTCCCCCGAGTGTGGCAGCAATGCTGGATGTGGAAGTGTGGCCGCTGAGGCCAGCCTGCGGGCGGTGGGGGGTGTCGGGGGGATGGGAGCCCACACTCGGGTAGGGTGCCAGGGTGCCCGCTGCTTCCGGAGAATGCACGGAGCTGGGGAAACAAGGATGGGGGGGTGGGTGGAGAGAGAGGGGAGTGTGGGGGAAGGGGAGGCCCCAGGGAGGTGGGGGCCTCGCGGCTGGTCATGTTGGTTGATTGATTGGTGTGTCAGAGGCAGAACCTTCTCGCGGGCACCAGCCCCTGCTCGTTCCTGGCACCTGGTTCAGCTGGGTGCAGACTCTTATTGAGTGGATGGGTGGGAAGTCACTTGCTCAGAGACACAGGTAGGCAGGGAGGCGTATCCGTGGTAGCCCGATTCCGTGGCCAAGACTCCTAGTCAGCGTCTCACGTGAAGACGTCTTGTGCGTAGTTCTTTCTGGAAGGGCTCTAAAATAGCTTCGATGTCGCTTTGCACACGCCTTGCACACGCCTAGTGAACAGACATGTGGTCCTGGCCTGACTGCTGCCTCAGACCTGAAAACCTCCCCCTCGGGATCTGGAAGGCTGTCACTGTCCTCTGGGGGGGTCACACTGGGAGACGGGACCCGGGAAGATTCTCTACGGAGCCCAGACCAGACCCTAGGAATTGCCCTGCCCGCTGCTGAGCCTCCGGTTGTCCAAGTAACACATGGGGGTGGAGTCTGGACCGGGCAGTGCCTCCACGTCCCTGTCTCTGCAGGACTCCCGGGACCACGATCTCCGTCCTCCCCTTTGTCCACGCTGCCCGCTCCAAGTCTGGCCACCCTCCTGCTGCAGAACCCCCCTCTGGGGGCAGGCCTCACGTCTGGGCCCTGGGGGCCTCGGTTCTCCATCTGTGACCTATGGGACCACTCATGGGATGATGCCGACTCCCAGGCTGCCTGGGGCCTCACTGGAACAGCCTGTGGTGTGCGGAGCCCGTGATGCGTGCAGAGGCTTGAGCTATCTGAGTGCCGTGGCTAGAGACGGCAAAGGAGTCTTTACAACGAGGGGCAGACACTGTGCGGTCACTCTCACCAGCGGCCCCCTGCTGACGGCTGCAGGACCCAGGAGGGCCTGCTGGGTCTGGGGGCCTTCCTGCAAGGTCTTGGTCTGGTGAGGGGCGTGACGGACAGTCCCAGGGCAGGAGTCCAGGACTGAGCTCCAGGCTGGTCCTAGTCCTGCCTCGTTCCCTATTTGCAGGTACAGGATGGCACGGCTTCAGCCCGTCTCTCGGGGGAAATGTAACTAGAGAGACCACCATGCACTGAGCACCTACCTGCTAGGCCAGAGTCATTTCGCTGGTGCCTCCCCACAGGAGCTGCCGGTGAGGACGGGACAACCCGAGGCCGAGGCCGGCAAGGACCCAAGAAGCACAGGCACCCGGCGGATGGGCTGAGGCGCTCCGGGTACCTGGTGCCACGAAGTTCACCGCCTGTCGCTCTGCTCGTGCCCGGAGCCGCTGGTCTTGTGTGTGGACCCTCGGCAGCGGTCTCCTTCGGCCCACGACGGATGCCACGTAGCCTGGGTCACACGGAGGAGAAGCAGGACGTGAGGCAGAAACAAACAGGCCGTGCGACACCCTGTGGTTACCTGTCCTTTGTGGGTTGGGCTCCCCTCAGGTTAGGTCCAGGGGCCCTGGCAGGACCCGGCCCCATGCAGCCCTGAGCCGGAGCGCGGCCCCCCGTTCTGCATCTGGGGTTAGGGGGCTCTCTGCTGGGAAAGCGGGGGCAGTGATGCTGACGCCTCCGCGGGCCCCGTGGCTCGCCTGTCTGACTTCCGGCTGCACAAGCACCTGACACGGGTCCGGGAGGGCCGTGTGGAGAGACTGTCAAAAGCCACTTGTGGGACTTGGGTATGGAAGCAACTCTGGACCACGGGGTAGCTGCTTTGGGGAGAAAAGCATTAGCCCTTGTTCTCAAGGAGGGGCGGATGGTCCGGGTCAGGGGCCGCATCCTGACACACGAGGGCAGGCCCCAGTTTTGTGGGGCCCGAAGCTTCTTAATTCCGAGGTCGTCCTTACAGAACGAACACAAGCATTCTGTGTTGGTTGAGAATGCTCCTGACCGGTGAGGACTTCTGTTTTGCTAGGTTCCCCACTTAGGATCTCACGTATGTGAAGACCGGGAGAATTTCCCACAGAGATCACGACTGCAAGATGACAGTGTATGGCGCGGCCGCCGTGGGCCTGGCAGTAATACGACGGGGCCTCCTAATAGTGGGGACAAGGAGAGCCCGCGCCTCCGCCGAGCAAACTCCAGTCTCTGCCTCTCTGTGTGTCTGGTGATTCTGGACCGCACGCTGGGTGCTGGGTGCTTCCTGTTGGCGGGTGTTGGGTTTGGTGTGTCCCTTTCAAGAGGGTCAGGCCCAGGTCCCTGGCAGGTCACCTGATGCCTTTGAGGCCTGTGTTTAAGCTCCGTGGGTGGGTTTTGAGTAGCCGGTGGTCAGGGCTGGTTCAGACCCACTCCTGGGCCCTTCCTTCTGGGGGCTCTCCTGGGTGTCCCAGATGTCCACACCAACAGTCAGGACTCAGACGTCTCCTACCCAAGTCCCACAAGTGGCTTTTAACACTCTTTACGCACTGCCCTCCCCTGACCCGTGTCAGGTGTGAGTGCAGCCGGAAGTCAGACAGGCGAGCCACGGGGCAGGAGAGCCACGGGGCAGGTGGAGGCATCAGCATCACTGCCCCCGCTTTCCCAGCACAGAGGCCCCTAGCCCCAGTGACTTAGGACCTGCACAGACTCTGGAATCGCCCAGCCTACTGCTTCCAGAAGTTACTCTGCTGTGTCCTACGGGGTTTTACTGTGTGTGTGCACGCCCTGGGGCTCAAAAACACAGGGAATCCTCTGATGTATGGAGTGCTTTCTCCGCAGAGCTCCGTCCTCTCTGATACTCTGCCTCTGCCTCCCCGGTCCCAACCCTTGTCTCCTTGGCTTAGTGACACCACCGTGACCTGCCTGGGCCCCCCTCCCACGCCGCGCTCTGGGTGCTCAGGGGGCTCCCCCGCTTTGTTTCTCTTCTCTCAGGGGCCAGAGGAGCACAGTGCCCATGGTCCAGTGTCTGAAAACAGCTGCTTCATGCAGTTTGCCCAGCCTTCCAGTTGTTTCTTGTGGGAGGAAAGTTGGAACCCAGGTACCCCTTCGGGGCCCGGAGCGGAGGTCCCGGCTCCACCCACTCCAGTCCTGCTTCTGTTCCACCCAGTGCTCGTGGGGCTGGGCTCCTGCCTCCTGTTCACACTGCGAGACGACCTCTCTCCCTCTCTCCCTCTCTCCCTCTCTCCCTCTCCCTCACGTCACCGTGCTCACCGAGTGGGCGAGGGCACGGAAGGAGACTCCTGGAAGGCACCCAGCCAGCGCGGCACGCACCCCACAATCATGCAGGGAAGGAGGGATAAGCCACAGAAGTATCCGCCCTGAAATCCCAGTTAAGTGAGTCACAACTCGACTCCCCCTTAGCTGTGCCCGCCCCGCAACACCCCCACCCCGGCCCGGAACGGTGGGGCTGGCAGGAGGCAGCATTTCCACGATCGCAGTTCAAACGTCTGGCTTTGGTCAACTTTACAAAAGACGAGGCCACGTGGACACCTGCCCCTGGGCCTGGTAAGGGACCTGGACCTCCCACTCCTCAGCACCCTGGCATATCGCCTCGTGTGCCTGCTGCAGCCCCTAGAGGGTCGGGGGCGCCCACCTGGAGAGCTGCTCGTATGGCTGGGGCCTGAGCCCCCCTCCACGCCAGCCATTGATGCTGTCTCCTTGGTGTCTCTTACCTGTGCTCTCCGTCCGTCCCGCCTCGGTTGCTGGGCTGACCCTGTCACTGCCCCCGAGGCACCAGGTCTGACCTCGGTCTCCCCTGCCAACCGATTTTCCGCAGTCTCGTGGCCTGGTTTGTGAAAAATGAAACCCAGCTTCTTCCTGTGGCCCGCCCTGCCCCCTGCAGACCCCCTGGCCTTCCACATGGCGGCTCAGAAAGCACCTCCTTGGTGAGGCCGTGGCCAATGGAGCTCTCCAGGGGCCTCCCCCCATCGCTCTGCACCGGTATCCTGTCTGTCTCTTCCACATCTAGAACCCCGTCTTTCTGACCCTGTCCGGATGGACTTGCTTACTTGTGGGATGCTGTCTGCTCTTGGATTGTGGCCCCGGGACCGCTAGGGGCTCGTGTCTCCGGTGTCAACACACGCTGGGAAAGAAGAGCATGATTGCACGAGGATTTCTTTTTTTTTTTTAATTTTTTTTTCAACGTTTATTTATTTTTCGGACAGAGAGAGACAGAGCATGAACGGGGGAGGGGCAGAGAGAGAGGGAGACACAGAATCGGAAACAGGCTCCAGGCTCCGAGCCATCAGCCCAGAGCCTGACGCGGGGCTCAAACTCCCGGACCACGAGATCGTGACCTGGCTGAAGTCGACGCTTAACCGACTGCGCCACCCAGGCGCCCCAACGCGCGAGGATTTCTTTACAGCGTTTGTCCAGAAGAGTAACCGCTGGGCAAGAGTTGAGTGCAAGGAAGGCAGGCAGAGCCACAGCAGGGCGGGCGCTGGCTCTGGGCCTCAGCCTCCTGCCCGCGGCCAGCTGTGTGAACTTGGGAAGTTACTTCACCTCTCGGCGACTGTTGTCTTCCTCTGTAAGATGGGTAACGATACTGCCCGCGTTTTGGAATCGCAGTGAGGGTTGTAAGTTATTTACAGAAAGCCGCTGACCCGCGTCTGGCCTGCGGAAGGGCCTCACAAGCTCCCGCACTGTCGTTTTCTGCCCATTCTGACTCCACACGCTCTCATCAACACTGGGTTTCATCACTCTTCTCACATCTCAGAATCGGTAGCATTTTACTTTCCTAAGAGCTCGACCGGACCCGGTTCTGTGCTCTCTGCACCTGCCGTCCACCTGCTCTCTGCACTTTCCCGTTGCCGGCCTCATGAATTTTTGCTCCCTCGCTCATTTCTCTCCTTCCCCTTTCTTGACTTCACTGTGCTGCTCTTTTCCAAATGCCTTGGGTTGAATACCACTCACTTATGTTCACAGATTCCTTTCGTTCCTTTGGAAATACGCTTTTAAAGCATTCCTTCACCTCTAAGTGAAATTCCCACCTGGCCAGGCCCCACAGATTTTCACGAGATACTTTCACTGTCACGTATTTCTAAGATGTTTGTGATTTCGTAGGGCTTCTTTTTTAATTCATTCTAAATCATTGCAGAGTGGGAGGCAGTTTTGAGCAGGCAGGTGGGCGGATGGCCACATGTCCGGATACAAGCTACCTTTGAGTTCCACTGTGGCCACACGACATCTTCTACCTGACATCCTTTTGCATTTGTGACCAACTTGTGCTGAAATTTTGTAAATATACCACGCACATAAGAAGGCATGTTCTTCACTTTCAGGTACAGGATTTCATCTCTATCCATCTATCATTTTCTGACTCAAGATGGCCTCAAGCACATCCTGGCTCTGGACCCTTGTCACACGGAGCCTTGTGGCCCCATTTTCCAGCAGGGGCTGGGCGCTCCCCCGGTGCCCTCCTGTCTGTCTGCCACCCCCCAAGTGAGCAGGGCTGGCAACCAGTGGGGACTTCGGGTAAGCGGGGGAGGGAGGGCCCTCACAGGCTCTGGTTGTGTCTGGCTCACCTGTCTGGTGACCCTGGGCAACAGTTGTTTGGGCAAAGTCCTTGATTTTCTTGTACTTCTGCAAAAAAGTCTCCAAAAACTGGGCAGCTTCCGGCACAGTAATTCCAAGGCAAGCAGCAAGCCGCTCCTTCCCTGCACGGACAGAAACGCTCGAGATCAGAGACGAGCCCGACTCACGCCAGCAGGGACCGGGGGCCCAAGCTGCTAGGCGGTGGCCACCGCACACAGGCGAGCCCGCAGAAGGGCCCTTGGGAGACTCTGGGTCTAGGTCCAGCTGGCCCCACTCGCGTCTTTCTGGTGGGTCAGGATGGTGCTGGGTTTGGCTTCCCGGCTGAGTGCTGGGTGCTGCTCGGCCTAGACTGGTTTCTGTTACACATTCACACACTCGACAGTATTGACTGAGCGCCTGGGCAGGTGCTGCGGGTGGGGCCGCGAATGAAGCAGATGTGGTCCCCGCTCTCAGCCTGTCCAGAGGGAGACCTGACTCCACAACTAGGGGACACTGGGGAGGGGCGCAGGGGAAAGAGGAAGGGAAACTTCCATTGCCAAATTATGAGAAAATGATACTTAGGAGCTCCTATCCTTGACATTTTTATTTGGAGACAAACACTTCCGGTCCAGACCAGTGTTTGTTCCCTAGAGGATGCAGGTGTTCTTGTGAGGCTTTTTACGGCAAGATCTCTGGTCAGGACGGCACCGTGAGTCCCAGCACAGCTCGCTGGGAAGATGCCGGGCCACACACACCCGGGTCTGAGTCCAGCTCTCTCGCCACGGGAGGCTCTGTGTGGCCTTGGGGAAGTTATCTGACCTGCAGTCAACCCTGCTTCTTCACCTACGACTCAAGAACACTAGTCTTTATCCCAGGGGTATTAGGGGAACCTGGAGCCAAGGCAGTAAAGCTCCAAGCAGAGCCTGACTCTCACTCGGTTCTCAGTAGGGACTCATCCTCTCCCATTTTCCTCCAGAAAAGAATGTAATTTAAACAGAGAATGAGGAGAACAAAGAGACTGAGGAGGCTGGGGGCCCTGCTGGACATCAGGGTCACGGGCAAGGCCCTGGGCTCTGAGGGGCTGCATCGTTGGAGGGAATCCCTTAGAGTCAAACGGCTGGAGACCTGACTCCCCGCAAGAGCACGACCAGGAACAGCAGTGGATTTGCTGTCCTCAGCACCAGGCCCACCCTGGGGCCACGCTAGAGGGCACCCCAGGGGGCCTTTGGGAAAATCCAGCCCAGAAACCATGGCCCAAGGGTGGGGAGTGGGAGAGGCGGCCTCCAGAGGGACGGGACTGACTGACCTCAGAGATCCAGGTCTCTGTAGCCAGCCTGTGCCCAGCCCCAGCCAGCTGATGCTTTCAGTGGTCTGGACAGAAAGCGTTCACACTGCTTGGCAAGGAAGAGTGGGGAAGGTTGTGGTGCCCCGTGTTCCCCAAAGTCTCTCCCAGCAGAGAGAACTCACAGAGCCCTCAGACCTTCCTCTCGCCAAGCTTGCCTGATGCCATTTCGATGGAAATGAAAAATTTTCAATTTCTCTTTCAGGGCTTAATTAAGACCAAATCAGAGCTTCGTAAATACATTACACTGAAATAATCCATGTCAAATTCTTTCTTTCTATGACATTCCAATCACCGCCCCTCGGCTATGGCGGCCTAGTGGAAACCCCATTGGCTTTCAGGAAGGAGTCAAATGGTGGCTGGACGCCTCAGGCAGGTCTGGCCAGTGGGACCCTGAGTCTTCTCAGCTAAGTCCTTCCTCATGTCTAATCTGCTGTTAAGCCTCGTCAGTGGATGTTTTATTTCTGATACTGCAGTTTCCGGTTTTAGAATTTCCATTTGGTTCTTTTTATTTTCTGAGATTCCTATTTTTTCATTCATTATGAGCATGTTCTCCTTTACATCCTTCAGCACAGTTATAACAGTGGATTTAAAATCCTTGTCCGTGGATTCTAACATCTGGGTCATCTCAGGATTTGCTTGCATGATTCCCTTTTCTTTTGAGTATGGATCAAGTTATCCTATTTCTTCATAGGTTTATTAATTTTGTATTATATCCTGGATATTGTGAATGGAATGTTTTAGACACTCTGGATTCTATTATGCTTTTTTAGGAGTACTGAATTTCTTTTTTTCTTTTATTTGAGGAAGAGAGAGAGAGAGTGAGCATGAGTGGGGGAGAGGAGCAGAAGGAGAGAGAGAGAGAATCTTAAGCAGGCTCCATGGTCAGTGTGGAGCCTGATGCAGGGCTCAATCCCATGACCCTGGGGTCATGACCTGAGCCAAAATCAAGAGTTGGATGCTCAACTGACTCAGCCAAGCAGGCACCCCAGTGATTTTCTTTTTTTCTTTCTCTTTCTTTCTTCCTCTTTCTTTCTTTCTTTCTTTCTTCCCTTCCTTCCTTCCTTCCTTCCTTCCTTCCTTTCCTCCCTTCCTCCTTCCCTTCCTTCCTCTTTCTTTCTTTTTAAAGGAGGCAGTTAATTTGGCTAAAGCCAAACTTCAGACTTTGTCCCTGTGCAGTGGGAAGCAGCTGAAACCTCAGGTCAGTCCTTTCAGACTTAGCTGGCTGTCTGAAGTCTGCCCTTTCTTACGCACAGTTAGGGGGCAGCCAGAGGTTTGGGCAGAGTTCATATCTGGAATTTAGTGTTCTCCTTTGGCTCTCTTTTTTCTGAGATTTCTCTCTCACTTTCCAGATTCTCCAGTTGCTTCAAACTCTGTCCTGTGTTTCCTCAAGCAAGTATGACTATGCATTTCTGCTGGAATTTTAGCCACCCGTAACACTGAGGCCTGTCTTCAGGCGAAGAGTTATTAAAAGGGACCTCACCCTGAACCATTCCTCCCAAAGATCATGTTCCACTACGTTTAGGTGGTTGTTTATTATATTTTCCCCATAATTTATAGTCAATACCCATGGGAGGTAGTCGGATGGGAGCCACTCGGCCATTACAGAAGTCACACTTCTCCTTCTCAGTACATATGGCTCAGAAAGAATTCTTTTCCTTTATCAGGAAGAACTGTTGGGAATATTTGAAGGGCAGAGGTTGGCCAAGGTCCCTGTACATGAAGAAAGCTTCTTCACAGGAGGAACGAATAATGCAGGAACTGCACAGGAAGAAGACACAGAGACTCGGATGGAGACAGGAGGTCCAGTCAGTTCTCTGGGTTCTTGCCCGCGTGCCCTTCCAGGGGGCCTGTCACACTCCAAGGCCCCCACGCAGGATGATCCTTGACTCCGTGAGGGCTTGTGTTCCACGCTTCATGTAGGCCAGCCCCTTTCACACAACTGGCCTCCATGCCTGGGTCCCCTCGGTCGTTTCTGGGTCCCCTCGGGGTTTCTGCTGTGTGAGTTGTGACCGAGTGCAGGCCCAGCCCCTCGAGCAGAGGCCCTCGGTGGGAGCATGAGTCACTCCCCATCTGAAATCTCATCTGAATGGGGTGACTGTTCCCACAGATGGCTAACGACATCGTGCATGCACTACATCTGTAACTTTAGGATGATCACTCCCTTGTCTCCAAGTGCTCTTTCAACCCCTTGCGGATTTGCTAACAGTTTCTCACTCTTGTCTGAGCTCAGAGACACAGTGGGCCTCCAGGAGTGCCCGCTGCTCTGCCTGGAGCAGACCCCGCAAACTACACAGCCTTCCCAGCCTGCTCTGGTGGTCTGCCCGCCACTCCCGGCCCTACTCGGCACCAGAAACTCAGTGCTGCCCTCATGGGCCTGCTTGTGTGTCTCTTGTGACAAGTGTCAGCCCTTGGGAGCAGGCACTGCACCTGCCCCTAAGTCCTCCTGTGCCCAGTTGGAGCCCGGCCCACGGCACACTCCACACTCGGGGGGGGGGGGGCCTGCTGACCACACGTGCCTGGATGTGGGGGCGAACTTGAGTGCGGAACCCGTGGACAATCAGGGTAAAACGGACTCTAGGAGCAGTGGGAGCTCAGAGCAAGACGGGAGGAGTCAGGAGTGGCTTCTTGGAGGAAGCGGGTCCTGATGGGTGCAGAGGGGCTGTCAGCAGGACGGCGCTGGGGCGCACTGGTAGTTGGTAGGTGGCTGAAAGAGGAGCCCGCGGGTCAGCCCTTGGTCCGGGTCCCCGGGGAACAGCTGCTCTGTGGTCACCACCAGTTCGGGCAGGGACGGTGCCCCCCGCAGAGTCTGAGGGAGGCGCGGGGACCGGGTGGCCCCACCTGCAGGCCGCAGCGAGGCCTCTGCGACCTGGCGTCCCCCCTGGGCACCTTCTCTGCTCACGTCACAGTCCTGCCCCTCGACTGTCACCGTGGTCCTCATGCTGATCATGTCAACTCAGGCAGCGCCTCTGCCCTGTGCCCCCGGCATGCAGGGCAGCAGTTTCCAGACCCTCAGCGGCACCTTTGTGCGGAAACCTGTCATTGCCTCTGGTTGGAAGCCTCTGGGATGCATTTCCAGAGGGTTCCCAGCCGCCCAGGAGACCCGACAGGTTTGCCCACCGGGACTCTGGCTCCACACGAGGAGGACAGCACCGCCGTGCGCAGACATCGGCAGACGCGGCGATCTCCGTCAAGCTGGCCGGTGACGGCCCAACAGCAGAAGTGGAGGCTTGGGGTGGGAGCCCTGTCACCGACAGGGCTAAAAGCAGCCAAATTACTCTTTTCACCAACATCATGGCTAATGACTCACTGCTTATTTACAAACCGGAGCTCTTTTCCTCTCCAGCAAAAAATGAGGCGAATATTCCAGAAGGTGCCAGAGTGAAGACGGACTCCGAGCGCATCCTGCCATGTGCGTGACACTGCGCGGGGTGCTCGCCACACTCACGCCCGGCCCTCTCCCTGCGGCCCCACCACCGCACGGAGCTGCCAGGCCCTTGGTGGCGCACCCCAGCGCACGCTGGACAGTGGGTCCCCAGCGTGGGGGCAGGCGCTGAGGGTGGGGCGGCTGGTCCCAGGCACCATCCGACAAGCCTACCTCCTCGCCGACTGGGAGGTGCCTGGGGCACAGAGAGGTGGAGGGCCTTGGAGAAGGTCCCAGAGCCAGGAGGGGACGGGGTTGAGGCCTCCAGCCCAGGCTGCCCGCCAGGGAAGCGGAGCCAAAGCTATTGTGTCTGTGACATGTGATTCTGGGGCACGATGTGAGGCACCAAAAGCTAATGTAATTTGGTGGAATTCTGCCTCTCGCCCGCCCCCCCGCCCCCACCCCCAATAGTGACCCAGGGAGGTTCAGGAGCACAGCACAGGGAGGCCAAGAGGAGGAGACAGATGAAGGGAGTCTGAGTCATCCCGCTATCACCCACTGAGTTCAGTTCTTTCAATTTTTGTTTTTAACGTTTATTCATTTTTTGATAGAGAGAGACAAAACGTGAGTGGGGGAGGGGCAGAGAGAGGGAGACACAGAATCCGAAGCGGGCTCCAGGCTCCGAGCTGTCAGCACGGAGCCCCATGCGGGGCTCGAACTCACAAACCGCGAGATCATGACCCGAGCGGATGTCGGTCGCCCAACCGATGAGCCACCCAGGCTCCCCGAGTTCAGTTCTTTAAAGCAAAGTTTCTGAAAAACTGTGTACACAAAATGTTTTCACAAGTAGGGTCCAAAGACGACCCAGCTCATGGATTTGTTCAGTATTCTTCGTGTGTCCAGTCGTGGGCAGCACTGGCAGAGCTCCCGTGTCACGGGACTCCTTGGGACAGTGGGCCGTGGGGGCTTGTGGAGGGCCGCGTGCAGCCCGGGGCCCCAAGTTCAGAAAGGGGTGTGTAGCAGACAGATCCTCAAGGGGCCTCCACGGTCCCGCCTGCTGGTCTTCACGCCCTCGTGTGACCCCTGCCCTGGAGGGTGGGCAGACCTGCCCCTGCCTCTCTCCAGGCTCAGTGGAGGTCACAGGTATGTGACCTGATCACAGACGTCAGCGTGTAGCATCTTCCCGCTGGCCGTCAAGAGCCAAGCCACCTTGCGGTAGCGTGGGGACTCATGCGGCTAGAGCTGAGGGCTGCTGGTGTGCCCCCCGGTGCAGCTCAGGTGAGACCACCGCCCTGGAGCCCCGCAAACACCGAGTGGCCATCAGTGTGTCACCCGGGAACAGATGGCCGCTGTAGTGGCCAAGACCAGCCGAGAAGGGACCGCGGAGCAAAGGAGAAGCGTGAGGGTGAGCTCTGCGGGTGTGGGGTCCAGCAGACGCAGCGGCGTGCAGAGCCCGGGCTGGGGGCTGGGCGGGCCGGCGTGAGGCGCATTCCGGACCCATCGTGGGCGGGTCACTTACGTCCTGGCGCCACGGTCACACTGCAAATGCGAGGTGGCTCTCATACGTGACTGACCACACGTCTGCCCGATGTTCTCACACTGGAAGCTTGCCCCGTTTTGCTGCCTTTCCTTGAATGAACAAAGGGTCTCCGTGGCAGGGAGATGAATTCTCCCCTCGTGTCTGCACGAGCCCCTCTCCCTTGTTCTCTGAGGGAACGTCAGTGCTGTCCAGAGTCAGAAAGCTGTCCGCTGAAGCAGCCTTAAACTCTCAGAGCCTGCTTCTTCCCAAAGTGTGACAAGATCCAAACAGCACAACCAATAAATAGATATTGTGGACATACATCAAAGCCGCTCTCTGATCATAGAGAGTATACTGTCTTCTGGGGCACACGCGGTATATTCACAATAACCCATCATACGTTAGGACACACAGAAAACATCAAAAGGTTGCACAAAGTAGAAATGCTAAAATAACATTCTGATTACAGTGCAAGAAAACTAAAATTATAACCCAAACCAAACCAAAGAAATAAAAAACACGAACCCCGTCTACCTAGAAATAAAACGAAAAACACTTCTTTCAGACAACTTTTGGGTGAAGAAAAATACAAACAGAAATTACATTCACTTCTAATGAAAACACTGTATGTCAGGCCCAGTGGATTACATTTAAAGCGGTGAGGAAATGTCATAGCTCTAAACACCTATATTAATAACTGAAAGAATAAAAGTACAATTGGCCCTTCAACAATATGGGGGTTAGTGTGGTGACCCCCCCCCCCACACACAGTTGAAAATCCACATATAACTCCTGACTTCCCCCAAACTTAACTATTGAGAGCCTCCTGCTGACAGAAAGCCTTACTGATGACCCAAACAGTCAATGAACACATATTTTGTGTGTGTCTTTGTCATAGAAGCTATTCTCACAATACCGTAAGCCAGAGAAAAGAAAGTGTTATGAGGAAAATCATCAGGAAGAGCAAATACATCTCTAGTCCTATCCTATAGCAAAACAATCCACGCGTACGTGGGCCCGTGCAGCTCAAACCTGTGTTGAGGGCCAGCTGCATATGAATGAGGTTTTCAACTCAAAAGACAAGAAAAGAACAACAAAGCAAATCGAAAGATCACATAGGAGGGAAACCATAAAGCTAGAATAAAGGTAGAAACAGAAATCAATGCAGTAGAAAACAGCAAAACACTAGATCAAATTAATAAATAAAAAGCCTCGTTTCTGTGAAAAATAAAATGGACAAACCATTAGCTGGTTTAATCAAAAGGAAGCAAGCACAGATACACAAAAGAAGAAACACAAGAAGGGAAAACACAGACATGCAAGAAGTTAAAAACATCTTATTTTGCAGAACTCTATGCAAATAAATGTAAAAGCTTACGTGACACGGACATTTCTGAAGAAAGCACAATTATAAAAATTGGACCGAGGAGAGACAAAAGCGAGACAGACCGCGGAAGAATGGCCACAGAAGAAACAGAGAAAACGATGAAGGAACCACCCCACAAAACCCACTGACCTGGGTGGTCCTAAAGGGGAATTCTATCGAACCTCAGAGACCAGATAGTCCCCATGCTGTGTAAATTGCTTCTGAGCATAGAAGATGAAGAAAAATGTCTTTCATTAAGTATAAAGGTTATACTAAAACATGACAGAGAGTATAATAAAGGAAAATCACAGACCCCATCTCCTATGAATATTGATTGATGTAATAATCCTAAATAGAAGCTTGGCAAATGGAGTCCAACACCACACTGAGAAAACAGTACCCGTGGCCAAGCAGAGTTTACACCGGGAAAGTAAAGTTGGTTCAATGTTAGGATATCTGTTAATAGAACTCACCACATTAATAGCACTAAGGAGAAAATTACATGGCTGTCTACATAGTTGTTGAAAAATCCTATGACAAAATTCAATACCCACTCCTACTAAAAACCCTTGAGAAAATAGGAATAGCGGGATACTTCCTTAAAATTATGACCCCTACCCCCCAATGCTAGGGCTGGCGTCTCACTAAAGGGGAGACACCAGAGGCATTCTTACTAAGGTCAGAAGCAAGGCAAGAGGGCTCACTGCTGCCAATACTATTTAACGTTGTTCTGAAAGTATTAGCCAAATGATCAGAGGCATAAGAGTTGGAAAAACTTAAGAAAACTCTCCGTAGCTGCCGATGACAAGGTAATATTCTGGAAATTCCTAGAGGATCAACGATAAAATAATTCATGAAGTAGCAGGAAGATGAGCATAGCAAGTCAACAGCTTTCATATACACCAACAATCGTAGCAGAAGACACAATGGAAGAGAGGACCTCATTTGTTCTTGACTGAAATGTGCCAACATTGCCAAGAAGCCAGCTCTCCCTACGCTAACCTGTGGACTTACTGTGATCTCAGTAAAAATGCCAACAAGCTTTCCCACGGAACCAGCCACGAGCCCATGCGGGAAACCGACGTTCACATGGGAAACGAATGCGCGGAAACAGGAGAGCCGGGGGCACGTGGCCACTCAGGCGCTGACACGGGCGGCGGGCCCTCTACCGTGCAGCGGTGTGCTACAGGTGCACGGAGGGACACGGCGCCAGAGTAGGACGGAGAGTTCGGGCACAGGCTGGGTGGCATGCAGAAATCCACGGGAGCAAAGACGGGCCTCCTGGTACATGGTGCTGGGACAGCTGGAGAGCCGTTTGGGAAAGGCACCAGGAAACATGGCAAACTCCTGGTAACCTGGATGTAAGGACTTAAGTCCAGAGGCAGTGAGAGGGAAGACTGACAGGTCACCGCCGCCAACGACCGAAACACCGCATCTTCTGTACTGCGTAAGATACCACAGGCAGAGTCAACAGACAAACAACAAACTAGGAGAAAATATTTGTCACATCAGGGATGAAGGACTAACACCCCTAAGGTACAAAGAACTTTAAAAAATTGAGGAAACAGAAGCAAAGTTTCTCACGAAAGAATGAAAGTGTCCGGGAGACATACGGCAAGTTCAGTCTGTGGCCTCCTGCTGGCTGCCTGGCCACGGGGTGGCAACGGGGTGATTCTGCTTTCGCACCTGCTTGTTGGGTGAGGGGGTAGTCAGCTCGTCTGCCCACGGGACCCTGGGTCTGCTGACCCCGCCAGGCGCAGAAGTGTCTGAAGTGGCCTAACACAAAGTACGATGACTGTTTCGCGGTGTCAGGCTGAAAGAGAACCCGAGAAGTGCAGGTCACTGTGGCTGGGAGAGAGTGCCAGTTCTCTTGGTGTTTTACTGGTTTCTAAAAATTAGTTTTATTGAAGTATCGGCCACATGTGATAAATTGCACCCATTTTAAGTGTACAGTTCAATGCTTTAAAAAAACACACACGGGGTGCCTGGGTGGCTCAGTCAGTTAAGCATCCGACTTCGGCTCGGGTCATGATCTCACAGCTCGTGAGTTCGAGCCCCGCGTCCGGCTCTGGGCTGACAGCTCGGAGCCTGGAGCCTGCTTCGGATTCTGTCTCCCTCTGTCTCTGTCCCTTCCCCACTCACGCTCCGTTTCCCTCTCTCTCTCAAATATAGACAAACATTAAAAAAATTTTTGAAAATGCACACACCTATAAAACCACCAGCACAATCAAGACACAGAACATTTCTATAATTCCAGAACATTCCCTCGTGCCCCTCTGAGGTCAAACCACCCCCAATTCTGCAGCCCCAGTGAGGTGGAAATCCAATTACTGCCACTGTAGATTAGCTTTGCCTCCTATCTTATATGAATGGAGGCATACAGTAAGTACTCTTTTGTGTCCGGCTTCTTTTACTTAGCTTAACATACTTCTAAGATTTTTTTATTACTGAAGTATAGTTGACATACAGCGTTATAGTAGTTTCAGGTGCACAACACAGTGATTCGATAACTCTATGCATTACTCAGTGCTCGCCACAGTGAGTGCGGTCACCATCTGTGGCCAGATAGCAGTATTACGGTCTTATTGGCTACGGTCCTTGTGCTGTACTTTTCATCCCGTGACTCGTTCATTTTATTACTGGGAGTTAGTACCTCTTGATCCCCTTCATCTATTTCATGCATCCCCTCACCCACGTCCCCTCTGGAAGGGGACGCATTTATGCATCTGTTTCTAGTTTTGTGTTTGTTCATTTATATTTTAGATTCCATACATAAATGAAATCATATGGTATTTGTCTTTCTCGTCTGACTTATTTCACTTACCACCTAGACCCATCCATGTTGTCACAAATGACAGAATCTCATTCTTTTTTTATGGTTGAGTAATACTCTATTACATATATATATATATATATATATATATATATATATACACACACACACACACACCCCCCACATCTTTGTCCATTCATCCATCGAAAGGCGCTTAGGGTGTTTCCATACCTTGGCTATTATAAATAGTGCTGCAATGAACGTAGGGGGCATATGTCTTTTCAAATTAGTCTTTTCCTTTTGTTTTGGTAAATACCCAGTAGCAGAATAACTGATCGTGTGGTATTTCTGCTTTTAATTTTTGAGAACCTCCATACTGTTTTCCACGGTGGCTACACCACCTCACATTCCCACAACGCACGAGGCTTCCCTTTTCCTCCGCATCCTCGCCCACCCACCTTATTTCTTGTCTTTTTTTTTTTTTTTAGCCATTCCGACAGGTGAGATGATAGTTCATTGTGGTTCTGGTTTGCATTTCCCTGATGACGAAGGATGTTGAACATTTTTTCAGGTGTCTGTTGGCCATCTGTACGTCTTCTTTGGAAAAATGTCTATTCAGGTCCCCTGCCTATTTAAAAAAATTGGATTATTATTGATATTTTTTGGTGTTGAGTTGTATAAGTTACTTTTACATTTTGGATAGTAACCCCTTATCAGATATATTATTTGCAAATATTTTCTCCCATTCAGTAGGTTGCTTTTTTGTTTTGTTGATGGTTTCCTTCAACATCTTAAAAATATCTTAAAAATAAAAGATCTTATCTTAAAAATAAAAGATTTTTATTTTGATACAGTCCCAGTAGTTTATTTTTGCTTTTGTTTCCTTTGCCTCAGGAGAGATATCCATAAATATGTTGCTAAGGCTAATGTCCAAGAGATTATTGCTTGCATTTTCTCATAGGAGTTTTATGGTTTCAGGTGTCACATTTAGGTCTTTAATCCATGTTGAGTTTTTGCGTATGGTGTAAGAAAGTGGTCCAATTTCATCCTTTTGCATGCATCTGTCCGGTTTTCCCAACACCATTTGTTGAAGAGACCGTCTTTTTTCCCACTGGAGATTCTTTCCTGCTTTGTCATAGATTAATTGACACATAAGCGTGGGTTTTTTTCTGGGCTCTCTACCCTGTTCCACTGATCGATGTGTCTATTTTTGTGCCAGTTAGCATAATATTTTTGAGACTTACATTGCTGTGTATATCCTTAGTTCATTCCTTTCATTGCTGACAGTTTTCCAATGTAAGGATATGATACGATTTGTGTATCAATCATCTGTTGATAGATATATATATATATATTTTCGTTATGACTACTATAAATAAAGCTAGTAGGAACTTTGGCACAAGTCTTTTTTTACACATGTATTTTTATTTCTCTTGGATAAATACCTAAGGGTGGAATTGCCAGGTTGTATGCTAAACATATGTTTACTTTATAAGAAAAGGATTATTTTTTTCTAAATGGTTTACAATTTTATATTTCCAATTGCAATATATGAGAGTTGTGGTTGCTTCACATCATTGCCAACACAGATTATTGGTCTTTTTAGTTTAAGCCATTCTTTTGGGTATGGGGAGGTATCTAATTGTGGTTTTAATTTGCATTTCTGTGATAACTAGTGATATTGAACATATTTTCCTGTGCTTATTGGCATTTATTTTATGAAGTGTCTGCTTAAATCTTTGGGGGGTTACTTGTCTTCCTATCATTGAGTTGTAAGAGTTTTGTTTGCATTGGACAGTCGTCTGTTGCCAGAGATGTGTATTGTATTTTCTCCCAGTCTGTTGCTCGGGTTTTCATCGTCTATTGGTTTTGTATCATTGAGTTGTAAGAGTTTTGTTTGCATTGGACAGTCGTCTGTTGCCAGAGATGTGTATTGTATTTTCTCCCAGTCTGTTGCTCGGGTTTTCATCGTCTATTGGTATTTCGAAACGGTGTCCTATCTATGAAATCTTTGTCCCGAAGATGAAAGGATTTTCTCTTATGTGTTCTTTCTAGGATGTCTACAGTCTTAACTTTGATGTTTAGGTCTCTGATCCATTTTGAGTCGATTTGTGTGTGTGGTGTGAGGTATGGGTCAAAGCTCATTTTTTCAAAGTGGACGTCCAACTGCTCCAGCATCATTTGGGAAAATTATTCTCCACCCCTACCTGATTACATTAGCACCTCTGCTGAAAGTGAATTAATCATGTATGTAAGGGTCTGTTTCTGGATTTTCTTCTGTTCTAATGATCTATGGATCTATCCTTATACTAACAGCACACCGTTTTGATTACTGTGGCTTTTAAAAATGTTTATTTATTTTTGAGACAATGCAAGAGACAGAGTGCAAGCGGCGGAGGGGCAGACAGAGGGAGACACAGAATCCAAAGCGGGCTCCAGGCTCTGAGCCGTCAGCCCAGAGCTGGATGCGGGACTCGAACTCATGAACCGTGAGATCATGACCTGAGCTGAAGTCAGACGCTTAACCGACTAAGCCACTCAGGCGCCCCTGATTACTATGGCTTTAGAGCAAGTTCTGAAATCAGGTAAAATTCTTCAAAATTGATCTTCCTTTTCAAAATCGTTTTCATTATTTCCATATAAACTTTAGAATAAGTTTGTTAATTTCTGCAAGAAAATCCTGCTAGGATTTTGACTGGAATCATGGGATCACGTTGAATTTATAGGTTGATTTGGGGAAAACTGGTATCTTAATAGTATTGTCTTCTAATCTATGATCATAGTATATGTTCCTCCATTGTCTAGATCTCCTTTTTTTTTTTTTAAGTTAATTTGTTTTGAGAGAGAGAGTGCAAGTGGGGAAGCGCAGAGAGAGGGAGAGACAGAACCCCAAGTAGGTGCTGAGATGTCAGCGCAGAGTCCGATGCAGGGCTCAAACTCACCAACCGTGAAATCACGACCTGAGCTGAGACCAAGAGTCGGATGCTTAACCAACTGAGCCACCCAGATGCCCCAAGATCTCCTTTAATTCCTCTCAGCAATGCTTGTAGTTTTCAGTGTGCACGTCATACACATATTTTGTTAAATTTATCCCTGAGTATTTAATGCTTTTGGATGCTATTGTAATTGTATTGTTTTACCTAAAATTTTTTCAACTGTTTATTGTATTATATGTAAGTGCCATTGATTTTTTTTAAATTTAAATTTTAGTTAGCCAACAAACAGTGAAATATTGGTTTTAGGAGTAGAATTCAGTGATTCATCACATACACACCCAGTGCTCATCACAGCAAGTGCCCTCCTTAATACCCATCCCCCATCTAGCCCACCCCCTACCCACCCCCCAACTCTCTTCATCAACCCTCAGTTTGTTCTCTATCATTAAGAGTCTCTTGTGGTTTGTTTCCCTCTCTCCTTTCCCCCCTCCCCATATGTTCATCTGTTTTGTTTCTTAAATTCCACATGAGTGAAATCATATGGTATTTGTGTTTCTTTGATTGACTTATTTTGCTTAGCAGAATAAATTCTAGCTCCATCCATGTCTTTGCAAATGGCAAGATTTCATCCTTTTTGATGACTGAGTATTCTGTTGTATATGTATATATATAATATGTATATGTATATGTATGTATACATACAATATATATACTATATATATATATTCCATTGTGTGTGTATATAAATATATATACACAATGTTTGTATATATATTTATCTATCTATATTTTTCTATATATCTTCTTTATCCATTCATCAGTTGATGAACTTTTGGGCTCTCTCCATAGTTTGGCTATTGTTAATAATGCTGCTATCAACAGTGGGGTGAATGTGCCCCATCGAATCTGTATTTTTATATCCTTTGGGTGAATACCTAATAGTGCAACTGCTGGGTCATAGGGTAGCTCTATTTTTAGTTTTTTGAGGAACCTCCATACTGTTCTCTGGAGTGGCTGCACCAGTTTGCATTCCCACCAGCAGTGCAAGAGGGTTCTCCTTTCCCCACATCCTTGCCAACAACTGTTGTTTCTTGTGTTGGCCATCTGGATGTCTTCTTTGGAAAAGTGTCTATTCATGTCTTCTGCTCATTTATTAACTGGGTTGGTTTTTTGGGTGTTGAGTTTGATAAGTTCTAGCTTTTGAATACTAACCCTTCATCAGATGTCATTTGCAAATATCTTCTCCCATTCTGCAGGTGCCTTTTAGTTTTGTTGATTGTTTCCTTCACCGTGCAGAAGCTTTTTATCTTGATGAGGTCCCAATAGTTCATGTTTACTTTTGTTTCCCTTGCCTTCGGTGATGTATCTGGTAAGAAGTTGCTGCTGCCGAGGTCAAAGATGTTGTTGCCTGTGTTCTCCTCTAGGATTGTGATGGTTTCCTGTCTCACATTTAGGTCTTTCACTCATTTTGAAGTTATTTTTGTGTATGGTGTAAGAAAGTGATCTGGTTTCATTTTTCTGCGTGTTGCTGTCCAGTTTTCCCAACACCATTTGTTGAAGAGACTGTCTTTTTTCCATCGGATATTCTTTCCTGCTTTGTCAAAGATTAGTTGGCCATATGGCTGTGGGTCCATATCTGGGTTTTCTATTCTGTTCCATTGATCTGTGTCTGTCTTTGTGCCAGTATCATGTTGTCTTGATGACTACAGCTTTGTAATATAGCTTGAAATCCAGAATCACAATGCCTCCAATTTTGTTTTTCTTTTTCAGGATTGCTTTGGCTATTCAGGGCCTTTTGTGTTTCCATACAAATTTTAGAATTGTTTGTTCTGGCTCTGTGAAGAATGCTGGTGGTAGTTTGACAGGGATGGTAAATGGCATTGATTTGTGTACATTAACTTTGTTTCCTATGCCCTTCCTAAATATTTTCATTGGTTCTAGTAGTAGTATCTTTTGTAGATCTCTTAGGATATTCTGTGTACATGATGGTGCTGTCTGCAAATAAAGATAGTTTACTTCTTTCTTTTCAAGCTGCATCCCCTTTATTTTTATTATTGTCTACTTCTGCTTTACTGCACTGGCTAGAACCTCCAGCACAATGTTGAATAGAAGCATGGAAGTAGACGTTCTTGCCTTGTTCCTATTCTTCGGAAAAAGAGCTGAGTTTTCCACCATTAACTAAAATGTCAGCTATAGGTTTTTCATATGTGCCCTTAATCATGTTAAGGAAATCCCTTTTCTATTTCTGGCTCACTGAAAATTTTATAATAAATAGCTCTTAAATTTTGTCAAATTCCTTTCTGCATCTATTGAGATAATTACATGGTTTTTCTCCTTTATTCTCTTAACATGATTAATTACATTGATTCATTTTTGAGTGTTAAGCTAACTGTGCCTTTCTTGGATAAAGCCCAAGTGGTCAAGGAGTATTGCCCTTTTTCTATACTGCTAGATTTGATTTGCTAATATGGTGAAGGATTTTGGCATCTATGGTCACGAGGCATATTGGTCAGCAGTTTGCTCTTTGTGCGATGTCTTTTTTTAGTATCAAGGTAATTCTGGCCTCATAAGAAGAGAAATATTCACTCTTATCTTTCCTGAAAGCATGTGTAAAGGATGGAACTACTGTCTTAAATGTTTGATAGATTTTACTAGTGAAGTCATATAGCATTGGGAAGGTTTTTATTACAAATTCAACTTTTTTAATAGATAAAAAGCTTTCAAATTGTCTCATATTTTATCAGTTTTGGTAATTTGTATCTTCCAAGAAATTTGAGTTCTCAAATTTATGGAGATAAAGTTGTTAATTTCATTCCTCTGTTATTCTTTTAATGTCTGCAGAGTTAAGGCTGATGAGCCCTTTTTCATTCTTGATATTGCTGCTTTTTAAAATTTTTTAATGAGTCTCACTAGGGATTTATCAGTTTTTTTAAAATAAAGTTTTTAAAAAGTTTATTTATTTTGAGAGAGAGAGAGAGACAGAGAGAGAGAACGTGTGGGGGGAGGGACTGACAGAGAGGGGGACAGAGGACCTGAAGCAGGCTCTATGCTGACAGCAGAGAGCCTGATGTGGGGCTTGAACTCACGAACCGTGAGAGAGTGGCCTGAGCTGAAACTGGACACTTAACTGACTGAGCCACCTAGGTGCCCCAGGTCTATCAGCTTGATTCATCTTTTCAAAAATCCTGCTTTGGGTTTCTTTGATTTCCTCTATGTTTCTGTTTTCTATTATGCTGATATCTGCACCTCCTTTCTTCTACTTACTAAAGGCTTAAGTTGCTTTTATTTTTCTAGCCTTTGAAAGTGGAAGCTTAGAAGCTTTGATCATTTATTGTTGACTTTCTTATTTTCTAATATAAGTATTTAGTGTTGCACATTTCTGAGTACATCAGCTGCGTCTCACATGTATTTTCAAAATATTTTATTTTGGGGCGCCTGCGTGGCTCAGTCGGTTAAGCGTCCAACTTTGGCTCAGGTCATGATCTCGTGGTTCATGGGTTTGAGTCCCGCGTCGGGCTCTGGGCTGAAAGATCAGAGCCTGGAGCCTGTTTCGGATTCTGTGTCTCCCTCTCTCTGCCCCTCCCCTGTTCACTCTCTGTCTCTGTCTCTCTCAAAAATAAATAAACATTAAAGAAAAATTTTTTTAAACAAAAAAAATTAAAAACAATATTTTATTTTAATTTATTCTTTTTAGTAGTCTGTACGCCCAACACGGGGCTCAGCCTCACAACTCCAAGAGTCACATGCTCCACTAACTGAGCCAGCCAGGAGCCCCGACCTCAAAACATTTTCTAATATCCCTTGTGACCTTTCTCTTTGACCCATGTGTTATTTAGAAATATACGCCTCATTTTCCAAATATTTGGAAACCCCCATATATATATATTTTTGTTCTTAATTTAGTTCCACTATTTTATAGAACACATTCACTGTGATTTCAGTTCTTCTAAGTTTCTTGAGACCTGTATTACGGCCAAGACTTGTATCCTGACGCACGCTTCACTGTGCACTTAAAGAGCGCCCTGTTCTGTTGTCGGTGGTGGGTAACGTTATCTAGGTCTACACACTTTCTGATTTTCCCTGTACTTGTTCTTGTCAATTATTGAGAAAGTAGTGTTGAAATCTCCAGCTCTATTTGTGGTTTGTCTGTTTTTCCTTTCAGTTCTGTCAGGCTCGCTTCATGTATTTGAAGCTTTCTTCTTAGGCACACTCTACATGGGACTGATTTTTCTCTGTGACATGTCCCTCTCTGTGTCTAGTAATATTCCTTGTCTTGATATTGATAGAGCCGTGCAGATTTTCATCTGATTAGTTTTGGTCTCCCAGTTGTTTTTTTTTTTTTTTAATTTAATTTTTATAAGTTCATTTATTTATTTTGAGAAAGCAAGAGAGAGAGTATGAGTGGGGGAGGGGCAGACAGAGAGAGAGGGAGAGAGAATCCCAAGCCGACTCCACACTATCAGCACAGAGCCCGATGCAGGGCTCCATCCCATGAACTGTGAGATCATGACTTGAGCCCAAACTGAGAGTCGGACGGTTAACCGACTGAGCTGCCCAGGAGCCCCTCGGTCTCCCAGTTTATAATGTAAGTTCCACCCACTGGAGAACCACACACTACATCTCCCATCACCAAGTCCAGGTTTGGGGAGAGTTCAGGACCTTTGTGAAGGGCAAGTTTCTCTGCCTCCACATTGTTGTGCTTAGATACAATGACAGGAATAACATCACCTGCATGATGTCACCTTGCATCCCAGGACAAGAAAAGTATAAAATTTCACAAGTTGCATTTACCTGCTGAAGTGGCCACTAACAAGCAGAGACAGAGCAGATGTTCCATAAACGAACACATTAGAGCTTGAAAGAATTTTTGAGAGGTTGGTTTATGTATTAGTTTCCTATGGCTGCTATAACAAATTACCACAAATTTGGTAGCTTAAAAAAAGGTATGTTGGGGCGCCTGGGTGGCTCAGTCAGTTAAGCGTCCAGCTTCGGCTCAGGTTATGAGCTCGCGGTTTGTGAGTTTGAGCCCCACATCGGGCTCTGTGCTAGAAGCTCGGAGCCTGGAGCCTGCTTCAGATTCTGTGTCTCCCTCTCTCTCTGCCCCTCCCCCACTGTCTCTCTCTCTCTCTCTCTCAAAAATAAACATTAAAAAATTGTTTTTAAAAAGGTGTGTTTATTCCCTCATATTTCTGGAGATCGGAAGTTTGAAATCCCTATCATTGAGCCCAAATCCAGAGGTCAGCAGGCCCCACTTCTCCTGATTCTCTAGGGGGAGACTCTATTCTTTGCTTCTTCCAGCTTCTGGTGGCTGCTGGCATTTCTTGGCTTGTGGCCACCTCACTCCCATCTCGACCCTGCAGTCACATGGCCTCTCTATGTGTCCTCCCTCCACCTCCCTCTTATTAGGGTGCTGTGGTGGTATTTATAGAGCCTGCTCCGATAATTCAGAATAATCTTCTCAACTCAGAATCATTAACTTAATCATGCTGCCAAGATCCTTTTTCCATATAAGGTAACATTTACAGGTTCTAGGGATTTTGTGGGCCAAACATATGAGCCATAAAATATTGAAGATGTGTATACAATGAGACCCAAATTTTGAAAACAAAACACAAAAATATGAAGTTATAGGAATCAAAAGTGTGTGCACGAGAGACAGAGAGAACAAATGAATAGGAGTGGCTCTCTGGACAGCCTGAGGAAGACAAAGCTACGTGGAAACAGAGCTTTGGATGTTGGATGAGGAACAAAGTGCGACAGAGACATACCTTTGGCCCACTAGCAACAGATGGGCAGAGTCACGGTGGGTACCCAGGGGCCAGGGCATGCAAAAGGTCAGAGGTTCTCCAACTTAATGAAGCCAAATCTAGATTCCTGTTCAGCTGGCGAGAAATGGAAAAATGGAATTATACAAAAAAAAATCATTTGTATAAAAATGATGTAAGTGTGATTTTACCTAAATCTTTCATTGGACCCATGCTTGACTTGGCCATCTATGCTGGAGGCCACCTCTAGGCAGCTGAGAGGTAGGGGTGCAGTCGTAATCAGGCCTCGAAACGCCCTGGCAGAGACTGAGCAGAGGGTTGAGGAGGAAAGGCCCTGTGCTCAGGAGCACAGGACGCTCACAACGAGAAAGGAAGCAGGGCAGATAAATCGAAATCTCACGAGGAAAAGGAGGTTGGAGAGCCTCACTGGCTCCAGCAGGGGGTGCTGGGACAGGCCTGCAGCCTAGACCCCACAGCATGGCCAGCAAAGGCAGGCAGCACCCAGCCCAGGAGCAGAGGGAGATCAGTCTGGCCCTGGAAAGCAATGAACTCCAGCACGGGCATTTCGAGATACACCAAGGCCCCTTCTAAGTTGACACCTGGTCGTGCTTCTTTTGAACTGTGGCCCAGACACGTGGCCTGTGTCCAGTGAGGGGTCTCTGGGAGCCGATGGTAATTGTAGGTGGCCCCCAAGCTGAAGCTTTCCAAAGGACAGGGAATGGCCTGTGACAAAGAACCTGAGAGCTTCAGAATCATCGAAGGAGCATCTGAAGTTTCTCCACCTCCACCTCCAGACCCCCTGAGCCAGACTGTCTGGGTCAAGGTGTTTCAAATGTTGCCCTAGCACAGTTCGTGACCTGCTGGAAGCCACAGACACGGAGGGCCCAGGGTCTCAGGCTCCATTGCTTTTTTGCTTCCTTGGGGAAAGAGAAATATCTCCAAGCTGGAAAGAGCCCAGCAAGCACCCGGAAGACAGAAGTGAAACCTGGGGCGGGTGAGGCACTGAGCAGGGGAGGCAGCTGTGATGCGTCACTTCTGTCTCAGGTCTGTGAGAACATGCACGAGAGGATGACACAGCTCTCGTCTCAGTGACCGTGACTGGAGAGCGCAGGAAGAGCAGGAGAGGGGCTGGGAGACCAGAGGCACCCTACTTTGCAGAGGTGGGCTTCTCTCAGGACTGTGGTTATGGGATGGGTGCCGGCAGAACAGACGGGGACGGGGGACGATGACGGTCCTCACTCCGTTTCCCGCTAGCAAGCCAGTCTGCCTTCCTGAGACAACGCTCCCTTGATCGTGCGGGCTTTGCCGGCTGCAGAGCGTGGACCTGTTCCATGTTCTGGGACTCAGGAGCAGCTTCAACCACAGGAAACGTCTCTTTCCCGGGGGCTTGAAAGCACTTCTTGGCCTAGGTGCTCTCTTGGTGTTTGTGGAAGTACGCTTCTTTCTTTTCCTTGTTTCCTCTAGAAGGTTATTGGTCTTTCGGGCTTTCAGCCTTCTCTTGGATCCCTTTAGGTAATTTATATGTTCATAGAAAATCATTCATGTTATTAAAACAATAAATTAAGTGGCAGAGAGTTGTAAATGATGACCTCTTATTGCAAAAGATGGTCTTTGGAAAAGACTGATTAAGAAAATGTTCCAGCAGATGAAGGAAAAAACTTCAAAGTATTCAAGGACAGCCATCTCTAACATAGAATTCTATCTCCAGCCAAATTATCAACCAAATGTGAGACATTTTCAGACATGTGTGGCCTCTTAAAATTAACCTATCTACCATTTTGAGGGAGCCATATGAGAATATGCTCCCCTAAGACAATGGAGTAACCCAGAAAAGGGAAGCAGGGAATGGAGATCCAAAAAAGGGGACCCCGATGACGGTGAGGAGAAGCCCCAGGTTCTCAGATGTGCACCAGGCAGAGAGAGCAATCAGTCCAGACTGGAGCAGGTGGAAGACTACAGAAAGGACTTCTTGGGGAAACTGAACTTGACAGACCATCTAAAGGGTGTGAAGAGCTTGCCAAACAAAGATCTTCAGACGAAACTCTTGGAAGAAGTGTTCCAGTAACAACAACAACAAAAACAACACCCCCAGGAGTTGTTGTGAGATATATGGGAAGTGAGAGGAATATCATATTTCGGCAAAATACATCGTTGGCTATTTTTTCAAAAAAGCTTAGATCAAATAAAGGAGAAACGCAACTGCACAGGACAAAAACTGTAGACAATATTAACACAGCAGTAGAGTGGGAAGCAGAGATTAAAGGGACAGAAGGACATGCTAAATTACACGTTTTCTCAGAAGGAAGATACAAATATTGATTTATAAGTAATCAAAAGAAAAAGCAAAAGAATATGACTGTTTACACTGGCACCTAAAACAGTGACTAGAATGCAGTAAACATTCAATAAGGATTTACCGAGCAAATGAATGAAGAATAGGTATGATTCTTTTTTTTTTAATGTCTACTTATTTTTGAGAGAGAGAGACAGACAGAGCGTGAGCAGAGGAGGGGCAGAGGGAGAGAGGGAGGGAGACACAGAATCTGAAGTAGGATCCAGGCTCTGAGCTGTCAGCACAGAGCTTGATGCGAGGCTCGAACTTGCAGACCCATGAGGTCATGACGTGAGCCAAAATTGGACTCTTAGCTTACTGAGCCACCCAGGTGCTCCAGAAGAGGTATGATTCTTAAGGGCAAAAAGCATAAGAGCAAATTTTAAGTATGCTGGAGAGTTCTCCACTTACAGAGAAAGTTGTAAGCATGTTGTGCATCAACTTTCCCATGTAGAACAGCTATAAACATTGGAGAAAATATTAAAAAGCACCTAATTGAAGGCAAGAGAGAGCAGTAAGGAAAAATCCCAAGGCAGTAAGAAGTTGAAAGGCCATGACTGCAGAGAGAGGGAAGTGCAGAAATATAAGCCTGATGTTTGATATCGCATTCTCCCTTGAGGAATCTGCTGGTTTTCAAATGATGGTCGAAAAGCTGAGGACAGCTTTCAGAAGTCTATGGGACCAGAGAATAAGTTGAAGTTCAGGGCTTATCAAGAAAGAGGATCCTTGCTAGTCTAGGGGAAAAGATGATCCAGAAATTTACTGGCTTTCACAAAAATTGAGGCCCATATTCCCAGTGGACAACCGTTGGCTGGATGAAGGTAGTCTGCCCCTGTCTAATTGCCAAGAGCAAAAGCAAATCATCTTTTGAGGAAGATAACACTATTCATAGCTACAGGTGACTTTGCGTGTTCATTCACACTATTCAACAGAAAATTGCCTGGCATTCCGTGAAACAAGATAAAATGACCAAAAACCAGGAGAGAAACAAAAGAAATAGATCTATGGGAGACAGAGATATGGTGATTTTCAGTTACAGACATTAGAATAGTTGTGATTAATATGTTCATGATATTAGATGACAAGTTGAAAATTTGAGTAAAGAACTGAAAACTGTAAAAAATAATGAAATGGAAAGTTGTGGGTCTGAAAAATCCAACAAATAACATTAAGAACTCAAAAGTTTACTCAAATAGGATTTAGCTTAAATAGCCTATTAGTCATACCTGTTGAGAAGATGATTGAATGGAGGACAGACACCAGAATTAAAGATTAGACAAAATATCTAGCCTGAGGTACGTAGAGAAAAAACATGGAAAATACAGAAAAGAGCAAAAGAGGTACATGGAACATGGTGAAAAGTTCTAACATAGCTATTGTATAACCACAGTCCCAGAAGGAGAGAAGGAAGCAATATTTAAAGGGATAATGACTGAGAAGTTTCCAAAGTTGATGAAAGACATCAAACCATTGATAAAAGGAATACTAAAAACCATGAACAAGACAAATAGAAAGAAGACCACAGGTAAACATAACATAAAATGGCTGAAAACCAAAGACAAAGAGAAATTTTTACATATAGTTACAAAAAATTGATTACTTTCAAAGAAGCAACAGTATAACTAACAGTGACTTCTTAACAGAAATAATGGGAAATAGAAAAAAATGGAATGAAGTTATCAACATGCTAAAAATAAACCTGCCCAACTAGAAATATATATTCAACAAAAATATTCCTCAAAAGTAAAGGTAAAATAAAAACATTTCAGACAAACAAAAAGTAAGAAATTTGTTACCTGAATACCTGCACTATTAGAAATGCTAAAGACAGAAGAAAAAGAACTCCATATGGAAACACAGAGATGAAGGAGGGAATAAAAAGCAATGGAAAGAGTATCAGTTAAGTTAAAATGAACACTGACAGTCTAAAACCATATCATAATGTTGTGTATCCTTCAAGGTATAGTAGAATTAAAATATAGTACAACCATAGTATAAAAGGCAGGAGGGGGAGTTAAACTGTTATAGTCTTAGAAGTGGTCAAAGTACAACTTTTGCACTAGATTTTTGTCAGTGAAGTACTCTCTAGAGTAGTTTCTAAAAGAATAGTGAAAGAATATATAACTAACAAGGTGATAGGGAAATGGAATAACAAAAATACTTAATCAAAAAAAAAAAAAGGCAAGAAAGGAGAGAAAAAGAAACACAGAATAAGTGAGAAAATAGAAAACAATGCTAAAAGGAACAATTTATACAAAATAAATCAGTAATTACTTATATGTAAATGGACAAAATATTCCAACGAAAAGACAAAGATTGTCAGACTGGATTACGTTCGTAAAACACTGCCTATAAAAGATATACTATACATATAAACACACAGAAAGGTTGATAGTAAAAAGATGGGGAAAATACATGACGAAGATACTAACCAAAGAATATCAGACAGAGAAGACCTTAAGATAAGACACATTGCTAGAGCTGAAGAACATTTCACAATGATAGATCACTGATTATAAAAGACAATAGTGTTATCATCGTGTGGGGGTTAAATATATGTAGAATTGAAGTGAATAAGTAAAGAAAGTTGAAAGGTTTTGAGATCATAGCATTGTCTGGGAAGTGGAAGAAATACTGATATATGTTGGACTGCCAATGAGTCACTGATTCATGTTATAATGTAACCATTATGAGAATATTAAAAGACTGCAAAACCAAAAGCTAACAGAGGAAAAAAATGATTCTTCCAAAAGAAAAGAGAGAAGGAGAGAAAGGAGAGAAAATAGACGATAAAACAGGTAGGATAAACAAAAACAGTACCATAATACATATTAAGAAATACAAGTAATTGTGTTAAAGGTAAAAGACGGAATCTCTAATTAAAAGAATATAGGGGCGCCTGAGTGGCTCAGTCGGTTGAGTGTCTGACTTCAGCTCAGGTCATGATCTCACGGTTAGTGAGTTCAAGCCCCACACTGGGCTCGCTTGCTGCTGTCAGTGTGGAGCCTGCTTCAAATCCTCTCTCGTCCCCTCCCACTCTGGTGCTATCTCAAAAATAAAGTAACATTAAAAAAAAAAGAATATAATAGTCGAACTTGACAAAACCAAACTATATGCCACTTAAAGAAGACCCACTTTAAATATAAGGGCACAGAAAAATCAGAAGTACAGTACAGCTTGGGGAAAAGAACATGCAAACTCCAACCAAAAGGAAGTTGGTTTAGCTGCACTAATATTAGAAAAAATAGTTGCAAGTATATAATGCTTAATAATATAGCTTCAAAAATATGGAACAAAAATGGACAGAACCAAAAGGAGAAATAGACAAACCTATAATAATAACAGGAGACTGTGGGCATCTGGGGGGCTTAGCCGGTGAAGTGTCTGACTTCAGCCCAGGTCATGATCTCACAGTTTGTGGGTTCGAGGCCTGTGTCGGGCCCTGTGCTGACAGCTCAGAGCCTGGAGCCTGCTTCGGATTCTGTGTCTTCCTCTCTCACTGCCCCTCTCCTGCTCATGCTCTGTCTCTCAAAAATGAATAAACGTTAATAAAAAAATAAAATAATAGGAGACTGTAATTCAACTCTCTACTAGCTAACAGAACAACCACACAAATATCAAGAAGGACACAGAAGATGTGAGCAACGCGTCTGCAGACTATGCAGAATACTGTAGCCAAGAGTGGGAGCATATACATCCTTGTCAAATGCACAAGGGCAAAACAGACCTCATGCTCGTCTGTAAAGCCACTGAAAACACATTTCAAAGGATCCAAATCCTCCAGAGAATGTCCTTTGACTGTGATGGAATTAAGCTAAAAATTATCATCAGCAACAACAACAAAAACTAGGATATGTTCATGTATTTGGAAATCAAGCATTATACTTCTATTTTTTATTTATTATTATTTTTTAAATGTTTATTTATTTTTGAGAAAGAGAGAGACAGAGCGTGAGCAGGGGAGGGCACAGAGAGAGGAAGATACAGAATGTGAAGCAGGCTCCAGGCTCTGAGCCATCAGCACAGAGCCCAACGTGGGGCTTGAACTCAAGAGCTATGAGATCATGACCTGAGCCAAAGCTGGATGCTTAACTAACTGAGCCACCCAGGCACCCACTTGTAAATGGGACTTGGGTCATAGAAGAAATCACAATTAGAAAATATCTTCACCTGGATGATTGTGAAAACAGACATATCAAAATTTATGAGATGCAGTGAAGTCATGCTTAGAGAGAAAATTATAGCCTTATATCCATACTAGGAATGAAGAAAGGCTGGAAATCAGTGCTCTAAATACTCATCACCAATAGTTGGAAAAAGAAAGAACAACATGATAAATCCAAAGAAAGTTGAAAGAAAAGATAATAAAGATAAGAGAGGACATTAATACAGTGGAAAATAAACATATAATAAAGAGATTTAACAATTACATAATTGTTTTTTTTGAAAAGATTAATCAAATCAATAAGTCTCTAGAAAGCCTGAATAAGAGTGAAAATGAGAAGGCACAAATTATCAATACCAGGAATGAAGAGGGAGTATCATTACAGACTCGAAGTCATTAAGATAATAAAAAGAGAATAATATGAGCAACTTCGTGCCAATACATTTGGAAATATAGACAAAATGGGCAAATTCATTGTAAAACACAATATACTGAAACTAATACAAAGAGGAGCAGTCATATATCTATTAATCCCACACCAAAAAAATCACAGTCCTGATTCACTGATGATTTCCTCCAAACATCTGAGGAAGAAACAATACCACTTTATTATTATTATTATTATTATTATTATTATTACTATTACTATTACTATTATTATTATTATTATTATTAATTGTTTTGAGAGAGAGAGAGGGCACAAGCAGGGGTGGCACCCCAGAAACAAGACCACTTTTATATAAACTCTTCCAGAGAATGAAACAGAAGAAATATTTCCTAACTCAAAAATCTGACAAGGGAATTAAAAGAAAGAAAAGTTATGGTCAGACTGCTTGCAAAACTTAGGTGCAGAATCTTAAACAGCAGAAGAAAACATGATCTGTCCAACTGAAAATAGGAAAGAAAACACAGTCCATTGAAAACATGACATAAGAAAACAAAAGGCTTAATATATCAGTAATTATGACAGATGTATGTGAGCTAATTCACCAATTAAGAGAAAGGGACTCATAGATTGAATTTTAAAATGTTAACATTATGCACAAAAAGACAAAGAAAGGTGAGAATAAAATAACAGGGGTGCCTGGGTGGCTCAGTCAGTTAAGTGTTCAACTTTTGATTTCAGCTCAGGTCATGATCTCACCTTTGAGTGAGTTCGAGCCCGGAGTTGGGCTTCATGCTGGGCTTGGAGCCTGCTTAGGATTCTCTCTCTCCCTCTTCCTCTGCCCCTCCCCTGCTCACGTACCCCCCCCCCCCACCCCACAAAAGAAGGAACAGTTAAAGATATCCAAGACAAACGTGCTCCAAAAGAAATCTCCACATTGATCTAAATTTAAACCAAGAAAAAGTCATAAAGGACAAAGAAAGAGATTATATTCTGTTGAAAGTAAAACAAAAAATATATAGCCATCATAAACATCTAAACACCTAACAAACAATTCAGCCTCAGAACCTCTCAAGGAAACTTACAAAACCACAGGGAGAAAACAGATCGGCAATTATAATGGGAGATTCTGATGTGCTCCTTTCAGAAATGTGTAGATCAGGCAACCAAGCAATCAGACAAAACGCACTGAAGTGGAAGATCCAGACACAGCGGCCAACAAGCCCGGGCTGCCAGGTGCGTAAAGAACTCCACGGCCAACAGAGAAAGGATACACGCTTGGTCAAAAATGAAGCCTCATTAAATACTGAGGGATTTTATTACACAGATTATACTCGTGACTATTCTAAAATACACTTAGAAAATAGTAAGAAGAGGATGAGAAATGGCATTTTAATTTTCTTACTCTTTTCTTCTTCCTTGATTTTAAAAATTTCTGCCTTTTATAAATTATCTTTATTGAATTATCTTTTTTTGTGTGTGTAGTGGATTTGTTGTTCTTTTTCCAACTTATTGTGCTGAATACCTACCTGTTTTTAATGAGTTCTATTTTCTGATGAATGTATTTAGTCCTAAACTTCCCTCTCAGGACCTCTTGCTGCGTCCCACAAATGGTCACATGTTGTGTTTTTTATTGTTAATTTCTAAACATTCCTTAATTTTCTTTCTTTCTTTTTTAACATGGGGGTTTTTGATAGTATATTATTTTATTTACAATCTTATCAAGGGGCCTTTCCAAGACTGATGATGGCAGTGTTGTTCACTGCAAGAATGATCATCTCAACCCTTAGGAACTGAAGCTACAAAATGAATGCAGATCCCTACTTAACACCATAAGCTAAGTAAATTCCATAGGGATCAAACATTTCAATATGGCAAATTAAGTCCTAAAAGACAGAAAAACATAGGTGACTATTTATATGACTTGGGAGCAGGAAACAGTTTTTAAAAGATAGTATCAAAGAGAAGCACTACAAGGACTAATAGTATAAAATTAAAAATGTTTGAACATTAAAAAGAGTTAACATAATTAAGGGCCAATAAAAAACTGGGAGAAATATTTGTTTTGTAATTGCCAAAGGGCTAATAAATTTGTTATAGAAGTAGCTCCTGAAGAGTAATAAGAAAAAAAAAGAATATGTTGATATAAATGGGAAAATGATATGAGCAGGCGATTCATGGAAGAAATGATCAAGGAGCAAATGAAAATTCAGCTTTCATTGATAATTCAGCAATGCAATTAAGTGCATCAAGGGACTTTTTCACTCAGCAAACTGCTAGAGTTAAACAAAAATGAAATATGTGCTGTTGGCTGTTGGCATGGGTGCAGGGTGAGGGGCACTCCGAGAGACTTCTCATGGAGAATAAATTGTTATAACCTTTTTTGAAGGCATTTGGGAAATTGTTTAAATTAGTATATATGCATTCAGTAGAATCCCATCTGGTTATTTAAAATAATTTCGTAGAAGAATATTTAATTAAATGAAAATATGCCACAGAGGTCTTGGTAAATTTAAATTTATGCCAGATAGGTAAGCAAGGAGAGTAGCTGGAATGATCTGTGTGGTGATGGACCATGTTTAGCTTCACACAGAGGGAAACATACAAATATTTTAGATACGTATGTATACACAGGCTAGCACACACACACATGCATCTCCTTGTTCTGCTGGCTGAAAGGGCTTAGAAGCAAAGACACCATCGTAGCCAAGAGAATGCCTTCCACGCAGATCTTGGCTTCTAATACCATTTTCCCATAAGAGGAAACAAGGCTCCTCGAGAAATGGCTCATTCTAGGACTGGGGCAGGAAACAGGCAAGATGAGCCTGGAGCGTCTCGTGCCAGAGAGTGAGGAAGTTATAAACACACACACACACACACACACACACACACACACACACATGAGGTTAAGTCAAAGGGACACAGGAACCAACTGAAAGAGCTCCCAATGGCCGAGGCTGGAACAATTCAAGAATGAAAATAAAGTAGCTGAGTTATAACCCCAAGTAAAATAAATATCCACAAGTCCACTGATACAGTAAATGACTGGATAAATAAATAAGGGAGAGTAGATAGATCGCCTGTGCACAAGAATTCTAAATAATTTACGCGGATAATTCTCTCCTTTTTTTAAAAATTTTTTTTTAACATTTATTTATTTTTGAGACAGAGAGAGACAGAGCATGAATGGGGGAGGGGCAGAGAGAGAGGGAGACACAGAATCGGAAGCAGGCTCCAGGCTCTGAGCCATCAGCCCAGAGCCTGATGCGGGACTCAAACTCACGGACCGCAAGATCATGACCTGAGCTGAAGTCGGACGCTCAACCGACTGAGCCACCCAGGCGCCCCCGATAACTCTGTCCTTAAGAAGATGAAGCACAGCCCCCAACTCTGTGTGGACTGTGATTAGTGACTTGCTTTCAAAGGTACAGTGTGAAAAAGGGATAAAAGAACTTGACAGTCGAGAACCCCGAGAAACACCACCTTGGCCGGGAGACCATGGTCAACGTCACAGTACCTTCACAGCACGTACTCCTGAGATGATGTGATGAGAAGGACGCTTCACCTCTGTGGTCACCCTCCCCCAAAACCATGACCTCAGTCTAATCACAGGAAAAACATCAGACGAATCCTGAGAAACACTCTAGAAACACCTGACCGGCACTCTTCACACACATCAAGGTCATCAACAGCCAGAACGTCTGAGAACTGCCGCATTCTAGGGGAGCCTAGGGAGACAGGACCACTAGGTGTCATGGGGTGTCCCGGAGGGGGCCCCGGAACGGAAGGTGGGCGTTAGGGAAAAAACAAGGAAGTCTGAATAACGTATGCACTTCAGTTGATAATAACATATCAATATTGGATTCATTAATTGTGACCAATAATAGCGGGAGCGAGGCGTGGGATATAGGGGGGCTCTTTGTACTATCTTTGCTGCTTTTATGTAAATCTAAAACCAAAAACTTATTTAAGAAATACATAATTGTTGCAGGTTACAAAATAGCTTACATTTGAATCATAACTGTAGATAAACAGGTGGGAAAAACCCAGAGGCAGTCTAGTGGGCTTATGGCTCTTTGGTTCTCATTATTTTTGATATTTGGTATTTAAACTTGTCCTAACTAATGAAAATTCTGAAGAAAAATTAGGTCTTAAAAACCACCCCACAGTAAATACTGAAGAACTGGTTACTTTCTTACCAGCGACGTGACAGAGGATATAATGAAAGGGCTACACTCACAATAGCAATAAAAAAACCCCAAATACCTGCGGATACTTTTGAGAAGAAACGAGCCAGATCTTTATGAAGGAAGGAAGGAAGGATACATGGAAGGCGGGCCACCCTCCAGGACAGGAGGTGAGACAGGGACAGATGTCAACCTCCCATGCTGAGCTTACGTGCAAGGACATCCAAGTACCAGTGGGATTTGGGGGTGAAAACTTCATAACATGATTCTAAAGTTCACCTGAAGAACAGCTCAAATGAGAATAGTCGAGAGGATGTTAATGAGAGTGGGCAATGAGGAGATACGGGTTGTGCTGGGCACGAAAGGTCACACTGACACGGATGTAGGAACAGAAGTCAGAAGAAAACAGAAAGCTCCAGACAGTCTTCGATGTGGCATTCCAAATCTTTGTAGGGAAGTTATAGTTAAATGCCTACTTCACATCGTACACAAAAATACAGACAAATAACATGACACAAGATGTTGTGGAGGGATAAACATTTGTGGGAGCGGAAGGGAAAGCCTAGACGGTTACCTGTGGCTCATGGGCCTTGGCGGCATACGACAGGGGCAGGGCCATGGCTCACGGGCCTTGGCGTCCCACAGAGGTAAAGCTACAGGCACCGTGCAGACATTCCCAGACACTGCGCTCGGACTACCAGCTTGCCATGTTGGAAAAAATCAAAATTAGACCTTTGCTTTTACGCATCAAAAAATAACAGAGTCAGAGCCCGGATGGATAAAAGCCAAAACATGAAAAGAAAAAAAAAAAAAAAAAAGCAAATCTTAGGTACAGTTATAGAAAACAAAGGAGAACACAGGTTTCCGCAAATCGGAGAGTATTAATGCAAAGACACACACACAACCACCACAAGAAACGAATGACAAAGTAGCCTACATCATAACCCTAAACTCCTGTGAGATAAAAAGCATCATAAACATTTCAAGAGACAATTAAAAACTATACACTGGGCACATAAAGAAGAAATAAGGTAATGCCCAGAATATGTAAAGAACCTCTACAAGTCATTAAGAAAAAACAGAAAACTGGGGTCCCCTGGGTGGCTCAGTCGGCTGAGCGTCCAAGTCTTGATTTCGGCTCAGGTCATGATCTCATGGTTCGCGAGACAAAGTCCCGTGTTGGGCTGTGCTGAGTGTGGAGCGTGCTTGGGATTTTCTCTCTCCCTTTCTCTCTGCCCTTCTCCCACGTGTGCACGTTCTCTCTCTCTCTCTCTCTCTCTCTCTCTCTCTCTCTCAAATTAAAATAATAGAAGACTGGGCAGAGGATATTAACAGATAATTTCTAGAAGTGGAAATGAGAATGGCTAGTTCAATTAATCCTGTAAAATGCAAATAAAGATCACCTGGCCAACATGAAGTCTGACGATACTTGCTGATGACAAAGAGGGAAACGGCTAGAGCGCGCAGTGGGGCAGCTGCCTCAGAGGGGACCAAGGGGGGAACCCGCCATCGAGCCCCTGGAAGCAGAGACAGAGCCTCGGCCAGAGCTGGACTTCCTGGGGGTCTCCATGCTGGCCCAAAGCCCCAGCCCAAGGATGGGCCTTGGGACACACTTTCCAGGGAGGGGGCCCACAAGGGAGGCAGAGAACCAGTTTGACCTTGGAGAGAACCTGGTGCAGGCAGGAGGCAGCAGCCTCGGGCAGGGGCAGGGCCAGGCCATCCACTCCAGGCCCTGGATACGCTCAGATGCACGGAGCCACTGCATGTGTAGACAAAGAGCGTGGGATTTCTCATGTCCTCACAAAGAGCGACGGAGGCACTCATTTAAGTATATTTCCCTTAGTGGTTTTTTTTTTTTTTTTTTTGTAAAATATACGTAACTTAAAATGAATCATTATAACCATGCCTAAGTGTAGAATTCAGTAGCACTGAACATTCACGTCGTTGTGTAACCATCATATCAGTACAATTCATTCTCAAGAACCCTTGTATCATCCCGAACTGTATACCCATATTTCCATTCATTTTTTTTAACTTTTTAACAAAAATGTTGAGGGGCAGGGAGAGAGGGAGAGAGAGAGTCACAAGGTGCAGGCTGTGATCTCATCAGATTGTGACCTGAGCCGAAATCGACAGTCAGATGCTTAACTGACTGAACCACCCAGGCGCCTCGGTCATTTTAACTTTAACTATAAAATTGTTAGGGAGAGTAACTAATTCTTTTAACTTTTTTTTTTTTTTTTTTTTTTACTATTGAGATATCGTTACACGCCATAAATCTCACCCTTTTTAGGTACAAACTTCAGTGGTTTTTACTACCGTTCATACACACCCGGTCAACCATCACTACCGTCTAATTCCAGAACACGCGTGTCACTCCAGAAAGAAACCCCATCCCTGGAATCAGTCAGTCTCCCTTTCCTGCATGCCCCAGCCCCTGGCCACCAGTAGTCTACTTCTGTTTCCGCACACTTGCCCGTTCTGGGTATTTCGCACATGTAGACGGAATCATGCACTGCGCGGTCCTCTGTGACTGGCTTCTTTTGCTCAACGTGGTGCTCTTGAGGTTCATCCAAGCAGCGACCTGTGTCAGGACGTCACCCTGAGTGATATCCTGCTGGACGGACCACCACAGTTTGTTTACCCGCTCTGGCGATGGGCATTTGGGTGTTTCCACCCTCTGGCCGCTGTGTGTGAGGCTGCTGTAACCATGCACCTGCAAGTTCCCACATGGACAGATACTCTCATTTCTCTGGGGTGGAGACCTAGGAACAGAACTGCTAGACCACACGGTAACTTCATGAGTAACTCTTCTGAGGAGCTGCCGGACCGTTTTCCACAGTGGCTGACCCGTTTTCGCCACCAGCGACGTATGTATGGAAGTCACTTTTCTCGCAGGAAAGCTGAAGTCAAGATCTGTCCTTAAGCTCTTTACTCAAACTTCCTCTAGAAACCACTCCTGGAGCCCTTAGCAAAGAATTAAAACTCTCTGGACAGAGGCCCGTGCCGCCCCCGACCCTGATCCTAGCCATTCGGCCAGAGCGGCCCTGGTCGGGCCACGTGGGGAGGTCCAGTCGCCTGTGAGGCCGCGGGAGGAAGCAGGGCCCTGGTGGCAGATGGCATCCTCAGCTCGCGGACCACGGCCGCCCATTCGCACAGCTCCCACCCGACCTGCACCCCAGCCCTCCTCCTTGCCCCCGCGCCCCTCCACACGCTCACGCCCGCTCAGGGGAGGGGCGTGCCGGGGCTTCCAGGGAGACAGGGTCGGAAATGTGCACAAGCAGGGCACGCGCACACACGCGCACCGTCCCCTCCCTCCCAAGGGCAGTGAAAACAGCTATCGTCTCCTGAGAACCTGCCATGTCCCTGCCCCTTCCGGGCTCAGTCTCCTGAGCTCACCTGCTTGGCACCCCCCACCCCACCCCCTGCCGTGGGTGTGCCAGAGACTTTCAGGTTCCACAGGCTCAGGGCTGGGCTCTTGTTTCCTCCTGCTGCACCCTCTTCTGGCTGCCCCTCACCACCTGCTCGGGCCTGACTCACCCCACTTCCCCAGATCCCAAACCTTGTCAGTTCATTCCTGCAGCTCGGCCACCTCTCCCTGACTCTGGCCCGTCACCCTCACCCAGAGGATGCGATGACCCCTCTGCCCTAGAGCCTGCTCTCTGCTCAGCAGCCACAGCGAAAGCCAGTCCTTGGCTTCTAGTTAAACATGGCCGATTAGCCGTACACATCTCTGCTCCCTCCTGAGGTTCCACTAAAATAAAGCAAAGGAATTAAAATAAATCTACAAGAAAGAAGAGAACAGGAGACGGCTTCAGTAAGGGATTTCAGTTCTGCATGTTCATAAAGATAGGGAGGCACAGCCCAGGGCAGGGGAGAAGTGGGGCTGAACGCAGGGGTGTGAATTCAGCATTATGTATAGAATGGCCGAGCGCCCTCTCTCTGACTCCCCACCCATCACCCACCCCCCAGATACATTCAGTGTGAGTCTGGACAGGCATCTACACCCCGCCCCAGACAGATGAGGAGGAGGAGGAGGAGGAGGAGGAGGAAAGTGGATTCTCGAAAAAACAGATGACCCTACACAAGCGACCCCTGTCTGGGCATGTTCCTGGTGTGCTGTGCCCAAGGGCCTGATGTCGTGAAGAGAGGTCTGTAGGCCGAGAGCCTCTGCTCACTGAACTAGGGGCTCTGAGCAAACGTTCCCGGCCTCAGTCTGAACTGCAGACAGACAACCACGTTTGTGGGTCACCAGGGCCCCAGAAAACCCGAGTTCCAGGCCCCCCACGTCCCCAAAGCTGGTTCTGAGACCACTCTCCGACCTCCGAACCTGGCGGTGCGCTCGGTCCTGGGCTCCGGGGAGCGCCTGGGAGAAAGCGCATGGTGGCGGCACAGCTCACTCTGGCTGCACAAAGTCCTCCTCAGGCTTCATTTCTTCAGCCGAAGTCATCTTGGTGCATCTGCCTTTGTTTATGATGCTAACTAAAGAAACTCCAGAGTCTGGCCTTAAAAATGCAAGTCTTCGTAATTTAAAAAAAAGGGCGCCTGGGTGGCTCCGTCAGTTAAGCGTCCGACTTCGGCTCAGGTCAGGATCTCATGGTCCGTGAGTTCGAGCCCCACATCGGGTTCTGTGCTGACAGCTCGGGGCCTGGAGCCTGTTTCAGATTCTGTGTCTCCCTCTCTCTCTGACCCTCCCCCGTTCATGCTTTGTCTCTCTCTGTCTCAAAAATAAATAAACGTTAAAAAAAAAATAAAAAAAAAAAAAGGAGTCTAAGAAATAAATGATGCAGATGCTCCTTCTGCCCTGCAGCTGTGGAGGAAGAAACATCCTTCAAGACCCAGTTTGAAAACATCTTAAATGAAGAGCTCCACGCGAATACACCCCTGGCCTCCGGTGCAGGTGAAAACCAGAGCCAATATCCTTCCCTCCACCGTCGCTCCCAGTCCTCCCAGGGCGCTCGCAACGCTCCCAGGCTTCCTACGCATGGCCTGTCGGGTCGTCTCCAAGGGCCCTGTAATTGTGATAGGTCGTCTCGTGTGGCATTTGTTTTGCCGGCAATGATGCAGACACAGGCGTGTCTGCGTTGCCAGCCCAGTAGACACAAGGCTCGACTGCTGAATGAGAAAAAGACCATGGTCGTCCTCTGCCAGGACACCCAGCGCTGGCCAGCTAAAACCCGCAGCTTTGTCAGAAGATTAGAGAACAGATCATTCAAGAGCCTGTTTTTCATTTAAATTAGTAGCTCTTTTATCATAGATTAATTTATATCTATACGCGGGTCTCTATCTCTGGACCGCATTTTTTCTATTGATCTATTCCATTTTGTACTCATACCATAATGTTTTAGTAACTGTGGCTTTATAACATACTTTAATATCTGCTAGGACTGGATCTTCCTTACTGCTCATCTTTAGGTTTTTTTCACAGTTATTATGGATTATTTTTACATTATAAACTGCAAGTGACTTTGTCTAGTTCCTAAAAAAATCCTATGGTGTATTTACTAGGACACTTCTCTATGTCGTGCATGAATGCACGGAGAAGACATCTTTATAGAACTGAGATTTCCTATTTTCTTTTCTATTTTCATTTTATTCTTTTATCCAGATCTTGCACATTTTTTGTTGTTGTTGTTGTTGTTAGGCTTATCCTAGTCGCATCTTTCCCACTGCACCTGTTCCTCCATCGCATTTTGTAGCCGGTTGCTGTCTACCGGGAAGCTGCTCCTGGCGTCCACATGTGCCTGGTCGTCTCCAGGCCCTGGAGTGGAGGGTTTCTGAGGCAGGCAACCATGCCGTCTTCACAAAACAGTCCTTTGCCTTCTTCTCTCCAGTTGTTATGCTTCTCACTGCACAACCTCAACCAGATCAATCGGGGACGGTAGCAGCAACTGCAGCTGTCTTGTTCCTGGCTCTCACGGCAGGAGGGCGGGGGTGCTGGCTGAGTTTCGCTGGCTTGTGGCTGGTGAGTGTCGTCAGTCAGAGAAGGCCCAGAGGGGTCACATGGTGAGGCCGCATCCCAGCGAGATAAGGTGGAAGTTATTATAACAGTGGGTGTGGGCAGAAAAAAAGGCCTGAGCTGAGGTCACAGAGGGAAGAGGCCCTGAGGCACCCAAGGCCTGGCTGGGACCGGGGTGTGGGAAGGAGAAGGGGGGTGCAGGCCGGCCCCTGGAGGGATGGGGCCCCGGTGCGGACTGCAGACAGACTGCCACCAAGGACTGGAGTGGCTGGACTGGAGCTCGGCACTGAGGGGCACCCTGGCACAGCTACACCACCGTGTCCTGAGGCTCCCCCACTCCGGGCACCTGGAGAGGCCTCTGACAGCCTTGAGATGCTCTGCACTCCAGGGCCTGGTGCCTTCACTCTGTCTGACGTGTTGCCACCCTCCCTTCCCTGCTGTACGTTTTCTTGCCTGAGAGCTTCATGGAAGCCTTCCTGACCACAGACTAGGACAGGGCACTGCTCAGTGCCCTCTCTGCAACCTGTACTTCTCCTTTATGGTCTTCTAAAAATGTGACGAAATATTCAGCTGCGTTGCGTAAGGTCCATCTTCCCCACTGATGGCCTGTCTTCATGGCTGTATCAACATGACTGATGTTCACGTATTTGTTGAGTGGATGAATGGGATCATCTTGGAAGGTAGGCGTCCTTAGTCCCATTTTATAAATGAAAAAATCTCAGATCATACTTGTAGCCAAAGGCACAGCTGGACCTGGAGCCCAGGTGGACCGAGGGAAGGGAGGAGGGCGTCCTGGGTACATGTGGATGATGGGAAGGGGCCCTGGAAAAGCATCAGGAATACTTTCACCCAGAGGCAGAAGGTGCAGGGTCCCTGGTGCACCTGCTCTCTTGTCCCAAAAGGAGATGACTTAGCTGACTTCTGAGTTCAAAAGCAACAAGCCTGCTCAGCTCCAGCTCAGATGCAGGGCAACTTCTCCAGTATGGGGCTAGGTCCAATTTAGGAGCAGACGGGGAGGGGGGGTCCAGTCCGTCTGACCACACTGCAAGCCATGCCCTCCACTCCGGCTTCATCAGAACAACGCCGTTCTCCTGATGTCCTTCTCCATGGGTTTCTGCGTGGCATTTCCCATTTCTACCTCCCTGAATCCCCGTGCTGCCCTGTGTCCCGAGGGATTGGACTCCAGCATCCCCTAGCTTCACCCTGGCAGACCTCAGAAGGTGAGAAGTGAGTGTTCCTGCTCCTCTTGGGGGAGCTGCGGCCCTGACTGCATCTGTGACCTTGCAGAGTCCGTCTCTGCCTCCAGGAAGACTGCCTAGATCCGGGACCCGCTCCTCTAAGCCCGTCCACTGGGGCTGGTGCACAGCACTTCGCCCTGCCACATCTCTGCAAATGGTCTCCTCTTCAACTGAAAATCACAGTAGAGGCCCCACCAGTACAAGGCTCAGGAAGAGGAGGTGGGCATTTACTTCCTAAAACCCGAAGGGTTAAAAGCCACGGCCCTAGAATTGAACTCTCTAGACATGGATCACGGTGCTTAGGCGGCAACCGTGTGACCTTGTCCGAGTTCCTTAAACCACCTTGGTCTCAGTTTATCCAAAAGATGGGGGAATGAGACGATCACAGGCTTTTGCTGGTATTAAATGAGATGTCTTTAAAACAATACAAGGCAAACAGTAAGACTCCCTGAGTGTTATTCTGGTTGTTAAAGGGACAGAAGCAGGGAAGAAAGAGGGACAGAAGGGAGGGCACGCGTGCACAGGTAGTCGGAACAAAAGTAAGTTCTGCCAATGTTTCTTCCAAATCTCTAGCTCTGGTATAAACTATTCATTGCATTACATGTATTGAAATCCATGAAAGTTTAAGAATACTCTTAAGGTAGTATTATCCTAATTCTTCCCTCCTAGGTTTCCCCCCGTAAGGCATGCCTTGTGACTCTCTGTGTGTTGCCCACACTCTGGAGCAGAGATGCCCCTGGTGGGGCCAGAGTTTTGTGGCTGACATTTGCCCTTCTGCCAGCAGTGCCCCCTCTGTATCCAGCACTAGTCTTCAGCCTCAAGGGGAAAGCAGTGAAAATGACCATGGTCATCAGGCACGCAGAGCCACTTTACTCTTTGACAAGAAGAAGTATTTAATAACCTGTTCCCACTGAAAGAGATGATTCTGCTCGTCAACAGGATATGGCTATCTTGCCGTGCTTATTAATCTACGTCACTACAGTGATGTTTTTGAGAATGTGTAACATTGGGAAGTTTTGAGGGCCGATAAGACACTGAATTATTTAAAAACTGCCAATGCTTGTAGGAATATTGGAAGGAATTGTGCCAGAGAACCAATCAACCTCTGAACAGAAGGGGCTGGAAGATCAGACAATACCATTTACCCAATGCCTGGGTCAGAAAAAAGAAAACAGAACTAATCATTTGAGAGGGGTCCTTTGCTTTCATTAATTGTTACAGCAGGGCTTTCTTATGGAAGCACTACACAGAATCCAGGAAGAAATAATACTGTGTGGTGATCAAATGTTTAACAGTCCGTGTATCTCAAAACCAATTCCATAAACTGTATCTTAAAAGAGTAATAATATGACATCTTAATTACATATTTACTGAACTTCATTTAGAAATAAATTTCCCTTTGGGAAAAGCAATGACTGTTTCAGTGACTGAATAAATAAAATGTAAAATGTATTTCTCTTTCCAGTTCTGTCAGTTTTTGCTATAAGCATTTTTTTAAAAAATTTTTTTTTCAACGTTTATTTCTTTTTGGGACAGAGAGAGACAGAGCATGAACGGGGGAGGTGCAGAGAGAGAGGGAGACACAGAATCAGAAACAGGCTCCAGGCTCTGAGCCATCAGCCCAGAGCCCGACGCGGGGCTCGAACTCCCGGACCGCGAGATCGTGACCTGGCTGAAGTCGGACGCTTAACCGACTGCGCCACCCAGGCGCCCCTGCTATAAGCATTTTAAAGTTCTCTTTTTGGGTACCCTCAGGTTTAGGATGGTTATATCTTCCTGATGAATTTGTCTTTTATCATCCCAAAATGTCCCTCTTTATTTCCAGGAATGCTCTTTGTTTTGCAGTTGAAACGTTCCATCTTGGTATTTTAGTTTTATTTACATTGGCATTTTGTTCTCTGCCAGTCTTTCTTGAATTCCTCTGGGTGAGTCACATGTTTTTGAACAGCCCATTCTGTCTCCTGCATGGACTCCTAGGTATTGCTTTAGAGGCTGCCCTGCCCTAGAAATTCTAGCAGGTGTCATACTGCCTTTCTCTACTACTCCGGTGCACGGGTGGTGTCAGGCCCTGGTAACAGCACAGTTCCGTGTGCGCCCCGTCCTGCCCGTTGTACTTTTTATGTCTTATATCCTCCTTCTATGTTGTAAACTTAAAAAAACTGTTAAGAGACTTTCCGAGAATTCAAAACCACATATAAATTGGATCTAGAACTACATAAGATAAACAAAATAAACGAGGCAAAATGAAGTGAAGCATATTTTTATATCTACCCTCACTGTCACGGGTGGTCTTCCTCCTGCCTGGGCTCCTGGCCCATGTGGTCTCCTTTCTCTTCACCCTGAAGAGCGGCTTCTGGCATTTCAAGCAGTGCAGCTCTATGGAGACACATTGGTTCAGAGTCTGTAAATCTGAAATGGTCTTTATTTTGCCTCGCTTTTTGGGAGATGTTTTTCTGGATATGGAAATCTAGATGGACATTTTCAGCATGGCAAGGATGTTATTCCATCGTCTTCTGGGCGCCCCTGTTTCTGGGAAAAGTCAGCCGTAATTCGTACTGATCTTTGTGTATCCTGTTTCTTCCTCTGCGGCTTTCAAGGTTTTCTCTTTATCTTTGGGAGTTTGGCTTTAATGTGCCTAATGGGTAGTTCTCTTTTTGTTTAACTTATTAAGGATTTGTTGAGCTTTCTGGATATGCAGATTGATATCTTCAATCAATTTTGGAAAATGTTACCTTCAAAAATTTTTTACTCCATTCTCTCTCTGTCCTCCTTGTGAGATACCAAATGTACACAGGTTAAAACATATTGTCCCACATAGCTTGGATTCTCTGGTTGGTTGGGTGGTTTTCACTTTTTTCTTCTTTGTATTTCATTTGGGACACTTCCTACCGGCCTGTCTTCAACTTGATGATTCTTTCCTATGCTGGGTCCAGTCTGCTCTGAAGCTATCTGATGGATTCTCGGTTTTGATGTTGTCTTTTTCATCTCTTACAATACTATTTGAGTCCTTTCTATAGTTTTCACATTTCTATTGAAAAATCTCTTAACACATATTGTCTACTTCTTCATTTAGATACTTTGGCATTTAAAGAATTTTTTTTTATTAGAGAGAGAGAGAGAGAGCGCGCATGTGCAAGTGGGAGAGAGGGACAGAGGTAGAGAGGGAGAGTCTTAAGAAGGTCCTATGCTCGGTGCAGTGCCTGACATGGGGCTTAATCTCACAATCATGAGATCATGACCTGAGCCAAAATCAGGAGTCAGACACTTAACTGACTGAGCCACCCAGGTGCCCCTTTACTTCTTAGCTCTTAAAAATTTTTATCATTTGCTAGACATTTTACATACAAGGACGGTAGAGACTGAAGCAAATATTTACATCCTGAAAAGGACACACCAATTTTTACATCAGGTCACTAGAGCTGAGAGCAAAGTCAATTTGAGCTGTGGGTTGGGCTGGGTCTGGGTTTTATTGCAACTTTGGTTTGATTCGGTTCACTATTGGCTTGAAACATTTTGAAAGTGGGATTAGAAATGTCCCTTCTATGGGGTATGGAGTCTGAGAACTGGCAAAATTGGCAGTATTTCTTTGGGCTTTACAGGTACACCGTCAGTGTTTCAGACCATAGGCGACCTTTCTCTGTGTTACAAACCTGCCTCCAGCTTTTTGGGTTGCTGGGAGCTTTGCTTTGTCTCGAGTCTCAGCCTAGCTTTCTACACTGCAGGAGAGCTCTCCTGTACCGGAATGCCTGCCAGGGGTGGTGGGCTCTCTCAGTATTCTGCCCTGACCTAGCCCTTGGCAGCTGCAGGTCTGGGACACCGTGGATTGACTCCTTTCAGTTGCCCTGCCTGCCCAACTTTGATATCTGCCCCTGGACGCTCTGTAAAGACTCATGGAAAAGAGTTGATAAGTGATAGGATCTGGAGCTGAGGCTCTTTAGAACTCTGTCACACCAGCCCACAACTAATTAAGCTCAGCTGATCTCTTCCTCCCTGCTGTAAGACAGTCCTCCTCCACTGCCACTCTACCAGTGATGGGAGAAGCAATGGGTTTCTTCTTTTCTGTGAAGGGCTCATCACTGGAGCTCTGTTCACTTAGTTGTATCCTCAGCTCTCTGGTAAATTTAGAAAAACTGATTTTGTAATTTATTTATCTTGGTTTTATTGTTAGGGTTAGAGCAATAGTCTCTTGTGGTTTTTTTTTTTTGTTTGTTTTGTTTTTGTTTTTTACATCTTAACTAAAAACTCATCCTTTAATGTTTTCATGAACTACAACCTAAAAAATAGCCCCACTAAGATAGGCACATGTTAGGACATCTAATCAGTATAGGATGAGGTATGCATCAGGAGAAAGGTGCAGAGGTCATGCTAACTCTTAAGGGGACGTGGCCTATAAACCTGGCTCCTCCATTATGTGGCAGTGTGACCCAGGACCCTAAACCACAAGGTTGCAAGAGGTTCTTCAGTACTGTTAGTGGCAACCCAACAGAGACCCCAAAGTTGTTCTTGGCCTTCCAGGCACAGAAAATCTCAGGTGGTCATGGAAAGTAGGTCCGGAGTGTCTGGAACATGCATATAATTCTCTGTGACACTAGTCTGCTTACTCAGAGATTACTGATGCCTAGTATAAACCATTAATGGAGCTGACAGAATTGAGATGTAATTTCATCTTTAACGGAGGCATACCTAAATCATGGCAAAACAAATGGCTGCACCTGTGCTGTGTGGCGAGCACGGGCCAAGCTATGTTCAGAGGCCTCCACAGACAAGGGCTAGTTCTGTTTGTGCAGCATGTCCATCGTGGGTCAGGAGAGGCTCTGCCCCATGTGATCCACATCCTGTGACTCAGGAGTATATCCCAGCCCATATCTGGCACAGCGGTGGCTCTCGTGGCAGAGGAGGAAGAGAATATGGAGAACCACGTGTTGGCTCTTAAGATTTATACCCATTGGTGACAAACACAACATCATTTCCATTCCCACGCCCCTGGCTGAAGCAAGTCAGTAGCCGAGACTGAGTCCACGGGCAAGGAAGCATACTCTCCCTCTAGGGAGGAAGACAAATAGTTTTTTGTTTTTTTTTTTTTAATTTTTTTTTTAAATTTTTTTTTTTTTAATTTAAAAAAAAAAATTTTTTTTTAAATTTTTTTTTCAACGTTTTTTATTTATTTTTGGGACAGAGAGAGACAGAGCATGAACGGGGGAGGGGCAGAGAGAGAGGAAGACACAGAATCGGAAACAGGCTCCAGGCTCTGAGCCATCAGCCCAGAGCCTGACGCGGGGCTCGAACTCCCGGACCGCGAGATCGTGACCTGGCTGAAGTTGGACGCTCAACCGACTGTGCCACCCAGGCGCCCCCAAATAGTTTTGAATAATAATACATTGTACCGCAGTCCACCCTCCTGGTCAGACATATTTGCTCTCTTCCCTGTTGCCAAGGGTGACCGTTCAAAGTCCCATCTGACAGGGCATCAGGGTTTTTGTGATCATCTTCAGATCCGGTCTTATGTGGCTCCTCTTGCTCTGCAGGCTGATGGGCTACCTGTCCCACCAGGTGTGTGATGTGCCACAGCCGGGAAGGGCAGGGTGACCACAATAAGTACACCCATCTAGATGAGGGGGGAGTGTGAAATGCACAGCAGTCAGCGGTCCACAGCATTGTCATTGGGCAGGTGCTGCCCTTCTCTGGGAGTGGAAGAGGGTCCTCAATTAGACCCTGAATCTGTTCCCTGGGAATGTATTCCTAGTTCATTGTTCTGTGTGTCCTTTTATCCACTTCCTGGGATTTCCTTTTCTGTTATATTTCTTGGCTACATGTAAGAGGGCACTGAGAAATTTTCTTTCCCAGGGGGATGAGCGTACATCCCAGACTGTTGCTTCCCATAGACGACATGGGGCCCACGGGTTTAAATCTCAAACCATCACTGCCTCTTTTTACTCCAGACTGGTGGTCCTCGGGGAAGTACAACTTTCAGAAACATCATCAGTTCTGTTTGACTTCATTCCGTTCCATGTGCCAACAGACCCACTCATAATTCATTTGGAGATGTATCCTCTCTCTAGACTTTACTGCAGGTACCTTGGCTTTACCAGGAGTTTGTAGGAAAGCCACTGCTAGTCTCTCTCTCTCTTTTTTTTTTTTTTTTTGGAGTTATGTGGTCTAACTAAAACCTTATGGGTGCCATCTTGATTCTCTCAGAGATGTTAACAGTTGGCGTTAAGGCCACATCTTTCATTTGTTAAAGGCTGTGTTTTAATTGGCCTTTGTTGCTCAAAGCCCTTTTCAGATTAATCTTTCACTGGTTGGAGAGGAGAATCATTTCTATATTCAAATGCCCAAGACTCCAATTTTCTGGAATCTCTATTCCCTTTTGTGCCTCCTTGTACACTGGCCAGTTCTCTTGTTTCTTAAGCACCTTGTTGCATGCAGCAAAAGTGACCAGAACACGTTTTAGTTCTGTTGGCCACTCGGCCTAAAGCCTTAGGTAATTAGATGTTATTTGCCTCACAAATTATCACAAAAGACAATTTCACCAAATGTTATGCCATTTACCAAATGCCGTCCTCCAGCCTCCAGTAGATGACTCCTCACTGCCTGCCACCTCCCTGAGAAGCCAGTGCTACATGACTTAGGATTCCTTATACAACCTCTTACTTACGGCACCAAGTCCTATAGATACTATTAGACCAAGTGATGCTGCCATTATAAATTACTCCAAAATCTTATGGCCTACAGCAAGAATAGTTTATCTTTCAGTCTCACTACGTCTTCCTTCCAGGCCGGTCCACCATGTATAATGCAGGGTGATGGAGAAGCCTCTGTCAGTGTCGCCAGCTATGGTGACAGAGACAAGAGACATCAAGAGGAAGCACGTGCACTTTATTAAAGCCTTAGCTTAGGAGCAACACAAGTCACTTTTGCTTACATTTTATTAGCTAGAGAAAGTCACAGGCCCAAGTATGTCATCTACTGGGTAGCGAAGCACCACCTTCCCCCAGAGAAGGGAAGCGGCCCGCAATACTATCTACCACACTCACCTTACGAGAGACTGTCTCAAAAGAGCGCCCCAAAAAATGTTAAGAAGAAAAACTAATATATTCTGCAGTGAAAAATTCTTTTTTAAGTTTCACTCTGAAAATGTTGAGTTGAATGCATAGCCAAAAAGGAACATTTTGTAAAACTTTTAGGAAACCACCTCACTGGGCAAATGTGTAATGATTACTGTACTGTGGCATCTTCCTATATGTGAACCAGACATTTACCATGTTGGGTCTTCCGTTCCACGCACAGTGTGTCTCCCCACTTGCTAGGTCCTCTTGGACTTCTCTCACTGGCATGGTGAAATCTCAGACATGCGGCTCCTGTACATACTTTGCTAGCTGAGTACTTAAGTTTTTCTTACCTTTGGATGCTACGGATACTACTCCATTATCTTTGGAGTGATTTTAAATTATATTGTCTTTGTGAGTTTAAGAGAGCAAGCGTGAGCTGGAGAGAGGCAGAGGGAGAGAGAGAGAATCTTAAGCAGGCTCCATGCTGAGCGATGCAGGGCCTATCTTGGACCCGCAGTTCAGAATGGCTGTGTCTTCCATGAGCATTTGAAAATGCTGAAGCTGGCCGCAGCAGCTCTAAGGTCTGACCTCGCTCCGATGTGACTCCAAGAGCAGGTTCCAGCTCTCAGGCTCTCTGGCTCTGATTGATCAAATTGCAGCTTTCTAGAGGATTTCTAAGATTTGTTCCCAGTCTCCATTTTATGTGTAATATATATATTTGATAAAAGGTTTTTCAAGGAAATTGTTAGTCTTTGAAAATGTTACTAAATATTCCAGAATGTAATATCAACTTGCCCATTTGCTCTCTGAGTTTCAAACAATAGGACATTTGCATGAAACAAACATTTTTAAGAGTAGATTTGATCTTGCAGCTTTTTACCATGTGCTATTCTAGTCCTCTGTTTGGAACATAAAAGTCATTTCCACAGCAACTAATTATAGTATAAGTCACAAGCACTGGTTTATTACCACTGGTGGGGAATTAGAAGCAACCATCATGCAAATATTAAAAGCCTCTTAGTTTTGAAGTTCTCTCAAAAACTAACACAAGCTAATCAAATGCAGAAAAGACACGTACAAGATCCAACGTAGACATGAACTTCTCAGGTTGGCTTTATGGCCAGTCAGCTTAACATGAATCTGAAGAGAATTATTTTCTGCCCAGCACTTCGTACCTTTTTCAAAAATCAGCTGAGCATATTTGTGTGGGTCTGTCTCTGGCTTCTCTTTCCTGCTGGTCTCTGCTAACATCCCACTCTCTTGATTTCCGTATGTCATATCTTACTATCGGCTAGTGATTCCTCCTACTTTATTCTTTGTCAACATTGTTTTAGCTATTCCAGGGCCTAGGCCTTTTCACATAAATCTTAGACTAAGTGTAGTTATGTCTACAAAACACTTTCTTGGATTTTAATAGGGATTGAATTAAGCCTATGGATGAATCTAGAGAGACCAGACGCATTTACTATGTTGGGTCTTCCGTTCCACGCACAGTGTGTCTCCCCACTTGCTAGGTCCTCTTGGACTTCTCTCACTGGCACGGTGAAATCTCAGACACGCGGCTCCTGTACATACTTTGCTAGCTGAGTACTTAAGTTTTTCTTACCTTTGGATGCTACGGATACTACTCCATTATCTTTGGAGTGATTATTTTAATTTTTTTCTTTGGACTGATTTTAAATGGTATTGTGTTCGTTTGTTAGTTTAAGAGAGTGAGTACGAGCCAGGGAGAGGAGGGGGAGAGAGAGAGAGAGAGAGAGAGAGAGAGAGAGAGAGAGAGAGAGAGAGAAACTTAAGTAGGCTCCACGCTCAGCATGGAGCCTGATTCGGGGCTCAGTCTCATGACCCTGGAATTATGACCTGAGCTGAAATCAAGGGTCAGATGCTCAAGTGACTGAGGTACCCAGGCACCCCAGTACTGTGTTTTTAATTTGATTTTCTGCATGTTGTCAATTTATAGAAATGTAATTGGATTTTATATGTTGATATTGTGTCTTGTGACCTTGCTAAACTTACTAGTTCTAAGAGTTAAAAAAATTCTTTTCTAGTATGTTCTTCGGGACTTCTATACAGACAATGATGTCATCTGCAAATACAGTTTTATTTCTCCCTTTCCAATCTGTATACCATTATTTCTTTTTTCTTGTCTTATTCAATGGCTAGAACTTCAACATTCAATAATAACAAGCTGTCCCTGATCTTAGGGGGAATGCATTCAGCTTTTCACCATCAAATGCTGTTAGCTACAGGTTTTTTGGAAGATGCTCTTTATCAAGTTGAGGGAGTTCACTTCTTTTTCTAACTTCCTGAGAGTTTTTATCATGAATGGATGTTGGATTTTGTCAAATGCTTCATCTGAGTCAACAGATATAATCACATTATTTTTATTCTTTAGTTTAATCACATAGTGAATTATATTAATTGAATGTTTAACCAGTCTTGCCTACCTGGAATAAATCCCACTTGAACATGGTGAATAATTATTTTTATACATTGTTGGATTTGGCCCGCTGATAATTTGTTGAGGATTTTAGCACCTAAGTTTGTGAGGGATATTGAACTGTAGAGGGTTTGAGTTTTTTGGTTTATTTTGTTTTTACTCTCTTTGGTTTAAGCATTAGAGTAATACTGGCTTCACAGTATTGGGAAGTGTTCTTATATTTTCTAGAAGGCATTATATACAGTTAGGTGTTTAATTCTTCTTTAAATGTTTGGTAAAATACTCCAGGGAAGCCATCTGGACCTAGGGGCTTTTTTTTTTTTTAATTTAATTTTTTTATTTTTTTAAATTTACATCCAAATTAGTTAGCATATAGTGCAACAATGATTTCAGGAGTAGATTCTTTAGGGGCTTATTTTTAAGAAACTTATAAATTACAAATTCAACATCCTTAATGATTATACGACTATTCAGATTATCTATTTCATCTTAGTTGGGGTTTGGTAGTTCGTGGTTTTGAAGAAATTGGTCCATTTCTCCCAAATTGTTGAATGTTTTTAGCACAAAGTTGTTTGTTATGCTCCCTTCTTACCCTTTGGATGTCTGCTGGATTTGTATTAATATCCTTTATTCCATTCCTGATACTGATGATTTGCATCCTGTTTTTATTTTTGTCAGATTACCAATTTTATTGATTTTTCAAAGAATCAGCTTTTTTTTTTAATGTTTATTTTTGAGAGAGAGCAAAAAAGTGAGAGTGTGAGTAAGGGATGGCGTCAGCATATTGTCAGTACAGAGCCTGACGCAGGGCCTGAACTCAGGAACCGCAAGATCATGATCTGAGCTGAAGTCGGATGTTTAACTGACTGAGCCACCCAGGCGTCCCTCAAAGAATCAGTGTTTGTTTCATTGGTCTTCTCTGCTGTTTTCCTAGTTTCAATTTTATTGATTTCTGCTCTTATCTTTATTAGTTCTTTCCTTGTCCTTGTTTTCCATACCTTTGGAGAAAGGGCAGGGGTGAAACTAAATCTATGACATGCTAAAAAAAAACCGCTGTATTATGTTATATCCTAACCGAAGGGAGAGTGAAGCGGAAGAAAGGACATTCGGGAGGAAGACGGTGAGCACTTGTGCTCAAGGTGCAGAGGAGGGAAGAGAGGCAAAGATCAGGCACCCGAAGAGGCGCTCAGCACTGTTAGTCGTCAGGGGACGTGAGTCAGAACCACAGCGAGACAGCACCTCACACCCACCAGGACGGCGAGGACCCAACAGACGGACAATGAAAGGTATCGGCGAGAACACAGAGAGAGCGGAAGCCCATGCGCTTAGGAGAGTGTGAAGCAGGATCACGACCTTGTTCCTCCAAAACTTAAATACAGTTGCCACTGAACTGTACGTTTTGAAATGGTTGAGATGGTAAATCTTATATTATTGTATTTTACCACAAGAAACAAAAGTTAAACAGAGAATCACTGCAGGGCCCGGCAATTCTGTCAGGCTAGAAATGAAAACACGTGTGCACACAAAACTTGTACGTGGACGCTCGCAGCATTATTATTCCTAACAGCCGGAAACCCACACAACGCCCGCCAGCTGTGAGTGGCTGAACAAACGGAAGATTATTTGCTCATTTAAACCGAAACATAGACGATACACTATTCCATATAAAGGGATATTATTCAGCCATAAAAAAGGAGTGAAGTGCTGATACTCGCTACCATGAGGATAAACCTTAAAAATATTATGTCTGGTGAAAGAAGCCAGACACGGGAGCCCACATATCGTATGGTTCCATGAATGTGAAACATCCAGAACAGACGAGTGTAGAGACGGAAGGTAGACTAGTGGCTTCCGTGGGGGAGGAAGAATGGGGGGTGACAGGGATACAAGCGCAGCTTCTCTCTGGAGGGGTGGAAACGTTCTGGAACTAGGCAGTGGCAATGGTTGCAAAATCTTGTGAATGTACTGAAAACTGCTGAATTGTACACCTTGAAAGGGTGAGTTTTATGGTAGGTAAATTATATCCCAATTTTAAAAAGAACAAGGATAAGGGAATCTCCCGACGCAGCGGGCCGGGAGAGAGCACGGGACTCGGAGGGGCCGGGGGTCAGTGACAGAGCCGCAGAGCCTTTGAGCTGGGGATTGCAGGTGGGGAGTGCCTCAGCCCACTCGTACTGTGGACCTCAGCGCCAACTGCACCCTGAAGGATGGTAATAATTGTCCTGGATGGAGGAGTTCCGGGCTTCAAATTGGAAGAAGAAAAGCCTAAGTAGGTAAAGGGAAAGTTTATTCAAAAAAAGCAAAGATGAGCCAGCAGTGAGGAAGAACAAGGAGTAAGCATAGACCTCTTTTGTACCTAAACAGTAACTGAGGGCTTCATTGGGGTTGAAAATAGGGCTTCCCTAAAGCCACCCTAGATGGCCGTTGTTGTTGCTCTCAGTAGAGGGGAAGGTGGAAGTCGACAAGGGGAATCTAACACCGCTAGAGTAAAAATGGAAAATAAAGAGCCTGTGGATGAGGACTTCCATGTAAAGTTGTACTGGTTGTGCACTGCACAACCCTAGGAGGTGCCGCTCACAATGATGTGTAAATGAGTGGCATTGCCTAGAGATATGCCATGCACAGTCCTGATCTTGGCAATAGAGGATGCTTCCTCTTTTCAGACAGCAACTCTGAAGACTGGGAGAAGGGCACACATTGACACTGAGGCGGAGCGGGAGGGAGTTCAGGGGCCCATCTCATGTCTGAAGGCTTCTTTGTCATTCAAATAAAAGGTGAGGTTTTCTTTCAAGATTAGAGAGAAGAGTAGACGTTTGTGGCAAGTCTAAAAACATCTGGAGCAGCCAATGAGTAGAGACTAGAAAAGGTCCTTCTCAGGTCAGATGACCCAAAGTTATGGTGCACTCACTCACCACCACTTAGTGGCTTCCTGCTGCACCCTGGGGGTGGGAAACAGGAGAGCAGAGAGTGGGATCACCCAGGGCTGGAAACACCAACCAGGAAGGGGAGAAGTCAAGGGAGCGGCAAGTCCTCGGCGGGACAGCTGATGGGGCTCAGTGGGGAGGCGGGGATCCGTCCTTCCTCCACTGATCCAGTGGTCACCCAGCAGGACCACAACTGTGTGGCCTGGGGGTGAAGGGGGTGTGGAGGAGGAGTCTGGACTGCATCCTATGGAAGGACTCCCAGGAAGGGAGCGCAGACAGGAGAGGAGGGCTGGGCGGCCAGAGAGGAACCCGGGCCACAGTTTGGGGGGGAGGTGGGGTCTCGGGTCTCAGTATGAGGTGGCCCCGGAGGGGTGGCCAGTATGGGGGAGGCCCCGGCCTAGATGCTACAGATGGTACAGGGGACCCAGGCCCGGTGGCCAGACTGCAGGTCGCTGCTGGGAGCTGGCTGAGGCCATGACCGCCTTGCCCTGGGGGGGGGGGGGGGGGTGCTGCCACGCCCTCCCCGCCCCCTCCTCCGGCCTAATGCTCTGCTGTTTCGTGGATTTTGTGACCTCCGCCTCGGATGCCATCATGAGCCTAATTCCCACAACCACTCTTCAGAATCCAGCTCGGCGTGTACCTCCCTCCTCTTGGGTATGCAAGAGTAATCTTCCCAATTTTTAAAATTCAAGTTAGGGTTGAAGTCTTGTGATGGTGGGGCCTGGAGAGGAGATGCTTTCTGGCCAACAGGCTCCATGCTATTCCCTCACTCACCCAACAGACGCACACTGAGACCGCACACCTCACGGGGAGGCAGGGGGCAGGGCCCCCGTAAAGGGACACTGAGGCAGGGACAGTCCAGCGGGACAGGCCGGATAGACACCATGGATATTTGTGGTGACAGGGAGGTCAGGTCCTCGAGGGAAGCCATGGGGCTGCACGATGGGCTGTTGGGGAGTCACGGGGACACTCGGGGAAAGAGCTTCTCAAGTGGGGGAAGCAAAGGTCTGGGCGAGGCACGTACCTGGAGTGCCCAGGTGGGGAGGGGTTGGTGCCCGTGCTGGATGGGGGGGCCGGCCTCGCAGGGCTCACACGGCTTCGGAAAGGACCGTGAGGTGGACAGAGAGGAAAGCACAGCGGCCTGAGCACCCAGCCTTGGTGGAGCGGTGCCTCCAGGGGGGACTCCTGAGGGGAGCCAGGCTGGGGGGAAGGAGGCCCGAGGCAGGAGGGAAGGTGGAGCAAGCAGCTGCTGGCGGGGGGACGGAGAGCAGGGCGGTGGCCTTCCCGACAGGCGGCCGCCGGCGCCTCCCACACCACACAGCAGCATCTCGGCTTAGCTCGAGGCCGGGCGTACCTGCCCCGGGGAAACTGAGTGCCCCTCCTTGTTCCGGAGAGGAGCTGCTACCTGCCTCCCTTGCAGCTACAGCCCTGCTCTGGAAAGGCTGCAAGGCAGCTGTGTGCGGCAGGGCCCAGGCGGGATTCCCTCCTGACGAGGGGAGCTCTGAGGGGGAGCCCCCACTTCCGTCTCTTCTCCTGAGAGAGGGGGCAGCAGGTACTTCACAATCGGGACCAGGAAAAGCTGACAGCCCGGGGAACGCAGACACAGGCGTCTGAGACACTGTCCGGCCGCCCAACAAAACCTGAGGCCGTCGCCCCCAGAATTCTCTGTGAGTGTAGGTCACCATCAGGCAGGGACCGTCCCTTGTGGCCTGAGGTGCTCCCGGCCTGATGGGGTGGGAGTGCGGAGACAAGGGCCCGTGCCCAGCACAGCGCACGCACACCCCACGCACGTGTGGAGGGGGGCGGACTCCCACCCAGGACTCTTCTAGTATCTCGGGTACATTCTCTAGCAAGGGGCTTGGTGTTTGGAGGCGAAGGGCATGGGTTCTTTCATAATTAGGGAAACTGGCATCCAGTTGTCTACTCCTCCCTTCAAAGGGATCAACTACTACAGACACATAATTTCTTTCTTAAAAAATAATCTCGGAATAACTTCAGGCTTTTGAAAACTCATGTCAGCATTCCTGCAGATCTGATAACATTGTGAGCTCATATATCTTACCACAGTGAAGTCAGGGTAGAATATACATCATCTTTTTCAGATTCCCGGAATAGCTTCCAAAGTTCCGGATCCCCAGATAAGTGTGCAAGAATGCGCAATTCAATCTGTGAAAAGTCTGTGAGATAAGAGTCTACGCTAATTCGGAATCCACGAACCGCCTCTCGTCCCTCTCGTGGTTGTACCCGCGGCCCAGCCCACCCTCAACTTTCCGTCCTCACTGTGGCCTCTCCAGCGACATCCCCCCACCCATCTGCCAGGTTCCTCTGGCCTCAGGGCCACCGGCCATCCCTGTCTCCGCAAGTCTAAGTAAGAGACTCCCCCCCGCCCGCCTCTGTGAGGCCAGCAGCGCCTCGCCTGTTTATTCTGTACATCAGAAGTGTGGAAGGGCCTGCTGTGTGCCAGGCTGTGCGCTTGGCATCTGTTAGGGAACAGAACAGACCAGCCTTTCTCCGCGGAGCCTACGTTCCAGGAGCAGGAGACACTGTGAGTTATCTAGAGCGTCGGAAGACGAGAAGTGGAAAAGACGGATCAAGAGAGGAGGTTGATGAGTGAGTGGGCCGTCGGTATACACGTCCCTGAGACAGTGATGTCTGAGCAAAGGCACAGGAGGGAGGCAGAAGGTCTCTAGTGAAGAGGTTCCATGCTGGGCACGAGGTGGGGCTGGCCCATGTTGGAGGCCAGCACATCTGCAGCGAGTGAGCAAGGCAGGGAGCCAGGGTGATGAGGACAGATGGCAGGAAGGAGAGGCAGACGGGGTGGGGCTGTACAGGGGCATCTGGGGTCTAGACAGGGTGAGGGACCCTGGGAGCAGATCTGCTTCTATTCACTATGCACAAGAAATCTCTCCGCATAAATTTTTGCCTTAGGATTTATTTTAAAGAGTGAATTCTGTAAGTTACTTCTGAAGTATTCGTCTCCAAACACATGAACTATATGAGATGCATAAAGTGAGCTGCAGTGACACAGGGCGTCTCTCGGACACAGTCTGCCCGCACCTGCTGCCAGGAAGGTGTGGCCCTTGGGTGAGACCAACGTGCTCCTTGGGGAGACGGTGAGCCTTCCGCCTTCCGCACCTGAATTGTTCTTTTTTTTTGTTTTAACGTTTTTTATTTATTTTTGAGAGAGGGAGAGACAGAGCATGAACAGGGGAGGGTCAGAGAGAGGGAGACACAGAATCTGAAACAGGCTCCAGGCTCCGAGCTGTCAGCACAGAGCCCGACGTGGGGCTCGAACTCACGGACCACGAGATCATGACCTGAGCCGAAGTCAGCCGCTTAACCGACTGAGCCTCCCAGGCGCCCCCTGAATTGTTATTTCAAGGGCACTTGGCGAATCTGGACACGAGCTTCTTCACAGCCAGTTCTCACAAAGTTTATTCAAATATCATTCCAAATTTAAGAGTCCAGATTTCTGACTGCTGAATATATTTATTAACAAAATTTAGAAATATCATGGTACTGCTGAGAGTAAAGTGGATTTTCTGTTGTTAAAATTTTATGTTGTGTCTGGAATTCCTGGTGAGGAAAAGCTCAAAAACTACTGACTCTTGAACGTACTCCAGTTAAGAACGGTGTAGAGACTCCCTGAACCTCTCCGACCAGGAGACAGACTTTGGGGAAGTGCGGTCCTACGATGCACCAATATGATTTGAAGGGCGGCAGGAGGCAAAGTTGCTATGGTCACCTCCATGGTCCTGCTTAAGTGTGACTTCGTGTATTTGAAAAGGACCCCTCGTCATGATTCACTGTTTTGTGGGGACCCAGCAGAAGCAGCAGCTCCTGAAGCAGAGGGGGCAGGACCCCCCCGCCCCAGGGTGCAGGACCCCAGGGGGAGGGGCCACAGAACCTTCTTTGCTCAGGTTTGGGCTTTTTCTTTTTTATAAATGTAACCAGCAGCATTACCACGGAAGAGCTCAAAAGAAAGGTGTTAGCATGCTTTTATAAACATTTCCAGTAGTTTTCAGACTTTAACAAAAGCCAGTTTTACTGTGTTTGTTTTTCTCCTCTATTGGGAAGCTGGTGAGGGAGAGATGGTGGGAGGGGAGCTGCTTTCCTTGTATAATTATCATCTATTTTAACTCCCTAAAAGGGAGGTGCCCTATCAGTTTATTTTTCAATGTGTACTTAAATCCTGGTCATGCAAATACAGAGAACTTCAGGAACCAAAGAAATTAGTTCTACAGAAAAGCAATTATATACACTTGTAGGTTTTTAGAAAAATGTTACCCCAGACTTCAGCAAAGTAGAAAGAAATAGGTTACCTTTAAAATACTGCGGTTTAGTAATCCGAATTGGGTGCTTGGAGATACCTTGAATATTCTGTGAATAAGAGGAAGACAGTTTTAGCTAAAATATCTACTCATAAATTAACCTGTATCATTTAATATTATTATTTATTATTGTTTTCATTTTTCTTAATGTTTATTTTTGAGAGGGGGGGGGAGGGGCAGAGAGAGAGAGGGAGACACAGAATCTGAAGCAGGCTCCAGGCTCTGAGCCGTCAGCACAGAACCTGACGTGGGCCTCGAACTCATGAGCTGTGAGACCATGACCTGAGTTGAAGTCAGACGCTCAACTGATTGAGCCACCCAGGTGCCCCTCTTGTTTATTATTTTTCAAGTAAGCTCTACACCCAATATGGCACTTGGACCCATGGCCCCAAGATCAAGAGTCACATGCTCAATTGACTGAGCCAGGCAGGTGCCCCCAAATCTATATCACTTAAGGGCATTAAAATGCGTCATATTTTATCAAAATACCTAGTGCCGATACACATTATGCACAGGCATATTACTGCTCAACACAAGAGTCTAATACTGAAACATGACTCTGTTGAGTACACCACTAAGTATAGCTGGCAAATATGAGAACAATTCTTTTTGACTCTAGCCTATGCAGCCCTTATTGTAATTATACACAGTAATGCTGTTAGCAGCAGCCTAAATTACAAACTTAGTTAAAATTTTCTATATAACATGCTAAATGTAGATTTCTGTGAAGTCCGTATATTGTAGTTTCCCCTTAAAAACATATTTTAAGATGAAAATCCTGGTCTCTCCACCCTTGTCTGGTGCTCTTGGCACTCGGTACTGGCCTCAGTCTGGGCACGTGCAGCCACCCCGTGGCTGGTGGCCACTTTGTCCACATCCCCTGCAACAGCTTGCTAAGCGCCTTCACACCTTCACAACTTGGACTGAATGGCCGCTGACTTCTAGCCTGTCACTGCCATTCAAACTGAGAACTTCTGGAGCAGTATCCTTTTGTGCTCGGTAGTACCTTCCACAGAGACACCCTGCTTTGCCTGTAATGGAACTCGTTGGGCACTGGTTGGTCTACACTCCCTGACTACTCTGGTGAGGCTGCTGGGCATCTCAGACCCTGTGATTCAGGCCCAGCAACCCCAGGAGGCAGGCACCATCACCCTATTTTTTAAGGTGAGGATATTGAGGCCCAGAGGTATGAAGCTAGTGGCTCTCAAGTTTTCTCTACAACAGAATCACATGACATTTAAAAACAATACCAAATATTCACACGATAAGCTCAGTAACAGAATACAGACAACAGAAAACAAGAGCCAGTGAACTTAAAGACAGATCAATAGAAACTATCCAACATAGAGGAGAGAAGAAAAATGTTGGGGGAACATGAACAGAGGCGCAGGGACCTGTGGGATAATATCAAAAGTACAATATGATTGTGTTATTATTTAAAAAATTTTTTTAATGTTTATTTTTGAGAGAGACAGAGAGACAGAGCATGAGTGGAGGGAGGGGCAGAGAGAGAGAGAGAGAGAGAGAGAGAGAGAGAGAGAGAGAGACAGGATCGGAAGCAGGCTCCAGGCTCCGAGCTGTCAGCACAGAGCCCAATGCAGGGCTGGAACCCACAAACTGCGAGATCATGACCTGAGCCAAAGTCACACGCTAAACTGACTGAGCCACCCAGGGGCCCCTGATTGTGTTATTTTAGTCCCTGAAAAAGACTTGTGTACACACACACACACACACACACACACAAACCCTTAAATAATGGCTAAAAATATCCCAGATTTAGTGAAAAACATGTTTTTCAGATTCAAGAAGCTGAACAACCTTAAATAAGATGAATTAAAATAAAATCAGGCCTGGAAACATCACAGTCAAACTGCTGAAAACCAAAGATTAAGAACAAAGTTGAAAGCAGGCCAAGCAAAATAACACAGGACATGCAGAGGGGCGACCACGCGGGTGGCTGCAGGCCTTCCTGCTGGAGCCAGGCCCATGGACGACAGCGGGGCAGGACGCAGGCTCTGTCAACTCAGAACTACTCTTCGACAAACTGTGTCCTCCCAGAATGATGGCAAACTGAAGATACCCTTGGGCCAATAAAAACAAAGACAACGTGTCCTCTGGGCCTGCTCTGAAGGAGGTGCTAAGAAAGTTGTTCAGGCTGAAGGGGAAGGTCCCAAGAAAGCCTGGAACTTGAGCAATGAAGTGAGCAACAGAGAGGCTCAGGACCCGGGGAAGCGTAACAGACCATTTTTTCCCAAGCTCTTTAGAATATTTACTACTGTTCAAAGCAAACACTATAACACTTTCTGGGGTGTTTATAGCGTGTGCAGACATAACGCATAGCGGCGATGACAGAAGATGGTGTTTGTAAGTCTTCCACAACTTACGGAAAGTGGTAAAATGTTCCATGCAAAAATACACTGAAAATTGATATGTATACTATAATTCGGTAGCCATCACTAAAAAATATTACACAACGAGATGTAGCAAAAAATCCAATATACAAATTGAAATGGAATTCTAAAAATTATTCAGTAATTCAAAGAAAGGTATGAAAGAGGGAACAGAAGAACAAAAACAGAAGGAACTAACAGAAAAACAAAATGGTGACCCAAACCCAACCATACCAGTAATCACACTCAGTTTAAATACTTTAAACACATCAATTAAAAACAGAGTTTGTTTGAGTGCACAAAGACCCAACTATATACTGTCTACAAGAAATCTACTTTAATAAGATTTAGATAGATTACAAGTAAATGGATGGAAGAAGATATATGCCATGCAAACACTGATTAGAAGACATCTGGAGTGGTTACGTTAACATAAGACAAAGCATCATTCAGAAGGGAAAATACCTGTATGAAGAAAACATCATGGAATGATAAAAAGGTAAATTTACAAAGAAATATAAATTCTAAATGTGCAGACATCTAACAACAGAACTTAAAAACACACAAAACAAGAACTGGTAGGCTTGCAACAAGAAACAGACAAATCCACAATTACATTACAGGTGTAAACACCCCTCTCTCACTAGTATGTAGAAATGTGGAGATAAAATCAGCAAGGATACAGAAGACATGAGCAACACTGTCAACCAGCTTGACCTGACTGACATTTATAGAACACTATGTCCATAGACAGAACACCTATTCTTTTCAAGTGCACCTGATACATTGGTCAAGATAGACAACACCATAGCTTGTAAAACAAGCAGATTTAGAAGAATTCAAATCATTCAAAGTGTGTTCTCTGGCCGTAATAAAGGTAAACTAAGAATTATCTGGAAAATTCACAAATATTTGGACATTAAATAACATACTTCTTAATTAGTCAGGAGTCAAAGTAGAAGTCTCAAGGGAACTTAGAAAATATATTGAATGGAGCACAGAAGAAAACACACAGTATCAGAATTCATGGCATGTAGCCAAAGCAGTACTTACAGGGAATTTTATAGCATGAAATGTTTATATTGGAGAAAAAGAAAGGCCTCAAGTCAATAATTTAAGCTTCTACCTTGAGGAACTAGAAAGAGAAGAGCAAATTAATTCTAATGCAAGAAACAGATAACGGAGCTGAAATTAATGACATTTAAAACAGAAAAGCAATACAGCTGACCCTTGAAAACATGGGCTTAAACCGTGCAGACCCACATACACATGGGGTTTTTTGAAAAATACAGGACAGGACTGTAAATGTATTTTCTCTTCCTTGGGATTTTCTTAATGGCATTTTCTTTTCTCTAACTCACTTTATTGTATGAATATGGCACATAATACAGAATATGTTGATCAACTATATCTGTTATTGGTTAGGCTTCCGGTCAACAGTAGGCTGTTTGGAGGAGTCAAAAGTCCTATGTAAATTTTCTACTGAGCTGGGGGTCAGCGCCCCAACCCTTGTGTTGTACAGGAGTCAATTGTGTTGAAAAATCAGTGAAACCCAAACCTAGTTCTTGTAAAAGACCAATAAAAATGATAAACCTCTACCTAAACTGTTCAAGAAAAAAAAGAGGAAGGTGAAAATGATCAATTTCAGGAATGAAAGGCAGATATCACCACCGAGCACACAGACACTAAGGACAATAAAGAAACTGTATGAGCACAATATGCCCATAAACTCGACAACTTAGATGAAGGGGGCGAGTTCCTTGAAACACACAAATTATCAAAATTCACTCAAGAAAAAACAGGAAATCTGGATAACCCACATCTATTAACAAAAATTGACTCTCTAGTTAAGAACCTTTCCACAAATAAAATTCTAGGTCCAGAAAGTTTCGGTGGTGAATTCTACCAGTTATTTAAGGAATAAATAATATGAATTCTGCATGATCTCTACCAGAAAGTAAAAGATAATACTTTCTAACTCATTTTATGAGGCCAGTAATATCCTAATAGCAAAACCAGACAAAGGCATTTCAAGAAGAGAAAACTACAGACCAATATCCCTCATGAATATAGCCAGAAACAATCCTAAACAAAATATTAGCAAATCAATTCAGCAATAGGACAATTGTCATGACCAAGTGGGGTTAATCCCACAAACCCCAGCCTTGGTTGGTTCAACATTTAAAAATCCATCAGTGTTATTCCCTATATGAATACATTGAAAAAAAAAATCATATGACCTTAATAGATACAGAGAAAGCATTTGAAAAAAATTAAATATCCCTTCATGATAAAAACTGCTCTCAGTAAAGTAGGAATGGGAAGAAATTCTCTACCTTGACAAGGAGAATCTGTGACAAAACGTAAAATGAACCCTACCCCTGATGGTGGAAGACTGTCTCCTCTGGAGATGGGGGCGGGGCTCAGATGTCTGCTCACAGCATTCCAGTCAACACAACAGATGAAGTCTGAGCTAGTACGGTAAGGCAAGAAAAAGAAAAGGCACATGGTATAAAGAAAGAAAGAAAACGGCCATTACTCACTGAAGATATGATTGTCTATTTAGAGGAACCCATGGAAATGACAAATAAACTCCTTGGAACTAATAAATGAGCTGACCAAGGTACCAGGGAACAAAGTCAACAACATACAATCAATTATATATCTACATATTACCAATGAACAACTGGGCATTGAGAGAAAATGAACAATGCCATTTATAACAGCACCCCAAAATACCTAGGTATAAATCAGTATGCTGAAAACTACAAAGTCCTGATGAAAGCAATTAAAGCCCTAAATAAATGGAAAGATAAACCATGTTCTTTTTTTTTTAGAAAAAAAATTTAATTTAATTTTAATTTTTAAATTTTTTTAAATTTACATCCAAGTTAGCATATAGTGCAACAATGATTTCAGGAGTAGATTCTTTAACGCCCCTTATCCATTTAGCTCATCTCTCCTCCCACAACCCCTCCAGTAACCCTCAGTTTGTTCTCCATATTTATGAGTCTCTTCTGTTTTGTCCCCCTCCCTGTTTTTATATTCTTTTTGCTTCCCTTCCCTTGTGTTCATCTGTTCTGTATCTAAAGGACTCATATTAGTGAAGTCATATAATATTCATCTTTCTTTGACTAATTTTGCTTAGCATAATACCTTCTAGTTCCATCCGCATAGTTGCAAATGGCAAGATTTCATTCTTTTTGATTGCCGAGCAATACTCCATTGTATATATATACCACATCTTCTTTATCCATTCATCCATCGATGGACATTTGGGCTCTTTCCATACTTTGCCTATTGTCAATAGCACTGCTATAAACGTGGGAGTGCCTGTGTCCCTTCGAAACAGCATACCTGTATCCCTTGGATAAATGCCTAGTAGTGCAATTGCTGGGTCGTAGGGTAGTTCTATTTTTAATTTTTTGAGGAACCTCCATACTGCTTTCCACAGTGGCTGCACCAGTCTGCATTCCCACCAGCAGTGCAAAAGGGATCCTCTTTCTCTGCATCCTCGCCAACATCTGTTGTTGCCTGAGTTATTAATGTTAGCCATTCTGATAGGTGTGAGGTGGTATCTCATTGTGGCTTTGATTTGTAGTTCCCTGATGATGGATGATGTTGAGCATTTTTTCATGTGTCTGTCGGCCATCTGGATGTCTTCTTTGGAGAAGTGTCTATTCATGTCTTTGGCCCATTTCTTCACTGGATTATTTGTTTTATGGGTGTTGAGTTTCATAAGTTCTTTATAGATTTTGGATACTAACCCTTTATCTGATATGTCGTTTGCAAATATCTTCTCCCATTCTGTTGGTTGCCTTTTAGTTTTGCTGATTGTTTCCTTTGCTGTGCAGAAGCTTTTTATTTTGAGGAGGTCCCAATAGTTCATTTTTGCTTTTGTTTCCCTTGCCTCTGGAGACGTGTTGAGTAAGAAGTTGCTACAGCCAAGATCAAAGAGGCTTTTTCCTGCTTTCTCCTCGAGGGTTTTGATGGCTTCCTGTCTTACATTTAGGTCTTTCATCCATTTTGAGTTTATTTTTGTGTCTGGTGTAAGAAAGTGGTCCAGGTTCATTCTTCTGCATGTCGCTGTCCAGTTTTCCCAGCACCACATGCTGAAGAGACTGTCTTGATTCCATTGGATGTTCTTTCCTGCTTTGTCAGGGATTAGTTGGCCATACGTTTGTGGGTCCATTTCTGGGTTCTCTGTTCTATTCCATTGATCTGAGTGTCTGTTTTTGTGACAGTACCATACTGTCTTGATGCTTACAGCTTTGTAACACAGCTTAAAGTCCAGGAAGATATACCATGTACTTGGATTAGAATACTCACTATTAAATGCCAATGACCTCCAAATTTATCTACAAGTTCAACACAATCCCAGTTGAAATCCCAGCAGGATATTATTTCATGGCCACCAACAAGCTATATTGTTCTATATAGTTCTATAATTCTATAATTATGCATCAGAGGTCTAAATGTAAGATGTAAAACTCTAAAACTTTTAGAAAAAAGGCAACTCATGGAATGGGAAAAGATATTTAGAAATGACATATCGGATATAGGGCTAGTATCTAAAATCTATAAGGAACTCACCAAACTCCACACCCGAAAAACAATCCAGTGAAGAAATGGGCAGAAGACATGAATAGACACGTTTCCAAAGAAGACATCCAGATGGCCAACTGACACATGAAAAGATGCTCAACGTCATTCATCATCAGGGAAACACAAATCAAAACCACACTGAGATACCACCTCACGCCTTTAGTCAGAGTGGCTAAAATGAACAAATCAGGAGACTAGAGATGCTGGAGAGGATGTGAAGAAACAGGAACCCTCTTGCACTGCTGGTGGGAATGCAAACTGGTGTAGCTGCTCTGGAAAAGTGTGGAGTTTCCTCAAAAAATTAAAAATAGAACTACTCTATGACCCAGCAATAGCACTGCTAGGAATTTACCCAAGGGATACAGGAGTGCTGACGCATAGGGGCACATGCACCCCAATGTTTATAGCAGCACTTTCAACAGTAGTCAAATTATGGAAAGAGCCTAAATGTCCATCAACTGACGAATGGATAAAGAAGATGTGGCTTATATATACAGTGGAATAATACTTGGCAATGAGAAAGCATGAAATCCTGCCATTTGTAGCAACGTGGATGGAACTGGAAGGTATTATGCTAAGTGAAATAAGTCAGAGAAAGACAGATACCATATGTTTTCATTCATATGTGTATCTAGAGAAACTTAACAGAAGACCATGGGGGAGGGGAATGGGAAAAAAGAGGTTACAGAGAGGGAGGGAGGTAAACCATAAGAGACTCTTCAATACTGAGAACAAACTGAGGGTTGATGGGGGGGTGGGGGAGAGGGGAAAATGGGTGATGGGCATTGATGAGGGCACTTGTTGGGATGAGCACTGGGTGTTGTATGGAAACCAATTTGACAATAACTTATACTAAATAAACAAATAAATAAATTCCAAAAATAATTAATGTAATACATCAAATTAGTAGAATAAAGGGAAAAAAACCCCACACAATAAAACATTAAGAGCATTTGATAAAATCCAACACTCATATGCAAATATCTCAACTAACTAGGGGGGAGAAAGAATATTCTCAACCTAAGAAAGAACATCTATAAAATTTACTCACTTTGAGTAATTTTAGTCATAGCTTGCATAAAAATAAGATGTGTTCTCTACCCAACAGAATGCCAAATCAGGACCAGGTCAGACTGTAACTAGTGCGCCCAGCCTAACCGCCCCTGGTGAGATGGTGTGGTGTCAGGGTCACCCAGCACACAAGCACACAATTCCTAGTGTCATTCCTCCCAGGGCTCATAAAACATCAGCTTTACTGAAAATCGCTTTGCCCAAGGGAGAGAGAAACAAGTTTCCCATCTGTTCTGAGAAAGCAGTAATGTTAAGTTTAAATGGATTGTTTTTAGATGACTATAAAGGAAGCCTTTTAATAATTAAATGGCAATTTTTAAGTTTTACGATATAACAAATAACAGGATAATAGAAACTTCACCAAGTCCCTAACTTATAAATAGCATGCTTTGTTAAATATGCTCCTTCACAGAACACGATCCTGAGACGGGTGTCGGCCCACGCCAGGCTCTTTGTGGGCAATGTGTTTCCCGTTGCTCTGCTGCTCCCGGTACCAGCCAGGTCTGCGAATGTCGGCTCGTGTACAAGGGTTCATGTTCACGAACGTATACCGGAAATGCCACAGAGCTTCTGCGCTGGCCTCTGTGATGAAAACAGCGATCGGACGGTCCCGTCGCCGGAGTCTCACACACAAATCAGTGCTCGTGCATCTGTCAAGGTGAGCAATGAGTGTGCACCCACGTGAGTCATCAAAGACCAAGGGTGATCTTAACAAGAGCCCGAAACATCTGGGAAGGAGTCAGACCCCATTTGGTGGCCATCTGCATGTGGGCAAAGCCTGGGGGCGGCACCCAGCACACCGAGGGTGTAGGTGGAAGCATGCTTGTGACATGCCCACGGTGGCACTCAAGTCAGACGTGACTAGCAGACCTGTTGTCAAAGACCAACACCAGATGTTAATACACAGGAGAAACTGCCTTTCTGAGGAAGAAGAGGAAAGAAATGACAAACTACTCGCAGATACCATGTTGTCAGGTGGGGCTGGACTCCCTATGAATCTCCTCAGGTGACGAACTGGCACCCATGCTGACAGGAAATGGTAGCATCTGAATGTCTATGGTGTGAAAGGAAAAACCGGGACACTTGATTTGTTAGGGTCAAACGTTATCGTTTGACATCAGCTAGTCCCCTCATGCTGACCACTCACTGAAGCAAGACTTTTTTTTTTTAAGTATAACTAACATTCAATGCTATATTAGTTTTAAGTGTGCAACGTATTGGTTCAACAACTCTATACATTACTCAGTGCTCATCACGATAAATGTAGCCACCACCTGTCACCGTACGATGTTATGAAATTTAGGACTACATTCCCTGTGCTGTAATTTTTATAACTGGAGGTTGTACTCTTTTCTTTTTAATGTTTATTTTTGACAGAGAGACAGAGACAGAGAGAGCGCGAGTGAGGGAGAGGCAGAGGGAGACACAGAATCCAAAGCAGGCTCCAGGCTCCGAGCCGTCAGCACAGAGTCCGACGCGGGGCTCGAACCCACGAACCGTGAGATCATGACCTGAGCCGAAGTCGAACGCTCAACCGACTGAGCCACCCGGGCGCCCCTGTCCTCTTAAACCCCTTCATGTATTTCACACATCCCGCTCCCCTCCCCCCAGCTTCCCTCTGGCAAATTTTTTGTATTTAAGTCTGTTTTTTTCTTTTTTGAGAGGTTTGTTCCTTTGTTTTTTAGATTCCACATATAAATGAAATCATATGGTACTTGTCTTTATCTGACTTGTTTCACTTAGCTTAATACCTTCAAGGTCCATCCATGTTGTTGCTAATGGGAAGATCTTTTTTATGTCTGAGTAATATTCCATTGCGTACATACACCAAATCTTTATCCACTCATCAGTCGATGGACACTTGGGCTGCTTCCATATCTTGGCTATTGTAAATAATGCTAAAATGAACACAGGGTTGCATGTGTCTTTTCAAATTAGTGTTTTTGTTTTCTTTGGGTAAATACGCAGGAGCAGAATTACTGGATCCTATGGTATTTCCAATTTTAATTTTTTGAATATCCATACTGTTTTCCACAGTGGCTATGCCAATTTACATTTCCACCAACAGTGCACGAGGGTTCCTTTCTCTCCACATCCTCATCAACACTTGTTATTTCTTGTCTTTTTTGATTTTAGCCATCCTGACAGGTGTGAGATGGCAGGTCCTGGTAGTTCTGATTTGCATCTCCCTGATGATGAGTGTTGTTGAGAATCTTCTCATGTGTGTGCTGGCAGTCTGTATATCTTCTTTGGTAAAATGTCTATTCAGGTTCTCTGTCCATTTTTTATTGGATTATTTGTTTTCTTGGTGTTGAGTTGTATAAATTCCTTATACTTTAGGTATTATCCCTTTATTGGATATATTATTTGCACATATGTTCTCCCATTAACTAGGTTGCTTTTTCATTTTGCTGATGGTTTCCTTCACTGTGCAAAAGCTTTTTATTTTGGTGTAGTCCCAACAGTTTATTTTTGCTTTTGTTTCCTTTGCCTCAGGAGACTTATCTAGAAAAATGTTGTGACAGTTGATGTCAAAGAGATTACTGCCTGTGTTTTCTTCTAGGATATTTATGCTTTCAGGTCTCATGTGTAGGCCTCTAATCCATTTTGAGTTTATTTTTGTTTATTTTGTGATTCAGCTTCATTCTTTTGCATGTAGCTGTCCAGTTTTCCTAGCACAGTTTATTGAAGAGACTCTTTTCCCCACTGTGTATTCTTGCCTCCCTTGTCATAGATTAATTGACCATATAAATGTGGGTTTATTTCTGGGCTCCCTACTTGGTCCACTGGTCCATGTGTCTATTTTTGTGCCAGTACCATACTGTCTTATTACGACTTGGTAGTATATCCTTAAATCTGGGATTGTGATGCCTCCAGCTTTGTTCTTTCTCAAGATGGCTTTGGCTGTTTGGGTCTTTAGTGGTTCCATACAAATTCCGGTATTATTGGTTCTAGTTCTGTAGAAAATACTATTGGTATTTTGATAAGGATCACATTGACTCTGTAGATTGCTTGGGGTACCATGGGTATTTTAACAGTATTCTTTTTTTTAATTTTTTTTACATTTATTTATTTTTGATAGAGACACAGCACAAGTGGGGGAGGGGCAGAGAGAGAAGGAGACACAGAATCCGAAGCAGGCTCCAGGCTCCGAGCTGTCAGCACAGAGCCCGACTCAGGGTTCGAACTCACGAACTGCGAGATCATGACCTGAGCCGAAGTCGGACGCTTAACCTACTGAGCCACTCAGGCACCCCTTAACAGTATTAATTCTTTTAATCCATGAGCATGGTATATCTTTCCATTTATTTGTGCCTTTGTGTCTTTAATTTCATCAATGTTACATAGTTTTCAGAGTATAGTCTTTCACTTCCTTTGTTAAGTTTATTCCTAGATATTTTTTTTTGTTTTTTTGGCTCAATTGTAAATCAGATTGTTTTTTAAATTTCTCTTTCTGCTACTTGGTTGTCAGTATATAAAATGCAACAGATTTCTAGATGTTAATTTTTTATCCTGCAACTTTACTGAATTCAGTTATCAGTTCTAGCAGTTTTCTGGTGGAGTCTTTAGGGTTTTCTACAGGCAGTGTCATGTTATCTGCAAATAGGGAAAGTTTTACTTCTTCCTTACCAATTTGGATGCCTTTTACTTCTTTTTCTTCTTTTACTGCTGTAGCTAGGACTTCCAGTACTCTGTTGAAGAAACATGCAGTGAAAATGTTAACTTCCTGGGTCCCCCTGACGTGCAGTAGTCTGGACCAGTCCCATGAGCCTCTTGAACACTCCAGAGCAGAATGCAGAGCAACCACATAGCAACATGACCATACATCAGAAGGACTGCTCTAAGTTTCCCAGACTATGGAAAGTGAAAGCAAATTGGGGCTTCATTCTCCTCTTCTAGGTTATAACTTTTTCTGCTTTAATGTGCACATCACAAATGGTATGAAGATCACTTCCACGTCCCCGTATAAGCAAACACGGCCAGATTCTCCAGGACACCGAGACCTCACACAGGAAACACCCCGTGCTCTGCGCCCAGCTCTCTTTTCTCAGCTTCCGTCGACAGCTCTGGGCCCCATTCGTGGCTGCAGAGAAGAAGTGCTAGTAATAAAAACTGGGCACACCCTTAGCATTTGTTTTATGGTGAACTTTGGTATGCTTAACCAAATAAGAGAACCGATCTAGAAAAACTCAGTGTCAACAGCCTTTACTTCACATGCAGCAAAAGGCAAGGTGCAGAGGTGACATTTTAAGGCTACAATTTGGCATTTGGTAACATGTCAGTAGTTTTAAGTGAAAGTGCCACGTGGGGAACAGTTTCAACTGGGGGAGAAGGGAGGTGCACGCAGGAGGTCATCTCCTGTCGCCCGTCTTCTCAGTCACAGTGTGGGCTTTGCCGATCGGCATCAGCAGTGATGTTCAGTTTGGCCGAAGCTTCCAAACTTCAGATGCAACACCGAGGAGGCGGCAGAAATACAGTGACAATGATGGCAGACCTGTCTCTCCCAGTGGGTATGTCCTCGGAACCTCTGGAATGAAGCCGAATGGCGGTGATCATTACAATGGGCGTCACGGCTGGCCCCGGGGCACACCGGCTTCCCTGTGTCCTGATCACTAAGTGACAGCAGCAGCAGCAGCGACTCCCAAGCACCACATGAGATGTCTCTGATGGGCTGGCAGAACAAGCGAACAGACAATGCTCCAGCAGGACGCAGCCTCCCGAGGGCAAGGCCGTGCCTGTGGTGTCACCGGCGTCCTCAGCACCTGTGACCCTTCCTAGCACACAGGGGCAACCAACAAATACTAGCTGAATGAATGAAATGAAAAAAATAATTTTCACAATAACCTGGCAAAGAAGGCATTATTTTATCATTTCACTGATGAGAAAATGAGAAAACTTTAATTTCTAGAAATGAAAAAAATGTGCTAGAGTCATACTGCTAGCAATTGAGCTGGAATTTGAACCCAGGTTTGCCCCAAACCCGTGCTCAGCTGCGTCTGGGGTTCTGTCAAACAACGCCAGAGGTTTCCTGAAACCATTTTTTTAAGAATACGAGGGAAAACGAGAGAACAGGGTAAGAGCCACATGGACAAGACAGTAGTTAGTGCTGGGCTCACACTGACGCACTTAGCCTGGTCTGCAGCCCCGAGGGCAGCATGGGCCCCGGCCCTGTGTGGAACGGGGGGCTCTGTGAGGGGCTCGGATGGCCTTGGCGCACCGAGATGTCCCTCTCCTGCATCCGCACGGCCCCAGGGGCCCCTTCCTTCCCCACGAGAGCTTCTGTTTGCTTCTCCACTCCTCTGTCAGCGCCTCCCTGTCTCCCCTCACGAGCACTGTCTTCCCCAGCACTTTGATTCTTGCCCCTGCAACTCTATTTTCCACAGGGTTTTGTCATCTTTCGTATCAGGATTGATTTAGTATGTCTGTCGTCTGCTCACACCCTCTGGCCTCCAGACTCCACACGGGTAGAGGTTGTGATGCAGTCAGCACAGGCATCTTGAACAGCCCGGCACACAAGAAGTGCTCAATAAACATCTGTTGAATGAATGAATGAATCAATGAATGAACGAACAAATAGACAGATGGACGGGGAGTGGGAGAAAATGGGGTTGGAGAGCGGGGCAGGGGCCAGAACACCAGGAGCCCTGGACACTAGGCCAGCAGTAGAGAAGGTGGCTGGCCCACGAGGCTCTCCGGCTGCTAGGCAGAAGAGTGGAAGGGAGAGGGCGGCCAAAGACAGCGGAGGCGAGCAGGATGAGACGGGCAGCGGACAGCAAGGCCCGGGAGGCAGACCCCACAGGCCTTGGTGAGCCGCTAGAAAAGGCAGGGCTCCCATCTCAGTGACCAGGAGAACTGAGCCAATTTGGCATAAAAGGATGAAATCACTGTGGCTTTTCTCTTGAGAGGCCTGAAGGGAAGCTGAATGGAGGGAGAGGTTTGAGGACCGCGAGCACGTGGGTGGGAGCTGAAGGGGGCTCAGAACACGAGGAGGAGCACCCCAGCTGCAGGGAGAGAGGAAGGGGAGTAAGCCTCCAGGTGGCAGATGCAACAGACAGGAGAGGGAGCCGAACACAGGAGGGCCATGCAAGCCAGGAGGAAGGCAGAGTGAGTCGGGCAGTGTGGGTAGAGTGGAGACGCCCAGCAGGCGCCCTCCCTGCCTGCTATTTGACCCTGGTGGCCCGTTTAGCTGTGGGTCGTGATTCCTTAGGAGGTCGCAAAGCACTTTAAAGGATCAAATTGAATAAAATAAAAACACCCCGATGAGGTCCTAATAGTCTTGCTTGCTTTTGTTTCCTTTGCCCCTGTCAGCCTATCTAGTAACAAGTTGCTGTGGCTGAGGTCAAAGAGGTTGCTGCCTGTGTTCTCCTCTAGGACTGTGATAAGTTTATGGTCTTTCATCCATTTTGGGTTTGGGTTTATTTTTGTGTGTCTGGTGTGAGAAAATGGTCCAGGTTCATTCTTTTGCATCTCACTGTCCAGTTTTGCCAAACCATTTGCTGAAGAGACTGTCTTTTTTCCATTGGATATTCTCTCCTGCTTTGTCAAAGATTAGTTGGCCATATGTTGATGGGTTCATTTCTGAGTTTTCTATTATGTTTCCTTGATCTATGTGTCTGTTTTTGTGCCAGTACCATACTGCCTTGATGATACAGCTTTGTAATACAGCTTGAAGTCTGGAATCATGATACGTCCAGTTTTGTATTTCTTTTTGAGAACTGCTTTCTCTATTTGGGGTCTTTTGTGGTTCCATATAAATTTTAGGGTTGTTTGTTCTGCATAGTGAAGGAAACAATCAACAAAAGTTAAAGGCAGCCTAGCAACAGGAGAAGATTTTTGCAAATGACATTTCTGATAAAGGGATAGATTCCAAAATCTATAAAGAACTCATCAAACTCAACACCCCCCAAAACCAAATAACCCAGTTAAGAAATGGGCAGAAGACATGAATTGACACTTTTCCAAAGAAGACATCCAGATGGTTAACAGACACATGAAAATATGCTCAACATCACTCAGAATCAGGGAAATACAAATCAGAACCACAATGAGATACCACCTCACAACTGTCAGAATGGCTAAAATGAACAACCCAGGAAACAGCAGATGTTGGTGAGGATGTGGAGAAAGGGGAACCCTCGTGCACAATTGGTGGAAATGTAAACTGGTGCAGCCACTCTGGAGAACAGTGTGGAGGGTCCTCAAAAAGTTAAAAACAGAGCTACCCTAAGATCTAGTAATCGCAATTGCACTATTGGATATTTACCCAAAGGGTACAAAAATACAGATTTGAAGGGGCCCGTGCACTCTGATGGCTACGGCAGTGCTATCAGCAACAGCCAAAGTATGGAAAGAGCCCAAATGTCCATCGACTGAGGTATGGATAAAGAAAGTGTGGTATATGTATACAATGGAATATTACTCAGCCAACAAAAAGAAGAAAGTCTTGCCCTTTGCAGGGATGTGGATGGACATAGAGGGTATCATGCTAAGTGAAGGAGGTTAATCAGAGAAAGACAAATACCACGACTTCACTCATCTGTGGAATTTAAGAAAGAAAACAGATGAACATAAGGGAAGGGGGAAAACAAAGAGGAGAGAGGGAAACAGACCACAGGAGATTCTTTCTATCTTAGAGAAAAAGAGAGAGACTGTGCGAGCAGGGGAGGGGCAGAAGGAGAGAGACAGAATCTTAAGCAGGCTCCATGCTGAGCACGGAGAGCCTGACATGGGGCTCAGTCCCACAACCCTGAGATCATGACCTGACCTGAAATCAAGAGTCGAATGCTCAACCGACTGAGCCACCCAGACGCCCCAGAGACTCTTAATGATAGAGAACAAACTGAGCGTTGATGGAGGGAAGATGGGTGGGAGTGGGCTAGATGGGTGATGGGTACTAAGGAGGGCACTTGTATGAGCACCTGGTGTTGTATGTAACTGATAAGTCACTAAATTCTATTCCTGAAACCAATATTGCACTGCATATTAACTAATTGAAACTTAACTAAAAAGTGAAAAAAAAGGCGGGGGTTGGGGGGGGGGGAGGTGCCTGGGTGGCTCAGTTGGTGAAGTGTCTGACTCTTGACTTTGGTTCAGGTCACGATCTCATGGTTGGTGGGTTTGAGCCCTGCGTTGGGCTCTGTGCTGACAGCATGGAGCCTGGTTGGGATTCTCTCTCCTTCTCTCTCTGCCCCTCCCCTGCTTGCTCTTTCTCTCTCCAAAAAAACAAAACAAAACAAAACAATAAAAAAAGAAGTGTCATGTTTTGCATACAGTGGTACCTGCCCTTAGTTCACTCTAATTGCTGATGTCCCAAAAAAAGGAGCTGCACAGAAAGTACCAGAATGCTCCATTTCCCACCGTGCGGTGATCCACGGAGAATGAGGGGACTGCTCCTTTTATGTCAATAGAAATGGGGAAATATTCAATACCTAAAACAACAAACTATAGACATAAAAAAAATTCTCATTTGGGTTTCAAAAAGTGTGCAGAGTTAGCAATAATTATGTGACTTATGAAAATCTTGCTAATAAATATTTTGATAGTTAAATGATATTATGTGGGAGAGATATTCATCAGGAGAGCAGAAAAATCACATGCCAACAGTATGAAGACCTTGAATAGAATTATTTCAAATTAGCTACTTTAATATTTATGTAGGTAATGATGAAACAGGGCTTAAATGCTGTATCGGGAAAGCAATACTTTTTTTTCATGTTTATTTTTGACACACACACACACACAGAGAGAGAGAGAGAGAGAGAGCATGCGAGTGAGCAGGGGAGGGGCAGACAGAAAGGGAGACAGAGAACCAAAGCAGGCTCCAGGCTCTGAGCTGTCAGCACAGAGACAGATACAGGGCTCAAACTCATGAACCTTGAGATCATGACCTGAGCTGAAGTCAGATGCTGAGCCACCCGGGTGCCCCGGGAAAGCAAGACTTTTCATTGGGTGGTGCAGTCTGAGCCGGAAGACAGATTTCCTAAGAGTCTTTACCGAGTAACAACCTAAGAATGGCCAGTGCGCTGGAAGACAGAATAGAACATTTCCTGTCAGAACAAAAAGATAAGAAATAAACAGTCCTTACCTTTTTGTTAGTTCATGCAAAGGGACATTGGTTAAAATAAACTTATCTCATGTGGTAGGTTTAAAATCTGTAATTGTTACTTGTGCTGACAGCTAAAAACAAACAAGCAAACAAACAAACAAACAAAAAACCCCATAATCTTGTCACTTGTGGAGATACTGGCTATTTGGGCCACGAGTATTCTCTTTTCTTTTTCCTTAGAAAATGACACTCAGATTCTCATTAAGGCCCCTCCTTTTAAGCCAGCCAACAGAGGCCGTCTTGTGGCCACCATGACTAGTTTCATAAGGATGGCTTGGGCTTCAGAGAGACGCAAGGAGATGCTTGCTAAGGGGATCTGTGAAAGATGCTTCCTCCTGCTTTCAATGGAGAGACACTGGTCATCCCCACTGGGGAGAAACGAAGCCGGTATCACCAAGACCTGCTGGGATGCTGAGGAAGAGAAGTTGGGAAATGGGGGACAGAAGCTGGACCTGCCTGTGTAACTTAGGCTGCCATATCAAAACTTGCCTGAAGCTAGCGAGCCCTTCCTTGGACCTCAAGTCGGGTAAGCTGAGAAATATCCTGATAGTTTAGATCAGTTTGAGTTTGATTTTCTGTTGTTTGCCACTGCACATATTTGAATGAATACTTGGATTAGCGATATTTTAATCATCCAGTGTAGACACTTGGGGAAAAGCACTCAGTAAGCACTGTCCCTCTGTTCCTGCCCCTCTTTCTACAAGGTGGCACAGGAGGGGAGTAGCCTGCCTTCTCCAGCCAACAGACAGGAAGGGGATCTCCCAGCAAGACAGAATTTTTTTTTTTTTTTGAGAGACAGTAAGAGAGAGTGTGAGTATGAGCAGGAGGGGCAGAGGGAGAAGGAGAGAGATTCTTAAGCAGGGCAGGGGCCCAGCACAGAGTCAGACACAGGGCTCCATCTCACAACCGTGAGATCACGACCTGAGCCGAAATCAAGAGTCTGACGCTTGACTGACTGAGCCACCCAGGCGCCCTGACAGAAAACTTTTAGATAATATCCATGCTACTCCAGTCAAATACCACAGAAAAACACTGTGGCTGAGTTTAGCGAGTAACTTAGCATGAATCCTCCCACCCTTCATACCTGGCCAAGTTCCTCTGACCCCATCCACATCCCCACTGGCTGTAAATCCCCAGGTGTTCTTGCTCTATTTGGAGTTGAGTTCAAGCTCCCTCCCCTATTGCAATAATCTTTTTTTTTTTTTAACATTTATTTATTATCAAGAGACAGAGACAGACAGAGCATGAGCATGGGATGGGCAGAGAGAGGGGAGACAGAATCCGAAGCAGGCTCCAGGCTCTGAGCTGTCAGCACAGAGCCCGACATGGGGCTTGAACTCACAAACCGCGAGATCATGACCTGAGCCGAAGTTGGATGCTTTACAGCTGAGACACCCAGGCACCGCCAACCACCCCCCCCCCACCACCATTGCAATAATAAGCTCTTCCTTGCCTGTTTAACTCTGCTGAGTTTTTCTTTGACAAAATACAACATATCAAAATTTGTGGGATACAGTTAGAACAGTGGGGGAGAGGGAAATTTTATAGCACAAAAGATGTATACATGAGAAAAAAGATAAAGTCTTAAAGCAGTAATCTAAAATTACATCTCAAGAGCCTAGCAAAAGAAAAGCAAAACAAACCCAAATTAAGCAGAAGAAAGGAAAGAATAAAGAACAGAAATCAATAAAACTGAAAACAGAGAAAAGCCAATGAAACAAATAGCTGGTTCACTGAAAATATCAATAACACTGACAAAGCTCTATCTAGACCAAAAAGGGGCCACTACTGCAGACATTTAAAGGGTAAGGGAATGCTATAAGCAAATGTATGCATGACCAATTAAAAAAAAATACAACCAACTAAAATTTACCCAGTATGAAACAAGATAATATCAATAACCCTATATATATTGGGAAAATTGAACTCATAACTTTAACTCTCCAAAAGAAAACTCCAGACCCAAGTGATTTTATTAGCAAATTCTACCAAATATTTAGAGAATAATTTTTCTTCAGATTTTGTTCAAAAGATTTTGTTTCTTTAGATTTTGAACTCCACTCCCAACGTGGAGTTCAAACTTCAACCCTGAGATCAAGAATCACATGCTCTACTGAGCCACAGCCACACATTCGTATTTGAAGAAGAATTAACAAAAATTCCACATAATATCTTCCAGAAAATGCAAGAAGGAACATTTCCTACTTCATGAAACTAGTATTATTCTGATATCCAAACCACATAAAAACAGATCTGTATTTCTCATGAATATACACATAAAAATCCTTTAAAAATAGTAGCACATATTGGCATTACACATAGACCAACAGGAAAGAACAGAAAGCCCAGAAATAAACCCATGATTATATGGTCAATTAATTTACAACAAAAGAGGCAAGAATATCCTATGGGGAGAAGACAGTCTCTTCAACAAATGGTGTTAGGAAAGATACATGCAAAAGAATGAATCTAGACCACTATCTTACATTGTGCAAAAAAATTAACTCAAAATGGATTAAAGACTTGAATGTAAGACCCAAAACCCATAAAACTCCTCAAAGAAAAGACAGGCAGTAAGCTCCTTGACATCAGTCTTAACATTGATCTGACTCCAAAAGCAAAAATAAATAAGTGGGAACACATCAAACTAAAAAGCTTCTTCACAGAAAAAAAAAAAAAAAAAAAGGCAACCTACTGAATGGGAAAAAAATTATAAATCATATATCCTATGAGGGGTTAATATCCAAAATAAATAAAGAACTCAAACAACTCAATATAAAACACCAATCTGATTAAAAATGGGCAGAAGCCCTGAATAGACATTTTCCCAAAGAAGACACACAGGTGGCCAACAGACCCATGAAAAGATGCTCAACACCCCTGTCATCGGGGAAATGCAAATCAGAACCACAATGAGTCATCACCTCACCTGTCAGAATGTCTAAAATAAAAAAAAGACAAGAAATAAGGTGTGTGGGCAACGATGTGGAGGAAAAAGGAGCCCTTGTGCACTGCTGGTAGGAATGCAAACTGGTGCAGCCACTCAGGAAAGCAGTATGGAGTTTCCTCAAAAAGGTAGAAATAGAACCACCCTACGACCCAGCAATTGCACTACTGGGTGTTTGCTTGAAGAAAACAAAATCACGAATCTGAAAAGACACACACAGCCCTATGTTCACTGCAGCATTATTTACAGCAGCCAAGATACGGAAGCAGCCTAAGTGCCCACTGATGGATGAGCGGATAAAGATGTGGTGTGTGCACACAGTGGAGCATTACTGAGCCACAAAGAGAAGGAAATCCTGCCATTTGTGACCACATGGATGGACCCTGAGGGTATTATGGTAAGTGAAATAAGTCAGGGGAAGACAAATACTGTATGATTTCACTTCTATGTGGAATCTAAAAAACAAAACAAATGAGCAAACAAACCAAAACAAAATAAAACTCACAGATACAGAGAACAGACTGGTGATTATCAGTGGGGAGAAGGCCGGGGAGGGGATAAAGTGGGTAAAGGGGGTCAAGCATATGGTGACGGGAGGTGATCAGACTCCCTCCGTGGATCACTTCGTAGGGTGTACAAAAACCGAATTATTATGTCGTACACCTGAAACTGATAGAACGTTGTATAACGCTTTTACCTCAATAAAAAACATATTAGCACACAGAATTCAGCCATTGCATTCCTAGGCACTTATCCCAGAGAAAGGGAGACTTCAGCTCACACAAAAATCTATACATTAATGTTTACGGCAGCTTTATTTGTAATAGCCCCAAACTGGAAACAACCCAGATGTCCTTCAAACTTGAGTTGCCTCTCACATCTAGGAGCTTCAGGTGGTGATAAATTGCCCACAGGGAACTTAGTATCTTTTTTCAAAATATCAGATATTTTAAATATATTCTTTTGAAAAAATAATAGTTTTCAAAAAATTATAAAAAGGATCTCCTATAAAATATATAGTTACTATTAAAAATATTCTTTTTTCAATAAACATGTTTTAATGTTTACTTATTTTGAGAGAGAGAGCATGCACGAGCAGGGGAGGGGCAGAAAGAGAGAGAGAATCCCAAGCAGGCTCCACACTGTCAGCGCAGAGCTTGACTCGGGGCTCAAACCCACAAACCGTGAGATCGTGACATGAGCCGAAATCAAGTCAGATGCTCAACCGACCTAGCCACCCAGGTGTGCCTATATTCACTATTAAAAATATTCTTAAGAAGACTCTCTTGACTAGAAGAATTCATTTATTATATTCATCAAAATTCTACAGTATTATGAAAATTACTAGTTTATCAAACACAACCTCCACGTAATTAATATTTACATAATATATAAAGTATTGGAGATTCGTTTACCTAATGAATACAAGTTGTAAGAACTAATGCTACATATTTTTACTTAAAATGTTCTTCCCCCAATAACACATGGGCTATATTTAGCACCCAATGACTAAGATTTCAGTGCCCAATGTTACTCATTACTTCAAAGACATTTAGTGACCCCCCATCATCTGGTGGACACTGAGCTCATTTCTGGGATAAAATGTTGAAACATCTCAAAGAGCACACATCACCATAGCAAGAGAATGAGTGATACTACAGCTTAAGCTGAGAATATCTGGGAACGCACATCTCTAATGAAACTACCTTCAATTAAGACGTGAGAATAGACAAACAGACCAAGGGCACAGAACTGAGAGCCCAGAAGCAGATCCACGCATCTGTCAAAATTCCTGTATGAAAAAGGCACTGCAAATTACCAAAAGTTATTCCAACAGTTTATAGTAACAACAGTTGTAACCAGCAGTTTCCCAGATGGAGAGTAATCGATCTCTACCTAACACCAACATGACCACAAGATTCCAGGGGTGTTGCAGACCCAACATGAAAAAGCAAAACCCTAATACTATTCAGAGAATTAGAGTATCGTTAGGATCTCCATGTAGAAAAAGGTTCCTTAAACAAGACACAAAGCGTAAAATGCTAAAGAAGAGACTACAAAGTTAATGACACTAACACAGAAAACACCTGGGAGTCAAATTCGTTGACTACAACATAAAACACCAAACACACACTGAGAGAAGATACTTATGTAAGTGAACAAAACACCAGTATCTGTAATATATATAGAAAATTTACAAATTAGTAAGAAAAGACAAACCACTCCATTGAAAATGGGCAAAAGAGGTAAACAGGCAAGTCACTGAAGAAACCAAAAAGAAACCCAAATATTAAACCATAATCAGATACCAATTCACACACATCAGCCTGGTGGAGAGTAAGATGTGTGGGAGCACCAGGAGCAGTGGGCACCGTGGAGCAGCGAGCACTCTCCCGGGCTGCAGGCGAGGGTGTGGGCTTGCCCCCAGCCCCACCTGAGAGAGAGGACTTGGTGATGTCAGGAGAGCGGCGGCCAGGCAACAGGACTGAGGTGCGGGAGAAATCTTTGCACGTGTTCAGAACATGCATCACAGCACTGCCTTTTTTTTTTTTTTTTTTTTTTTTTTTTAGCATTTGTTTCTAACTGCAGAGAAGTGATCCAGTGCACTTATATGAGAAATACTATATAGTAAATGGACAGGTGCTACTTCTGCCAATGTGGATAGATCTCAAAAATGTGCTGAATGGAAACAGCAAGCTATGTAAGTATGATACGATAGCATTTATATAAAGCTTATATTATTTAAGGATACTTACACACAGACACATACATGTATGTATACGTACATCTATTATTTAAGTGTGTGTGTATGCGTGTGTGTGCCGTGCAGACATTGCACTGGACGGAAAAAACACTAACTTAGAGGTGGAAAAGGAAATGGACTTGAAAAAAGGGCAGGCAGCAGCTTTAAACGTTCCCAGTAACATTTAAGCTCTTAGGCTGAACAACGGACACACAAGATGTTCCTTATACTGGCTCCACACCTTTTTCATAGGGACAGGGGCATCTAACTGAGCTTCAGGAGTGGGAGGATGTCAAAGAAGGCTTCGTGATGACATGTCCCCTGAGCTGCAGCCAGAGGAGCAGGCAGTGACCAGGCAAAGAAGGTCGGGCTGGAAGAAGACGTGTTCAGGGGACTGAGGGGCAGAAAAGGGATCTAAACAGAGGTAAAAGTAGCCTGAAGGCAAGGGAAAGCAAGAGGGGTCAAGGAATCACAAATTATTTAAAGCATTAACCATAACACAACAAAAGCTTAATCTGTCTCCAACTCGGTTCCATACCAAAAAGCTAGCACAAGCATGCTAACACAGTTATCGGGCACACAGTGAGAAAAATAAAGAAACTATGGGGGAAAGACTGACAAAGGGACCAGAGCTAAATGACACCTGGTTCTAACATTTCCAAACAAGACATTTTAAAACCATAAATTCAAACAACTTTTCACAGCTGACCTGGAAGAAGACGGAGGACTCAGGGTGCAAAAGAATTCACAAAAATACAACGTATGAGGTCAGATAGTTTGAATTACAAAAGGCTGATAAATTCTGAGCCAGTACACGGGTGGCATGGCAGTGAAATGAGGACGCCGACAAAAACTGGCCTTGTCGGCACAGAAATGTTAGAAGGGACGTCTGAAGCCACCCACGACTGATAGGAGGTCTGGGAAGAAGGGGAAATGCTAAGATGCGGCTCCTGACAAGTGCAGTAAGAACAAAGGTCCTCAGCACCTTCCCAGGAGGAGGCCTTTGTAAAAAACACGATAGGTCCAAGAGAGACACACAAAACCCTAGAGCAGCGGAGGCAAAGGAAGGTGAGAATTAAGACAAAATGCCGCCTGACCGGCCCATGGCCGGGGCGGAGAGCGCAACAGCGCAGTGTGGGGAAGAGGCCGGCCTACCCTGTTAGCACGTGGCGACCCTGATGATGAGCCCAACACACGTACCTGCAGACACTGGGAGACAGCGCAAGACTGGATCACACCCCCAGTGGTTCACTCAGCAAGTACTTGGCATCCACCACATTCCAGGTACGGAGCCAGGCGTGGGGCATGGCAGCAAAAGAGGCAGAAAAAGCTCCTGTTGCCCTGGAAGCTACCATCTAACGGGGTAAACAGAAGCACCGAAATCCCCTGCTGTGCGTGACGACAAGTGCAAGGACTGTCCGGGAGAACACGAGACTGAAGTTCTGGTAACGCAAGGCCTGAGGCGCGAGCTGCTCAGCGCCCAGAGAGCGCAAGAATGAGGGTTTGAGGTGGATGGAAGTTACCAGATGGGGCTTGTCCTTCCACTAAGGACGCACACAGTTGTAAAGAAAGTGCTCCCACCTAACAAGAAAGCTGAGGAACACAACCCATAAAGTCATGCCTTTCCTGACCCAGGAGAGAGCTGAATGTTCAGCAGAGAACTGATCGCTGTGTACGTGTGACGAAACTACCAAAGGCTAGGAAATGTCACGCAGAGGGAGTAGACAGCAGCACAGGGCCAGAATAGCTGCTGCCTCCACCAGCCTTTCTCAGAAAACTCAGAATTCATGGGCAAATAGGTGGGACACTCAGGAATGTCCTTCCTCAGGAGTGGGGAATAATTAGCTGCTAGATGCCTAACAAATCATAAAAGCAAGACCAGAGAGGATCAAACTTTTTCCAGGTAGCTTAACTTGTCCACAACAAAGCTCAGGAATATTTACAAGAATACAAAAAGGTCCATCACCCAACAATGAAAAATCTAGGCAAAGATTACCAGGCATACAAAAAAAGCAGAAAAAATGAACTCATAATGAGAATAATCATCTATTGAAACTAACATCTAATGGACACAGATGTTGAAATTATAGGCAAGGACATTAAAAATATATAAAATATAAAAAATATATTTCCCAATATATTGAAAAAAACAAGCAGAGATATGGATGGCATAAAAAATATCCAAACTGAATTTCTAGAAATGAAAACTATGATGTTTAATATAAAAAATATACTCATTGAGATTAACAATATATTTGGCATGACAAAAGAAAAGATTAGTCAATTACAGGACACAGTAAAAGAAACTTCCCAAATTTAAACAGAAAAAAAATTTTAAAAAAAGAAGAAGAAAAATGAGTTTCAGTGAGCTGTGGGGCAAATTCAAGTGACCTAAGATATGTAATTACATCTGGAGTTTCCAAAACAGAAGAGAAGGGACATAAAAAGTATGTGAGTATGTAATACCAATGATATTCCAATTTGATTTAAAAAAACACTATAGGGGCGCCTAGGTGGTTCAGTTGGTTAAGTACTCAACTTCCACTCAGGTCATGATCTCACGGTTCGTGGGTTCGAGCCCCACGTTGGGCTCTGTGCTGACAGCTCAAAGCCTGGAGCCTGCTTCTGATTCTGTGTTTCCCTCTCTCTCTGCCCCTTCCTTGCTCACACTGTCTTTCTCTTTCAAAAATAAATAAACATTAAAAAAATTAAAAAAAAAAAACACTATAAATCCACAGATCCAAGAAACTCAACTGAATCCCAGAGAAACATGAAACAATTACACCAAGGTACACCATAATTAAATTTCTCAAAACTAGTGATTAAGAGAAAAAGCTAAACACAACCACAAAACAAGGCACATTATGTGTAGAGAAACAAAGACAGTGATGATACACATTTCTTAGAAACAATGTGAGAAGAGAGTAAAGGAACATCTTCAAAACACTGAAAGAAACAATTTTCAACGGAGAACTTTATACCCCCCACACACATACCTTCAAAAACAAAGGTGAAGTAAAGGCATTTTCAGACCTACAAGTGCTGAAAGGGTTCATCAACAGCTGACCCAACTATAAGAAATGCAAATGCATTTCTTATTCGCATGACACAATGAGTCATAGATCTAAATGTGAAACCAGAAACTAAAACTTCTAGAAGGAAATGGGGTAAAATCTTGATCTTGGTTTAGGCAAAGATTTATGAGATGCAACGGTGAACACATGATCCATACAAAAATACACTGAAAAATCAGAGTTTGTTAAAATGTAAAACTTCTGTTCTTCAAAAGACAGTGTCCAAAGAATGAAAAGACAAAGCACAGACTGAAAATAATTTGCAAAGTATGTATCTGAGAATGGCTTCATATCTGGAATATATAAAGAACCTTCAAAACTCAATGATAAGAAAGTCACAATCCCTAAAAGACATGCAGAGGATTTCACTAGATGCTTCTCGAACAAGAAAAATAAATGCCAAATAAACACATGGGAGACTGGTTAACAACCAATCATTAGGGCCAGGTGATTAAAATCACATTGACACACCACCATTTGAGAATGGCTGAAATCAAGCAGACTGACCGTGCCGAGTCCTGGAGGGACATGAAGGAAACAGAACTCTCACATGACCGGTGGGAATGGGAAATGGTGTCACCACTTTGGAAAACATTCTGGCAGGCAATTTCTTACAAAGTAAATCAGACACCTACCATATGACCCAGCTGTTCCACCCCTCCAAGAGAAAAGAAACTCTATGTCCACACAAGGACTATACACGAGTGTGCATAGTAATAACCCAAACTAGATAAGAACTTAAAACTGGAAACAGCTCAAATCTTGATCAACAGGTGAATGTACAAACTAGTGCTCAGATTCGATGAAATACTACTCAGCAAGAAAAAGGGATGAGCTACTGAAATACAGAATAACATGGCTGATCTCAAAATAACGCAGAGTGAAAGAAGCCACCAGACGAAAAAGAATACAGACCATGTGACTCCACTTATATAAATGTCTAGAAAATGCAAACTAATCTATAGTAACAAAAAGCAAGCCAGCAGTTGCCTGAGGACATGAGTGAAGGTCGGGATGGGAGGAGGGGAAATTACAAAGGGACAGGAGGGCACTTTTGGGGTCATGGATGTGGTCATTGGATGTGTTGATCGTGATGGTGCTTTCACGGCCATATACATACATCAAAACTTATCAAATTGTTTGTAATATGTGAAATTTGTTGTACACCAACTACACCTAAGTAAAGCTGTTAAAAGATGGAGGTCTATTCCTGGCAAGATACCGTAAGCACACTGCTACTGAATACAGCTGCAGAGCTTGGACAGGATGCATAGGGCAGCAATTTGAAGGTTTGATAAATTAATAGCTGCAGGCAGACTGGAGAAGCAGACCAGAATTTGAAGCCCTACCCAATAGGCAGTCAAGTCATCATTTCTTCTTCTTGGTCCCAGTCACAGGGCCGGTGGCATGAAGTGAGCAGCAGAATAAGATTAGAGACGCCTCCAGTTTTGGCTGAAGGGAGTGCCAAAGAACCAGAAATTAACTAGGGAGACCGCAGAGAAGGAGGACTGTGGGAAAAGGACACCATAGCATTACTTATAAACCACTGGGTTCAGCCTCACGCTGCACACGTGTAGATATCATCCTCAACAGTATATCAAAGACTTTGAGAACTGAACCAAGAGATAAACCATGGCTTGATCCCCAGGCTGGCCCCTGGATGGCCGTTATCGGGACTATGTGAATAGCACTGCAAAGGTCTTGGAAACTGAACACGCACTGATATCACAGCTCATGGAAAGCAGGTCACAACTCTCAACCTGAACCTGCCCAGGGTGAATGCCTGAGAAACAAAAATATGAACCTTTCAATGGGATTTCTAAACAAGACCAAGACTCATCAAACAGCCTTCAAAATGTCCGGGATACAACCAAAAATTACCGGACATGAAGAAGCAGGAAAATCTCAGATCACGTGTGAAAAGACCATCAAAACACACCAATAACAAGATGATGCAGATGTTGGCATTACCTGACAAGGACTTCAAAGCAGCTATTACAAAAAAATTCTAACATATTTATCATATATATTACTGATACTGAAGGTAATCAATTCAATCAACCCTTCTCAAACAGTTCTTAAATAAACCATAACCTATAATGCTTCACGAAACGTTAAGGCATGGGAAAGACAAAAACGTTTTACATTCTCCTATTATCAGAAAGAACATGAAGCAGAACACAAAATGGGTGGTGAGGCATTTCAGCGGGCAGTTGGTAACAAGGACTCTCTCACAGGAGCTGTGTGGTGAGAAACTCACTCTCTGGAAATGGTAAAAAAAAAAAATAGTTATAATCTGATCTATTACTCTTTTTTTCCCCCAAGATTTTACCTTTACGTAATCTCTATACCCAACATGGGGTTCAAACTCACATCCCTGAGATCAAGAGTCACATGCTCCACCGACTGAGCCAGCTGGGCACCCAAATCTGATTTGTAAAAAATATTAAGTGTACTCTGTGCACTTTAAACCAAAGAATGTAATTCAAGCTCTCGCCATTTTGGGGCACCATCATGTAGGTTACATGGTGTCTGGTTAAATAATACACAGCTGGGTTCAGATCTATATGTGGAAAAAAGGAAAGCACAGAGGTTCCATAAGAAAACAGGTGAGTCTTTAAATAACCGTGCAGCTGACGAAAGCCCTTCTAAGAGGACCCTTCAGTACAGAGAAGAGTCACCACAGAAGATCCTGGTTGGGATTCTCTGTCTCCCTCTCTCTGCCTCTTCCCCCTCCTTCTCTGTCTCTCTCTCTCAAAATAAATAAACCAACACTAAAAAAAAAAAAAAACCAAAACGTAATATCCTTTGACCCAGTAATTCTATACCTGATGATCTACCCCACAAGAATACAAGTAGCAACACACCAGGACGTGTGTGCACAATGCTAACTGCAGCTTTACTTCTAGAAGGCGAGAATGGGACGCGAGGCGCATGTCCACCAGCACAGCAGCGGCAGGACGCATACTAGCCACAGGGAAGCAGGACTTTGTCAGATGACCTGCTGGGCTTCCACCAGCTACTGCTGGGAGAAAATCAAGAGGTATCAAAAAGGGAATTCTAATTCTGTGAAATAAGCAATGACAGAGTCATTGCATGCCTCTGCGCATACATGTATAGTTACACATGAGTCTGTATGAGATTTTACTAGAAGTCTAGAGGGAAATAAGGATGTGCACCAGCTAGGTTGCTAGCACAGGCTGCTACGGGCATAAGGATGAAGGCAGTGCTGGGCTTGGGTGTGGCGAGGGAGTGTCTATGACAAACACAGCCGGACGATGTAACCTGACGTAACCCCGTATGTGTAAATATGTGTGCCTGTGGGCATGAAGACATAAATACCAAATGCCGATGGTGACTGGCAGGGCTGTGGAGCTTCGGGTGACGTTTACTTCATTATTTGCATTTTCATTTGTTTGAATTCTTTAGAATTATCAATATATTGTTTGCACACTAAAAAGCCATTTTAAGTATGGCAATCAGTATATATTTAAAAAGAAATAAAGGGCAAAAGAAAATGGAGAAAAATAACTCAGCATTTTAAAAAGGTTTGATTTTTATTCTGTAAAGAAAATTTCTATACCTCTAGGAAAATATACAACCTCCAGACACATGGGCAAATGGTGTGAACAGACAATTCAGAGAAGAATAATCACTTTAGATCATCAGCCTCACTTACATGTTAAAGGACTAGGAATCCAAAAATCAAGTCAGGAAATAGTAACCATAACGAAACTCCTTGTGTTGGCAAGGATGTAGGAGACCAAGCATTTCACCTGTTGTTTGATGGGAACGTAAAACAACTTTTTCCAGAGGACAACTTAGCAAAGTAAAGCCCTAAAAATGAGCACGTACTTGGACTCAGGGGTTCCATCTCTAGGAATGTATGCGATGGAAAATCATCAGAAAAATGTACCCAAAACATAGATGCAAGTGTGCTCGTGGCATCTCTGTATGAAGTAATTACAACTGAAAACAATCTGAACCGGCCCCGGGGACAGCCAGGAAGGGGAGCGCCAGGCGGCTGCTACAATGGCGATGTGGATTCCAGTTAAAGGTAGTGGCCTAATGCACACATTATGTTGATAACTTCTCTTTCCAAAAATTCAGTTGAAATAACAGAAAGCAAATAAGTAAAGAGCGTCACGGAAAACCTGGGTGGAGTGCTGCCCACAAACCAGAGACACTGGAGATTTCTGGAAGAGAATGGAGCACTGAAACAGATTAATCTGCAAATGTAATAGAAAATCGGAACTTACAAGCTTGTGCAGGCAAAAGCCAACGACCCCCGTAAGCAGCGCGCTTTCCCGGTACAATTCCTCAATCACTCTTGGATCAGCAGCGGCAGCGAAGAGAAAGGGTGCGGCGGGCACCTGCTCTCAGAGGAGACTCTAGCGTCGGCCGGGCGAAGACCACAGCAGAGGTCTCTAAAGTGGAGGGTCCAAAGAAAGACCCTCCTAGGTGGGTGTGAAGCCCAGCGAGCAGAGGGTCCTGAGACGGGCCTCAGCTCCTCTGGGGTGTGAGCCCGCCCAGCCCCGCATGGCCACCCGCCGTGAGCGCTGCATGCATGTCATGAGGGGAAAGGGAAGTGCTGAAATGTCCACACTATTTGAATGCCTTTATCACGAACATACATTTAGATGTATATATATTTTATAATGCACATTTAAATAATTAATGTATTTAATTCATATATCTAAATAATTCAGGTGTTTAAATCTAAATATAGATTCAGGTCAGTGTTAGTGTATGATATCAAGACATCGTAAATAAAATTAAAAAGTATAAAAGAACAGTGTGGTTTTATTTTGGTAGAAAAAGTATTTTATAAACATGTCTATTTGGCAAAAAATCAGTAAGGATAGACACCAAAATGTTAAGCACCATTCATTCTGTATGGTGGAGTAATAGGTGACTTTAATTCGTTTTTTGTTTTTGTTTTTTACATTTCTGTACTTTAGGAACTGTTCTGCAATGACAAATTGGTAATAAATCATCTTTAATTCAAAAATATAAAGCCATTTAAAAAGCTAACTGCTTTGAGTGTTATTAAAGCTCCATCATAAATTCAAGGGCATTTATAGCTTTTTCATCAGAGACAGTCTTCAACAACGACAAAGAAATGGAGGAGGTCATCAGAGCATCAGATCTTTCAACACATTTCTGGACATGGGAAGCCACCATCCCATATAAATCTGAAAACAAGGAAGGGGGCCGTGGGAACCAGGTGTCCTTTTGCCCTCAGCACTCACACGCATGGCTCTCTGGATGGAAAGGACTCCTCACTGACTCAACACTTCGTGACAGTGGGGACCATGTGTTCCCAAAACATAGTAGGTGCTAAGTAAGTATCAACTGAGTGAATAAAGAGAGTAACACACATCTATCGACACCAGATCCCCTGTTAGAAAGGGAAAGTATACAGGCAAACACTCGTATAGGCACAAACTCAGCTCCGAGGCACGGAGACTGGTGTCTAAGAAGGAAACCTCACTTACCGAGCGCCTCGCTGAAAGTCTTCCAGTCACAGTTCCTGTCTGATTCCACGTACAGGAAATGGAGCCCTTTATCAGTCAAGAAGAATCAGTTTCAGCTCTGACAATACCACGTGAAGTCAAGAACACACTGACCCTTCGGTCTGTCTGCCTACAGCACACAACACTCACTGCTCTCCTCCAGGAGTCCACAGGCCACTGGCCCCAAACCTCCAACTCGGAACGGGCCCTTGATGTCAGCAAACTGTGGACAAACAGGAGGTTCCCCCTAACCCTTGCAGAAACTGCACCAGGACATGTGGGTCTCTGTGTCCCTGAAAGCTCTGCGCACGGGGAGAGGAGGGCCATGTACCACGGGGACTCAGCGTGGATCAAGGAGGGCCGTGCGGCCCAGACGGGGGCTGACACTTGCTGAGCAGCCTTGGACCATCACAGAGCGCCTCCGCCCGCGGGCTGCTCAGGGTGAATGAGAACAACAGTGTCTCCCCGAAGTGAGCCCAGGACAGAGGTGCAGTGTCCGGTGGGAACATGGTGGTCAGCCCTACAGCTTCCGCATAAATGCGGCTCGTGAGCTGAAGGCATGTCAACTTGGGCGATAAAGAGACCTCAGTGATAACAAAACCGTGGTTCACAGTTCAAGAATATTTGGTTATTTATTGCTAACTAAAATTTCAAGGAGTCTGTGTGTGTCCGAACCCATGCGGAAACCATATTCCTAATCACAGTATCCCTTTCGGCTTCAGTTACCTTTTTCATGCGAGCTGGTAATCCATCCACGAAGGCTGACTTGGTCTTGTGAACCTGGGTCACAAAAGACAAAAGTAATCATGTTCTCGCTGAAGTACCCGAATAGGACCGAGCATCAGAGCAGTGTTTCCCAGGGTGCTGCGCAAGTGCCGCTCGTGTGTCCACGCTCGTGACTCCGGGAGGCCCTGCAGAGGCCTGATGTGGTACCAGAATTAAAGGACAGTGACCCACAGAGAAAGACGACACCCTACTCCTTTTCCGGAATCATTCTTTTCACAGAAATGTCGCAGACATAAGTGGAGTGTTCTGAGTACCCACCCTCCCGCATCCCTTATGGTACCCTTAGTTCTTTTCCAATAGTTCCTTCCCTTTGGTGCTGTGACCAAATGAATGACAGACTGCAGTGGCCAAAGTTACGGATGTGGGTCACGCACACCAGAGAATACAGGGCAGGGGACGTGCAGGCAGCTGAGGAGGAAGGGGGCGCATCAGTGAACAAGGCGGCCAAGGTGCTCAGACTGCTGTGAACCACGCCAGGCCCTGGAGAGAGCCTCCCGCACCCCACACTGGCAGAGTCCAGTCCACCAGGAAACACCCTGAGGACAACACACGTCCCCTTCCTGTCCGCGCGCTCTTCTTCCAGCAGGCTGGCCGTGGGCTCGGCCAGGCCTGTGCGGGCACAGTCGGGCTCAAACAAGCCCTGTTCCTTGCAGAGCTCTGCCAGGGCCACTTCTGTGACTTTGGGTTTCTCTTATCAGACACAGGGCCCTCTGTCCCCTCCATCACCAGCTCACTTCCGTAGAAAGGTAACTTACCCGCCTATATTCCAAAATTATCTTGGGTAACGGATGAAGATCTTGCAGGGCGTTTAACTGAAAAAGGAGAAGAAATGTCACCAATGTAATTCCCTCACTTAATTTTAACATCTTGAACACATTTTCAGCTGGAGAAAGTCCTAATAATAAAGGGTCTGCATTGACTATATTTTCCAAAATGAAGATTCATAATAAACTCAGTTTTATCAAATGTCTAAATCTAAATCCCTTACAAAATCATTGTTGTCCATATGGGAGTTGAAGGCACTTCACACAAGCTTGGAAATAAGATTTCTCCTGAGATTTAAATTCACAAAATCTAAATCTAGGGTATGTAAAATACCACATAGGAAAGTAAATTAAGAAAATGCCTACAAACTTGTAACTCAATAGTTTAGGAGCACCCAACATTTCCATCACAGTTATCTGGGCATAATGTCAGGGAGGTAACACCAGAAGAGGATTATGGATTTTAAAACTAATTTTAAAAGGTCAAAATATTACACACAGGACAGTACAAGATCATAAGAATATGGTTTGTTCAGTTTTACAAAGTGAACACTCTTGGGTGCTACTACCCAGATGAAACACTCGAGATTCACCCCAGGCTCCTGCCCCTCCCCACAGGTAACCAGCATCCTGACCTCCACGATCAAGGCCACTTTTCCCAGTTTTTGAACATCATATCAATGGAATAGAATGGGCACTCTTTGTGTGTGGCTTTTGTTTTAAGGTTCATTTATACATTGTCTGAAGCAGCATTTCATTTACTTACACTACTGCATTCAATTGTTTTGAGTGGAGGACAATTATATTTTATCCTTGATGGACATCAGCGGGTTGTTTATGGGCTATGACGAACAGTGCTGCTGTGAACATTCTGGTGATGGGTTTTGGTTACCACATGTCCACAGCTGTGTTGCATATAAACACAGAGAGGAATGGAATTGAAGGGCCAACTGTAGCAGAGGGAACACCAGCCAGTTCTCCAAAGTCAAGGCACCAATTTTTACCTCATCAGCAACATGTAAACATTCCAACTGCTCCACATTTTTGCCAACACATGTTGCCCTAGGCCTTAATTTTGGCCATTCTGGTAAATGTGAAGTGATATCACACAGTAGTTCTAATGTATATTTCCCCAATGACTAATAAAGCTGGACAGTATTCACATATTTATTGACTAATTACGTATCTTCTTTCATTAAACCCCTGTTCATGTCTTTTGCCCATTTAAAAAATTGGTTTGTGTGTCCTTTTTTTTTTTGATTTGTAGGAATTTGTTATTCTGGATAGGGTTTTCTTTAGCCAGTTGTATTTATTGGAAATATCTTCTATCCCTCTGCGACTTGCTTTTTTTTTTACTTGTTTAATGACATCTCTTCATAAACAGAGGTTTACTATTGTACAATTTATCAATCTTTTCCTTTATGGTTGATACATTTTGTGTCCTGTTTAAGAACGTTTAGCTACCTCAAGGTCTGAGGATATTCTCTTATGGTATCTTCTATAGTGTTGATTGTCTTGCTTTTTATATTTATATATACAATTCACTTGGAATTTATTTTTGTGGGATGTAGTGAGCTGTCCTTACTCATTGCTTTGCAGAGCCATCCTCTCGGACACTGTGTGTTTCATACCCACGTGTGGTCTCCCCATCCTGGGTCCATTGGTCTATTTGTTTATGTTCCAATCAACAGGACAGTGTCCTACTTAGACCCCAGTAATCCCTATTGATTTAGGATTAATCTTTTATTATTTTTTTAAATGTTTATTTTTGAGAGAGAGACAGAGAGAGAGGGAGACAGAATCCAAAGTAGTGTCCAGGCTCTGAGCTGTCAGCACAGAGTCCGACGCTGGGCTTAAACTCACGAACCATGAGATGATGACCTTAGTCAAAGCTAGATGCTTAACTGACTGAGCCATCCAGGCACCCCGATTTAGGATTAGTCTTGATGTCCAACAAACTAAGATCCTCCAGATCTTCTCAAGATCACATTGGCCCTTAGTGTTTTGCATTTCCATGTAAATTTGGGAATCAGTTTGCCAGTTTCTACAAAAAAAACTCTTGGTAGCGTTTTAATTAAGGTTGTTCTGAATCTATAAATCAGGTGTGCGGGGGAACTGATGATATAACTCTAACGTAATAGTCTAAGGCACAGAGTTGCATCACTGTCTGTTTGAATAAAGACTAAGGACACAGGAGCCTTGGTTAACCACAGAATCAGAAACTGGAGAGCCAGCACTGGGGTTGTGGGAGTAGGCACTGCCCAGGCGGAGGCACCCTACCTCAGTATAATCCAGAATTATTGTTTTCTTAGAAAAGCTATCCCTCGGGGGATGAAAGTATTATGAAAACACTTAGCCAAGAAAATTGCTTAAGATCAACTGACTCTCCTTATCCTGATACCTTACCCACAAAATATCTTTCTAACCACAGTCTCCCTGTATATCTCTACTTGAGCTGTCTGAGAACACTTGAAAAGAATTAAGTATTTGATCTCCTAAAACTTTGGACAAAGCCCCACCAGCGTTGGTTGGAGATCAGAGGCAGTGCCGCAGCCACCCGCCACCCCGGGAGCTTTATCACACACTCCCTGCGTTGGCTCCTGACAGCATATTCTTCTCAGCTCCCTTCTCTCTGCAGCCACCCCGTAGCCTCTTGTTGGCACCTCCTCTTTCCCTGACCTCTAAACATCAGTTCCCAGCGTTCGGTTCTGTGGTTATCAATGTTGGCTGGCTCATGAGAATCAGTCAGGGGGGCTTCAAAGACATGGCTGGGCCTGGGCCGTCCAGCCCACGACAAGATTCTGTGGGTCAGTCATTAACCTGGGCATGACGGTTTTTCCAAAGCTCCGACCAGGGCAGGGGACCACCATCCCAGGGTAACTTCAATAAATATCAGCTGAGCACTTCCAAGTATGCATCTCCAGCATGAGACTACACCCACATAACTGCTCACATGGTATCTCTGTCTCGAGTGTCTTGTGAACAACTCTGTCTTAACACATCAGAGGGTGAATGCTGGACTCCCCCAGTAAGCTGTTCCTCTCCCGGTTTTCTCCGAGTAGTGGCCATCTCTATCTGCTCATGGGCACAACTAAGGAAACCAGGAGCTACGCCCACAGTCTTCTGTTGACACATGAATGCACATCACAGAGTTCCTTTCTGCTCTGAAAAAGCTCGGAAAATTCGTCTGCTTTGCTCCATCTTCACAGATGTCACTTAGACCACTGAGACTTCAGTCCCCACTACATCCCACAGTGACAGCCTATTAATGAGATTCTTCCCTTCTCCAACCAGCTAGGAGAGTAGACTTTTTAGAACATAGCTAAGACCTGTTAGAGTGGACAGACTCCAAAGCACTGACCCCACCACACGCTGGTGAGGAAGCAGGAACCGCTGTTCACGGCGGTGGGAACGCAAAATGGTGCAGCCACTTTGGAAGACAGTTTGGCAGTTTCTTGCAAAACGATATACTCTCACCATATGATCCAGCAATCACGCTTAGTGTTAAGCCAAAGGAGCTGAAAATTTACGTCCACACGAAAACCTGTACGTAGATGTTTATAGCAGCTCATCGCCAAAACTAAGAAGCAACCAAGATGTCCTTCAGTAGGTGAATGAGTAATAAACTGTGGTCCATCTAGATGGCGGAATATTATTCAGCACTAAAAACAAACAAGCCATCGAGCCAGGAAGAGACCTGGAGGAAGTGTGGACCCACATGACTGAGGGCAAGAAGCCAGTCTGAAAAGGCTGCACACTGTGTGATCATCTATGGGACATTCTGGAAAAGGCAAAACTATGAAGATCGTGAAAATATTAGGATGAAAGGAGGAAAGGGAGGGAGGTACAGGAGGAGCACAGAAGATTTTCTAGGGCAGTGAAACCATTCTGCATGAGACCATAATGATGGACACTTGTCATTATACATTTGTCCAAACCCACGGAATGTACACCACCAAGGGTGACCGGTGAGATCAACTGTGACTCTGGGTGACAATAATGTGTCAGTGAAGGCTCGCTGATTATAACAAACGGTCCCACTGGCAGGGGTGCTGACAGTGGGGGAGGTGGTGCTCATGGGAGGCAGGTGGTATATGAAACACCTCTGTACCTTCTTTCACAGTAAAATTGTGAAATAAAATATAAAGTCTAATAAAACCATATCTAAGATCACAGTTGTGCCCTTACTTGAACTGTTCTGGGCTATACTTTTTACCTGAAGTCCATATCTCTTTCCACAAGGAGGGAAACAGGGTGAAGGAAAGTAGAGATTTGTCTTAATTTTGAATTCAGAACTGTCTACATGTGCTCTCTAGTTCAGGTTAGTTTTTTTTTTAATGCACAGAATAGTAAGACTTGCTCAGTTAAATAAGAGAGTAAGGCTAACAATATGATTTACATGGATCACGTCTTTGTGAAAAGTCATACGGGTTGTGGTGTCAATTCCGTCAACAGGAAGCCCATCCGCGCCAGAAGAGAGTTCCGTCTCCGTTCTCGTCGTCACGTCGCTGGTTGTCTGGAAGCTCCCGGGAGCCACAGAGGGAAGGGCAGCACTGCCAGCTGGTGTCAGGACAGAGAGTAGATCCGCCCGGGACCCTCGGCTCTACACAAGGGGAAGGGTGTGGCTTTTCCAGGTTCCGCCACTGCTCCAACTTGAGGGCACGGTGCCCCCTTCTGCCCTGCGGGGGTGAAGTCCATGCTGGGGCCTCTCCCATAGGATGGGTCCGACCCTTGCTGTGCCGGGTCCCCGTGAACAAACGACAGATATTTGGTGCAGCCCCACCAGGTGCCGCTTCTGGCCACTCAGCTCTGGGGACGTGAACAAGTCAATGCAGAGCTGTCACTTGTGCAGCCTACGTCCTAGAGTGATAAGCAAACCAGTAACTAAGACAACTTGAGGTGCAGAAAAGAATCTGGGTGAAGACACTGTTGTGCCGGGGGCCTTACTGCTGTCTGTGTGGCCAGGGGAGGCCTCTCTGAAAGCAATACTTAGGCCAACAATCAGAAGCCACTGTGCAAAATCCAGAAGAGTCTCTAGACCAAGAAAGAGCCTGGGCAGAAACCTGTGAAGAGCGAGGGTGCTCACGGGGTGTGGGGGGTCAGGGTAGGGGCGTAGGAGGCCAGACAAGGGGCAGGGCCAGATCCGTGGGCCTGGGGACACACCAGAGGGCTTGAGTTTTAATCTAAGTGTCATGGGAAGCCCCTGGGATATACGTCAGGGGAATCACGTGATTTTTCTAATGCTGCAAAAGATTGCTCTGCCTGGACGTGAGGGCTAACTCACCAGCAGACTAAGAGCAGAAGCCCTTGGGGGCTGTGCAAGAGCGTCAGTGGGAGAGGACCAGGCGGTGACAGTGAAGATGAGGGAAGCAGACAGACTCAAGACCTATGTTTGCGGGTAGAGATTGTAGGCTTGTTGTGGGGAAGAAGGTCAAAGAAGACTCGTAGGTTTCTGGATGAAGTAGCTAAGAATTACAGGCAGTACTTGTTAGCTTTTGAGAGCTCATGTGTCAGGCACGGTCCTACATACTGTTTTACCTTGAACGCCCGCAAGATCGTTGTAGGGAAAGGACTATTACTGTCCTTTTACACATCAGGAAACTGAGGCACAGAGTGGTCAGGTGATCTGCCCCAGCTGTGCGGGTCGGTGTGGTGGCTGCCTGCACTGGCCCCGCCCCACCCACCGCTGGCTCACAAGGACACGGGGAGGGCAGGCGTCCGCCAAGGTGGAAGAGGGCAGGTTCCGGTCACCGCAGGCGGCTGTGATTCCCTCGAGCACTGCCGCCTGGGCTACTGAGGGCCGCAGGTGGGGACGCTCTAAAGGTGCAGAACATGCAGTGCTGGGGTGGTAACGTGCATGGGGAGGGGCGCGGCGCACAGGAAGCATAAACAGCCCCCACGGCTGTCCGCACCACAGCAACACGAGTCCACCTCCTATGGACCCGACAGCACTAACTGGACGCTGAGCATCCACTTACACTCGGCGCTCTGATAAAGCAGAATGTCACTCTTCCCTGTCCTTTGAGAAACAGGCTCCTGGGGGTGAGGGGGCGGGCAAGGGACGGCGGCTCAAACTTTCTAAAATAAATCTAGGGAAGAAGACCGATGGCCTTTCCGTTTCTAGCTTCTGGCAGGGCCATGAAACAAAGAGGCTGCGACTGGATTGTCAACAATTTGTTTTTAGAACAAAACTCCACCAAATTGTCCTTTGCAGAAAATGAAGCCACTTCATAGCTTCTGGAAAACCATACCATCTGCCTGTTTCTCCACGGCTCATATGAGGAGGGCAGCCTTGTGGGGGGGCACCTCGTGGGGGTCACTGCCGCTTGGCCCGCTGCAGGGGCGCAGGACGCCCGAGGGCGATTCACGCGCGGTGTAGCACGCTATCGGTTCTGAAAGAAAGGGGACAATTTTGGAACCTCACCACGGCCTCTGAGGTGGACGGGAGCCCCCGCGGCCCTGTTCTGGGAAGAGGGTCCCTGGGACTCAGCAGGTCTTTAACAAAAGCAGGGACACGTGGTGAGCGAGCGGGTCTCGGATTTGGGAGAAAGAGAATATGGCTGCCACAGCCCGGAAGACACACGCGCAAATGCCACAGGCCTCCCGTCTTCCCTCCTGCTTTCCTTGAATTTACAGGGGTTTGAAGGAATGAATCTCAGCGTGAGAAAACACGGACAGTTCACCTACTGTCCAGATAATCAACATAATATAGTCTTGTCTCCCTTTAACTCCTAAGAAGTATATTTTATTAAAAAAAATTAGCTTTACCTCTCGAAGCTGATTATTACTTGTTTTAAGAAACTGTTCTCCTGCCACAAAATGAGCTCCCTGCTCCGATTCCTTGAGACGAGACTGTGAATGTGATAAACGATCTCATTAATATTTTCACAGTTTAAGATTTATTTTGTTCATCAAGCAATTCCCAACAAAAGCTCTTATAAAAATAAAAACTAACCTACAACTTACCAAAATGGACATTAAAAGTACATATTTTGGCTCATGGTGGAAACTCAGGCTCTCAGAATCATTCTCTCCCAACCTCAGGAAGCAAAGTGAAAGAAACACAATAGGAAACAAGACACCAAAGTAGGGGCGGGGAAGACTGTTACTACCGGAAGAGGGATCTAGCATCGTACTGTAAACTTCGGAACACCCAAAATATCCCAAGGCAGAAGACGCAGGACCAAACTGCCTGGTGACCAGAGTGAGGACATGATAGGGCCCTCTCACCTGGCAGGGCAGCCACAAGGACACCACTGAGCTCCTCAGAACAACCACACCCAGCCATGCAGGACACAGCCCGGCTTGAGGGGCAGGAGGTATGGGCCGTCCAAGCGAAGAAAGTCTAGCCATGTCCTATGACACGGTGATGCAGTGCTGAGTGCTGAGATTATAAACGGCTTGCCCCCTTGCCATTTCAGTCAGAAGAAAAGTAGAAGGCAGCCAGGACTTCAACATTTTAAATTATTAAAAAAAACAGAGGGCACCTGGGTAGCTCAGTGGGTTAAGCATCTGACTCTTGGCTTCAGGTCAGCTCAAGATCCCGGGGTCATGGGATCGGGCCCTGCATCATGCTCTGTGCTGAACGTGGAGCCTGATTAAGATTCCCTCCCTCTCCCTCTGCCCCTCACCCTCACTGTGCTCTCTCTCTCAAAAATAAATAAATAAATAAATAAATAAAATTGGCAATCCTTAAAAAAAAGAGAGAGAAAAGAAAGCAAAGAGTGGAGGCTAAACCAACCAGTCCCGGTGAAAGGTTGTCTGCATTCTATTCTTTATCGACAAGGGTGGGCTGTAGACTGGAATTCTGAAAGAAGCTCACAAACAGGGTCCAGAGAAGTTAGGAGTAGGACATGCATATACAAAACAACAGTATCTAAGCAAAAAGAAGCCATAGGCACTTGTTTCAGTTAAAGTATGCCCAAACTCAGTGGTCAAAGAAACAAATGATAAAAAGAAAAACCAGGAGCAGAGCATTAAAAGACAGATAATTGATCCCTTTAGGAATAAGCCACGCCTTAGGAAAGAAAAACTCCAGTAACAAATTGTTTGATCTCGAGAATTAAGAGCCACCAGGAGCTTCCAGTTAAACCAGCACAGATAACTGGCACGTCGGTGCACTCCTCGTGTTCAGTTAGGCACAAGAAGTAACGAATAGACATGAACGGAGAAAAACAGACAGACAGCCTCTTAAAAGAAACAAAACCAAACGTAAACATTTCTTCGGAGCAGAAATAGATAAACTACAAAGCGGCAGGCAGAACCGAGCCCAGAGCCCAGCTGGGCTCTGGGCAGGCAAAACAGCAGCTGAAAGTGCCCGGTTCGTGAGAGGAAGCTGGGCCAGCTTGGATCAGTCACCTGCTGCCACAGAACAAACCACCCCAAAGCAAACGTGCTCTGTCCACCACTTCTGTGGGCGGAGCTCAGCTAGACACCTGTGCTGGCTGTGTGGCCTGGGGGGTAGGGGTGCACACATCTTTCATTATTTCAAATTTTAGCCCATTTAAAAACGATGTCACCTGGCTTTTTCTCATTGATAGGAGTTCTCTATTAGAGTCTGCGTATGAGTCCTTTGTCATACACATGAGAATACAATCAAAATCCCAGCAGGTGTTTAAAAAGGCAGCTGATAGAATTTTATATGGCAAGACGGACTGTAAGTACGAAAGATATACAATAGGATATCAAAGCTAAAGTAACTAAGGCAGGGGAGTATTCGCACAAGGATAGACAAATAAACCTGTGGAACAGAACAGAGTCCAGAAAAAGATCCACGTTACACAGTGCTAAAATCAAATACAAGTGGAGACCAGACTTGAAAATTCCCTGAGCAGACAAAACCAGTTTAGTCATACAAGCAAAGCTTAATTTAATTGGTTTTGCAAGATAAGTAAGGCCAACTTGATCGGCGATGCTTCTTGCTTGTGCCTCTGAAAATCATAAGCGAATCTCAAATTGTGCCCCCAAATTGATATGAAATAACTACTAATGAATTCCCTTTCACTTAAGAAATTCTAACACTGTAATCAATGAGTGTGAAGAATAAGCAGTCACGGCCTCCACGCCATATAATCTGTTTTATGACAATTTGCATCTACGCCCCATTCCACTTCTCAGTTTGAGTGATCCTGGTTTGAAAACTGTCTCTTTGGTGTGTGCACAATACAGTTTTATTAATTAGTACTTCAGCGTTCCGTTGGTTTTACTTTTGTTTTTTTCTGAACTTTTGACAACAGTGATCTGATTTATGACACAGACATTACTGTAATTCAGTAAGGAAACAATGGCACTTTTAATAAGTTATGCTGAAGTAAATGGAAATCAACTTGGGAAGAAATCTTTTTTTTTTAATTTTTTATGTTTATTTTTGAGAGAGACAGAGAGAGAGCGTGAGCAGGGGAGGGGCAGAGAGAGAGGGAGACACAGAATCCAAAGCAGGCTCCGGGTTCTGTCAGCACAGAGCCCGATGTGGGGCTCAAACTCACGAGCCATGAGATCATGACCTGAGCCGAGGTCAGACACTCAACCGACTGAGCCACCCAGGCGCCCCTAACTTGGGAAGAAATCTTAACCGTGCTTAATATCAGATAGAAAAATTAACATGAAATGAATGGTAGCTTAAAATAATACAGCTTACAGGGCGCCTGGGTGGCTCAGTCAGTTAAGCATCCGACTTTGGCTCTGGTCATCATCTCGCAGTTCATGAGTTTGAGCCCTGCTTCATGTTCTTGGCTCTTGGTTGTCAGCATGGAGCCTGCTTGCGATCCTCTGTCCTGCCCTCTTGCTGCCCCTCCTCCACTTGTGCACATGTTCTCTCTCTCAAAAGTAAATAAACATTAAAAAATAATAATACAGCTTACATCAGAAAACACAGAAGAATATCTTTCTTTACGAGAAGGCAGACAAAAGATACTAGCACATAAAAATTCTTAAACATTTAAAAAAAAAGGTTCACTGGACTTCACTAAAATAAAGAGGTTCTGTTTACCAAAAGATGCCACTATTAAGAGTGAAAACAAAACAAAAAACAAAAAACAAAAAAACAAAAAAGAGTGAAAAGACAAGCCATGGACACAGACTGGGCTGGGAAGTATTTTAGATTCTTTGGGCCACATATGGCCTCTGTCACATATCCTCCTTCATTTATGTTTAGGTGTCTTTTTTTCAAAGAGAGAGACTGCACCCGTCCAAGCAGGGGAAGGGCAGAGAGAGAGAGGGAGAGAGAGAATCTCAAGCAGGTTCCACATTGTCAGTGCAGCGCAGGGCTCAGTCTCACAACCCTGGGATCACGACCTGAGCCGAAATCAAGAGTCTGACACTTAACCAACTAAGCCACCCAGACGCCCCTAGGTGTTTGACTTTTAAAACCTGGAACAACCACTCTTAACTTGTAGGCCATATGAAAGTAGGCCACAGGATGGCTTTGGCCCACAGAGTATTGTTTGCCAAACCCTGGATGGAAAGAAAGAATTTTCAATATATATTACAAAGGACTTGTGTACAGAATTTATTACAAAGGACTCACATGCAAAATATATAAAGAATTCCTACAAATCAACATGAAAAGGTCGAGTAGCATAAATTTCTAAAAATTTATTTATTTTATTTTGAGAAATGAGAGAGAGAGAGAGAACACGAACAAGTGGGGGAGGGGTGGGAGGGGGCGGAGAGAATCCCAAGCAGGATCCACACTCAGTGAGGAGCCCGTTGTAGGACTCAATCCCATGACTGTGAAATCATGACCTGAGCTGACACAAAGAGTCAGATGCTTAACCAACTGAGCCACCCAGGTGCCCCTAGCATAAATTTTACAACGGGTGAATTCTTGGCAAAATTGGATCACTAGAGTATATCCAAAATGCCATCGAGCACATGATAAGGTCCTCAATATGATTAATCATCAGGGAAATGCAAACTAAATCCACAGTGATACACAACCTCAGAGCCACCAGAATGGCTGATGTGAGAAAGACTGGCAGCACCACACTAGTGAGCACCATGTAGCACATGGGACCAGACAAGGTCACAACCAAGTCCAGGAGCTACTTGGGGGCACCTACTACCCTCATGTACACCCTGTGACCCAGCAGTTTCACTTTTAGACATAAAACCAAGAGGCAGGAGCACTGACATCCACCACAGTTTACGCACATGAATAATCACAGCCGCTGTGATCACAGCAAGTTGTCCTGGAAGCCACTTCCGCTAAACTCAACCAAACAAGCAAGTCCCATAGGTGGATTGTGAGCCAAAAAAAAGCCAGAACCAAAGAGCCAATGCTGTGCGGTTCCATTTACATGAAGCTCAAAATCACTGAATGCAGAGTCAGATTAATGGCTGTCTCTAGGGGTACAGACTAGGAGGGGACAGAAAGGAGCCTTCTTGGTGCTGGAAATATTCTATATCTTGTTCTGGCTGGAGTCACATGGGTGTGTACATACAGAAAAATGCGTCAGGCTGTGCACTTATGATTTACATCAAGGAGATTCTGGGAAGATGGCGGAGTAGGAAGCACCCGTAAGTGAGAACCTGTCTCCCCCTTGGACAGAAGTTGCAGGGGCAGAAGCTGTCTGATGCAACAACCATTTTGGACTCAGGAGTCTGCTGGCAGCTCGCAACTTCCAGGGGGAGGTTTGGATGGTAAACTGTGGCTACTTTTGGTCAATGTCGGCTCTTAGCACAGTAGCAGCTACCCATCCCCCATCTCCCACCCCAGCCACATGGCAGGCAATCCTCTGGTTCTGGAGCAGTGTGCAGCAGCCAGGGTGGGCAAAAGGACCCTGTCCTCCAAATATCAGGAATCTGTACTCTGATTACTGATTGCTGCTTCTGATAACAGAGGTGCAGACATATAGGCAGGCAGCCAGCCACTGTTGTTGCCCATCCTGGCACTGTTGTAAGACCCTCTCCCTCCAGCTGAACAGACTTCCAGGGGATTTAAAGGGCCAGCACCCTTTTATATCCCCCATCATTTTTCACTTTTCCTCCTTTTGGGAGCCAGGTATTAAAGACAGGGGTACTTGAAAACTACTACTGAAAAGTTACACTAACTGAAATAGCAAATTCCTTATGGGGCTTGAAAGTCAGATTTGAGCAGGCCGAAGAAATAATCAGTGAACTTGAAGACAGGACAATGGAACTTACCGTCACAGAAGAACAAGACAGAAAACAAATTGAGGAAAGGTGAACAGAGCCCAAGGGACTTGTGGGACACCATAAAGCAGACCAACATGTACACTGTGGGTGTCTCAGAAGGAGGAGAGAGGGAAAAGGGCAGCAAAAATATTTGAAAAAACAATGGCTAAAACTTCTCCAACTTGATGAAATACATGAATATAACATCCAAGAAGTTCCACAAACCTCATGTAAGAGGAACTCAAAGAGATCAACACCAAGGCACATTATAATCAAAGTTTCAAAAAACAAAAACAAAGAATCTTGAAATTAGCAAGAGACAGAAGTATCACAAACAAGTATCCTCAATAAGATTAATGAGAAGATTTCTCATCAGAAACTGGAGGCCAGAGGACAGTGGGCCAATATTTTCAAAGTGCTAAAAGAAACACCTGTCAACCAAGAATCCTGCATCTGGAAAAACTGTCCTTGAAGCATGAGGGAGAGATGAAGACCTCCCCAGATAAAGAAAGGCCGAAGGAGATGTGATCACCTCACCTGTCCAGGAAGAAATGCTAAAGGGATCCTCCAGGTGAGACAAAAGGACACTAGACAGTGTCTCAAAGCCACATGGAAAAATAAAGATCTCGAGAAAGGTAAACATGTGGGCAATTATATAAGCTAGTACTATATAACAATCTGTCACTGTGCTTTTCATATTTGTCACTATGCTTTTCGTTTTCTCCATACTTAAAAAATAAACAGTTATAAGTATAAAAGCTAGTATTACTGTAACTTCAGTTTATAACTCCAAATCTTGTTTTCTATATAATTTAAGAGACTAATGCACTTTAAAAAAACTATTGGCTTATGTTTGGGGCACACAATGTATCAAGATGTAATTATGTGGCGTCAACAACTGAAAGGGGTGGGGACAGAGCTGTAAAGGAGCAGAGTTTTTGCATGTTATTCAAGTTAAGCTGTTATAAACTCAAATTATACTGTTATAATGTTAGGATGTTAAATGTCATCCCCATGGAAACCACAAAGAAAATAGCTATAGAATATACACAAAAGAAAATGAGAAAGGAATTTAAAATGTTCACTACAAAAAAATCAACCAAACACAAAGAACACAGTAATGCAGGAGAGACAAAAAAATCTGTAACACACACAGAAAACAGCACAATGACAGAAGTAAGTCCCTTCTTATCAGTATTTACTTAAATGTAAATGGATTAAACTCTCCAAAAGACAGAGACTGGCAGAATAGATAAAAACGTATGAACCAACTACACACTGTCCACAAGAGACAAACTTTAAAATCAAAGATACAGACAGGTTGAAAGTACAAGGATAGAAAGATGCATGCAAATAGTGACCAAATAGTGACCAAAGTAGAGCGGGGTGGTAATATTAATATCAGAAAAAATAGACTTTAAATAAAAAATGGTTACAAGAGGCAAAGGATGACATATATCTGATACACCAAGATGATATAACAATTATAAACATTTACATGCCCCATGACAGACCATCAAAATATATGAAGAAAAAACTGACAGAATTGAAGGCAGAAGTAGACAATTCTACAACAATAGTTGGTATACTTGATTACTCCATTCATAATAACGAGTAGAACAACCATAGGGGATAAGGAAACAGAGGACTTAATACAATAAACCAGCTCAATGCAACAGACATACAGGGCACCTGCCCAGCAACAGCCGCACACACCTTCTCCTCACACACACACAGGACACTATTTAGGACAATATGTCAGGCCACAGATTAAGGCACAAGAGATTAAAAAAAAAAAAGATATCATACAAAGCATCTTCTCTGACCACAACTGGATGAAGTTAGAAATCAGTAACAAAAAGAAAACCGGAAGACTCACAAAATTGTGGAAATATAAACAAATCTTTTTTTGTCTTGTTTTGTTTTAAAGAGAGTGCAAGTGGCGGAGAAGGGCAGAAGGAGAGGGAGAGAGAGAGAGAAAGAGAGAATCTTTAAGCAGGCTCCACATTCAGCGCAGAGCCCAATGCAGGGCTCAATCCTATGACCCTGGGATCATGACCTGAGCCAAAATCAAGAGTCAGATGCTCAACTAACTGAGCTACCCAGGTACTCCTAAACAAATCATTTTTAAACAACCAAAAGATCAAAGAATAAATCAAAAAGGAATTTAGAAATTACTTAGAAATGGATGAAAATGAAAACACAACGTACCAAAACTTACAGAATGCAGCAAAAGCAGTGATAAGGGGAAATGTATAGCTGTAAATATTAAGAAACAAGAAATATATAAAATCAATAACCTAACTTTACAACTTAACAAACTAGAAAAAGAACAGACTAAACCCAAAGCTAGCAAAGGAAGGAGACAATACATATATATCAGCGTAGAGATAAATGAATAATAGGGAAACAACAGAGAAAGCCAATGAAACCAACAGTTCATCAAAAAAAAATTTAACAAATCTTCGCTAGATGGACTAAGAAAACAAGAACACTCAAATTACTAAAATCAGAAATGAAAGTGGGGACATTACTATCAATTCTACAAAAACAAAAAGTACTATGAATGATTGTACACCAACAAATTGGATAACCTAGATGAAATGAATAAATTGCTAAAGTCACAAAACCTACCAAGACTAAATCACCAAGAAATAGAAAAACTGAATTGTCCTACAACTATTAAGGATGTTGAATCAATAATCAATCTCCCAAAAAAGAAAAGCACCACATCATTAGCTACACAGGTGAAGTCTACCAAACATTTAAAGAAGAACCAATAACAATCCTTCCCGAACTTTTCCAAAATAATGGAGAGGAGGGAAGACTACTTCCTCACTCATTCTATGAGGCCAGCATCACCCTGATACCAAAGCCAGACAGAGACACAAGAAAACTATAGACCAACATCCCTTATGAATATTGATGCAAAAATCCTCAACAAAACACTAGCAATATATTCAGCAATATATTAAAAGGATTATACACCAGGAAAAAGTGGGATTTGTTCCTAGAATGCAGGTATGAGTCAATACATGCGTGAATGTAACAACATAAATGTAATACACCAATGTAACATGCCACATCAACAGAATGGGGAGGAGAAAAAACACAAGATCATCTGAATCGATGTACAAAAATCATTTGATAATATTTAACACCCGGTCTTTACAAAAACACTCAACAAACTAGAACAGAAGGGAACTAAGTCCACATTCCAAAAACCATATATGAAAAACCCACAGGAACCATCATACTCAACGGTAAAAGACTGAAAGCATATCCTCTAAGATGAGGAACAAGGCAAGGTTGTTTGGTTTTGTCACTTCTATTCAACATGGTAGTGGAAATTCTGATTAGAGCAATTAGGCAGGGAAAATAAATAAAAGGCATCCAAATTGAGATGGAAGAAATAAAATTATCTGTGTTTGTAGATGATATTATTTTATATGTACAAAACTCTAAAGAGTCCACACCAAAAAACAAAATAAAACAAAACAAACAAAAACAAAAACAACCAAACAAAAACAAAACAAAAAGCAAAAAAAAACCATTAGAAATTTGGAATTCAGCAAAGTAGCAGGATGCAACATCAACACACAAAAATCACTTGTTGCATTTCTACATATGAACTACCTGAAAAAGTAATTATAAAAAAACAATTCCATTCACAGTAACATCAAAAAGAGTAAAATACTTAGGAATTAACAAGCATGCCAAGAACATTCAATGGAGAAAGTACAATCCATTCAACAAATGGTGCTGGGAAAACTGGACATTCACATGCAGAACTGGACCCCTACCTCACACCATATACAAACATTTACTCAAAATGCACCAAGGACCTAAACCTAAGACCTGAAACAAAACACTTAGGAGGAAACACAGTACAAAAGCTTCACAACACTAGATTTGGCAGTGATTTCTTGGATATGACAATGGCATAGGTAACAAAAGAAAAAAAATATTTTTTAAGAAAAAAATGTTTAAATTGGACTTTATGAAAATTTTTAAAACTGTGCATCAAAATACACTATCAACAGAGTAAAAAGGCATCCCACAAAATGGGAAAAAACATTTAAAAATCACTTATATGATAAACGATTACTATCCAGAATATATAGAGAACTCCTAAAACTCAACAAGAAAACTCCTAACACTCAGCAAGAGAAAAAACAAACACCCCGATTCAAAACTGGGCAAAGGACTTGAATAGACATTTTTCCAAAAAAAATACACAGATGGCCAATAAGCACATGAAAAGGTAAATCAGTGTTACTAATCAATAGGGGAATGCAAATCAAAAGTACAATGAGATACCACCTCACACACACTGAATGGCTATTTTAAAAACAAAACAAAACAGAAAACAAGAGGTGTTGGTGAGGATGTGGAGAAAGTGCACTTGTGAGCTATTAGTGGGAGCGGAGAATGGTACAGCCACTGTGGAAAAAGTATAGTGGTTCCTCAAAACATTAAAAATTACCATAAGATCTAGCAATTCACTTTGAGGTATGTACTCAAAAGAATTAAAAGCAGAGTCTCAAAGAGATATTTATTTTTACACCCATTTTTATAGCAGCATTATTCACAATGGCCAAAAAATAGAAGTGACCCAAGCTGCTTACATCCATTGACAGAAGAATGGTGAACAAAATGTGGTATATACATATAATGGAGTAGTATTCAGCCTCGAAAAGGAAGAAAATCCTGACACCTGCTACAACAGGGATGAATGTTGAGGACACCATGCCGAGTGGAATAAGGCAGTGACAAAACAACAGGTTCTGTATGATTCCACTTACATGAAGTACTCGCAGTAGTCAAATCATAGACAGAAAGTATAACCGTGCCTGCCAAGAGCTGGGGGAGGGCAGAATGGGAAGTTACTGCTTAAGGGATACAATTTCAGTCTTACAGGTACGGAGTAGATGGTGATGATGGTTGTACAATCATGTGGATGTATTTACTACCCCTATACTCTCTAACTAGAAAGGGTTAAGATGGTAAGTTTTATGTTAAATGCATTTTATCACAATAATTAAAAACAGACCATTCGCTGTATACAATTTCTTTCTCAATTAAAAAGTACATGAAAAGAAAAAAACCAGTTCCAGGTGGATTATAAACCTAAATGCAAAGGCTAATGAAGGCAGCTTTTATTTTAATTTTTATTTATTTATGTTTATTAATGTTTATTTTTTTTTTGAGACAGACAAAGTGTGAGTGGGGGAGGGGCACGGAGCGAGGGGGACAGAGAATCCAAAGCAGGCTCCAGGCTCTGAGCTGTCAGCACAGACACCGGCACGGGACTCGAACTCACAAACTGTGAGATCGTGACCTGAGCCAAAGTCAGACACCCAACCGACTGAGCCACCCAGGCACCCCTAATGAAGACAGCTTTTAAATACAATACACGAGAATACTTCATGAGCCTGACATAGGGAATGCTTTCCTGAACAGCATACAAAAGGCACTAACCATACAGACAAAGATTGGTAAATTACATTAAAAATTAAGAACTTCTGGGGTGCCCGGGTGGCTCAGTGGGTTAAGCATCCAACTTAGGCTCAGGTCATGATCTCGTGGTTTGTGAGATAGAGCCTCACATCAGCTCTGTGTTCCAAGTGTGGAGCCTGCTTGGAATTCTCTTTCTCCTCTCTCTCTGCCCCTCCTCTGCTCATGCGCTCTTTTTCTCAAAATAAATAATCTTTTTCTTTTTTTTTTACTGTTTATTTTTTTATTTTTGAGACAGAGACAGAGCATGAACAGGGGAGGGACAGAGAGAGAGAGAGGGAGACACAGAATCTGAAACAGGCTCCAGGCTCTGAGCCGTCAGAACAGAGCCCGATGTGGGGCTCGAACCCACAAACTGTGAGATCATGACCTGAGCCAAAGTTGGACGCTTAACCGACTGAGCCACCCAGGTGCCCCAAAATAATCTTTTAAAAAATAAATAAATAAAAATAAAAATAATTAAGAACTTCTGTTCATCAAAAGACACCATTAGGAGGGTAAAAAGGTAAGACAGAATGACAGAAGGTATATGTAACGGGCTTGTAACCAGATTATATCAAGATGTTCTATAAATTAGCAAGAAAAACATAAAACCTGCCATATAAAAATGGGTAAAAAACTTGAACAGATATTTTACCAAAGAGAAACTCCTAATAGCCAATGATGATATGAAAAGCTATTCAATCTCATGAGCAATCAGGAAAATAGAAACCAAAATCATAATGAGATATCATTATGTCCTCATCAGAATGACTCCTACTGAACGTCTGTTGTCCCCCATACAGATAAGGATGGGTAATGGCAGGACCGTGTGCACTACTGGCAGGTGCCACTTCAGAAAGCAATTCAGTGTTACTTAATAAAGCTGAGCGGGCCCATCCTGGGGCCCCAGCAGCCCACCTGCCTTGTGCCCCAGGGAGACACGTTTAAGCGTGCAGTGTGGCTTGTAAAGGCTGCAAGCTGGCAACAACCCAGATGCCTATCAACAGTGGGACGGAAGGTATGATGGAAGACCAAGCAGGCACCAAGTGACAGAGGACATCAGTGAAGCTGGGACACGGAGGCCGAGGGACAGACGTCAGCCACCACCATGAACGTACAGTTCCAAAGAAAAGCTCAACTATAGTTTAGGCATTGAAGTGGAAAAGTGCTAAGAAAAGCAACAACGTAATGACTCCCAAAGTCAGGATGGAGCAGCAGGAAGGGGCTCTGACAGGGACAGGGCACACGGGGCTTCTGGGAACTCTACACTTCGACCTAGGTAATGGTTATACCAGAGTTTCCTATAAAATAACTTCAGTAAAATATTTTAATGCATCTGTATGCATCTCTCTGTATTTTTAATTTTTCAAAGTTTTGTTCTTGTTTTTTTTTTTTAATGTTTTTTTTTTTCAACTTTTTTTTTTTTTTTTTTTTTGGGACAGAGAGAGACAGAGCATGAATGGGGGAGGGGCAGAGAGAGAGGGAAACACAGAATCAGAAACAGGCTCCAGGCTCTGAGCCATCAGCCCAGAGCCCGACGCGGGGCTCGAACTCACGGACCGCGAGATCATGACCTGAGTTGAAGTCGGACGTTCAACTGACTGAGCCACCCAGGCGCCCCTGTTCTTGCTTTTTTTAAAGAATCCAAGAAACCCATGAATTCCCCTCACCACACTACAGGGGGATGTCCTTGTGAGAAGAACCTGACTTTTGAGAAGGCCAGAAGGTCCACGAAACCACACACACACCCCATGGGGGAGCACCCAGCTGTCCTGATTGTCTGAACCCCTTCGGTGGGCGATGCTCCCCTGCAGGGGTCAGAGACAGGAGGCATCCACAGTGCTGCCTGAATGAGGAAGGGAGGAAGCGGGAGGAAGGACTCACAGGCAGAATAAGGCTGACAGGCACCAGGGCTCTGAAATAACATACCCCAAGAAGTGCTGAAGTCCTCTCCATTTCTTCTCCGTTCACCCGAATGCTGCGGCTTTCCATCACTGTGATTCAAAAACCAGAGAAGATAAACTTTGCACTGTATCTATCAATCAGCCAATCATCTCTGTGAAAGACTCAAGAATGAGGAGCAAGCCTCACTCCCTGACGGGGACACAACGGCAGCACCTGCCACGTCCGACCTTGACAAACTGTCCACTGGGGCCAGTGTTCGAGCCCAGCACTGGAGCCAGTAGGTATGGGGACGCACGGTGGCCAGCCACACTGAACGGAGCCGCCACTGGCCAGGCCAGCTGCAGAGTGCTGGGCGGGGCTTGGCTCTCCTAGTGCCCAGCAGGACCTGGGTGCCCAGAGGGCTAGAAGGCAAAGGCAGAGGAGAGCCCCGCAGACCTTCTAGGGGCTCTCTCCAAGGGGTGGGCCCAAACACCCACAGTCTTGCGGAACAGGCTGAAGGCCACCTCCCACACTGCTGCTCTCAAGAGCACACACTGCCCCTCGCCCAGGCAATGAGCAAAGCCAGACAGCACGAAAGGAATCCCCCGTGACTGAAATGTCAGAACCTTCTAGATCAAGAGGTGATGCAGTCCAACCCCTCTTGTTACAGAAAGGGAAAATAAAGGGCTTGTTCCCTCTCAGTGCCCACACGACACCCTGCCCACCCCTAAATAAGACAGAAAGAGTTGCTCTCAAACAAGGTAAAGAACTCTCTAGAAAGATGACTGGCCATCATGTTTATGGTACCTTACCTGCCAAAACCGGTATCAGAGGAAGCTCCAAAGTACAAAATAGTTGCCACAAACCGTAAACCTGTTGCACAGGAAGAAATTATCATCAATTTAACTTTTAAATTACTGGCACCTGCATTCTGCTCAACAGCCTACTTGATCTCATGGAGGCGGAATTCCGGCACCTCTCGAGTGAACACGGGCCCCTACCCAACAACCGCCCTCCCCCGCTTCCTAGTAAAACTCCTATTTCCTGCAAGTACCCTATTTTATTACCAAGACCTCGTAGAGATATTTAGAAATATCAGGTAGGACAAACCTCACTCCCAATTTTCTTTAATCCTTCTCATTTTTAAGTGTGATTTAGGTATTTTTAGACTTTTAGCCTTCCATTTTCATTTCCGAATAGGTTTACTGAATTCACAAAAGCGTAACTAGAATTTTCATTGGATTTTGCATCGGCTTTGTAGATTAACGTGGACAGAGGTGAAATCTTTGTATTAGGTCACGATGTCCTCCAAGAGTATGAAACATCTCTGCATTTGTTCGGACCACCTTCATGCCCCCATCAGAGCTTCTGTCTTGTTCACCCCTTCCTGCTGCTATCTGAGAGGCCCCGGCCTTGTCCGCCCCTCTGCCGCCTGTACCTCCAGACCCAGCGCTCTGTGCTTTGCCCTCCAGGAACGGCTGATGTCCTCCAGGCCAGCAACTGGCTCCTCCTTGGCTCTCGGGCTGGTTTTGCCCATCTGGGGCGGCAGGGGAGAGAGGTGGGCTTCTTCTGTCCCACTGGACCCGACCGACCCACCAGCCCATAGTCCTTGGCCTGCAGCCACAGCTTCTGGGGCCTGGCTCCCCCACCGGCAGCCCCTGCAAGGCCACTGCCCTCCCAGGGTCCCGTTGACAGCTCACCCTCCAAGCCTGGGGGTGGAAATGCTTCCAGCCAGTGCCTGCCCTGGAGGCTTCTGTGTCTCTTGCTGGTCCCCTCACCCCTGGCCTTGACTCAGTACACAGTCCCTTCCTTCAACTCTTCTAGATCATTCCCTCGAATGCCCTCTGCTTCCCAATGAGACCTTGAGTAGAGCGGTCTCCATCTCACTATTAACTAAAATAAACGCTCAGCTTTGATGTTAACTGCAGCACCAGAAATGTTCCAATTGAATTGGTGGCTTTTAAAACTCCTACAATTGTTAACCCACAGAAAACATTTTTAAAACTTCAGGTCTAGGGTCACTTGGGTGGCTCAGTCAGTTGAGCGTCTGACTTCAGTTCAGGTCATGATCTCACTGTTCATGAGTTCGAGCCCCACATTGGGCCCTGCACTGTCAGCACAGAGCCTGCTTTGGATCCTCTGTCCCCTTCTCTCTGCCCCTCCCCCACTTGCGCTCTCTCAAGAATAAATAAACGTTTAAAAAAAACCACTTCAGGTCTTATCATCTGACTATCCTTCTATGAATGATGTGCAGCTTAACTTGGCCTTAGAGCTCAATGTCCCATTTCTTACGCACTCGAAGATGCTGTGAGTGTGGATGGGAACGAATGATGCTGTTGGGGGACAGTGAGCAAGAGTGGCCCGCCGACCCCAAGTTATGATAAAATGCCTTGCCTTCAACTGAGAACAAAGGCCCATTGTGAGTCTGTAGAGTATCTTCAGGTTCACACATACATTCTGGTTCTTTCTTTTTTTTTTTTTTTTAATTTTTTAATTATTTATTTATTTCTGAGACAGAGACAGAGCATGAGCAGAGGAGGGGCAGAGAGAGAGGGAGACACAGAATCCGAAGCAGGCTCCAGGCTCTGAGCTGCCAGCACAGAGCCCGACGCGGGGCTCGAACTCACAGACCGGGAGATCGTGACCTGAGCTGAAGTCAGACGCTCAACCGACTGAGCCACCCGGGCGCCCCCATTCTGGTTCTTTAAAAGATCACGAGAATTGAAGATGAGGCAAACTCGGCAGCAGTGTTCGCCGCGATCCAGGAAGTGACAAGATAGACGCAGATGGGTACTGGCCGGGAGTGTGAGTCTTTCCACGGCAGACGTGACACCGCGCCATCACCAACACCTCAAGCACATGAGCTCCCATGCAAATGCAAGGCGCTACCTGGAGCCTCACACCTTCTCCCTTACCCGGTGTTCCCTCACTTTACAGGAACCGTGGAGAAGCTAAGTGCCCGAGGAGCACAGATCATACGGGGGGGGGGGGGGGGAGACAGGAGCGTGCCCTCCACACGGCCGCCTCACCACCCGTCCTGGCCCGGACGACACCCACAGACACCCTGGGAGGGGACAGATGGGGCGGGGGACAAGCTGCAGCCCCCCCCCCCACCCCGCACTCAGTCTGACTCTCCTCCTGAACACCTCATTCTGCCAGACGACTCCCCACACTCTGCGCTGGGCTCAAGGCCCCAAGCCGGAGAAAACTCAGGACCATGAGCTGACAGTAGGTCGCTGTAGGCTGGCATTTGCTGTCCAGTCATCCCGGGCCTTGGTGCTCCTGCAGCCTGGCCAAGGGCACCAGGCACTGTGAGCAGACTGTCCACTCCTGCCCGGAGAGCCTTCCACAGGACAGAGCTGACCCTGCAGTCCCCACTTTGAGTGGTTCTCCAGTTGGGCCTCCTCAGGACAAGGCTGAGCTCTGTACTTGCTGGCAGAGCCCCTGACACAGCTCGCCCTCTTCCGCACCTTCTGCCCCATTCTCCCGGTCCCCTCCTGCACCCCTGCTGCTTCCTCCCTCTGCTCCAACTCCCCCTGCATTCTGACAGCTCACAGCACCTCCTCAGTCAGCTTGCTCCTCCCTCCACACTGCAATGGACACATTTAGCTAAGGAGGCTGCTGCTTTTCTTCCTGGAGCGTGACGAGGGCCTGGGGGGTGAAGCTCCCCGTGCCCACCCCTCACCTGGCTGAGCCCACAGCCCCCTGGGTAGCCGCTCCAGCCCGGGTGCAACGCCCTCTGCAGCTGGTCCTTTGTTCCCTGCAGCCGCTCCCATCCCAGATGCACACTAGAAAGAAATTAGACTTCAGAGTCAGAAAGCACCCTTTGAACCACAGCCTCAGCTTAACTTTGGGCAAGGTGCCTGCACACTGGCCTCTCTGACCTTGGTCTTCTCATCTGTAAAGTGGGGCTGGTAATACCCAGGTGAGCACATCCCTGTTTCAGTGACAGTGTCTCAGCTTCTGTTTGGGAAAGTTTCCTCTTCGTCCTCGTAGGACGGACCAGTAGAACTCACCTCCGTGCCGCGTCCCCGCCAAGGGGCGCACGTGGGGCACAGTGAGGGAAGCGAGGCACGCCTAGTGCTGAAACTGGGTCTTGGACAAAAGTGACACATGGACGCGAAGTCACGGCTCACTGCCGGCCCCCGGGCCTCAGGGCCTTCCCTTCCCAAGGCCTGGTCCTGCTGATCTGGGAGCGCCCCCATATCCCTCTGGCAGATCTCTTTTCAAATTAAGGGCAAGTGAGTTTCTGCACTGTTAACCCCAAGTCCCTACCTGACTGTCTCCCTCCCTCCCAGAGCGCCCAGGATGAGGTGCAAACCCCACCCCCAGCCTCAGTGCCGGCACATCGCCAGCCGCATGGCCCCAAAGGTTCCCAGCCGCGGCCAACGTCGTGCTCCCTGAGCACCCTGCACGCTCTCCCAGCTGTGTTTCCAGCACGTAGCTGCTGACTTACAAGCAGGAAGCCTGAACAGAGTGGCCCCACTGCAGCGGCCCACGCTGCTCCCATGGCACTGCCTCCTGTGGGGCCTGCTGTGGGGCCATGGGAGGCTCTGGGCCGGGCTCCAGGGCTGTGAGCACCGTGGCTCCCACAGACGCGGTTCCTAACACCTGGGTGCCTCCCCAGGAAGGGCTGGGACGCTCCTGAGCACACGGGCCGAGGTGAGGCCACAGCCTCTGCCACAGAGGCAGAGTTTATGAACTAGCAGCCCTCAGGTCACAGCAGGTGGCTCTCCGACACCGGAGGGGCCGCTTAGAAGAATCACACTGTGAAGAGGGCCTCCCGGGAACAGTTTCCTGAAAGAATCAAGTCACCCGTCCCTACTCAGTATCTTCCACCAGAAACGTCAGGGTAGAAAGCATTTGTGCAAAATAAGTGAAAACGAATGTCAGCAATGTTCTTTCTGCTACTAGACTGTCTACGAAGTGGAAAAAGTTTCTAGGAAAGAGTTCGGGTAAAGCCTTATCTTAACGCAACTCACCACCACATTTCTTGAGGAATTCCCGTACGTGCTGCTCACGGTGACAGACATGGCGCTTTCGAGGTATTTTGCCACTAAATCTTCGAAAGAAGGTGTGGCATCCTCAGGATCTATGAGCCGTGGGGCAATTCTGGGGTCTAGCCCTACGAAATGCACAGCTACAGAGAAAAAGGGCATTCAGTACTGTACTGAAAAGAAGGACTGTCCTTGCCCTGCCCTTACGAGGTCCTCAAGGCTCGAATCAATACCAGCACCGCCATCCCCTCAAGTCCCAGCGGTGAGAGCCAAGGGATGCTCCGCCACTCCCAGGGAAGTCTGAACCTTTGGGAAGAGTGGCCTCCACAGCCCAGGTCCCGCACAGGCAATCTCCGTGGGGGACAGACCCTGGGCAGCCGCGACACTCTGAACAAACGTGGAACAGGAAGCTCTCAAAAATGTTGAGAGACACGGCGGTGAGGATCCTCAGGCACTCTTCCTGCCCCCTCTGCCCCTGCTCCCCAGCTTTCTGACACACGCCCTCACCGGGCTGCCTTCCCAGGCATCCCTGACCCCACTTCAAGGTGTCCGGGAACCCGAGTGTCTTGAGTAAAGGAAAAGTGTACACGGCTCATCGCCGAGTTCTGGGTGGGGGTGGATGGGCAGTGCACGTGAGGGCACGGACGCCTGGCATTCAGGGTCCCCCGACATGCGGAAAACTCCTCGAGACCCACAGACCTCTGCTGCATGGGATGTGTAAGAAGAATCGGGCGCTAGGCCACCCCTGGCAGTCAATGCCCCCACCTTGTGGCTTTTCTCATCTGGAGACCCTGGGAAGAGGTTCCTGAGAGCATCTGTGAGATGTGTGGGAAGATGTTTTGTGAAAAATAAAAATGGCATTTGCTAAATAAGTTTCAGTACCAGAGTATTTTAGACATGGACAGGGGAGCCATAAAGGTTGGGGGGTGCTGATCAACAGAGATAAATCTGAGTCCTAAGTGATTGCTTTTCAAGTTACTTTAACACTTTGAATAACGTTACACAAAAATAAGTTTGCTTTCAAACAAATCTGTGGTCTTAGATCATAATACACTAAATATTATTTTTCTGGCATCTTTAAATTATGCCAGTCTAGGAGAGTCACGTTTGCCAATGCACCAAGTAGCATGACTTTTTTGTTTCATGTCTTTGTCTCACCTGGCACCTTGGACGGAGAACAGTGGCAGGAGCTCTGGACGCCTGCACCTGCCGCGGCCATGCGTGGCCCCGCCCCACACTGCCCGGCAATGCTAACTGACCCCATTGGGCTAGTTGACTCTACGTGCCTTTTCAAGGCTCAGCCAACATATATTTTTGAAAACTCTTGGGGAAGATGTGACAGCACCGAAGGGTCGCGGGGGCTCGTTGCTGTAAGCTCACAACGAACACATCAAAGCCCACCGGGCAAACCCCACGATGGGGAGAAAACGCCAGTAGTGGACAAGGAAAGGCCAGCGAAACAGATTTGAAACGAGCTAAGAAAAGTTGAGAAAAATGATAAAAGTTATGAAAAATAACTAAATTAGAATTAGAAATACTTAGAAAAATAAAAATTGAACAAAGAAAGGAAGGGGTTTGGGAAAGGGAAATAAAACAAACAACTGTTTCAGAAACAAAACGGAACTGGCAGTACACAAAAGCCAGGAGACAAGGCTGCACACGAAAAAGGCGATGGAAGAGAGGAATTTCCTTAATAAAAGGCAACTGAGAAGGAAAATAGATTCTAGATAAACACGCATCAATGTACACAATAAGAGTTCAAACATCGCAGAGAAGATAAAAAACCAGGCATCATGTACCTCCTGACAGGAGGACATGCCTAGGGTCAGGGGTCAGGGGGTCAGGGGTCAGGGTCAGGACATAGTCTTGCCTTCCCCAAATCAGGCCTGAAATCGGACCCAGCCTCCAGATCTAAGTGTCAATTTACAGAATAGAAGAGCGAGAAGAACACCCTAAGTGGCAAGAAGGGGGCACGTTCCCAAAAATCTAGACTCTGGGCCATCGTACGTGACAACCTGGTTCTATCCACAAGGACGAAGTAATTTCAGGAAGACAAAACAAGGAGAGAGAATATACAGATGAAAAGAAAGGAAACTTAAGAAAAATATCACACCTATCCCAGCTTCGGGATAACCTAACCCTTGTTTGGATCTCAAGTCATGCAAAGTGTAAACACACAAACCAAGCAAATAAAATATTTAAAGACAACTGGGGCAGTGCAGACACCGACTGGATGTCTAATAACACTGAAAGATCACTACGAATTTTGGGGGGAGATGATGATGGTATCATCTTAAAATGAAACTCTCGTGTCTCATCATGTAACTGAAATATTTACAGATTAATCACATGATGCTTGGAATTTGCTACAAAATAATTGGGGGGGGGGGCGGTTTGGAAATGTGAGGCGTGACAGAGGAGAGAAGATTGGACAGGATGATGGGTACTGTGTTGTGTTCTCCAATACCACCTCCGACAACCGGTGTGTGTGTCTGTCCCCCCCTACAGCTGTCAGCTCTCTGCAGACGCGGGCACCGTTGTGACACCCGCTGCGCTTAGCGCAGATGCCAGAGGCTGAGGGCTCCGCCTCACGAGACACCCCCTCCTCAGATGCCTCCTACGCCTCCTACCGACCAGCTGCGAATCGGGGTTCCCGTTACCCCCTCCCCGGGCCCCGTGGTCGGCCAGCGTGGCTCACGGGACTCGGGAAAGCACCTCTTTGACTAATACCTGTTTATTAGGAATGACACAACTCAGGATCATCCAGAAGGAAGAGACACGCAGGGCAAGGGACAGGGCAGGGGGAGCGCCAGCACCCAGATGTGCTCACCAACCTGGGAGCTCTCCGGATCCCCCCCCCCCGCCCCCAACCCCGTGCAGGGCATCTATGGAGGTCCCATTGCACAGGTGTGACTGATGAGATTGCCAGCCCCTGAGACTGCCTGCTCCCCATCCCCTCTCCCTCCCTGGAGTGGGGGTGGGGGCGGGGCGGGGCGGGGGTGGGGCTTGCAGTCCCACCCACTGAGCAGGGCGTGGTTGTGGTTTTGTGGTCCCATCCAGAAGCGGATGGGGGCGTCAGCTCTGAATACTCTCATTAGCACACAAAAGACACTCTTAGCACTCTGAGGATTGCAAGGGTCTTAGGAACTCTGTGCCAGGAAACAGGGTCCAAGACTAAATATATAGTTTACTGTATAACAGGTACTTTTGTACATGTTGGAAATTTCTGTACAATCAAAAGTTTTTTTCCAACATCGTATTACGAATATTTTCAAACATGCAGACAATTTAAAAAGAATTATGCAGTGAACATTCATACATCTACTACCTAGATCCTATGATGCGCATGCCTGTTCACCTAGTGAAAAAACTTAACAATTTTTTTACTATATTAAATGAAAGATAAAAACGTGTTCTATATTGTTTTGATGTTAATTACTCTGGACTTCATTATTTTTAATCTAATTTAGTCCAGTTAGTGAACACACATTTAATTAATGTCAGGTGCACAACACAGTGGTTCAACAGCTGCATAGGATGGCCAGTGCTCGTCACCACAAGTGCCCTCCTTAGTCCCCGTCGCCTATTTCCGCCAGCCCCAGCTCCCCTCTGGTAGCCAGCCGTGTGTTCTCTGTAGTTAGGAGTCTGTTTCTTGATTTGCTCTGTTTTCTCCTTTGCTCATCTGTTTCTGAAATTGCACGTATGAGTGAAATCGTATGGTATCTGTCTTCCTCTGACTTATTTCACTTGGCAAAATGCTCCATCCACATCACTGCAAACGGCAAGATTTCTCGGTTTCCGATGGCCGAGTGACATGCCATTGTACACACACAGCACACCTCCTTTACCCATTCCTCGGCCGACGGACACAGGCTGCCTCCGTAGCTTGGCTATTGTTCTGCTGCTATGAACACTGGGGTGCGTGCGTCCCTTTGAACTAGTGTTCCTGTATTCTGTGGGTAAATACCCCGTAGTGTGATTACCGGAACGTAGGGCAATTCTATTTTTAATTTTGGGGGAACCTCCACACTGTTCTCCAGAGCAGCTGCACCAGTTTGCATTCCCACGAGCAGGGCCCGAAGGTTCCCCTTTCTCCACGTCCTTGCCGACACTTGTTATTTCTTGTGATTTTGATTTCAGCCACCCTGACAGGTGTGAGGTGCCATGTCACTGTGGTTTTGATCTGTATTTCCCTCATACTGAGTGAGCATCTTCTCATGTGTCTGGACTTTAGTTTAATTCTCAGGGAGTTTAAAGCTATTTGTGGTCACAACAAATGCCATCTGAACACACTGCATAACTCACTTCTTTCTTATTTTAAACTACAGAAGGAATATACACACTTGCAAAAAAACAAAAAACAAAAACAAAAACGAACAACCTAAAGCACGGAGGGAAGGTGTCCCCTCACCCTTGGGACACACGGCCCAGCTGCCTGGTGCTGCCTCCCACTGTCAGGAGGGGTCACTGCTGGAGAGTCAGATTTCAGAGATCGTGAAAACGAAAACTTACCGCGCTTCCAACCGCCATCATTACCAAAAAACTGCAGCACTGTCCTCACAAAATCCTTGGCATTAAAACAAATAACAGGACATTTACATTTCAGAGTATGAAACAGCACTTTCCTGGGAGATGAAAACCAATTCACTGATTTTCTGACTTCTGACCTTGGAAAAAACGCTCCTATTGTATAGCCACCACTTACATAGTACTGTGTGCAGACCTTCTTACGCTAAGAGCTGTACACGGATTAATCCGAACCCTGCAAGGTGGGTGTCGCTCACCTGCACTTTATGGTGATGACGACGAGGCACAGAGAGGCTGGGAGGTGAACCCAAGGCCCCATGGCATCAATCGGGAGCTAACCCCCGAGGGAGGCCCCATTCCCAGCAGACCAAGACGCGCCTTTCTGACCAGAACGCATGCTCTGGGCCCCTCACGGGCTCCCCGCGCCACGCTCCAGCCTGCTCTCCCAGTCCCAGCACGTGCTCCAGACACCGCCCTCTGCTCACACGGAGCTCTCTCGCGGGCACCACCGCATGGTGTCACGTCCTCTCGCACTCTGGGGCCACAGCACGTGTGCATTTGGTCTACAATTCTCCCCCCCGTGATTTCTGCCAACTGCCCACCTGTTGTTTTCAGGAGGGTTGGCCCCTTTCCCCAGGCAGGGAGTTGCCCCTCCTGTACTCTTGTCCACGCACAGGCTGCAGCAGGACCACATCTGCTGTGCTGTCATTTACCTTGAAAGTCTGCTTGCCCCTTTGCATCGTGAGCTCTTGGGCACGGGACTGATAAGAGTTGGCATTTCTTGAACACTTCCCATGAGCAGACGTTATGCTAAACACCTCAAAGGACTGTTACACCGAAATCTCACCACAACCCTGTTAGGCAGGCACCAGATCCACCTTACAGATATGGAAACTGAGGCTCAGGGTGGCTAACCAATTTTCCCAGCATGCCCCAACTGGCAAGTGGCAAAGCTAAGGTCTGAGACCCTATCTGCTGCATCCAGGGCCCACACTGTAAGTCTCCCTTTATAGTAACTGTCTCTCCATACACGAATGAGGGTCTGTCTTGCAGAGGCTGAGGGAGAAAGAAATCAGGGGCCCACTCAGCTCTGCGCACATCAACAGTCAGATTTCGCTCAGCTTGCTCCATAAACAGACGTTTGCAGTCCTGTCATGTTTTCCTGCGTGATTTCGCCTGGGATTCCCTCGAAGGGGGGCCAGGAAGGGAGGGAGCACAGAGTGCCAGTAGCACAGCCTCCGGGCTTGGCACTACAGACTCGGGAGGGTGCACAGAGGAGAGCAGGGGAGAGGGGCTGGGGCTCACACAGAAGAGCTGGGCTTCCTCTCTGATGCTCCCACTTGCCGAGACCCGAAGTCTCCACTGAAGGCCATCTAAGAACGGCAGGGTCTCCTACTAGTGAGAGATGCAGGTCTGGGTTTCCATCTTAAGATAAGACAACAGAAAGAGAATCTTGTAAGACAAAGTGGCTGAAACACAATGTGTACTCTAAGTCAGTTATGTAAGTCCATCGTGTCACATTTGCAAACAAAAAGGCAGCTAGAATATAAAAGAGAGAGACTTGAGTCTAGAAAGAGGAGGCCTGAGTTGAAATCTCAAGACTGACTTACGATTATTTCTCTGAGCCTGTTTCCTCATCTATAAGATGGAAAATAATAAGACCAAACACGTAGAGTTAATGTGAAGATGGAGAAGGAGCAGGTAAGAAGAACTCGCACCCTTGCACAGGTGTCTAATAAACGCTATTAAGTACGCCTTGTGCCAGAAAATTACTTATGTGTGCTTTAATTGAAATGTGATTTATTCAGGGGTGCCTGGGTGGCTCAGTTGGTAAGTGTCTGACTTCAGCTCAGGTCATGATCTCTCAGTTCACGAGTTTGAGCCCCGCGTCGGGCTCTGTGCCGACAGCTCGGAGCCTGGAGCCCGCTTCGGGTTCTGTGTCTCCCTCTCTCTGCCCCTCCCCCACTCACACTCTGTCTCTCTCTCAAAAATAAATAAACATTAAACAAAAATTTAGGGGTACCTGGGTGGCTCAGTCGGTTGAGCGTCTGACTTCGGCTCAGCTCATGATCTTGTGGTTTGTGAGTTCGAGCCCCGCGTCGGGCTCTGTGCTGATGGCTCAGAGCCTGGAGCCTGCTTTGGATTCTGTGTCTCCCTCTCTCTCTGCCCCCCTAACCCACTCGCATTCTGTCTCTGTCTCTCTCCAAAATAAATAAACATTTAAAAAAATTTTTAATGTGATTTATTCAAATTCATTTTATTTTTATTATTATTTTTTTAATTTTTTTTTCTTTTCAACGTTTATTTATTTTGGGGACAGAGAGAGACAGAGCATGAACGGGGAAGGGGCAGAGAGAGAGGGAGACACAGAATCGGAAGCAGGCTCCAGGCTCTGAGCCATCAGCCCAGAGCCTGACGCGGGGCTCGAACTCACGGACCGCGAGATTGTGACCTGGCTGAAGTCGGACGCTTAACCGACTGCACCACCCAGGCGCCCCTCAAATTCATTTTAAATCTCAAACAGGGATGCCTGGGTGCCTCAGTCAGTTAAGCGTGCGACTTTGGCTCAGGTCATGATCTCATGGCTCATGAGTTCTAGCTCTGTGTGGGGCTCTGCGCTGATAGCCTGGAGCCTGGAGCTGCTTCAGATTCTGTGTCTCCCTCTCTCTCTGTTCCTCCCCTGCTGGTGCTCTGTCTCTCTCACTCTCTCTCTCTCTCAAAAATAAATAGACATTTAAAAAAAGTTTAAATCTCAAACATACTATCATAGAATTGGATTATTACTTCCATTTTTATGGTATGTGAAGCTATGTCTTCATAGAATTGTCTTGGAACTTACAAAATTAAACCTCAATATTCACTTATTCAAGACTAATTCTGAACAAACACTTGCTCAGCACAAGCTCTGTCACACTGTCCGTGGCCTGTGGAGATACAGGAATGAACAAAACACAAAAATGCTGCTTCAGAGAGCTTGGGGGCAGATCCACAGGGAACAAAGGGGTCAGACGCACACAGAGGGGGCAGTATTCTACACACCGTGCAGCTGCACTTGGGGGTGTGCGCGGGGGTGTGGGCACTGCTGCATATGGTGGGTAGGAAGCCGCCCAACCCCCGCTGACCCTGCTGTAACACCTCAGGGACCTGAGGGATCGAGCGAACAAAACACCCAGTTGAAGACGAAAAGTTCTCTACGGAAAATCTTACCCAACACACGTGGAAGGAACGATAGACACAGAAAAATCACCATCTTCCAGACATAACTAAAAAGTGATTCCGGTGACCCTCGCTGGCACATGAAGCCACTAAGGGGACAAGAGGGGGGCTGTGCTGATGTCACCTAACCCCCGCTTCCAGCTGAGCATCATGGATGCGAGGAAATGCAGCTGCATCACAGACGGTGGCCGGAGGGAACACAGACTACCGAGCTAGACTCGAAATTCAGGAAAACAGTGGATAATTTGTGTCTGAGAAAATATACATGATTTTTAGAGATGTATGTGCCTTGCAACATATGGGACATAGGTTATACTAAAAAATTATTTATCTGGAATTCAAACTTAGCATCCTGCATTTTTATTTGCTAAATCCGACCGGCCAACTGCAGCACGGATGGGGTGTGAGGCAGCACCAGCCAGGGAGGTGCTCTCGTGAAACAAGCGGGAGCTGAAAAACGGACTTGCAGAGCCAAGCTCCAGTTTTCAGAAAGCAGGAAGGAAAGGGGAAAGAGCTAAAGGACCCCACAGTGGCAAAACAGGTGAGTCCAGGACATGGGACCTTTTGCAAGACGGGGTCAGGGGTCGGAGGATGAGCTTATTAGAAGAGGCAGGAGAGACAAGAAATGTCACGGATGACCTTGCCCGTCCTGATCCCAATAGATCAAGTGTACAAGGACATTTAAAAGCAATCAGGTAACTAACTTGGACTGAGCATTAAATCTGTCAGGTTTGGGAATGGCATTGCAGCCACGTGAAGAAAAGCCCAGGTGTTTTAGACCTGCATCCTGAACCCTGTTAGCTAAAATGGCATGTCTGGATTTTCCTTAATCCCAGCTCCCTACCCCTCCCCTCATAAAGGGGCAGATGAAGGAAGGACACAAAAACCCTTGGTAACTGTTTGGTCTGGGTGGGTGTGTATATGGGGCTCATTATACTCTCATCTTCTCATGATTTGCTGCCCGCGCGCGCGCGCGTGCGTGCGTGCGCGCGTGTGTGTGTGTGTGTGTGTGGTTTACAGGAATGGGGCGGCAAGTCGTGCCGGCAGCTGGGAGCACACTGCAGGAGAGGGAAGAACCAAGACCCTCACGTAGAGCAGGAGGCTGGGGTGCAGTGAGAGCAGGGAGAGAGGCGACGAGCTCCTGCCCGGTGAGGGGCAGGTGCAGACCTGCAGGCATGTGGGGAGCTGCTGGAGGGTTCGGGACAGGGAGTGTGTAGGACCTCTCTGGGAGCCGTGCAGAGAGCAGGAGGAGGGGCCGGTGGAGGCAGGAGGCCACCGAGGAAGCTCGTGCCCAGTTCTGTCAGGAGGTAAAGGCTGAAACAAACGGCAGCAGCAGCAGAGAGCAAGAAAGTCAGTTTCTAGCTGTATTTTGAAGGCAGAGCCAATAGGATTTGCTAAGAGCTTGAACGTAGTATATGCAGAGAAGAGGGAAGTTAAAGATGACCTAAGACTCACGGAGAGCAAGTGCGGACACTGGCTAGGACAGCACAGACCCCAGGAGGCAGGTCTCAGGCAGGGCAGGGGCTCAGTTTGACACATGTCAAGGCTGAAGTGATGACCACGTGTCCAAGTAAACAGCACTGAGTAGGATATATAAACCCAGAATTCAGCAAAGGCTGTCCAAGTGTTAGGGCTCTGCTCTCAAACGGGCCTTCCGTGCAACAGACCGGCCGAACTGTTCTTTCCGAAGACAATTATGTAAAAATAAGGCTATGGGTTTCTCGTGAGCAGAGCGCTATGTTTGTCAAAAGTTGTCCCGTTTGCACCAAAAATTACTGTGGTGCAAGTGTGGGCATCGGGCTTTTGATCGCCGAGGCAACCACTTGGAAGGAACATCCGTGTTGCCGGCTGTACGACAAGCTGCTAGTAAAACAACCAGAAAAGGAACAAGGCCGCCCCCGCCCGTGAAGGTCCCTCCAGAGAAGCCAGGGTGACCTGGATAACGGACCTGTGAGCGAGCCTGCTTTTCCCTTCCTGCACCCTAATTCCCACCTTTATGACTTGTATCAGCCAATAAGGAGTGAGCCCTTGAAACCCCAAGCCCCGCATCCTTAGGATGTGCGCCCCAGTGTGCTGCATACCCTCCGGGACCTGTGAGGAATAAATCGTGTCCCTCAGAGCTCCCCAGTGGTTTTGCTGAACTGCGTCCTGTCATCATAAAAGTGAACTCTGGCCCCCGGCACTCCTCGCTGAGACAACACAGACACAACTGCCTATAAGTCCCCCACAGCCCAGTGAGACTGGATGAGGCTGAAAGGGCCAGGCCCAAGTGCCACCTTCTCACTGCCCCCCACCCCACCCTGTGAGCCCCTCTTCAGGACCGGACAGCCCCTTCTAGGAGCTCCTGCCAGGCAGCGAGGGGGCTGGAACTCCAAGGGCAGGGAGGATAGGAAGTGGATGTCCCCACCCAAGGCACCAGCAGCTGTGGCGAGGCACAGGCTAGAGCCCACAGCAGGACTTTTCAGGACCGGGACAAGCATCTCTGCTCGTTCTAAGTTGTAAGACTCTCAAAGGGCAGGTCCAAGTGGGCTACGTCTTATAGCTATTCTCACAGAGTGAAGCTTTGAAATTAGGATGAAATTAGGTGGTACTGAGGACAATTTAGTTTTTGAATAGAGGGATAACTTAATTTTCTAACGCTGTGAGTGAGTGAGTGAATGAATGCGTGTGATGAGGAAAATCGTCTGGGAGTCTGGCCATGGCTGGATTTTCAGGCCTTGGAACCATGCTTTCCTCCCCAACTTCTCACTGAGCTCTCAGTTCAAGTCCTAAAGGGGCTCCCATGGAAGGATGGAACCCCCATTCCAGAAAGTCTCTGGGGAAAAGCAGGCTGGTGTTTGCAGAGGTTTCTGTCATTTAGATCTTTTTTTTTTTTTTCACATTTATTTTCACATGCCCAAACAAAACTTCTAAAAGTTTAAATAATTAAAACTGGAGCTCGGGAGACTTTAAATTGGACTGAAGCAGGCATGTAAGTAGGACTTAAGGCAGTGAGTGGAGATGTCTGACCTGGAAAACTGATGATATGCCTCATGCTCTTGGCCCCCATCGGAGGAGGCTCCATTTCTATGTAGTTACACCGTGGACTGGGTGTGGAGACTTCCCCCGGGGCGCCATCAGAAGCTGGGATGTCCAGGGGACCACTGCCAACTGCACGGCTCTGCAGTGACACAACGATGCCTTTAACAGGGGAAATAAGAGCCGGTGAACACAAATAAAGTTTCAAAATTAAACATAAACAATGCACGTATTCAAGACAGATAGGTTTTATAATTAAGCAGAAAGAAAAGGCCTAAAATTAATTTGTAAATAAAGAGCTCTTTCAGCCAAAAGCTAACCCCATGATCATACTCTCCGAATCTGGTCTCCTCTCTATTCGACATCACAGCAGAAATCTTAGCCAGTGGAATACAACAGGAAAAAGAAATAAAAGTCATATAAATCAGAAAGGAAGAATACGGTCCCTATTTATAGATGACACAAGTGTCTGTGTAGCAAACCCAAAGGAATTTACAAAAGGGGCTCCTAGGTGGCTCAGTCGGTTGAGCGTCTGACTTCGGCTCAGGTCATGATCTCGCGGTCCGTGAGTTCGAGCCCCACGTCGGGCTCTGTGCTGACAGCTCAGAGCCTGGACCCTGCTTCGGATTCTGTGTCTCCCTCTCTCTCTGCCCGTCCCCTGCTCATGCTCTGTCTCTCTCTCTCTCCCTCTCAATAATAAATAAACATTTTAAAAAAACCAAAAAACTTCCTGGAACTAACGTGTCAGGATAGCAAGGTTCAGGATACAAGATCAAAACACAAAATCACCTGTATTTCTATGCACTCTCAACGAACATGTAAAAATGATCTTTTTAAAAAAAATGTATTACTATTTATAATAACCATTCCAAAAAATGAAATACTTAAATGGAAATCAACAAAACGTGCACAGGATCTGCATGGTGAAACTATGAAATACTGGTGAAAGAAATCAAAGAACACCTAACAAACAGAGGAACACCATGCTTCAGGGCCACAAAACTCCCAATGGGTATGAGAGTTCTCCCCCATTTAACCTGTAGAACCAAGATCTACAAGCCCCAAGTATGACGGACATGAAAACACCACACTGGGCCACATTATCATCACACTGCTTAAAACCAAGGATGAATAAAAACCTTAAAAGAGGCAGGGTGGGGGCGGGCAGGTGGGGTAGGGGTGTCACCTGGATAGAACTAAAGAGAAGCGTGACAGCCGGTCTCCTGTGGGAAACAAAGCAAGCTATAAGACAGTGGGGTCACATCTCTAAACTGGTGAAAGGAAAAAAATGATCGACTTACAATTCTTTCGCTGGCAAAACTCTTTCAAAAATGACAGGTGGAGCAAGATTTGGACACGAAACGCACTGCTGGAAGAGACTGGAGGCTTAAATGCATGAAAGGTCACCCCTGTTCATGGATCAGAAAATTCAATACTGTCAAGACAGCAAAACTCCCAAAATTCCTTCACAGACTCAACACAATTTATACCAAAATCTCAGCTGGGCGCCTGAAGGAACTGACAAGCTGATCCTAAAATTTATATGGAGATGCAAAAGAACCAGAATACCCAAGACACTCTGGAAAAAGACAAAGTCGGAAGACACAATTCTTACTTTCAAAACTTACCACAAAGCTGAAGTACCCTAGACAGTGTGGTAATGGCATTAGGACAGACATATAGATCCGATGGAAAGAACTGAATGTCTAGAAATAAACCCTTATGTTTATAGTCAATTGAGTTTCAATAAGGGTGCCAGAAAAATTCAACAGGGAAAGAAGAGTCTTATCAGCAGTTCTGGGGAAGCTGGATATCAACATGCAGGCAGCCAGGTGGGTCTGTGCCCTTATCTCACATTAGACATGAAAATTAACTCGAAATCAGACACAGATTCAAATGTAAGACCTAAAACCATAAATTCATATATATATATATATATATATATATATACGCAATATATATATATATGAATAAATATGTTATTTATTCTGAGAGAGAGAGAGTGAGCGAGCACACAGGAGGGGCAACGGGAGAGAGAGAATCCCTAGCAGGCTCCACACTGGCAACACAGAGCCTGATGCAGGGCTCAAACTCAAGAACCAGGAGATCATGACCTGAGCCAAAATGGAGTCAAACACTTAACCAACTGAGCCACCCAGGTGGCCCTAAAACCATAAATAGAAGTAAACCTTCAAGACCTGGGATAGGCAAAGCATTCTTGAATATGACAACAAAAGTGTAAGTAATAAAAGAAAATAATTGATAAACTGGAGTTCATCGGATTAAAAAATGTTGTGCTTCAAAAGACACCAGCAAGAAACTGAAGACAAACAAACCACAGCTGTGGAGAACTGCAAAGTATAGATCCGACAAGGGACTTGTATCAGAATATAGAAAGAATGCTTACAGATGCAAAATAAGACACAAGTAACCTCATTAAAAAAGGAGCAAAAGATCTGAGCAGACGTTTCCCCCGAGAAGATACACAAACGGCGATAAGCACAGAGAAGACGCTCCATGCAATTAGTTGGGAGGGAAACGCAGTTTAAAGCCGCAGCGAGACCCCGCTTCACACCTCGGGAACGGCTGACAGCAGGAGACGGTACCGGCAAGGAGGCTGAGGGTCTGCCCCCCCGTCCAGTGCTGCTGGAGCACAGAGCAGTGTGCCTGCTCTGGAAAACACTGGCGGTTTCTTGAACACCTGATGAGTGTACGTTCTCGGTCACTCACCACTGGGGGCGGTGGGGGGGGGGGGGCCTCAAATCTTCTCCCGGGCTCTCCTACCCAAATCAGACACTAAGAGAAGGGGGGTTGCAGTGGCACAGAAACAGAACTGACCAGCAGACCCGACGCTGCTGACTCACCTGGGCCACTCAGCTGGGTCCAACCATCCTCATACATCGGTGTCACCACCAGAGCCTCAGCCTCTTGGAGCATTTCAATCACTTGGCTTTTTGCTCCAAATCATCCAAATATCTACTATCGCAAAAATGGTTTTCGCATGCTCTGGGGTTCCCACAATTTAGGTAGGCTTTGACCTCAGCAGCGTCTTCTTCCGATGCCACGCGTTTGCTTGTTCTCCCCGAAAAATTATGTATGCTATGTTTTCCTTTAAGATTCATGCTTTCTCTTTTTTCATTACCTATATCTTCCTTTAGGAATTGTTTTCTTTTCCATTCCATTTTCTGCAGAACCGAAGCCTCCTGCTTCCACGGTGGAGGTAGACAGCGGGGAGGCAGCGGTGAGCTGCTGCTCTTCCGTCTGGGTCAGCAGACGGCTGGTCCGTGAGTCTGACACCGGAGGGCTGAAGACAGAGCTTGATGGAAGCTCGTGACGTCCGGCTTGTAAAAGAATTTAGATTCTGTAGAAAAACATTAAATATTTCACTAGAATATGGATTCCTAAGACAGATCTATAAAGCAAACTGATTCCTGGTAAAACTCGTCCAAGGTAAAGTGGGGACACAGCATCACATTATCTATGAGCAAACTTTCTAATGAAACCATATGGTATCTTCCAGGGCTGTGACTCTTCACCCAGGCAGGAGCGCCTATCTGCATCACGGGCTGGAACAGGCAGGACTTGAGTCTCCGACCGCTGCCTGTGAGCGTGATGAGAGGCGCCGTGGACAAGAGGCCCCTGCAGACGTGCGTAAGACTGAAGATTCATAATTTACGACTTCCGGGGAAAGGCCGATTAACAGAAAGTAAAATCACCACAATGATTTGAGAACATGTTCATCTAGCTACTAAGTTTTGTTTTAACACAGCTCAGCAGCAACCCCCTTCTTGTCTCTGTCTAGGACCGCATCACCTCCATTCACAAATTCACAGACTGAGGGGAAAAAAGAATCTCTACCTATCTCAGTACCAGACTCATTCAGAATAATATTTATTTTTCGTGTTTATTTTTCACATTTTGTGATATATTTATGTTGTTTTGAACATATATTAATAGCACTTTAAAAATAATTTTGAAGGAAAATGTTTCAATATTTGGTATATGGTCACAGAAAATGTAAAGTTGAAGTTTATATTCACATGTTTATTGCAGAGAGACATCACATGGTTTTAAGAAAAAACTTCCAAGCATGAAATTATATTACATTAACAATTTTGCAGAGGAGTATACAAGAAAAGGAATCTGAGGGGTGCCTGGGTGGCTCAGTCTGTTAAGTGGCCGATTCTTGATCTTGGCTCAGGTCATAACCTCATGGTTTGTGAGTTCGAGCCCTGTGTCAGGGTCTGTGTTGACAGCAAAGAGTATGCTTGGGATCTTCTCTCTCTCTGCCTCTCCCTCTCTCTCTCTCAAAATAAATAAACATTAACAAATTAAAGAAAAAAGAAAAGGCATTTGAGGAGCAAAGGGGAAATACAAAAATTCATTTTGCTGAAGAATATCTTTCTCATGTCACTCTTAAAGCAATACTTATGGGGGCTCCTGGGTGGCTCAGTCAGTTGAGTGTTTGACTTTGACTCAGGTCATGATCTTGTGGTTTGTGGGCTCGAGCCCCGCGTCAGGCTCTGTGCGGACAGCTCAGAGCCTGGAGACTGCTTCGGATTCTGTGTCTCCCTCTCTCTCTGCCCCTCCCCAACTCACGCTCTGTCTCTCTCTTTCTCAAAAATAAACAAACAGTAGGGGCGCCTGGGTGGCTCAGCCGGTTGGGCATCCGACTTCAGCTCAGGTCACGATCTCACGGTCTGTGAGTTCGAGCCCCGCATCAGGCTCTGGGCTGATGGCTCAGAGCCTGGAGCCTGCTTCTGATTCTGTGTCTCCCTCTCTCTCTGCCCCTCCGCCATTCATGCTCTGTCTCTCTCTGTCTCAAAAACAAATAAACGTTAAAAAATTTTTTAAAACAATAATAATAAACAGTAAAAAAAAAAAAAGCGATACTTGTGGATATTAAGTTACCAGAGTATAGTACTTAGATTTTAGTAGATATATTTTAAGCAATGATGTAATCTTTTTTAAAATGGCAATATTATCAATACGTAGAAATCGTGTCCTACGAAACATTTTAAACTTATTATGGATTTTTTTTTTCTCAACTTTTTTTATTTATTTTTGGGACAGAGAGAGACAGAGCATGAACGGGGAAGGGGCAGAGAGAGAGGGAGACACAGAATCGGAAACAGGCTCCAGGCTCTGAGCCATCAGCCCAGAGCCTGACGTGGGGCTCGAACTCGTGGACCGTGAGATCGTGACCTGGCTGAAGTCGGACGCTTAACCGACTGCGCCACCCAGGCGCCCCTCATTATGGATGTTTTAAATGTTAACTTAAAAACACATCATCAGGTATATGGCTTTTCAAAATTCTTCTGCAAGAAAAGAAGCAAAATTGTTAAGGGTAAGCTGGCTTTCTATCTGAGGGACAGGAGGGGCACCAGGAAGCAGGGCTGAGAGGGAACCTCCGAATCTCCAAAGGCAGGGCTGCCGCCCCCCCCCCCCCCCCATCAGAAGTCAGCAGCCTCTCCCTCCACCTGAAGGACGACAATGAGCCTGCCAACCCCTGGGCAGGTCCCACCGCCCCCATTGTACTACAGGGAGTCTAAGTTAGACCGAGTTAGGCTGGGCCTTGAACATAGGGAGTTTCCCCCCGGGTCTATTCTCCCGGCCACTGTGTCTCCTGTCCCAGGTCTTGGTGATAGGACCCACACCACACAGAGCACCCCTGAGACAGGGGTTCCCCCTGCTTCCAGAACCCCCCTGTATTCCAGCCGCCCCGGAGCCCCAGCTCCTTCCCTAACCTGAACACTTTGGCCAAGTCCTCCCCCAGTCTCCAAAGATGGGGCTCCAGACCGACCGGCTCCTAACCACCCTCTAGATGTCAACTCAGGCATAATTCTCACACTTCAGACTACTTTCCCCACCACCCAGAAAAAAACTAAACGAGATAGGGCAGAAATGGGCCTGCTGTCCCTCCTGCTGTTCTCGGGACTGTCTCTCCTACCATGGCACCTGACACACGTCTCTGTCTTCCCGTCCCCCATCCCCCATCCCCCACCAAGCAGGCTCAGCTACAAGCTCCTGGAGAACAAGCACTCGGTTCTTTATTCTCTGAAGCGTGGAATCCGCAGGGTCTAGCACACAGCAGACACTTGAAAAGCCTGTGGTGGACAAGTGAAAGTTACCTGTTTAGAATTCATCACATTCGCAATGATTTACCCTTTTTTCCAGTGATTGATTCTTCCCATCTTCAAGAAGTACTGAACACTTAATACGGGATTTGTTCACCACTTCTGCAGCTTTTAAAAACACAAACGGGAAACATGAAAGAGGCATTGAAATCTAAGTCCTCTGATTAGCTAAACACAGATGGCCTCGTGACAGGAGCATGCTACTTACTATTTACTTATGTAAAACAATGTAACCAAACTGAGGCCCAAAATGCATACTACCACAATAAACATTTACGTAATATATCTTCAAATTCATTGCAGACAGATCCACGTAACCACGCAATGTTTATTAGAAATTATTATTTGGCATTTCCACTGAATACTTGAGTCTGAAAACCCAAGTTCAACATTTTGCAGAAACCTTTAAAGTATTAGATGTTTGAGGAATTTTTTCTTTTTTGAGAGAGAGAGAGAGAGCATGTGGGAGAAGTGGAGGGACAGAAGAAGACAGAGAGAGAATCTTAAGCAGGCTTTGCACTAAGCAGGAGCCCGACACGGTGCTCGATCTCACGACTGACCGTGAGATCATGACCTGAGCTGAAATCAAGATCAAAGGCTTAACCAACTGAGCCACCCAGGCGCCCTGAGGAAATTCTTATAACAAATAATATTGCAATGGAACAATTAGAGGTTCAGTAAAACATCGTGAATACAAACTTGTTTTAAATTTTGTTTTAATTTTAATAAGCTTGGGCTGAACGGTAAGTGAAGGAGCCCACACTGAACCCCAGGCAACATGACTCAGGTGTTCGTGCTCATAACCACTGTGGTTTATGACCCTCCACAGCAACAGTGACAACCAAGAAATGCAAACAGGGGAAATCTTTACAAAAGAAAGAACTCGGGATAAATTTAACAAAAAGCCATGATGCATTCAATGGTGAAAGCTTAAAATCTTATAAAATGGCACAAAAGAAGATTTATACAAGTGGAAAGACACGGCATCCAGATATGCACAAAATATTCAATTCTTCCAAAAATAAAGGCACCGCATTTCCAATTAGAGAGCCTACCGAGCTCTTTTAATTGAAAAAACAACATCAAAGTATAGATGAAATACTAAAGATCTGAAAGCAGACAAAAGGTAAGTGAAAAAATAAAATAAAAGGCCTGCCGTGCTAGATTATCAGAACATGCTAGAAAGCCACTGCAATCAACTCCACATGGCATTTGAATAGGAATAGTCAAAAAGATTTCTGGAACAGAATGGACAATCCAGAAATTGACCCCAGGATTTATGAGACTTTACTACAGAACAAAGATGGCATCTCAGTTCAGTAGGAAAAAAACAGATCAATAGGGAGAAGTAACACCACTTCTGAAAGAATACATTGGGAAAACCATTCGGAACAAAAATCATAAAGGGTTAATATCTGTGTTATACAACGGTTCTTATATACTGCAAAAAAAGACAATTCAATTTAAAAAATGAGGGGGCGCCTGGGTGGCTCAGTTGGTTAAGCGTCTGACTTCAGATCAGGTCACGATCTCATGGTTCATGGGCTTGGGCCCCGCGTCGGGCTCTGTGCTGACAGCTCACAGCCTGGAGCCTGCTTCAGATTCTGTGTCTCCCTCTCTCTCTACCCCTCCCCTGCTCACTCTTGTCTCTCTCCAAAATAAACATAAACATTTTTTAGTAGAAAAAATAAAAAATGAGGAAAAGATAGGAAGAAGCAATGCACAAATGAGCAAATCCAAAGAGCAAATAAACACGATATAATACCCAAACTCACTCGTAGTCGGAGAAATTTAAACAAACGTAACTGGAAATGGAAGGAAGAGGTAGTTTCAGGCATCAGTGGTAAGAATGTAAATAGTTAGAATCTTGTTGGAAAACAAGCTGTCAATACCTACGGAAACTAAAAATACATGCATCACCCTTGAGAGTTGGGAAGAAAAGGGACAGGCCCACAGGTAGCAAAGATGGCCTCCGGGGTGTTACCGATGTTCTGTTTCTTGATTTCGGTGAAGGCTACAGGGGTGTTAAACTTGTGGAATGTTGAGTTATAAATTACGAATACGGTTTGTGTGTAGGATGTGTGTGTGTGCATGTGAGTGTATACCCTCAATAAAAACAGACGGTTTATATATATAAACATTTTATATACAAAATGTATGAACCATCTAACTAAACAACCTCACTATTGGCTGTTTCATAGAAATGTATGCAACAGTAAATAGGTTGAAACCAAAACATCTATGGCAAAAGACTGAAAACAAAGTGGATACCAATCAAGAGGGAAATCAATGAATAAATTAAGTACCATCCATACCAGGAAGCACACACCCCCTTTGAAAAGAATGACTTAGGGCTTTATTAGTGGCCTTGAAGATGCATACAGGAATCTGTGAAAATACGATCCCATTTTTGAAACCAGTGACCAAACCTCCTCATTTATGTGCACAAGTGTGTTATAGACACCCACTGGCACAGGTCTGGTCCCTGGGAGCCGACTCAGAGATGAAGGTTTGCATTTGGAAAGGTTACTGGGGAGTGCCCTCAGGTTCAACACGTACAGAAGGATGACCGGAGGAGAACCCAGATGCAGTCACTACAAAGGCCTGCTTGGGACCTGGATGGCTATAGAGTTATCCCCCATTGGGTTAAGGGAGCTGGGCCTTTAAATCCCAGCACCAACCAGTCATTGGACTGGTCGGTCCTGGGAAAGGGGTGTGCAGCTGAGGCAGCCACCAGGAGAGGGTGTGTCATAAATAGCCAGCCGGCAGCACTCCCAGCAGCTGGGGCGATGACTGGCTTAGTGCTGGGGTAGGGGTCTGGGCACCTGCAGGGCTCACGGCGGTCCTACACTGCCAGGCGCTCCTGTGCACTGCTCACAGCCACTCGCTGCAGATGCACTCTGAAAGCAGCTCCATCAAGGTTCCAGTGCGCCTCTTCCTGGAGAATCTTTTATTGTTAATTTTAGTTTTTTATTGTTTAAAAAATGTTCTTATTTGAGAGAGAGAGAGAGAGAGAGAGAGAGAGAGAGAGAGAGAGAGAGCGCACGCGCATGTGCACACAAGCAGGGAGGGCAGAGAGAGAGGGAGAGAGAGAATCCCAAGCTGGGCTCGAACCCACGAACCCAGAGATCATGACCTGAGCCGAAACTGAGTCAGATGTGCAACCGAGTGAAACACCCAGGCACCCCTTTTTAAAAACTTTTTTAAAAGTCTGTTTGTTTATTGAGAGAGAGAGAGAGAGAGGGAGAGAAGGAGAGAGAGACAGCAAACTGGGGAGGGGCAGAAAGAGAGAAAGAGACAGAATCCCAAGCAGGCCCTGCACCATCAACACAGAGCCCATTTTAGAGCTCGAACTCACGAACAAGGAGATCATGACCTGAGCTGAGATCAAGAGTCGAGTCGGACACTTAACCGACTACATCACCCAGGAGCCCCCTTGGGGGAAACTTTTTTATTTTATTTTATTTTTTTAGTTTATTAATTTTGAGAGAGAAAGAAAGCGAGCACAGCAGGGAGGGGCAGAGAGGAGAGACACAATCCCAAGCAGGCTCTGCACTGTCAGCACAGAGCCCGATGTGGGGCTTGAACTCATGAACCTTGAGATGGTGACCTGAGCTGAGATCAAGAGCTGGACGCTTAACCAAATGAGCCACCTAAGCACCCTGGGGGTAAACTTCTAAAAGGAAGGTTAATGGGATGGACTGCCTCCCTTGGTCAATGCGGCTGGTCTCAAAGCTACAAATATTTGTGTCCCTCCTCTCGTACACATTCTAGAGTCCCCTCACCCTGGCTTAGCACCTCTGCCGGTGTACGTAGACTACCCAATAGAGTTTCCTAAACCCTCATCCCTGAGAGGTATAAGCCCCTGGTGACCATACCCTCCTCAGGCCAGGGTCACTGAATCGGATTTAGAAAGGAGACAGAGAGGTGACTAGAGCTATCACTGGGGTACCAAGGGTAAGCTTCCCTGCCCCATCAGGTAACGGCAGCCCTGACTTCTGATGACCACGGAGCACCCAGGCGGGTACAAATTCCATTCCTTGCCTGCCAGTCTCTTGGCATGAGGATACTGAAGTGACCGGGCAGCAGCTGTAGCTGCAAATTGAATGGCATTCTTGTGCACCCTAGTGGGCTCCCTCTCTGACCGTCAAGACTGAATCTGCAGGAGCCAGAGGTGCTGAGGGCCAGACACAAATTTACTGACTAGAGCACTGGAAATGATGGTAAGGAGGACCACTCCCACGTCTACCTTTTGGTTTGGAGACCCCTGAATTATACGTACTGGGGACACTGCCCCTGGAACGCTCACTGAGGTACAGCGTGTACTTAATTGTACACACCAGGGACACTGTGCCCTGGAGGTTGCTGCTCCATGCCGGGGCCCAAGCTGTGCCTGTCACTGGCCATCCCACCCTCTGTCGGGGTGGTGTTTCTGAGTGTGTGGCTGAGGGGACACGTGGGTCCCACAGCCACGTGCCCACGGCAGCTCCCTGACTGCACGGCGGGTCTCCACGTCCAGTGAGATGCTTGTGGGACTATCAGTGGATCAAATGCTCTGAGCCGTGGGTAGCGGAGCTCACTGAGGCCCTACGCAACAGTAAAGGGAAACCCATGCCTGGAACGTGTCGATAAATCACTGCACCTTTGGGGGCACAAAGGGTTCAGCGTTGTCAACTCGGCACCAAGTGACTGTTCCCTCAAAGGATGGTATTACTGGGGACTCAGCTTTTGGTGTGTTGGAAGGCCGGACCTCAGCAGAGCCAGTACCTGGATCAGCCGCAGTGAGTGGGAGCACAGGCACCTGGGTCCACGCGTGACCTCCACCCCAGCGCACAGCCACGCCACTAAAGGGCCCCAGGTGCTTGTGCTGGGACAGCGGGTGGCAGGCCAGCGTATGTCAGCTGGTCAAGTCATTCCACCTCTTTCTTCAACACTCAGTCTCAGGGAGCTGCTCCGTGTCTGCCTTGACTGGGTCCTTTACAGGGCTTTACTCCTCAGTAGCCAATCCCATTACTAGTTAACATGCTGTGTCTTTCCCCGGCCACACTACCCAATGGTTGTCTCATCTGACCACCTGGCTGGCGCAGGTCTTACACACTCCCCTAACAGGTCCAGTGCCTCTTGGCTAGGTTGTTGACTTAATGGTCAAGGGGGAGGGAGGCAGCAGCTCCTCAGGGAGCATGTATTTTTCCAGATGCATCCTGCATTGTCTTCAGCAATGGCGGGGTGATGGGACACTAGCCTTTAACAGAGGAGCAGCCATTTCTGCAGTTCCCGGAAGCATCTGGGACTCAGGATTTGAATGTGCCAATCCGGATGTCCCCGTCCCGTACCTCAGGGCCTGGTCCCTCTTCCTCATCAAGGCCCTGACCTTGAGGTAGCACACCTCCCTGGGCAGAGAATCCAGCCTTTTCTAGAGCTCTACAAGTGTTAGGACTAAGCAATGGTCCTGTGGCTGTGAGTGATCTTTTTTAGGCTACCAGGGAAGCCCTCTGCTTACCACGGTTAGCCTTTAACTGCTGAATTAATCACCCTCAGCCTCTGTTTTTTTCCAAAGGATGTGTTATTCCTAGCCACAGCCACCACTTCCATTGTCTGCCGCTGCCTCGCACTTTGTAAATCCACAGCACTGTCCAGGCAGCTGCAGTTGCCTGCAGTGGTGCGCCACACTGTCCCACAGCGTCCGGCCCTCACTGCCATCATCCCTCGTCCAGCTACAACTCGATGGGAGTCACCGGTGCCGATCTGAGGATGATCGAAGTCCTAAATGCCAGGTCTGCTTTCTCAGACCATTCCTAGCACCGACTGCAGCAGATCAGGGTCCCAGGAACCACACTGAGCTTTGCCCACAGGGAGCTTATGGCGGGGGGGGGGGGGGGGGGGGGGGAGGACTGAGAGGAGGGGGGCAAAAGCGATACCCGGGCAAGAAAGGCCTCAGGCGATCCCGTTGGAAGAAGCGGGGAGAGGGCCCACACAGCACAGCACAGCCACACACACAAGCTGCGATTAAAATCACAGAAAGAGACGGGCACAGATATAAAAGGGATATACGAAGTTATCAGCATGGGTTAGCAATGGAAGGAGAGCCACAAACAAAAACCTGAACTAAGAAAACAATGTACAGATGTATGCTACATGCCTGTGTGTATAAGCATGTAAAAAATTTTTTTTAATGTGGAATTACAGACTTTGTTTTGGTTTTGTTTTTAAAAAATTTCCTAGGGGCACCTGGGCGGCTTAGTCGGTTAAGCATCTGACTTCAGCGCGGGTCATGATCTCACGGTTCGTAACTTCGAGCCCTGCATCGGGCTCTGTGCTGACAGTTCAGAGCATGGAGCCTGCTTCGGATTCTGTCTCCCCCTCTCTCTGCCCCTCCCCTGCTCATGCTCTGTCTCTCTCTGTCTCAAAAATAAATAAAAACATTAAAAAAATTATTTTTTAATTTCCTAGAGTACTACAAACAAGAGACCTCCCAAAAATATTGAGGAAAACATTTACAACATATGTAACAGAAGAGTCCTCCACATACACATATTGTCTGTAGAAAGCTCTTCCAAATCACTGAGAGATGAATTCACAGCCGAGCCCCCTGGGGGGCAGCATTTGGAGGCGAGGACACCTTGCTCTGTCTCAAAGAGCAAAAAGCACCCTATGGATAAGCCCAGGAACCTCACAGTATGTTCTCTCAGCCGAACTGTGAAGGACTGCAAGGCAGCTTACTTCTAAAAAGAAATTTTTTTTAATGTTTATTTTTTGAGAGCGAGAGACAGAGATGAGCAGGGGAAGGGCAGAGAGAGAGAGGGAGACACAGAATCCGAAGCAGGCTCCAATCTCCGAGCTGTCAGCACATAGCCCGATGTGGGGCTTGAACTTACAAGCTGTGAGATCATGACCTGAGCCACAGTCAGACACTTCACTGACTGAGCCACCCAGGTGCCCCAAGGCAGCTTACTTCTAAGAAGGCTTCCTGGGAGCAGAAGTATTTGGGGCAGAACTCGTAAAACGCTTTCACCAGTTGAGTGAAGGAGAGAAAAGGGTTAAGTAGAGGATGGTGTTGGAAAATGTCACCTTTGGAAGTTACAGTCCCATCTGAGTGGGGGGGGTAAAGTGAGAGGGACGGTGGTGGAACACAAGACTACAAAGGGACGGCAGGGGCCCCTATGGCACATGGCGTATTTGCACAGAGGAGCTCTGCAGAGGGTGAGGACAAGGGCTGAGCTAGTTCGAGCAAAGGCATGAAGGCAAGTCCAGAGTGGCAGTAAAGAAGGCCAACAGCAAGTAGGACACCACTGCATATGTCCCCAGCGAGGAGCAGTGGAGGCTGGCATGGGGGCGGTGGGGACGGAAATCCCACACCTGGCAGGGCTTGCTAAGTGACTGGATATAAGGATTTTATGTTTATTTAATAGAAATAAAATACAAAATGTTTATCCATTATACTCTTGACCAGAATGAATACAATCAAAATAGATCTACTTGGTCATTTAGTTTTATGTTATCTGTCCTTGAAATCAGACATTTCTAAAGATGGGAGCAATGCAGACACAGTTCAAATTAATGAACTGGATTTTCACAAATATTTACCTTTTGAGTCTCAAATTGTAATTAATTTAGAATGTCTGTCAAAGTTTTTGTTTTTTTTTTTTTCCGGAAGATACCACATTCACATCTAAGCTGTTAGAATGAAAAATAATTTGGACAAATGTGTACTAGAACATGTACCTGATTTCTATAGGTCCTTAGACAAAAGATATCTTCTAATAAACATGCTTAATCATACGCATAACCCTACACATAGCAGCAGGTCAGCCGCCAGCCCTGAAATCACCCTGCAAACTCTTCCCCCAGTATTTACCAAAGACTTTCAACAGCATTATTGAACCACCAAATGACTGTGAAAATTTAAGTCAGATGAACCCAATTTTCAATCTAGGTTAAATGTATATGGGTTGGGGCACCTGGGTGGCTGTTAGTTGAACGTCTGACTCTTGATTTTGGCTTAGGTCATTATCTCAGGGTCATGGAATTGAGCTCTGCATCGGGCTCCGTGCTAACTAAGCATGGAGCCTGCTTAAGATATTTCTTTCTCTCTCTCTCTCTCTTTCTCTCTCTTTCTCTCTCTTTCTCTCTCTCTCTCTCTCCCTCTCTCTCTCTCTCTCTCCCCCTCCCTCTCTCTCTCTCCCTCGTCTCTCTCTCTCTCTCTCTCTCTCCCTCTCTCTCTCTCTCTCATTAAGGTACAAAGCTAAGCTACAGTCACAAAAGACTCAACAATACAATGGCTTAAAGAATAAAGTTTATTTCCCTTTCATGTTCTGAGTGAGTGTACTCAGCTGGTTACACATCTTTTGTGAAGTCCCTCCAGGACTGCAGTTTCCAACATGTTCCACAATCCTCTAGGACACTGTTATCATTTGCAGAGTTTGAAAGGAGTCGTTTGGGGTTCCTACTGGGTGGAAGGAAAGAGGCCAGCTGGGAAGCAAGTTGAATGTCTTTGGGCCTACCCTGGAAATGGCACACACCACCTGAGCACACGTCCCACAGACAGGAACCCGGGTCACACCTGACTGCAAGGAGACTGAGCCATGCAGCCTGATCCTGCTCCCCAGGACAGACTGGTGTTGCATACACATAATCTCTGCCAAAAAAGCCTCTGGAGAAAATGCCCATCATCAGGAAGTGGAGGTGACTGCCAGTCAGGATGATGGTTACCTCTGAGCAGGAGGGAGTTTTAATTGAGAAGGAAATGTTGAGGTTTTGAAGATGCAATTACAAGGATGTCCTCTTCATATTAATTCATTAAACTGTAGTTTAAGTTTTTGCATATTTTGATTCTCACAGCAAAGGGTTTTTAAATAATGATCTTGCAGCAAGAAGATATATGTAATCCAACCTTTACTGCATGTGTATCGCGAGATCCCTCAGTGTAGCACATCAGAAATGCAGACCCTGAAGTGACGTGTAATAGTAATGCTGTTCGGTGTTACTTGTTTGTAGTAACAAATATTTGTAGTTATTCTCACTGATTTATGAGTTCAATTTTTATATTTATTTGGTATGAAATGGGTTTTAGAAATGAGACACCGAATACGGTATTTTACTTGTGAGAGGTAAGGGTCTGATGCAGTAACAACTCAGCATGTGACAAGGGTCCAGGAATTAACTAGGTCTTAGGTCCAGCATCATTCATCAATAACCCACCAGCAACCAATTTAATCCAATCCATACGAAATAAGAAACTGGTGAGACTCTGTGGCAGACAAACTCCAGGGTAGTCCCAAGACCCCTCCTTCCTAGTACTCACACCCTTGAGTGTGGGTGAGACTTACTGGCTCACTTCTAACCCACAGAGTACAGCAACGGTGACAAGATGTTCCCAATTACTCTGCAGACAACTATGACGACACTCTTGTTAGGGAAAAAGCAAGCTGCTATCACGTAAAGCCAGGCCGAAGGAGAACCACGTGAAAAGGAACTGAAGGTGTCTTAGAGCCAACAGCCAACCGAAGCCCTCAGTCCAAAAGCCTACAAGGAACTGAATCTGCCAACAACCATGTGCACTGGAAGCAAATGCTTCCCCATTCGGGCCTCAGATGAGACCATAGCCCCGGCTCACACCTCTGCACTGTAGCCCAGCAGAGGATGAAGCTAAATTGTGCCCCAGCTCCTGACCCACAGACACTGGGAGATAACAAATGTGGGTTGTTTTAAGTTGCTAAGTTGGTAGCAAGGGTGTTATGTAGCAACAGACAATACAGAATCCATATGAAAATTCCACTATTTTTCCAAATCCAGTAACATTTGACAGAAAAATACCTTTATCTTTTCCTACTACCTCTCAATAAATGTATGAAAACTAGAATTTTATAGGGTATAAGAACATGACCAGAGTTCACAAGATCGACTGATGGCCATAAATCTTTCTCAACAAACTCACACTGAAGCTACCAGAGACGTTTTACTATTTCTATCATTTTTTATTCCTATCGGTTTTCAAAGGGAAGTACATTTCTACCTGTCAAGTACACACTGCTTTTTTATTTTAGAAACTATACAGGATAAAGAAGAAAGCTCTTTGATATTTAAGTATTTATCTTCCTTACTGTATGCCCCCCCCCCACTCCCCAAAACACTATCAAAATTTCTAGGTAGGTAGTCCATACCCAAAAATTCTTACCAGTTCATTTATTAATGACTTCTACTCTAACGAGGCTCATGAGCAACAGAGGCCTGAATATGAACAAATCTAAATGTTAAGTGCTACCTATATCTTCGAGAAACTGCACGTATATAGCTTTTGCACAATTTTTCAATACTCTCAATTATTTCATCACAATTACTCAATTATATCTCATTCACATATAACTTACTCTGTGGAAAAGAAACAACAAATTGGCCGACTTAAATATTAAAAAACAAGACAACTTTGCTAGTAAAAAAAATAACTGGTACTCCAAATATTTCAGTCATACTTGTGAGCGTATGTCACTGCTGCTATACATGATGCCATAAATGCATATACACGTATCTGTCGATCTTTGCCACCTAGGAATTTATTCATTTCTCTGGCAGCATAATACACACGCTGTCAAAAACACCTCTCTGGTCTGCCACACATAGTAAGCAAATACTATGTCAATGTACGTTCAATGACCCAAGAGCTAAGGCTGAAGCCGGGGGCACCGTGAAACAGCCCATCTCTTCTGAGGTCACTTACACAGCCAGTGCAGATTCTCAGGAAATGTTTGGCATAAATGCCTGGAACAAGGAAGAGAGTGCTACATTTTAAAGCATTAAGGGCTGGAGCGCCTGGTGGCTCAGTCAGTTAAGCGTCTGACTTGATCTCAGGTCATGATCTCATGGTTCGTGAGTCTGAGCCCTGCATCAGTCTCTGTGCTGACAGCTCAGAGCCTGAAGCCTGCTTTGGATTCTGTGTCTGCGCCTCCCCTGCTCGTGCTCTGTCTCTCTCTCTCAAAAATAAATAGTGAAAAGAAATTTTAAAGTGTTAAGGGTTAAGAGAATGTGAAGTCTAGCGAGCAGGTCAGTTATCACTGAATGAGAGGAAACCAAGGGGAGCAGGACTCCATTTGTTTGTAGCAAAGCTTCTCTACACAATATAAAGTTCCTTAGAATAATTCTGCTGGCTCATTTTCAAACCTTAGTTAAGGTAACTAAAGACAGATTCATAAAAATTACTCACTCTTTTCACCCTCTCCAATGCTTAGACTCCACTAAGTCACCTGAGTACACAGCAGACATAATCTTCTGAGCAACACTGGAAAGCAGTATCTTACAGGGATCAAAGCCTACAAATGCCTCATAATTTTCCATTTTCATAAATCCTAAACGTAAGATAAACATAATATCCATATATTAATTTTACTTCAAAATAAGAAGTTATTTGAAAAATGTTACATACAGAGACATTCATAAAAATCACTCTCTGTAATGACCACGTAAAATAGGAATCAATTATCTCCATAGTTACCGATACAATAGAATAGCAAGAAGGAGGCAAAATGGTTAGAGACTCAACTGGAATATTATGGTAAACAGGTAACAAAGCATACAATTTCTAGTTAACCAATTTTGAAGCAAGCAATCTATTCATATACATCCTGAGGTTTGAAACAAATGGCTGTTATAATCTTCAACTGTACAAATCTAGTAACATAAACATTTTTAATGGACTTGGGTAATTATGATAGACACACAACCTGACATCATTCCATGCACACCTCTCAGCTGTACTCGCCCCTGGGCTGAGTGGGTGAAGGTGTGGAAGGGACAGTACAAATCATCAAGTAGCTGGTCATACATCTAACACACATGGCACTAATCTAAACAGAATGTGCTGTTCCATGAGCCAGGAAACTGGGTGACATATTTTCGCACATTACTGGAGAAAAGAAAAATTTTAAGTAAATTCTCTATTCCACTGTAGAATAGAGAAAGAAAAAAAAGGAATAAAAGTCACCCATGAGGAGCTAAGAGAAAAATCTTAGACAAAATTGTTACAAATTTTCAAGCATATTTAGATCTATTTAATAAATATACATTTTTAAATAATGTACAAATACAGTAATTGGCAAAATAATTTTGTTCAACAGATTATAAAAATTCTGAGGGCTTATCTGTCACCTAAGCATGCCCATTTTCTGATGGTTATAGCTAAAAAATTCCACAAAAGTGTAGTTTTTAGACTAGCATTCCATATTAAAAAGTAATATATTCTGGAGCAGGAATATTCTTGAATAAGGAATATTCCTTGAATATCTAGATCCTCCTTTTCCTCTGCAGAGCTTACAAGTATGTAACAGGCCACTTATAAATCAAGCACTCAAGAAACACTTGATGTCATGACTGATAAATAAGCTATTTCAAATTATTTTATCCCACTCAAAATAATTTCTAATGGTCCAAATAATACACTTGTATCCCAACTGATACAATCTAACATTTAAGTATTCTCCCTCCAGAGAAACAGGTAAAATAGATTATACATCTTTTGAGCAACCACTTCTATGGCATTTTCAAATTTCATTTAAAAATCATTCATAATGTGTCATACTGAAGTCAAAGCACTAAGATGTCTTGCAGAAATTCTAAGTCCCCAGGACCCAGATGCTAAAATGAACAATGGCCAATGGACACCCAACATTCTTTGTGGAACAAATAGGAACATTCAGAGTCTCAAAGTCTACAGCAGGGAATTACAGGGGGATACAGTTTGAGTATTTTACTTTATAGAATTTTACTTTATAGTCAAATACGAGGGTACTTGGCTATTCCATATTAAGGTGTTTAACACCTTAGGGTTTAACAATGCTGATTCAAAGTTCTACAAAGGTTTTAAAAAAAAGTAAAAAAGTTATCAGAAAAAGTAAAAAGTAAAAAGTTATCAGAACTAGGTCCCACCAAGCAAATGTTCAAGTCATAGAAAGCACTGGTACTTTGAATAAATATACTATATGAGGGAAAAAACCAAACTGATACAATACTTGAATTAATTAAATGAAATGTTCCATTGACCTCAAATTTAAAATTTTAGTAGTGTTTATTAGCTATGTTTCCCCCTAATATAGAAAACATTAAAACATAGCATACGTAGTAAAGATTCTGTTTTTAATAATCTTCAATCTTCCAGACCAACAACTTTAATCTTTGATTGGTTTTCTAAGTTCTCCACAATATCTTTCAGATAATCTTCATCTTTTAAAAAATATACATATAATTCTCTTTCCATTCGATGCAGTTTATTAGATGCCAAAATTTTTCTTTTTGTCTTCACATCAGCAAGAACATCAGTAAGAAGATGATTCAACTTATTCAGCTGGGATTCAACTTGATGAAACTGCTCTGTTAACTCCTAAATGAAAAATAAAAATGCTTTTAATACAAAAGCTCTATTTGTAATAGGAATTATAAAAACTTAAGATGTAATTTACACGGAAAGAATCTGATATAGTTATTCGCACGATTTTAATGATAAACCTCAATTAAAAATCCATAGTAGGTTTAATACAAATTCTATGTTAGATTCAATTGCAACAACTTTGGACAGATAACTAAGAGATTCAGAACAAACTGTTACTCCCTGAAGAGTACTTGACATGTAAACCGTTATGCATATTCATACACTCAACAAATATTACTAAATGCCTACTACATGCCAAGCACTGTTTTAGAGACTACAGGTATAAGAATGAACACCACCTCTTTCATGAAGTTAACAATCCACTTAACTGATCAAACCTTTTTTAGCCTAATCTCAGTCTACGCTAAAGAAAAGAGGTACTGAGAAAGCCTTGAAATGAAGCAATTACCAATAAAAAAGAATCATCTCAACAAAAACTCCATTTTTCTCTTTTCACATTGTTAAAGACAGATTTACATGTAACATTCAACAATCCAGATTTACCATGTAGTTCTCCTGCTCGAGAACCTAGACATGCCAGACCCTTCACATTTAATACACTGAAATGCCTCACCTCCTAAAATTAAAAACTATTTATTAACAAGTTTCCATGGCTTTCTAATCAAGTATTCTACCTCTAGAAATTTCCAGCCAGTATCCCCAAAGAGAAAATCCACAGCTCTGTCTCAATCTTCTGCACCTTCTCAACATGGTCCATGAGCATGGTAATCACCTGGGGTGCCTGTGACAAATACAGATTCCTACACCTCACTCCACACTGCCTTACTCAAACTCTAACAGGCTCCCTGGTGATTCTTATAAACAAGTTCAAGAATGACTGCTTAACACATGTCATAAATGCCAGCCCCAGAGAGCAGTACTTTTTCAATTACATTTTAACAAAATCAAGTAATATCTACATTACATGGTCTCCCTTTGAGGAAAAACTTGGTAAACTTGAATGAGAAACTATAATCTCACCTTTAATTTCAATATGAAAGATCTTAACAATTACTAAAATAATATTCCTACAACACTGAAAAATATCCACCTTGATTAACAACAAAAATGCAAGTTAAAATTTGTATGCGTGGCATTTTTAGATTTCACTGGGTTAAGGAAAAACATTAAATGACAGTAAGATTATAGTGAAGTGAAATCATCATACTTTAGTGATTCTAGAATGAAACCTTTCACAGTTTAAGATATCTGACATCCGGGGCGCCTGGGTGGCTTGGTCGGTTGGGCGTTCGACTTCAGCTCAGGTCACGATCTCACGGTCCGTGAGTTCGAGCCCCGCGTCGGGCTTTGTGCTGACCGCTCAGAGCCTGGAGCCTGTTTCAGATTCTGTGTCTCCCTCTCTCTCTGCCCCTCCCCTGTTCGTGCTCTGCCTCTCTCTGTCTCAAAAATAAATAAACGTTAAAAAAAAATTTTAAAAAAATAAAAATAAATAAAAATAAAAAAACATATCTGACATCCGTATCATTTTAAAATTCAGAGCATCTTGTGATTACTATTAACCACTCATAAGAAACGCTCTATCACCAACATTCAGGAAAAAAAGTTTTTTACTGTGATGAGAACAGTTAACACGAGATCTCCCCTCTTCACAGATTTTTAAGAGTATAATGCAGTATTGTTAACTCAGGCACAATGCTGCACAGCATTATCTCCAAAACTTATATATCTTACTTAACTGAAACTTTTTATCTGCTGATTAATAATTCATTTACCCTCTCCAATCCCTGATAACCACCATTCTACTCCCTGCCTCTATGAGTTTGACAATTTTAGATATCTTTGTGAGTGGAATCATACATTACTTGTCCTTGTGACTGGTTTATTTCACTTAGCATAATTTCCTCCAAGTTCATCCATGTTGTTACATATTATGGGATTTCTATTTATTTATTTATTTATTTTTCCAAAAAAAATTAATGTTTTTGAGACAGAGACAGAATGCGAGTGGGTTAGGGCCAGAAAGAGAGGGAGACACAGAATCCAAAGCAGGCTCCAGCCTCTGAGCTGTCAGCACAGAGCCCGACGTGGGGCTCGAACCCACAAGCTGTGAAATCACGACCTGAGCCGAAGTTGGACACGCGACGTCAGGCGCCCCACGGGATTTCTTTTTATTAAGGCTAAATAATACCTTGTACGTACATACCACATTCTCTTTATCCATTCCTCCACAGATAGACATTTAAGTTGTTTCCATACCTGGCTATTATGAATAGTGCTACAATGAATGTGTAAGTGCTTCTTCAAGATCCCGATTTCAATTCTGTTTAAATACTCAGAAGTGGAATTACTGGATCATATGGATCATTAAGTTTTTGAGGAACCTCCATAGTGTTTTCCATAGCAGCTGCACCAGTTTGCACTCCTAGCAACAGTGTACAAGGGTTCCAATTTCTCAGCATTCGCCAACACTTTTTGATACTAGTCATTCTAACAGGTGTAAGGTAATCGTTCATTGTGGGTTTTTTTTTTAATGTTTACTTTTGTGAGAGAGAGAGAGAGCGAGTGCACACACAAACGGGGAGAGGCAGAGAGGGAGGGAGACACAGAATCCAAAGCAGGCTCCAGGCTCTGAGCTGTCAACACAGAGCCTGATATGGGGTGGGGCTCGAACCCATGAACCTATGAACATCATGAGATCATGACCTGAGCCGAAGTTGGACGCTTAACTGACTGAGCCACCCAGGCACTCCCGTTCGTTGTGGTTTTGATTTGCACTTCCCTGATGATGAGTGACACTGAGCACTATCCATATACCTGTTGGCCCTTTGTACATCTTCTTCGGAGAAATCTCTATTCAAGTCTTCAGCCCATTTCTTAATTGGGTTATTAAGGTTTTTTTGCTATCACCAACATTCTTAATGTATAGTGTAGAAAAATAAAGACAACAACTTTGAGCCAAAAAATAACATAGAAAGGGCACTTAGTCGGTTAAGCGTCTGACTTTGGCTAAGGTCATGATTTCACAGTTCATGAGTTTGAGCCCCGCATCAGTCTCTACACGGACAGTGGGAAGCCTGCTTGGGATTCTTTGTCTTCCTCTCTCTCTGCCCCTCCCTGCTCTCTCTCTAATAAATACATTGAAAAAACAAAAATAACATAGAAGAACTGCACGTCAAGTGTAAAGCTTTGAAATACCCTAAACATTTTAATTGGCTTATTTTTTCCTTCTAGCATGTATATTCAAGAGTGATATGACATTTACAACAAAAAAGTGATTATGATAAAAATCCATGTCTACCTGCACCTAGAAGATATCTTCTAGAAAGTATTCAATAAAAATTCAAAATAAAAAAGTATTGTGTCAGTTAACAGAAAGTTTTTCTTTTTTAGCAATTCATAAAATGATGGTGTACCTTATGATCAATGGTGTCTAGCAGACATTTAAATAGTGCTGGTGGCATGAATGAAAAACAAGTGCGACTCCTCAGAAAAGCAATATGGCAGCATCAAAGGTCCCCCCTCCCCCGCAAAAAAATGTATATACCTAAGAAAGCCAATAATCCTATTTCCAAGAATTCATCCAAATGAAAAGTATCCAACAACAAAAAACTATATACACAAGATATACATGATGTCATTCAAGAGCAAACAAAATTTAAAAAATGAAGACTATCAAAAAAATATTCAACAACAGTGGATTGATTGCAGAAATTACTGTAACATTAAAAATTAAGAAAATTATTCAGAGTGAAAATGTTTATTTCATAATGCTAAGTAAAAAGGAATAAAAAGATGTGTAAAGAAAGGTGAAAAATATATATTTTGAAAATACTAACCAAAAGAAAGATGGCATAGAAAAATTAATATCAAACCAAAAAAAAAAAAATGTTAAGTCAGGAAGCACAGTAAGAATAGAGAAAGTAATTATGTAAATACTAAATGGTTCAATTCACTGCAATTCAAATCCACCATGATAATAATTCATCACAATTTTAAACTTGGCAATACAGTTGACCCTTGAATATTGCAGGGGGGTTTAGGGCACTGACTCCCCGTACAGTCAAAAATTCGCATATAAATCTGGATTCCCCCAAAACTTAACTACTGAGAGCCTACTGTTGACATACAGTTGATTAACATATATTTTGTACATTATGTGTATTATATACTATAATCTTACAATACAGTAAGCTAGAAAAAAATGTGATTAAGAAAATCATGAAAAAATACATTTATAGTACACTATATTTATTTATTGAAGAAAATTTGAATATAAGTGGACCCATGCAGTTCAAACCCATGTTGGTCAAGGGTCAAATGTAACTTATAAAATAGACTCAAATATAAAGAAAACACTGCGAGAACTACAACAAATTTTCAAATCTACCATCATAGGAGGTTTTTACTAAATTAATACAACTAAAAGACGAAATCAGTAATAATCACAGTTATCACTTCACACATATTAGGATGACTATTATATACATTAAAAAATTTTTTTTTTATTTGAGGGAGGACACGGTATGAGCAGGGGAGGGGTAGAGACAGAGAGAAGAGAGAGAGGAAAGAGAGGAGAGAAAGAACCCCAGGCAGGCTCCACGCTGCCAGCACAGAGCCCAACGTGGGGCTCAAACTCATGCAACCATGAGATTATGACCTGAACCAAGATCAAGAGCCAGACACTCAACCGACTGAGTCACCCAGGCACCCCTATATATTTTTTAAAAAAGGAAAATAAGTGTAGGTGAGGATGTGGAGAAACTGGAACCCTGTGCACTGCTGGTGAGAATATAAAATGGTACAGTTACTAAATCAACAAGGAAACAATGGCTTTGAATGACACACTGGACCGGATGGACTTAACAGATATATTCAGAACATTTCATCCTAAAGCAGCAGAATACACATTCTTCTCCAGTGCACGTGGAATGTTCTCCAGAACAGATCACATACTGGGACACAAATCATCACTCAACAAGTACGAAAAGATCAAGATCATACTGTGCATATTTTCAAACCACAAAGCTATGAAACTTGAAATGAACCACAAGAAAAAATGTGGAAAGATAATAAATACTTGGAGACTAAAGACCATCCTACTAAAGAATGAATGGGATAACCAAGAAATTAAAGAGGAAATTAAAAAGTACATGGAAGCCAATAAAAATGATAACACCACAGCCCAAAACCTCTGGGATGAAGCAAAGGTGGTCATAAGAAGAAAGTATATAGCAATCCAGGCCTTCCTAAAGAAGGAAGAAAGATCTCAGATACACAACCTAACCTTACATCTTAATGAGCTGTAAAACGAACAGCAAATAAAACCCAAAACCAGCAGAAGACAAGAAATAATAAAGATTAGAGCAGAAATCAATGCTATCGAAACCAAAAAAACAGTAGAACAGATCAATGAAACCAGAAGCTGGTTCTTTGAAAGAATTAACAACATTGATAAAGCCCTAGCCAGTTTGATCAAAAAGAAAAAGGAAAGGACCCAAATAAAATCAAGAATGAAAGAGAAGAGATCACAACGAACACAACAGAAATACAAACAATAATAAGAGAATATTATGAGCAATTATACACCAATAAAATGGGCAATCTGGAAGAAATGGACAAATTCCTAGAAACATAAACTACCAAAACTGAAACAGGAAAAAATAGAAAACTTGAACAGTAAAGAAATCAAATTAGTAATCAAAAATCTCCCAGAAAACAAGAGTCCAGGGCCAGATGGCTTTCCAGAAGAATTCTACCAAATATTTAAAGAAGAGTTAACACTTATTGTCTTGAAGCTCTTCCAAAAACCAGAAGTGGAAGGAAAACTTCCAAACTCTTTCTATGAAGCTGGCATTACCTTGATTCCAAAACCAGACAAAGACCCCACTAAAAAGGAGAACTATAGACCAATTTCCCTGATGAACATGGATGCAAAAATCCTCAACAAAATACTAGCCAACCAGATCCAACAACACATTAAAAAAATTATTCACCACAACCAAGTGGGATTTATACCTGGGATGCAGGGCTGGTTCAATATTCGCAAAACAATCAATGTGATACATCACATCAATAAAAGAAAGGACAAGAACCACATGATCTTCTCAATAGATGCAGAGAAAGCATTTGACAAAATACAGCATCCTTTCTTGATAAAAACCCTCAAGAAAGTAGAGATAGAAGGATCATACCTTGAGATCATAAAAGCCATATATGAAAGACCCAATGCTAACATCATCCTCAATGGGGAAAAATTGAGAGCTTTCCCTCTAAGGTCAGGAACAAGACAGGGATGTCTACTCTTGCCACTGTTATTCAACATAGTATTTGAAATTTTTTTTTTTTTTTTTTCAACGTTTATTTATTTTTGGGACAGAGAGAGACAGAGCATGAACGGGGGAGGGGCAGAGAGAGAGGGAGACACAGAATCGGAAACAGGCTCCAGGCTCTGAGCCATCAGCCCAGAGCCTGACGCGGGGCTCGAACTCCCGGACCGCGAGATCGTGACCTGGCTGAAGTCGGACGCTTAACCGACTGCGCCACCCAGGCGCCCCATCAACATAGTATTTGAAGTCTTAGCCTCAGCAATCAATCAACACAAAGAAATAAAAGGCATCCAAATCGGCCAGGAGGAGGTCAAACTTTCACTCTTCACAGATGACATGATACTCTATATGGAAAACCCAAAACGTTCCACCAAAAAATTGCTAGAACTGATCTGTGAATTCAGCAAAGTCGCAGGATATAAAATCAATGCACAGAAATCGGTTGCATTCCTATACACCAATAATGAAGCAACAGAAAGAGAAATCAAGGAATTGATCCCATCTACAATTAATTGCACCAAAAACCATAAAATACCTAGGAATAAATCTAACCAAAGAGGTAAAAAAAAAACCCGAAAACTATAGAAAGCTTATGAAAGAAATTGGAGACACAAAAAAATGGAAAAATATTTCATGCTCTTGGATAGGAAGAACAAAATTGCTAAAATGACAATACTACCCAAAGCAATCTACATATTCAATGTAATACCTATCAAAATAACACCAGTATTCTTCACAAAGCTAAAACAAACAATCCTAAAATTTGTATGGAACCAGAAAAGACTCTGAATAGTCAAAGCCATCTTGAAGAAGAAAATCAAAGCTGGAGGCATCACAATCCTGGACTTCAAGCTGTATTACAAAGCTGTAATCATCAAGACAGTATGGTACTGACACAAAAACAGACAGATTAATGGAACAGAATAGAGAACCCAGAAATGGACCCACAAACGTATGGCCAACTAATCCCTGACAAAGCAGGAAAGAACATCCAATAGGATAAAGACAGTCTCTTCAGTAAATGGCGTTAGGAAAACTGGACAGCGACATGCAGAAAAATGGACTTGGACCACTTTCTTACACCATACGCAAAAATATACTCAAAATGGATGAAAGACCTAAATGTAAGACAAGAAGCCATCAAAATCCTCAAGGAGAAAGCAGGCAAAAACCTCTTTGACCTTGGCCGCAGCAACTTCTTACTCAACACGTCTCACATCTCCAAAGAAGGGAAACAAAAGCAAAAATGAACTGTTGGGACCTCATCAAGATAAAAAGCTTCTGCACAGCGAAGGAAACAATCAGCAAAACTAAAAAGCAACCAACAGAATGTGAGAAGATATTTGCAAACGACGTACCAGATAAAGGGTTAGTATCCAAAATCTATAAACAACTTATGAAACACAACACCCAAAAAACTAATAACCCAGTGAAGAAATGGGCCAAAGACATGAACAGACACTTCTCCAAAGAAGACATCCAGATGGCCAACAGACACATGAAAAGATGCTCAACATCACCCATCACCAGGGAAATACAAATCAAAGCCACAATGAGATACCACCTCACACCTGTCAGAATGGCTAACATTCACAACTCAGGCAACAACAGATGTTGGCGAGGATGCAGAGAAAGAGGATCCCTTTTGCATTGTTGGTGGAAATGCAAGCTGGTGCAGCCACTCTGGAAAGCAGTATGGAGGTTCCTCAAAAAATTAAAAATAGAACTACCCTACGACCCAGCAATTGCACTACTAGGCATTTATCCAAGGGATACAGGTATGCTGTTTCAAAGGGACACATGCACTCCAACGTTTATAGCAGCGCTATTGACAATAGGCAAAGTATGGAAAGATCCCAAATGTCCGTCGATGGATGAATGGATAAAGAAGATGTGGTATATATATACAATCGAGTATTACTCGACAATCAAAAAGAATGAAATCTTGCCATTTGCAACTACGTGGATGGAACTAGAAGGTATTATGCTAACCGAAATTGGTCAGAGAAAGACAAACATCACATGACTTCACTCATATGAGGAATTTAAGATACAAAAGAGATGAACATAAGGGAAGGGAAGTAAAAATAATGTAAAAACAGGGAGGGGGACAAAACATAAGACTCTTAAATATAGAGAACAAAGGGTTGCTGGAGGGGCTGTGGGAGGGGGGATGGGCTAAATGGGTAAGGGGCATTAAGGAATCTACTCCTGAAATCATCATTGCACTATATGCTAACTAACTTGGATGTAAATTAAAAAATAATAATAAATGATTTTAAAAAATGGTACAGTTACTATGCAAAAGTTAGGCAGTTCTTCACAAAGTTAAACACAAAATTGCTACATGATACAGCAATCCAACTTCTAGGTATACACCCCAAAGAAACGAAAGCAGGGACTCAGATATCTATACACAATGTTCACAGCAGCATGATTCATAACAGCCAAAGGGTGGAAGCAACCCACGTGACCATCAACAGATAAACAGAATGTACTATATACATTCAATGGGATATTACTCAGCCATGAAAAGTAGTAAAATTCTAACATATGCTACAATACGGATAAAACAGTAATAAATAAGTAAATAAATAATAAAATAAAATAAATAATGAATAAATTAAAATAAATTAAAAATAATAAATAAAACAGTAATCATACAAATTATTTCACATGAAATCATACATATGATTTCACTTATATCAGGTAACAGAGTAGGCAAATTCATGGAGACAGAAAGTGGAACAGAAGTTACCACAGGCTAAGGAAGAAGGGGCTAAAGTTATTGTTTAATGGGTACAGAGTTTCTGTTTGAGATGATGAAAAAGTTCTGGAAATGTATAGTGGTCATGGTTGCACAATATGTGAATGTATTTTTGTACTTAATGTTGCTGAATTGTACACTTAAAAATGGTTAAAACTGTAAATTTTACATTTTGTATATTTCACAATAAAAAAATTATTAAAAAAAATAATCACAAGCATTCCTGTTCAAGGAAAGGTAGGTTATTCAAATCAATCCTCCCATAAGAAAAAAATGTAAAAGGCTAAACGAAATATTTTTAAAAGTCAAGCAAAACAAAAACTTCCTAAAAGCAATGAAGAGATAACAAGACGTTAAAAGGAACTATAAGTCCATAAAACACCCCAGACTGGTAAGACAGCCCCGCGGCAGCTTTACCTAGGACAACCGCCAATCTTAGAAAACTAGAACCTATGATTCTTGAGACCCACAAGATGAGTGAGAGAAAAATTGAAGTCCAAGGTCCACAGAAAGTAGGAAGTCAAATGGGAGACCCTCTTCATGATAAGCCAAGGATCACAGGACACCAACAATCTTTTTTTTTTAATGTTTATTTTTGAGAGATGGAGAGAGACAGAGCACGAGCAGGGGAGGGGCAGAGAGAGGGAGACACAGAATCCGAAGCAGGCTCCAAGCCCTGACCTGTCAGCACAGAGCCCGACGCAGGGCTCAAACTCATGAACTATAAAATGGTGACCCGAGTCAAAGTGAGACACTTAACTGACTGAACTACACAGGTGCCCAGGACACCAACAATCTTAAGATCAGAATGATCCAGAAGTGGAAGAGCCCCTGGATAGAATTACAGCCCAGACAGAAATCACCTGGATCCTCCAAAGACTCTTAGACTTAACCCAGTTTAAGGTTCAGAACTGGTCGGGCCCACAGTATCTAACAAAAGAAACATGAAGGCAAAAAGCACTTAAGGATCATTTATTTCATAATGATAAGAGGCTCCCTTCACCAGAAAGAGTGATTTTATTTTTATTGTACGCCTCAATATGGTGATGGGACAATTTGTTTATAGAAGAAAAAAAGAACTAATAAAATTAGAACTCTACCTCATAATCATACATAAAAATAAACTCGTGGTGGAGAACTAAAAGTGAGTACTATAAGGTAAAGTAAAAAGGACTATCATTATGATGTTAAGAGCAAACCTTAACAAGATATGAAAAACAAAATATAAAAAATGGCAAACCAAAGAGTAATAAAAATAAAATAAAAATACATAAAAATTAAAATGCTAAAAAAAGCAAAAAACAAAGTAAAAAAGACAAGCCACAAATAGGAAGTGAATACATATAACACATGTAACAGAAAAAGGATTGGCACTTGAAATATATAAACTCCTACAAGTGATTTAAAAAAAAAAAAAAAAAAACCCGAAAGGGGCAGTGGGTGGCTCAGTCGGTTGAGCATCTGACTTCGGCTCAGGTCACGATCTCACGGTTTGTGAGTCTGAGCCCCTCTTCGGGCTCACTGCTACCAGCACGGAGCCCGCTTTGGATCTTCTGTCCCCCTCTCTCTCTGCCCTTCCTCTACTCATACTCTATTTCAAAAATAAACATTTAAAAAAAATGGAAAAAGGAGATGAACACAGAGTTCTCAGGAAAAGATGAATGGCCAGTAAATAACTAAAAGAGGCCTCAACCTCCTTAATAATTAGGGAAATGCAAATTACGACCTATATGGGATGCACCAATTAAGAGAATTTACAAATCAGATAGTGCTATGTGAGGAAAAGGATGTGGATCAATATCATCTCTTTGAACTCATGTAATATGGTACAACCACTCTGGAAAACAATTTGACGTACCCTGAATCTGAACCCGTGATACAGCAACTCCACTGCTGAGTGTGCACATGTGTGTACACGCGCACAGCTGTGAGACATATGACCAGACTGTCCACAGCAGTATAACCTACAATAGCAAAAACTGGAAATAACTGAAATGTCTGTCAACGTAACACATAACTGTGGAATTTCATATAATGGAACACTAACTACATGAAAGAGAAAACTTTACATGTGTCAACATGGAAGAAGGTCAAAATCTTAATATTAATCAACAAGTTACTAAAGAATATTCATAACATAATTACACCCCATACGTAAATTTCAAAAACATACAAAACTAAACAATATACTGTCTAGGAATATCTATGTGTAATAGAAGTACACAAAAAAGCAAGCAAATGATAAAATCCAGCGAAGTAGTTCTCCTTGATGAAGAAAGGGAAATGCTACTTGGAGAAGCATGCCATCACAGAGGACTTCAAATATAATAATTCTCTATTTGCTAATAAGACAGGTGAAATAATAACAGGGGTAGTTTTTTTTTCTTTAAATACTTAGTATAAACATTACATATCCTTTTATGGCTAAAATATTTTGTAAGTTTTTAAAATTCTATGTACATCAATCAAAACCATCTGAAAAATATTATTTATGTATGTCTAAAGCTAGGATATAAAATAATAAATTTTATATTAGGGCAATAGAATTGGGGGTAATATTTTCCTCATGTTAACTCTTTCTTCAGTATCTTTTACAACAAACAATTTTTACAGCATCTTCAGTTGCTATGGCATGTACCCACCTGGTCACTAAGCAAAAGCTGATTTCCTCCTTGATACAAAGTATCACAAAGCTCGTCCACATCATTATTCAGTTTGGACAGAAAGAAAGAATGTTCTCGAGTAGAAACTGCCAACTGATCTTGTACTAAAGAAACATCCTGTTTTAATTTCTCAGCCACCTCCTCCAGGTTTCCATGGGTTATAAACAATTCTTTTTTCTTATTGTCTCCTTCTAAAAGTTGATAAAGCCTAAAATGTAAAAATAAAGTTATAAGAAAAATTCTCAATCAGTCTTATATACCACTATATAAAAATTCTCAATACAGTCTTCAAAATTATAATCCACTATATTGAGCATCTTTGGGGATAAGTAAGAACTTAAAAATATTAACCTGGAAAAAAAATTAACCTATCTGCTGCTACATCAAGCAACCGAAAACATTCCAGCTAAAATACCATCTTACTACAGAAATACATATTGTAATTACTACATCTGATTCCCATTTTCTCATCTCCCAAGTTTTAAATATAAAATACTTTTTGACTTTTAACTGTCATTAGCCTACTTCAAACAAAGCATGTTTCAGAAATACCTCCCAAGAAAACATCTCTTCCACAGAATACAACTATGATGTAGTGGAAATAACAAGGAACTTGAAACAGAAGACCTAGGTCGGAGTTGTGGCTGTCTTTTCGGACCCAGGTCAAGTCAACCTCTGAGACTTAACTTTCACATCACATACCTATTTTTATAGGATGGTGGTGGGTTTAAAAGCGGAAAGTTAAAAATATAAAATGTAAAATAAAGTGAGTAAAGAACTACAGAAATAGTAAATTTGCTACTCCAGTCTTCTACATGTTTAATTGTCGAATTAAATTCCTAATGGACCATGAGACCATTTAACACTTCAAACATTAATAGCAGAAAAATCCTTTGGAACAGATGGAAAAATGTGAGGTAGCACTTTCTACACATTTCTGACAAAAAGGGTTTGCTCTTTTTCTTCAAATTAAAAAACACAGATTTTTAAAATTATTTTATTATTTTAGCAAGTTGCAACAGACCTCATAAAACTGGTTCAAGTCCAAGGCTGCCAATTTTTTTCTTGTGGGATGTGACTACACAATTTAAGGGGGGAAGCATTCTTAGCTCATGTCAATGCCACCCTCTGAAACTGCAACGGAGCAGCCCTTTCCATGCCCATCATCTCATTAATAAGAAAACAAAAGGATTAGATCACTTTCCCCTAGTCCTAGAGAAAAATTAGGAGTAGGATCCAGACTTTTGAGGCATTTAACTACTTTAGCCCTCCAATTTTAGTATCCCTATATCATCAATTGCCTGGACATCCAAAAAAGGTTGGGAGCTAGCATTCCTTTTTGCCGATTCACCTGACTAGACACGGAAATGAAGTCAGTCTTCTCTCTCTACTGACACCTCCAAATGCAATCAATTCTCTACCTAGCAAAACCTACTACACCCCAAGCTGTATTCAAACTCCCTGTAGTTAAACTCTGCCCCAACCTCAAATAAGGCATCTAAACAATGGTGCTTAAAGGTGCATATGACCTTGTATACATTCACTCCTCCAGCCCACCCACCCCAGCTCTAACACAGCTGCTTCCACATTGAACAAGAATGGAAAAGGGAGCAAAATATTCAAAAGGAAAAGAGTCACATACAAGAGAAATGAAGGAAGAGAACAGAGAGCCAGAACAGAAAGAAAAAATGTTTTAAACTTCCACAATCTTAGTTAAAACTCTCTACGGTATTTTACAACAAAAAGAATTACTGAAGAAATACAGAAGCATACCTATGAGTAGAATAGTCCTTGGTATCAATGGTATTCCTTGGATTTATCTGCTGACATACTGACGGGTCTGTCAGCATTTCTAATCGCTGGCGGAGCATCGCATTACTTTGACTAAGTTCTTGAACTAAATTTTCAAGTTGACGATGTATGTCCCAATGCTTTCTCAATTCAATTTCATATGATAACTGTAGAAGTTCAAATGATGCCTTTTGCTTTATCAACTGATTTAAAACTAACTCTTGTCTTGCTGTATAATAGTCTTGTTTAGCAATCTGTAGATCAAAATCTCCCTTTACAACTGGCATATTCAATAACTGGGCATTCTCTTTTACCACAGCAGGCAAGCTTTTATCTTTTATATAAGTGATTTGTTCTTCAAGTTTCAGAATCTCACTGTTCAAGCTAGAAATTTTAGCATCCAAATTATCTTTGCCAAGAGCCTACACAGAGAAAACAATTGCGTTGAAACCGGTCAGTATGAAGTTGAAATCATTTTAAAATTCTTTTTACTTTCCCTTTTAGATTATCAGATTAACATGCTCACTAATAAAAACTAATTGCATACTAACAAAAGCCAAAATCACAGTTTAAAAAAAGGAAAAGTGTGGACTAAGCCAAAGGTAAATCACTAAATTTTAATGCTATTACTACCACGTATGTACAGTAATGGCTACCAAAACAGAGAGCTTTTCATGTTTGTCTTACTTAAAAAAAATCATTAATTAGCACACTACTCACTGAAAGCAAATGTACGCTATTTAGGTTTTTCTTAAAACTAAAATAATCCCAGTAGCTATTCTTCTGGTCTGTCACCTCATTTTAACCCTTGTAAAGAGTGACAGAACTCCAGATGTTATTCCGAAGTTTATGGCAGTTACAGAAAGTAACTTGGTACTGGTACTCAGTTTCAGTCCTGTTTTCACTCAATTATCTAGTGGTTACATTACCCAGAAAGCAAGCTTTCCAAGAGTACAGATATGTGCACTACACCTGTACATTCTCAACAAAAAGTCAGCGTTTCAGTCCACTGAACTGCATCCCTGACTTCATTAGCACCAAACAAGGAGCAGACAAGGCAGAACACCCACACAGAAAAATAAAAAGGAATTTCAGTGTTCTCTGAATCTGAACCCACACAAATTTCAAATTCAGAAAAAGTACTTTTGTTCAAAATTAGTTAATGCGATTGCATTATAATCTGTTCCTGCCTTTTACTAATATGAAGATCTACTTGTATGAAATGCTGACACATTGGGACACCTGGGTGGCTTAGTCGGTTAAGCCTCTGACTTCGACTCAGGTCATGATCTCATGATTTGGGAGTTGAAGCCCCATGTTGGGCTATCTGCTGTCAGCACAGAGCCTGCTTCCGATCCTCTGTACCCCTCTCTCTCTGCCCCTCCCCTGGTCACATTTTCTCTCTCAAAAATAAATAAACGTTTAAAAAAAAAAAGAAAAGAAACAATGACACGTCAAACTAAGCACTGAACAAACAGAAAATAAGAAAATGTATTTATTTTATCTCCCTTTCTAAAATACTAACATACCCTCCATTACTAACAATTACAATATGACGCTAGTCTCATTTCTCATGTTTACCTTGCTAGTGAGGCTATGAAGATTCTCCTCTGCCCACTGTATACTTGACTTCATGCTCAAATTACTTGCTTTCAAGTGAATTAACTCATGTTGAGCACAAATGTATGCTAGCTGCAGCCTAACCATCTCCAGCCGTCTCTCCTCAAGGATTTCTTGATTATCACAAATAGATGGTGCTTGTATATCTAAAAGCTGAAAATTTTCTTCATTTGAACTTTCAACTACTTCATGTATACCTTGAAAGAACTGTTTTTTGGTATACAAAGTTAATGCTGCTGTGCTTTGCTCTTCTTGGCTTAGATATTTTTCCAAGGAAAACTGAGATAAAAACACCAGTGGATTTGCCCCTTGATCCAAATTAGAATGTCTGAAAAACATCATCAATTTAGCAACGCCATCAGTAAGAGCCTGAAGTTCATTATTTATCTTGGTGTTCATCGCATTTAGAATTCCTTGACTCTGCTTCAGCCTTTTAGTGGCTTCTTCTTCTTTAGCACTTAACCTCAGAGATTTGTGGCTTGTTACCGAAGCCATCAACTGGCATTTATTACGTCGCTGAATTTTTAGGTTCTTCAATTTCTGCAGAGCTTGAACTTCAACTTCCAATTTCTCTAGCTCTTTGTCATCCAGGGTAGAGGTTTTCAAATCAGAAGTTTTACAGGTTTTAAGAACTTCATCCAGTGCTGCTCCTTCTAGGATGGGCTTGCCTGATTTTTGAAGAATGCTAAAAGCTTCCAATTCTTCTTTGGACAATACATTCTGTTCATTCACATTCCCACAAAACCACTTCAAAAATGCTTCATCTTCAACAGTCTCAAACAACCAGTCAAAATCTTCCCCATTAAGACTATCAGCTTTGGGATAATCAATTTTTTTTAATGTTTCCACAAACTCTTTTCCACAACTCATGGTTTAACTGCACAACTTTTTTGTAACTGATACGGGTTTATGGTGTGGATATTTAGAAGATAAACCCAAATACAAACAAACTAAATTTATGTTAAGTTCAGAAGAAGGACAAAATTTTTTTAGAATCTATGACTTCTCCTGGGGGGAAAAAACAAACATTAGACCACAAATAAGACAACTAATAAGACAACTCTATTTGTAAAAGAACAATATAGATAAATACCACAGATATCTGGGAGGGAAGCATCTAACCTGAGGTAGTTGTAGCTGAAATGTTTGACAGAGATAAAGAGAAGATAAACAACTAGGGTATTACTTAGAACACCGAAAAAATAATGAAAACCTAATTATCAAGAAAATCTTATTTTTTCCAAAGATACATCATATCGCATGAGTTCAGTTTTGAATTCAAAATAAATATATCTAACCAAGTCCAAGCCAGCCTGTGGCTAAGCAGCCTCTTTTCCTGCTTTTTCTAAGCAAATAGAAATAAATACGATAATGTCCTTGAGGAAGAGTCAACAAAATATTTACCTCGACGACTGAATCAGCACCCGCCATTCACACAAGAGTCAATGCCCAGCCACGATGAACCAACCTAGCGCAGAGAAAATCAGGTTTAAGATTTAAGAACCACCCTCAAACTGACCTTAAAAGTGCTCATCAGCAGAAAAACAAATGTAACTTTGTAAGGTGGCGGGTGGTAAAAGGACTTAATGCGGCAACCATTTCGCAGTGCACAGAAATGTGGTCATCATGGTGCACACCTAAAACCAATACAACATATCCCAATTAGGCTTAAAAAAAAAACAACAACACCTACAGCAAAAACCCCACCCAAACCCCAAAACCAAGTGCCCTCAAATTTCAGATCAGAAGCACCAAAGAACTAGGCGCACATGAAGTAAAAATGCTTTCGGCATTTGCTACTCTGCCACAAACGCGCCACCGAACCACCCCGCTGACTTCACCCAAAGAATTTCTCGGGGACCGAGACGAGCCGCACGGATTAATGATCTGCGTAACACGTGCGAAAAAGCCTCCGCTTTTGTTTTCTGTGTAATTCAGTCACGACACGGATGCACGTCAATAAAATACACAACCACAAAAGCCACCGAACTGGCGTGAAAGGCAAACTGCACAAACCCCAGACCCGCGCGGCCGGCTGGTGGCTTTCCGGAGCGACCTCCCACGTCCCAACAGTCTTGCACCCGCCAGGGACCACGCTCCCGCCTGAGCCCCGCCCCCCTCCCGCCTGAGCCCCGCCCCCTCCCGCCTGAGGCCACGCCCTCCCGCCCTCGGCCCCACCCGCCCTCGCTCTCCCGCCAGAGCCCCGCCCCCACCCGGAGGCCCCCTCACTCTCACCGGCGCCGCACTCTCCACCCACGCCCACTTCCCGCTTCCACTCACGCTCCCCGCCCTCGCCCCTCAGCCCTTGCCCTCGCACCCGCGCCCTGCGGACCGCGACTGCGTCGCGCTGACAGCTACTTGCGCGCCTGAAGAGAATTCCCAGGGGTGCCTGTAAAGGAGAGGCAGCGGTGGGGTCGGCGCCGCTCCCACAGCCCCACGCCCCGCGACGCCCAGAACAGTGAGGCCGCGGCCATTCACCTCTGGAAGCTCCGCTCGCGCCCCTCAGAAGCCCGCCGCCGCGCTCCGCGCCCGCACTGCCTCACGGGAGCTCTGCCACGGCGCGCGCGCACACCCGGCAGAAGCCGGACCGGGGGGCGTGACCGCCTGGGCAGGCGTGGCGTCGGAAGAGGCGGGCCTGGCTGGGAGGGACTTTGCGGTAGAGCCTAGCGGAGTGCCGGCCCGCCGTCACGGCCTGGCGTCCACCGGTAGGGAGCGAGCTGATTGGCTCTCCGCCTCGGGGGCGGGGCCGGGGAGGCGTGTGATTGGAGTAGAGGAGGGTCTTGGGTGCGGGCCGCCCTGGTCCCGCTGCGCCCGGCTTCTTTCTACGGCGGTGCGTTTTCACCGCAGCGGACTCCATGGCTGAGGCCACCTTTCGGGTCTATTTTGCCGGACCCCAGCGCCCCATCGTCTATAGAGGCGTTTTCCCGGAAAGCCTGGTTGCGGTCCGGATCTCGCCGGCGCGGGGCCCGGGCCGCCAGGCCGGGTTCCGGGGCGCGCGCCGCCTGCAGAAGTCGGGGGAGTGGAGGAGCAGCGTCTGGCGAGTCTTTAGGCTCCGCTGTCCTTACTCGCTTTACGGGCTTTTGCGTTGAACGTTGTTTTGCGAAGCACGCATTGCCCAAGCCCTCACCTGACCACTAAGCAGAAGCAGACTTCCTCCACGATCCCGTTTTCAAAACAGATCTTTTAAAAGGTTGAAAGTACCTGAACATGGAGTGGATATGTGTCAAAGACGTAGTTCAAGTCTAGACGGAACACTTTCCAAGGAGGGTGCGAGACGCAGGACGTGGGTCGTCCTTGAGCGATAGAGCTGGCCGAACACTGCAGGGTCCGCGCACCCCTGCCGATGCGGGCGGACCTGCGGGGTCACTGTTGGGGCCTGGCAGCGTTCGCGCGCCTCTCTCTTACTAGCCTTCCACAGATGAACGTCTAGAAGTAGTGACTACATAGTACTCCCTCCAGCCCCCGCATCAGGTGACCCGAAGGTGGTTGGTTAGAGATGTCCTAGGCTAGTGGGACAGTCGAAGGGCAGAAGTCTTTCTGGATAACTTTTAATGTTTTTAAGGGGAGAAAAAAGAATGGTCTAAGACATGTCATGAATTAATCTCGGGTCGAAGATACTTTTTTTTTTTTTTTTTTTCAAAAAAAACTTTTAGTGTTTATTTTTGAGAGACAGAGCATGAGCGGGGGAGGGGCAGAGTTGAAGATACTGCTTTATGAATCCTTCATTTGTTTCACTTTTTACTTTTCCTCTTCCGAAAGACAGTAAAGCCTAAAATGATCTCAGAAGCAGATATTACAGGGGAAGAAAGTGCACAGATTGGTACCCCGCCTGAAACAAGGTGAGGCTGGACTAGGGAGGAGACAGTCGAGTTGGTGAGTGGGAGGACAGGGTTAGAGACCCTGGACCAGGAGGACTCCCTTTGCCACCGACCCCGGGGGTTGGGGGGGGGGGGCGGGGCGGGGATGGGAACCCATGGAGGGGGCGGGGGAGGGGTCCCCCTGAACAGAAGCTGAGAGGCTTGGAGGGAGGAAGTGGAGGCTGTGCAGACAGGGCCTTCAAGACATTTTGCTGAGGAGGCAAAGATTGAGGGAGGGAGAGGAGCAGAAGGACACGAGATGAGGGGGTGGGAATGTAGGGTAGGGTGGGGGAGGGTTTGGGTTTGTTTTGTTTCAAGATGAGAGGAACTTGGGATGTTTATAGACTGTGAGGAGGAACTCAGAGGAGAAAAGAGGAGAAAAAAGAAAAGGGACTGTTTTGGTTTTTTTTTAATGTTTATTTTTGAGAGCAAGACAGACAGACAGAGCACCAGCAGGGGAGGGGCAGAGAGAGAAGGAGAGACAGAGTCCGAAGAAGGCTCCAGGCTCAGAGCTGTCAGCACAGAGCCGGATGCGGGGCTCCAACCCACCCACTGTGAGCTGAAGTCGGACACTTAACTGGCTGAGGCACCCAGGCGCCCCAAGGGACTGCGTTTTTGAAAGATGCCCCAAGGGACAGGAGGGTGAGGGACTGGAGACGAGGCCTGTGAAGCTGTTCTAGAAGCCCATTTTTCCTCGTGACTCCTGGGTCAATTCCTGGGCCACAAATTCTCCATATGATTTTGAATTGCTGTCCATAGTTATTTGTTTCAAAGATGTTTATGGGGCCAAAAAAAAAAAAAAAGCCGTAAAAACATACAGTAGAAATCACACTGTTATCAGCTCCCAGAATACAAACCACGCACACATCAGGTTTAATTATGCACTCAGGAAGCTTTTAAAAACATGACTTTCTAGGGGCACTTCTGCATTTGAGGCTGCATTTGGGATTCAGGAAAGCGAGTGTGTTACACTTATTTCCAAGACACAGTTTCTTTCCTCCAATAAAACTCATTTGGGGTTTCAGTGGGGCCCTTGCAGAGTCAGAAGATGAAGGGAACCCCTGAAGGAGGCTTCCCCAAGGAAACGGGGGGGGGGGGCAGCACAGGGGACTAAGCAGCCTCGACACACAAATGCAAGCAGCAAGGGGGTTCACCGACGGCTGTGTCTCCTTTTGTCCTTCCTGTAGGAATCTTTTTCTCCTGCTGATACTAAAAAGTATTTTAGGGGACGCCCGGGTGGTCCAGTCGGTTGAGCATCACACTCTTGATTTCCACTCAGGTCGTGATCCCATGAGATGGAGCCCCAAATAGGGTTCCATGCTGACCGAATGGGGCTCCGTGTTGACCGTGGACCCTACCTAAGATCGTCTCTCTCTTTGCCTTTCTCCCACTTGGACACGCATGTGTGCACACACATGTACTCTCTCTCTCTCTCTTTCAAAGTTAATAAACTTTAAAAAATTTTTAGGGGAGCCTGGTGACTCAGTCACTTAAGTGTCCGACTTTGGCTCAGGTCATGATCTCACGGTTCGTGAGTTCGAGCCCCGCGTCAGGCTGTCTGCTGTCAGCATGGAACCTGCCTCAGATTCTCTGTCCCCCCCTCTCTCTCTGCCCCTCCCCTGCTCTCTCAAAAATAAACATTAAAAAAAAATTTTTTTAAGTATTTTAAGTTTTGGACAATATGTTTTTATATATGTTTAAGCTGCAGTCTGATGTTAAAGATCATGTGTTCCTAGATGTAGTTTTCAATAATAATGGGACTCCATTCTTCAAGCAGTGAGGGGTGGGGGCTAGGCAGGTGAGTGACATTCTCAGACATGTGTTAGAAGCCTGACTCTGCAGTAACAAAAGTGACAAAAAGGTGTCAAGAGACAGATGCAGGGAGCCTCCCGTGCACTGGGGAGAGGAGGAGTAAAGGTTCGGCTGGGTTCTTGCAAGGGCAGAACCCTGGGGCCTGAGGGCCAGAGTTTGGATGACCCTCAGTTTCCAGCTGAGCAAGAAGGTGGTACTTCTTTCTGTTCTCCCTATTAATCCTTCCTGCTCAGAAGAAAGCAGAGGAGGAGGGTGGGCGGGCGGAAAGTGGTTTTGTCTTCCAACACACTGATATCACGTAACGGAGGTAAAAACTCAGTCCTCACACTCAGAAGCAAGTTGGGGTCAGGAGCTCGCCAAGATAGTTCCTTCAACTGGGGATGGGAAGGGTTTGGGTATAAGAGGGCACAGAGGAAGGGGGCAGTGAGGAGCCTGGGAGGGGGGTTGGGGTCTCATGAAGGGCCTGAAGACAGGCTGAGGAGGCAGAAGGCAATGAGGAGGCAGTTGAGAGCCACTGCGAGCTGAATGGACAAGTGGCATAACATTTACATTCTGGAAAGATCCTCGTGGGGCTAGCCTGCACTAGAGGCCTGACCTGGCTAGGGACTGGGAACAGAGGAAAGGAAACAGCATGCACGGGGCCTTGCCTCCAGACGGGCCCAGATTAGACCAACGCCCAATTTGGGTGGCCATAATCCTGGCAGAAGTGTGCGGGAAGGGGCACAGGAGCAGGTCCCAGAGGGGCGCTGGGGGCTGGGGGCGCTGGTGAGTGCAGACTTCTGGCCAGGGGGAAGCCAGCGTAGGAGCGCAGGAGCCGGTGGGGAGAAGGCAGGCACCTGGGGTTAATTCTGGAGGCTGTGGGAGGAACAAGACCACCAGGGGTCAAGCTGGCTGCCAAGGAGACTTTGGGAGGGAGGGCTGGGATGGAGGGGGTCGTCTCCCTTGAGGGGCGCTGAGGTGGAATCTGGTGGGGGGAGGGGTTCCCCAGAGGACCAGGGTCAGATCCCAGGCCCACCCCACTCCAGTGGGTGACTTGGGGAAGGTGGGTACCTTCTCTGAGCCTCGGTTTCCTGTGTGAGATGGGCCCAGCGTGAGGACATCAAGCTCTAATTTCTGGGGCCCTCATGCAGTCAATAAAAGGTGGTAGTGATTTTAAGTCCTGGCAATATTTGGAATTTACATCCAGACCCAAAGCCCCAGCTGCACTCCTAGGAGGGATTCCCTTGTTTTCCAAAGGTGCCCTCAGGCGGACTCACCCAGGTCGAGAGGCCAGAGTGCTGCTGCCTGCTGCAGGAGGGAGGAAGAACCCAGATTCCTTCCTGAGGTCCCGGCAGGTCCTCTCTCTCCCAGACACCCCCAAACCTGCTGGGGGGTCTCACTGAGCCATCTCCAATGTGTGCGGCTGCATGTCCGCTGCAGGCACCCCAAGCTCTCCAGAAAGTCCTGTTCCGGCTAGCTGGCTACGCAGCTCCCCGCTGCCAGCATTTCATCCCCCAGCTGCCTGTGCTGGGGTCACACCACTTCACACCCTCACCCTGCACAGCAGGTCCTGAGAACAGCAGGCAAAGGCCCCGCCGGAGATATTCTGGGGACACTGAGGGCAGATCCAAGGAAGGTTTATCAAGGTGCATCCCTGGCAGCCGACGGCGGCTGCGTGGAAAGGGCATCTGGATGCGAACACCCGGTATCCACCCTAAGGCTGACCATCCCAAGGTCCCCGCACCAGGGCCGGGAGCAAAATCTGAATGCCAGCAGTAAGAGCACCTGGTTGGCCAATGTGTGTGTGTGTGTGTGTGTGTGTGTGTGTGTCCGCTTGGGGGAGGGGAAGGGGGTCCACCTTCATTCAGCTGCAGGCGTGACTGTCCAGGGAGGCAGCTGTGAGGGTGGAGTCTCAGTGGTGGCCAGTTGCAGTGGGGAAGGATCATGGTCTGTCGGGACTCCCTGAAAACAAGCTGTGGGCAGGGCAGCGAAGGCTGCCAAGGTCACCAGTGGGCTTGGGCTCCCTAAGGAGGCCGAGAGGAGAGGAGACAAATATGGTGATGGAAAGAACTGGAAGCCACAGGGGTGAGGTATAAAAATCTGTATTTATATTACAAAGACAGAATGGTACAGCACAGTCCCTCCCGGTGAACAGGCTGGTGGGTGGCCCAATTCTCTCCAGTGAGGATCTTGTAACACGCTATCCTGGCCAGTGCCAGGCCCCCCGGGAAGCCCCAGACTCTGGCACAGAACCTGCCCTAGATGTGGCCCGGGGTCAGAGTTCTGTGTGCCCAGCTATGGGGAGGGGTCCCCAGGTTAGCTGATCCAGAGAGGCAGGGGGTGGGAGAGTGGGGGAAGCCTGCCTCGCTCAGCAGATGGGGATTGTCTGGGGCAGACAGGAGGGCACGGGTCCTCAGGGCCGTAGTTGGGCACACAGCCCCATCAGCCCAAGAGAGCTGGCTCGGGCCCCGGGCCTCCCAGACCCAAAATGCAAAGGTGGACCCAGAGCTCCAAGGAAGAGAAGCCTTCTTGCAGTCTTCCCAGCCAGCTGGGCCCGCACTGGGCAGTAGTGGCCTGGTGTACAGGGGCCACCTCCCAGTGAGGGTGGGGACCCAAACATGAGCCTGGGACTCCAGGATCCTGGCCACCCAGTGCCACAATGGCCCACAGAGGTGTGGGAGGGCACACGGATAGAGTGCAGGCACCCCTGCAACCCTGTTCTGGTCCCATCTGCTTCTATAGACTCAACAGTGCTCAGTTATCCGACGCGGCCTCAGCAGGGCCCCCTCTGGGTCTCTGTGGCCACCAGCAACAGCTAACCTGTGCAAAAGGCCAGAGGGAGGAGAGAATGGATGTGTAACTCCTAGCACCACACCCTGGCCCCGAGGACCACCCCCAACGTGTCTGCTGGTGGCAGGGAGGGGCCTCTGGGAGCACAGGCCCCTAGGTGGCCAGTGAGGTCAACTCCCTGGCCCAGGCAGGAACCACAGCCTGAGAAGCCACAGGCTGAGCTGCCAGAAGGCCAGCTGAGGGAGGGCCACAGTTGGTCACCTGGAGATGACCCTGCTGGCTGGGGTACTGGGGGAGCTGGTACTTTGTGAATTCTGAACACAGACCGCCCCAGGGGTCTGGACTTGTGCCTCCCACAGCAGGATCTTCAACTCGCGCACTCCTGCCTCGGAGCACGCCAGATGCTCTCAAGAAGCTCTCTGTGGACGTGCTCGGGCAGACGGGAGCCACCCTAGGCACTCTAGACCCCCAGTGACACTGGAAGGAGACAGGATAGAACAGGTTCCCTCGCAACCACCAGCAAGATGTCTGGACAGTCTCCCCAGTCCCTGCGCTGTCTCCCATGAGCCTGCTCTCCACTCGCCATCCTGAGCCTCTGCAGGACAGGTTCTGTGCCAGAGCCGTTTCCAGGAACCCCTTTCTGCCTCAGTAGGCTACTCACCCTGGCGCGTCTACCAGCGTGACCGAAAATAAACACCAGCTTCCCCGCCCCCCTCCCCCCCAGTCTGGAAATTGGTTACAACGCACCAGAGAGGGAAGCAGACACTGCGGCGGGGCGGCCCCACAGCACACCACCCAAATATTGCTGTGTGGACAAGGGCTTCGGGAACAAAAGGCCAGGAGAAGCCTCCTAAGGCCCCGACCTGGCTACCCAGGGTGAAGGGCTGTCCTCATCAGCTGCCTATTTCTGAAATCTGGGGCCTTCACCCCAGGCCAGGGGAGCAGGGACGGTTCAAGCTGGGTACAGCTGAGAACCTATTTCTCTGGTTAGCCGGCTCTTCACCAGGCCCCGGGCACAGCGATACTGGGGTGCTGGGTCACCAGGGGGCCAGGTGACAGAAAGCTGCGCACGATCCCCCCCCCACCCCCCCCCACCCCCGACCTGGCCCGGCAGGAAGCCAGCCGAGGCTGCTGGGAGGGGCTGCTGCCTGGGGAGGAAGCTAGGAGGGCACGTGCTGGGCAGGCCAGGGGCGCCCCTTGAGCCACAAGGGAGATGCTGGTGGTGGTGGGCGGGGCGGGGCCAGACACGGGACACAAGGCACACTTGGACGAAGGTGACATACAAGACGAGTCCCTGAGACGCTGGGTCACTCCCACCCCTCAGCAAACAAGGACACAGCAACGGCTAGGAAAATAGAGTACAAAAATCTCGTACAGGAAATTGAGGCGGCACACGCTGATGTCACTTGGCGGGGAGTCTTTAGAGCTTTTTTCTCTTTTAAAAATGTTTCTCTTTTGTTTTTGGGAAAAAGCCTCTTTCCTGGGAGCCCTGTTCTGGGCTGCTGGGCAGTGCAGCAATTTTTTTTTTTTTTTTTTTTTTTTTTGCTTTTTTTCTTTCAAAGGTAGATGAGAAAGCCTCCTGAGGCCTCAGTGGCTTCAGCCTGCCGTCCCCAGCGCACTCCAGCCCCGGCCAGGAGGAGAAGCCCTCTGCCCAGTGCAAACAGGGCCAGTGAGCCGGGGGGGGGAGGGGGAGCCAGGCACAGGCCAGGGACCAGAACTTGCCCAGATGACCCTTGAAGGCCTACCTCCCCATGATGTGTATCCTCTGGGTCCAGTGACGATGTGTGTCTGCATGTGTGTGTGTGTGTGTGTGTGTGTGTGTGTGTGTATGCGCATGTGGGCGTGTGTGCCTAGGCATGTGCGTGTGTACATCTGAGGGACCTAATAGAGCAGAAGCTTGGAAGGGGGGGCCTGGCCTGCCCCCAGGAGCCCAGCGCTCGCTCGACACCTGTGGGGTGCAAAGGCCCCTCTCCGCCCACTTGCCCCAGGGTGCTCACCCGAGTCCCGCCCTTCATGGGTCCCTCCATCCAGGCCTCAGGAGCCTACGTGGACTGACACACAGATGGACAGACGGACGGAGAGCCACGCCTTCCTTCCTTCCTCGGTCCACTCCTTCCTTTCTCCTGGGATCCAGGGTTGGGGTCTGAGCTCCCCGCAGTGGTCATTAAGCCCCTCACACGGTGCCCGCCGGGATTTGCAGCAATGATATTTAATACTTCTGGAATGATTAGGAATCTGAGAACAGACCGTGGGCGGCTACGCTGGGCTCCGGGATGTGGGAGCTGGGCCCCGCCTCCCTGCAGGGGTCCCTGCCCAGCTGGGAGGGGTGGGCAGCACAGTGGGCCCTGACCGGCAGGCGGCAGAGGCGGGCAGCCCAGGCGGCAGCTGGAGCTTCCAGAATGGCACAGCAGCGGGCCCGCGGAGAGGCTTTCGAGGACTGGAGGGCTGGCACGCTTGGCCGGGCAGGCAGGCGGGCCAAGGAGCTGAGGGCGCTGGGCCTACGAGAGGCCGGGGCGGCCAGGCCGCCGGCAGGGGGGCCCGTAGCCCCCGTCGCTGCAGCCGCCCCTCTGCAGGCTGTAGTGGCCCTCCACGTCACTGCTGCTGCCAACACTGTCCAGCTCACCAGGGCCAAACTCCATGCCCTCTACGTCCACTTCTGGGGAGAACAGAGATGGCAGGATCAGAAACCGAGGTGCCGGCCGGGGGCCCCCTTCAGAGTTAGGGCCGATCTCCACCCTTCATGGAGGACGCAGAGGCTCCGGGGGCGGGGCGTGGGGGAGGGACGGGGCTCCCGGCCTCTGTGCCTCTCCCTCCACATGGCACCACTTCCGCTACCACACTCGGAGCGCTCGGACAGCGCCGGGGACACACAGCGGCCATCGTCCCCACCCCGGGGCCGCTCCCACACCCCCACCTTGCTCCGAGTCGTCGGTGGAGACGGCGGAGCCTGTGCTGTCTGTGCGCACGCGCTCCAGGCTCTGCACCGACAGCTGCTCCAGGCGCCGCTTTAGGAAGCGGTGTTCCCGCTGCAGCTGCTCCTTGATGCTCAGCGCCCGGCGGTCCTGCTCCTCCAGTTTCTGGGGGCGGGGGGGGGGGTGGGTGGCGAGGGGAGCTGTGAGCTGCGGGGATGGGGGGACCGGGGACCATCCCCTACCAGGAACTGGGGTGCAGGGGCAGGTTCTCATCCCGCACCCCCCCCACCCCGGCCAGGGGCCACAGGGTGCCCAGTGCCCATGGGGCCCAAAGTCCCGATGAGCCCCCTCCTCACCCCTCCAGGCCCGTTCTCTGTGTGTGCTGACTGGCTCCAGACGACCCACAGCCACTAGACACCTTGGCCGAGCCAAGTCACGCGTGGGCCCTGGGCTAGCACCACCTCCTGGAGGACAGCCGCCCTCAGCGGTCTTGCCCCCGCTGTCCCCCATACTCCTGACATCCGCTCACCCCCTGCCTGCCCTCTTCCCTCTCCATACCTTCCCTGCTGGAGCTGTTGCTGCTCTGTGAGGCCCCAGGGCACTGACTCTACCTCTTTCAAAGCTCCAGCCCCCCTGCCTGTGCTGGCCTGGGAGCTTTGAGGATCTCTTGAGGACACTGAGACCCACCCTGGTTTGCCCAAGTGTCCCAAGATCCCCCCCCCCCCAAACCAGCAGGTCTGTCTCGAGGCCTTGGGGGCCTACCCCAGGAGACCAACCCCACCTTCTACCCAGAACCTCCCAACCCCTGGGCTGCCGGCTTCCTATCCTGCCCTTCCTGGCCCCACGTCTCCGTCTAGCCGCTGCCCCTTCACAGCCCAGGGCCCCCGAGGACCACGCCTCCCCCAGCCTGGCATGGCTACCTCCTACCCACCCCCCACCTCCCAATAAAACCCAGCACGTGCCTGTGACCACCTCAACCTTCAGCATCCCCCGTGGCCAAGCACCGCCCACCTACCACCAGAGACCCCCAGGGGTCCCCTCAGGCCCCCTGGTCACTCCCCCAGGGTGCACGGGACGGGATGGAGTCAGACCAGGGGCAGCAGCGGGGGCACCGTCCTACTTACCTTGATGTGCATCTTGGCACGCTTCAGGAGGCTCAGCGTGGTGTGGCGGGTGCTGTCAGGGCCCAGGGGCACCAGCTGCTTGAGCTGCTCCAGATAGAGCCTGAGCTTGGCTCGTCTGAAAGAGGAGAGACAGAACCGTCAGGCCAGAGTGGCACAGCCGACGGGGACAATGGCAATGGCAGCAGAGAGGCCTGGGAGGTCTGAGGGCACAAGAGGCAGCCAGCCAGTCTCCCGCACGGACCTGCTGAGGGTCCAGGGCTCCCCTCCCAGCCTGGCTGGCAGCTTCCCCGGAGCAGCCAGGCACCTGCCTTCTGGATGCCCCAACAGAGGAGGAGAGCCTATGGCCAGGGCCCGTGCAGCCAGCCCACCACGGCCCTCAGGGCCTCAGAAAGCCACCGCCAGGCACCGCCTTCAGAGCCCCGGCTCACCCTGCTGTCACCATCCTCCACAGTGGGTCCAGGAGGTCAGGGGACGACCGGGGACAGCAGGGTTAGGGTCCTGGTCAGACTGCTCCCAGAGGTCCAAGGGGGCCCGAGACAAGATTGGCATTCCACCTTGCCAAGTTCAGGGTGGTCTCTGGTCACGTCACCACAGAAACACGAGTCTATTGGGGTCATGGAGGGCTGAGGACCAGACCCTCCACCCCAAATTTGGTTTCCCTTAGAAGAAACAGCTTCATTCCAGATTTCGTCCCTGTGTTCAGGCAGATGAAGGCAGAGTTTCACAAAACTGTACTCCTAAGAGCCAGTGGCACTCTTGACATAGGGGTCTCAGGTTGGGGGCGGGGGCAGGGGCGGGGCGGTTGGCCTGGATCCACCCCTGCAGAAACGGGGCCTTCCTGGCTCATCTCATCTGGGGAGGGCAGGCTGGCAGAGACTAAGGTGACTACAGTGCATCCTAAAGGACGCTGTGGCCACCGCGATGGCCTGGGGCCACTGCCCCATCCACGTGACGGCCCCTCCTCAGTACGTGCAGGGCGCCAGAGCCCCAACACGCTGTCCAGCCGCGATGCTCTGCTGGGGCTCCGCTCTGAAAGGAGGACCCTTGAGGGCGAGGGGTAGGAGTTCTTTGTGAGACAGCCTGTCGCCCGACTGCCCAATCACCACAGCCAGCACACGCCCCTTCCCTCAAAGTGCCAACCGTGGCCGTCTCTTATTTTCACCTCTATCCCCTATGTGCCACAGCCTTGCTTGGCCTTAGAGAGCCCGGGAGGCGAGTGGGCAGTGATGGCCACTTCTGAGGGGCATCCAAGGCCTGGGGAGAGAGGGGGCAGCTGGGTGCAGGGCAGGACCCCCTCTGCAGAACAGCAACTAACAGCCCCGCCCTGTAGGAGGAAGGCTGGCTGTACAGGGACCCCCTGGCCCTACGTCTGCCACCCCTGTCCACACAGCACCCCCACTGAGAGGGCACCTCCCCACCCCACACCCCAGCACCTAGGGTGGGCCAGGCGGGCCTGAGTTAGGAAGAACTTCCAGGACACAGGGCTGACGCCGTGCTCTGCCACGAGGCCACACGGGGCCAGGACCTGAGCAGCCCAGGCACCAGGGACCTACGTACGGAGCAGCCCATGCTCTGCCTGGAGGCCGGAGGACCTTCAGAGATAAGTGCCCACCTCCCTGCAGACACAGGGCTGGGGAAGGGGGCACGCATGACCCCCTGGAGTCCGGGAACCTCCGCTCCCTCACCTCCAGGTGGGTGGAGCATCCCCTCTGCCCTGCTGAAAACGGGGCCAGGAACACAGGGGCAGGCTGCACGTCACACTCTGTGCTCAAGGAGGGGTCGGCAATGAGAGCGTCACCCTCTCCCCCGGGGGCCCTCCTGTCCTGCCATCTGCGCTAAGTTCACAAGTGGGGCCCCCTTGTCCACCTACTCTAGAGCAAATGGCAATTCTTACAATCTGCTGCTTAATTACATAAGCAGCACGTGATCTTCGTGCAAAATCAGAAACTGCCGATCAGCAGAAAAGTAGCCCAGATTCCACCACCCAGAGACAACCATACCATCCTCTCAGTGTGCTCTACATTCCTGCGTCACAAACGCTCAGTGACAACATCAGCGTACGGAACCACGTGTGTGACAGGTCACCCAGTATTGTTTAAAAAAATAAAACAGCAGACGCACACAAGAGACTCAACAGGACACAATGAAGAGCAGGAGGCATGCGTCTCCAGGTGATGCGGTTGGCAACGTTTATTTCTTTGGCTTTACGGTTTGTGTTTTTTAGTTATTTGTTTTTATATTTTCCAAGTTTTCTACGCTAAAAAAAAAACAAAAAAACACCACATATTACTTTTACAATCAGAAAGAGACATTTGTACAAGAAAGAAAAAACACAGCCGAAAGACGAACAACAGTGGAAAAGTATCTGTGATACACATAAAAGACAAATGGTTAGTATCCGTGACATTTTGAGCTCATACACATCAAAAACAAAGAGAGGAGTATCTTAATGTGGAAAACGGGCAAAGGACGCAAACAGGCAAGTTGCAGAGCACAGACTGCTAAGCTAGCACAAAACCGAGTCGGTCTCCCAGCACTCTAGGAACTGAGGACCAAGCAGGGCGGGCAGGCGGGCGGGCGGGCGTCTGGGCCAGACTGGAAAGGACCGGCCGGCTCTCAGGCGGCGCACAGGCCCATCTGCGCTTTGTTCAGGGAGAGCGAACAGGGACGACAGCGCTGAGGGCCGCTGCGGCGACCCAAACCCTTGACCAGCACCTGCACTTGTAGGATCCGGGTCCCACCGGACTGCCCCCCACGGATGCAAAGATGCACGGTTACCGACGCTCGCTGTGGCCCGGCCTGCGTCAACCAGAGGGCCGCCCCTAACAGTGCAGGCAGCACGCGTGCCCGTGCGGGCGCTGGGACCAGGAGGCGGAGGGGAACGCACGACATAGGTGGACACTCACGTAGTGTCCGGTGAAAGGTCAGGTTAGAAAGAGCAGATGACAAGGTCCCATTCTTATCCAAGTTAGTATCCGTGCGGAGGAGGAGGGAGCAGGTGCGGCCTCCCAGCCGCCTGGGATGGCTGACTCTGAGGGGGGAGCCGGGGAGGCCCACGGGCGTCTGCGAGGAACGTGGACGGACTGCTTTAGAAATCCCAAAGCAGAGGCTTTTCAAGAGACAAGGAGAGCCCGCTGGACCACAGCCGTGCAACGTTTACCACTGGACAGCGCGCCCACCCAGCTCCAGAGGAGCGCTGGGCCAGGAGGGCAGCCTCGGCGGGGTGGGAACCAGCGCCGGCTGTGGGGCCCGGGCAGGAACCCCATGCCCCACCCCTGTGGGGAGCGGGCTGCCCCATGACCTCTCTGGAGCTGGAAGGGGTGCCGGGGCCCTGCAGCCCTCCTCTGGGGCTGCCACAGCGCCGCAGGCCCTCTGCCAGTGCCCCGTGGCTGTCCCCGGCATTCCTGGGAGCTTGGAAAATTCACCACTTCCTGAAGGAACCCTGTGTGGATTCTGGGGCCAGAACCCGCCTCTGGGAATCACTGCAGTCTGTTAACAGCAGCTCCGTCTCTGGCAGCCGGCCATGGCCTGGCTCTTGACCCAGGACTTGCCCGCTTCCCACCACAAGACCCTGCTCCTCAGAGGAAGACCCAGGGCTCCCATGCCGCATCCCCCGGCACCCGAGGGGCAGGGGCCCAGCTCCGCAGGGCCACGCTCTAGGCCACCCCAGGCCCGGCAGTCCGAGAAGAGGCAGCATGGAGAGGCACCAAACTGTGGCTCCCTCAGTAGGTGTGACGAGAAGCAAGGGTGCCCCATTCTCCCCTCATGTGCTCCCGCACCTTCCAGTTGTGGGGTTTCTAGAGACGGTGAGCCACTGTGTCAGACAGACATGGCATGGCAGCCCCTGCAGAGGGCCCCCCACCCCTCCACACAAAACCTAAATCCTGGAGCTGAGCCGTTGGGGGGGGGGGGGGTCATCCTGCCAAGAAACATCTGACTTCCACGACCCCCAGGCCTGGGGTCAGGAGCAGAACACTAGAGCAGCGTTCCACAAGAGAAGAAGGGAGGACGGGGAAGGAACGGGCAGGGCAGGCCTCAGCTTGACCGGGCTGGCTCGGAGAACACGCCGGGGGATGCCCCACAGGCCCAACGTAGGCACGCCTCCAGGGAGGGCAACGTGCGGAGCCGGTGACCCAGCCAGCTGCTCCGCTCCTGCCCGTGGCCAGCAGCCAGGAGCATCCAGCATCGGCACAGGTACAGCTGTGACCCGGGGCCTGACCAGGTCCCAAGCTCCAAGACTGTGGGCCCCTCATGGTCAGCCAGGAACACACACCCCGCATCGGGATGGGGGAGTGTACACGGACCTCAGGCCACCTGTCTGTCCTGCTTCGGTGTCTGGACAGAGCCCCCCAAGGCCCAGCCTAGGGGCACGCTTTGGGAGAAGGTGACTGAGGCCAAGGCCAAGGCCAAGGCCAAGGGGCAGTTGTAGGGGTCAAGGCTAGCAACGTGTCCCCCTCCATAGGCAGCCATGCCCTTGCCACCCATACTCCCTTCGTGTCATCCCCTCTGTCTGAACTGAGGGGCTGTTTTTCCAGACACCACCCCCAGGAAGCCTTTTCTAGAGCATCCCCACATGCCTGTCCAGGCTCCTGGGTCCCAGTGAGGCTGGCCATGTCTTCCAGCCTGGGAGGAACCCCAGGGCCCCCACACCTGCCCCACCTCCACGGTCTCTTGGGAACCCCTCAATCACACAGGACCAGTCCAGGAAGTACGGTTCCTCCAAAGAACACAGCATCCTGTCCCCACCCAGCGCCCACCCAGCCGAGGGCTGGATCCCAGGGGAGAGGAAGCTGGCGCTGCTGTGGGCGTCCCCGGAGGGGGAGGGGGGCGCAGAAAACTGGCTATGCTCCAAGCTTTCCCAGGGCAGGCTGGAGTTTTTACCTTGTACACTACCCACTACCCTTGTACACCCCCACTACCGCCCAATACTGACCCAAGAAGGAAGGAAAGAACTGGCCCATTTCACAGATGGGAGCGAAGGTCAGGAAGAAGCTACCACAAGGCATCCCAGGACCCACCCACAGCTGCACCACCCTGCTAAGACCAGCTGCAAGGCCACCTGTCGGCAGGGCCTAGCCTGCCTGTGTCTCGTCCCTTCGTCAGAGAAGGTGCAGGGTCGTGGAGCCCCCGAGGGCACGACAAGGCCTGTAGCACCCAGGCTAGGGGCACCTGGGAGGGCTCTGGGGCCGACCTGGGCCGGCTGTACTGCCCCTTCCCCACTTCTCACCCCAAGCCCTCCCACTCCTCGGAGAACCCAGAGCAGACTGGGCCCTGCAGCTGGCAGGTGGGTGTCCCGGGATCCAGTCTGGGCCCGGAGCTTTCCCTCAGGCCCACATGGCCAGAGCCCGGCTGCCCTTCCCACTGCCCCCAGATAAGACCAGTGGGAGCTCCTTGGAAGGCACACCCCACAGTGCAAGGGACCCTCAACTAAGGAACCCCAGACTGAGAGGGCTGAACCCTCCTGGCTGGAGGCCAGTGTCCTGAGAGCTCAAAAGCTGCTCCCAAAGGCAGCAAATGCCCCAAATTAGATGGATCTTCTCCTCCAGGGAGCTGGCCCTGACTGCCACATAGCACAGGGGGCCTGTCCCTAGCCGCTCACCCCCACCTGAGCTCTCATGAGCAGGGCACAGGCCCCGGTCTCTGCCTGCTGGCATGGGAGTGCCTGAGACCGGAGCCTGACTCCTCCTTCAAGACTGACCCTTCCCAAGCAAGGGCACGGCCTGGCAGTGCAGGTGGCCACACCCAGGGCACAGCAGGTGGATGCGGGTGCGGCCACAGCATCCCTTCAGCAGAAGGATAGGTAGGACATGTCAGGTGGCCAACGTGGGGCCTGGGGGGGAGGGACAGGGGATCACTTACCTGTGCTTTTCTAGTTCATTGTGTGAGGACCTGTTTAGAGAGACAGAAAGACAGAGCTCACTCTGCTGACCACCAAAGCACAAGAATGACAGCTCTACTCAGGGACTCAGGAACCTGCAAGATGGTGGCAGGGAGGGTGTGGGTCCCAGGACGGCTCGGGATGCGGAGTGCTGGGCAGGTGAGCACTTCTGACCAAAGGCTGGGGGAACCTCACACTGAGTGACAAGGACAGGAGACACAGAAGTGCAGTCATGTCCAGGGGTGTCTAGGACTGCCTGACTTACTTAGTGAGACATGTGGGGACTCTTGCCAGCAGGAAGGTCCAGGACCCCTCCCAGAAGGTTCTACGACTGACCCACCCTGTGTTCCCAAGGTCTACCAGGCACTAAGCCACCAGCCTTCTCCACCCCACACTCCCGGAGGCCAGCAGTGTCTCTGGAGCCACAGGAGCTGTCACAGGGACCCAGCTGCAGGTGAGCACAGAGGCCAGGACTTCAGGACGCAGGGTGGTGCTGTCCTGACAACCCCAGCCATACATAGCAACATCCTCACCGTGTTGGGCTCTCCCACCTGCAAGATCACAGCTCGCACCAGCAGGGACATCGAGGGACAGAGCAGACCCAGCCCAAGAGCCCTCAGCCCAGGGCTCTGATACCTGGATGCTTCCTGGCCCAGTGGGCAGGAGGGACACTGAAGCTGGCCCTTCTGCTTCCCTCTGGGGCCACGGTCTTGGCCTCTCTGGGAACAGTGGCCCCATCTGCTGCTCAAGCCTTGCCCATCTGGCCCATTCAGACAGGGGTACAGAGTCCTAAGCACTCCAGTGGGCAGTGCCACCACATCTGCCCTGCAGAGCAGCAACGCAGCAGGGCCAATCTCCCCGTTCTAGATCATTCTCCCAGTCCAGGCGGGGACCCCACGGACAGCCAGGACTCCGAGGCCTGCCAGGCTCCCTCCCATGTGAGCAGAGGGCTCCGGCCACCTCGGGGCACACCCAGATTGGATGCCGTGTCCCCCACCCCTCACTCCTTCCTGGAGCTTCTGCTGACCTCTGCCTGCCTGCCCTCACTCTCCCGCTCCAGGAACTCTGGATTAGGTGTCTCCCGTCCCCACCCCAGGAGCTGGAGTGCCTGCCCAGCCTTCGTGCCTCTGCTATCCACCATGGTTCATGGCCCCATCAGAGCCAACTGGGGCCTCCCCTCTGCAGCTTGGGGAGAGCCTCCAGACCTGGGTTCTGGGGGGCTCAAGGGCCTGCTGGTCACACGGGTTGGGCAAGGAGCTTTGGAACCCCTGTCAGGGCTGGCCAGGACCAGGAGGGAGCAGAGCTGTCAGGCTCCTCGAGGCCTGAACAACAGCCCGCCAGCGTGGGTCTGCCCACGTGTGAAGGATAGAAGGGTCAGGGAGTGTCCTTCAGTGTAGAGCAACCGGCCTGGCCACCCCCTCACAGTCTGGGCTGGACCCCATCCTGGAGAGAGAGGAACACTCCTTGGCTAGCCGGGAGTAGGGAGAGAGGCCCAGAGCCCCGCCTGGGGCTCCTCCCAGACACCTGTGCTAGCCTCCTGGGGGGTTTGTAACATGGGTCCAGGAATGCCCTGTCTGACGCATGCTTCGTACTGGGGCTAGGGGTGGGGGTGGACCCACGGCTGGAGCTCTACTAAGCACATTCCTGGCATCACCGGTTCACACCCCACATCAACGCCTCCAGGTAGATACTCGTCTACCCGTGTCCTTGTAAGACCTGAGCCCCAGCAGGCTGGCTCTAGGCCTCTCTTGCTGAACCGTTGTTCCCAGGAGCCCTTCCTGGAGCTCTGGCAATTGTGAGGCCTCCCCACACATGTCACCCTCCTGCCCCACTATTCACCCCTCACCCCGGTCCCAGCCGTGCCCATCCTTTTCCCTCATCTTGGTGGGACACAGAAGCCTTGCAGGCTGGGACTGCCCTGCCAAGTCAGGGTCCCGAACCCTCTGGGCCCTGCTCTGCCTTGGGCCCTGGTCTGGGTTGGCTGAGGCCCGGCTGGGCCGGGACAGCCTGGAGGGACCACCACTGTGAGCCGTAGGGGCCTGAGACACTGGGAGCGGCAGGCTCTGCCCAGAGGAGCAGCAGGGCGTAGACCTCTCATTCCCTTCCCAGTGAGCTCGAGGTCTCCATCCTGCAGAATGTAGAAGGCCAGGGCCCCACTGCAGAACGGGAGTCGCAGAGAGGGGCCAGGGGGCCAGGCACGTAATTCAACTGGTCTATGCCTCAGTTTCCTCAGCCTTAAAATGGGCATAAAAATAACACCTCCTTCATGGGTTGGGTGAACATTAGCACCTACGTGAACCACGCCGTGCATAAGGGGCCCTCTTCAGAGAATCTTAGAGAGGATTCTGGTGATCGCTTTTGGGTACCCCATGGGAGTCCAAGGTCACGTCACGGAGTTCTCCAGGGGTGCCATGGCACTGGGGGCAATGAGAGCCAACAGCACGGGCCTGGCTAGCTCCCTGAGGAGGCCTGAGGCAGTGGTGCCCCCCCCCCCCACCCTTCACGTATCCCTTCCCAAACTGCCCTCAGCAGGGGACCAGGGGCTGGGACTCAGAGGCTCGTCCAGCCAGGGCAGATGGAGACTCCCCCGATTCCTTGCCAGGCCCGGGGCGCCAGGACGTCACAGGAGATGGGTCCCTGTGCCAGCCTTTCTGTTTCCCAAGAGCAGGCAGGCCACAGGAATGAGCCGCACCCTCTGCCAAGGGGCCCCGAAGCCCCCTGCAAGAGCAGCTCCCAGCGTGGTGACATGGTCCAGAGCCAAAGTGGGCCCCCAGACAGTGCCAGGTGTGCTGTGGTCCTCATGGCAGCGGGGAGAGGGGAACCCCGTGGGAGCCCTAGCTCAGGGTCCCCACGCCCCTGCAGGGATGTGTACCCCGGCTTTGCGCTTCACAGCCTGGGAACGAGGCCAGGGGAGGGGGTGGGGATCGCTGGCACCCGGAGGGCTGCTGCACGGCGGCCCGCACCTCTTCCAGCTCCCCTTAAAAAAGGCCTCCTGTCCCGAAGAAAGGAACCCTACGCTTGTCGCTGCACTTTCACTTGTGTCAGGAGAGGGGCAGGAGCGGTGGGACGGGTGGGGGCCCAGGCAAGGCTTCGGGGCGCCCTCTTTGTCCAGGCCCCTGGGGGTAGGGGTCCTCAGCCCAGCCGCAGGAGAGGTGCGGCCCACCCACCCGCGGCAAGCAGAGGTCAGGGCGAGCGGTCCCACGCTGCTCTGCACCGAGCCTCAGTTTCCCTGGACTCACGGGGGCACCGGCCAGCGCCCAATGACAACTTTTTTCCTGCCCGGAAAAGTCCAGAACAACTTGGGAGCGGGGAGCAGCTGCGGGAGGAGACCCCGAGCGGCTGGCGCTGTACGCGTGGCACTGTTTACGCGAGAGGCCGAGGAGGCGCGGCCCGCGGGAAGATGGCGACGGCGCGGGCGGGGCCGGCCGGGCGGGGCTGCGGCCGCGGCCCCGGCGCGCCTCCTCCTCCAGGCTGGCCGCCGGGGCGCGCGGCCGCGGCCGGGCTGCGGACCGGGGGTCGGGGCCGCGGGAGGGCGCTCGGCGGGGGAGGGGGGGGGCGACCCCGGGCGCCGGGCCGGGCGGGGGGCGGCCGCGCGGGGGCTGGGGGGGCGGTACCTGTTGTTCGGGGCCTTGCGCACCAGGCCGGCCGCCTTTGTCTTCTTCCTGGCGAAGTCGCCGTCGAAGGGCAGCACCGAGGCGTAGCCGTGCTCGGCCTCTGCGGACAGACGGCGCGGTCAGCGGGCCCCCGCCCCGGCCCCGGCCCCGCCGCCGCCGCCCGCCCGCCCGCGGCCCGACGCACAAAGGGGCGCGGGCGCTACCTCGGTCCCTGCGCTCCAGGTACTCGGCCGCCTCCAGCAGGATCAGCAGGGAATTTAGCTCCATCCTCCTGCCCGCCCGCGCGCTCCGGGACGGCGGCGGCCGCTGCCCGGCCCTCTCCGGCCGGCTCCGCTAGCCGCCCGCCCCGCGCGCCCGGCGGCCCCACTTCCCCGACTCCCGCGGACTCCCAGCGCGCTCGGCCGCCACCCTCCGCCTCGGGCCCTCAAATTGACACATAAGGCGAGCGGCGGCCGACGCAGCCAATGGGGGCCGGCGCTCCGGGCCCGGGGGCGGGCGCTAGGCCGGGCCGGGGCCAATGGGAGCTGGCCGAACGCCTCGGGCCGGGCCGAGAATGTTGACAGATGCGAAGCTCGGTTCCGATAGGCCCGCCGCGGTAGTAACAATTTAGAAGCCCAAGCTTAGCAACAGCACGTGGTGGCCCGGCCCCCGCGCTCGCTGACTGGCGGCCGGCGTGCATGATAAGTAGGCGCCGTGCGCCGATTGGCCCAGAACGGTCTATGTAAAATAGGGACCGCGGACCAATGGCCGGCTGCGGGGCGCGCGGCCAATGAGGGCGCCGCGGCCGGACGCGTTGCCGGGAGGAAGCGGAGCGCGGTGGCACCGCAAGCCACCGGACCAGCGCCCCTGGGCTGGTCAGGGTGCGGGAGGTGTCGCGTGCGCCTGGCCTGTCCGCCGGGTCTGCACGTCGTGTGCAGGAACCTGTTGCCCTGGAACAGCCACAGCACTGGCTCCGCGGGAGCACGGGACCTCGTGCTCTCTTCGGGGGTATCTTACGGGCTGCAAAGCGACATCCCTTCCTGCCGGACGCAGAGTGACCCCAGGAAAGACCGGAGCTTGGAGGAGGGACGTAGAGGGTCAGAGCCCAAGAGGCAGATCTTGAGCCACACCTCAACGGGCAGAGACCCAGAGAGGGAGGGCCCCTCAGAGCTGCCCAGTGGACCCCAGGCCTGAAGGAAGGGGCAGAGATCTGCTGCCATGGTCCGGAGGGTTTCCCAAGAGTGGAGGGCTGCGTGCTCAAGAGTGGAGACATTCCAAGACTTTCCAAGGAAGCGCTTTCTAGGGAAGAGAGTTGCCCTCCTTGGGAGAGGAGTGAGCCCCTCATCAAACTCCTTGCACTTGGGTGGCCCTAGTGGCCCCTGACCCTAAACTGATTCCGTAGGAGCAGGGACTGGCAGCCTGGAGGCATCCCCAGACTGGCCTCAGTTCCCTTCGGTCTTCCTTCTCACTGGTTGTTGAGACTCGTGGCCTGGCAACTCCTGAGGAGGGGCCCAGCAGGCTGGAGAGTGTGGGGATAAGGTGGCTGGACCCCTGCCCTGACCCTGCCCAAACCTCTAAAGGGGGCATTGCTACTGCCAACGAAACAGAACAAAAACTATAAAAATCTCTACTTTCCATCCTAGGATTGATTGGATGTTTACACCATTTCCTTGTGCATTTCTGAATTCCCGGTTTATGGTTAAAGGAACTGGGAATCCTGAGGTTTAGGGACTGCCTAGTGTCTCCTGGAAATCCCAGTAGCATTGATATCGGTGCTCCCACAAATGTGACCCAGGCCTGGTGACACAGGAGCAGGAAGACCAAGCCACCTCCTGACCTAATGCTATTTGCTGGGGGTGGGAGCCCAGCTGTGTGATCTGAGAAATGGGGTTAGGGGTGTGTTGTCCTCCCTACAAGACCCCAGCAGAGCTCAGCAGGACCCAGCCGGGCACTTGGAACCTGCCATTAGACAGCCCTGCATGGGCTGTCTTGATGTTAACCCCAGCCTTTCCTGCTCATGCCCCACAATTACCCCAGAACCAGGGCACAGCCCCTAAGAGCTGTGCAGGATAAAGGAGAGTGCCCAACTCTGGGGAGGGGCAGATGCATTCAGAGTTGGGGGGCCTAGGAGGTAGAACCCCAGGCTTACCACCTGGTGGCTGGTATTTTGCAGAGTCCCTTCATCCCTGCTATGTGAAGAGTAGGTTGCTGGCCCCAGTCCTAAAGCCGGCACCTTGCCTAGGGTGAGTGCACCTGCTGGATGCCCACCCTACTAACTGCCGTGGGGCAGGAGGGCTGCTCTGTTCCACAGCCGGCTGGGCAAGGGGCCAGGTGTGACTGTGGGAACCAGGTGCATACGGCATCCCAGTCTGAGAGGAGAGGGGTGGCCCCACCTTGCAGCTGAGCTGTTTCAGGGACCCCTCTCCTAGCAACACCCAGGACCAGGCCTTCCCAGTGGCTCCACACTGCCTGTGATGGTGGGTGGCACCTCAGTGCACATAGGGTGGGGGAAGTGAGGGGAGAAGTGGCCCATGAACTAGGGGCAGGAGGGCTAGGACCTGGCATGGGCAGAGGTGTCACAACCCAGGCCTAGGGGCCAACCAGCTCACATGCCCTCTGCTCCAGATCTGCAGGCCCCAAGGGCAGGAAAGATCCAGAATGTCTGTGCGCCCATCTTTGCCCAGGTCAGGTGCAGGATCCAGCCCTGAGCTACCCTGAGCGCACAGCAGAACGCAAAGCCTTGCTTGCGTGTTTAAGTCTTGGATGTGACATTAACTTTGAGTGACTGCTCAGTGCTGGAATCTGCCCCTCTCCCAAGTCTCAGAGGCAGGAGAGGCTCTAGAGTTTTGTTGACTCCTGCAAGGAGACCCCAGACTCTGCCCTGAGAATGTGGGGTGTGGGGGGGGGGGAGGATGCTGCAGGCTAGGAAGGTTGCCTGGAGGAGGTGGCTTTGGCTAGGCCTCTGAGGAGATTAGTGGCTCCAGGACACTGGGTCATGGGGGTGGCATGGGGCAGGCACCTTGGGTCATGCCCACCTTCCCCCAGCTCCCACTGCAGAGTCCAGGGAACAGGAAGAGCCAGGAATGGCTGAGAAGCCGCCCCCCTCCATGGTGCTATCAGCCCCCAGCCCCAACCCCGGTGGTTTGAGATGTCCAGCTCTAAGTAGGACGCCTGTTTCCCCATCCTAGACCTGGCTGGGATGTGTTTTGCCTTGCTTGCAATCCCTGCTGAGCTGGGACCCTCCCTGGCCCCTCCTCACCCCTGCAGGCAGCAATGCGGTCGCCCCCCTGCCCTGGCAGCCCAACCTCACTGGGAGCGCAGGTGGTGGGATGGGTCGCCCTCTGGTGGCCACCAGGGTCTGCAGCAGGGACCCTGGAGGGGGCGCAGTCCTGGGCCCCAGAAGGGGAGCACACCTCCAACCCTAGTCCTCCCATTTGGCCTCCCGGGATTATATTGTTCATCACCTTCCCCAGCAGCCGGAACACCAAGGCCACACAGCTGGTGTGGGGGGCTGCCCACCTGCATGTCCAGGGGAGGAGGGCCAGGCCGGAGGGCAGGCTGGCTGTCCCTGGGCACATTGTGGGGACGGATGAGCCACAAGTGGGGGCAAGCAGCAGGGCACCTCCAGAGGCCAGGGGTGGGTGTAGGGGTGGGAGGTGGGAGCACTGGATGAGCTGAGCCCACTGTGGGAGGGGCAGGACCAGGTGGGGTGCATCCCTCGTCCCCACCCCCGTGCCACCTCCCAGAGTGAGTACAGAGAGCTTTGGGTGCTCCACCCCAGGCCCTCCATCCTCTGCCTTGGTGGCCTGCAGTCTGCAGGTCCTGAGTACCTGTGGGGCCCAGCCAGACCTAGGACCCCCACCTGTTACCAGAAGCATGGGGTGGAGGCGTTGGGGCACACGGAAGGCCTTCTCCCCAGGGCCTGTGCATAGCCAGAGAGGGGAGATGGGCAAGCCAGACCCAGGTGCACCAGGCTCCTGCAGCTCCCCAGCCTTCCCTGATGCCAGACAGGGGTGTGCCGTGGGCGTTCAGATGCCGGTGGAGCCCCTGTCTCCACACCTGCCTCAGAAGGGGCTCTCCAGGCAGAGCCAGCTGGGACTGTCACGGCACCCTCTGCTTCCGCCTCTCGTGTGACCCTCCTAAAAGCTAACAGCGTCTGCCAACTTCTGTAAGCCTCAGTTTCTCCATCTATGACACTGGGATCCTGCCCCCTCGGGGGATTGTCAAGGGGAGTAGAGGGGACAGCGCTCAGAAAACGGTAACAGGAAGGACATAATGATGGTGACACAGGGGAACTGGGGGGCTCAGGAAGGCTAGCCTGCTCCAGGCCCAAGCCCGCTTGCAAGGGCTGCCTCCAAATCTGGAGCTCGTGTCTCTCTACCTGTCCCTGTCCCCAAGGTCTCCCAGTCTTGAGCCCCTACTGTGGGTGGGCAGCAGACTATTCCTTCTAGAACCTTCCTGAGTGGGAAACTCGGTGTTGGACTAATCCACTTCCCATCCCCAGGTCTTGGCTCTGCCCTTGCGGTGTGGATAGCTCTGTCGAAGGGTAGGATGACCCCACGTCCCCGGTTTAGCACGGAAAGTCTCATGACTCAGGACTCTCATTCCTGAACAAACGGTACAAGTAGTCACTCTTACTGGAGGCTCCCATGGCCCCAGAACCTTCCTCCAGGGCAGCTCAGGGTAGAGATGCACAAGGGCAGGCCAAATCTGGCTTGGCGGGCTTCCTGGCTCCAGGCCACACCCAGAGCTCTCCCTGTCTCTCTGGGACCCAGGCCTCTCCCTCAGGAGCGCAGCTCTGTCTGTGCCAAGGGTGGGCAGACCCTCTTTCCTGGGTCTCCGTGCCTCCCAGCCTGACCTGGTGGATAAGGAGGGCCACAGTGTTTTAGTCTGGAAGGTGACAACTGTGGGCCTGTTGAGGAGAGGAAGGGGGACCCTGCAGTGTCCCCTCAAAGCAGCTTCTCCTGTGAGGGGCTGACCTCCTGGTCTGATAGCAGGGGCTGTCTTCCTTCCCCGGGCAGCTGACGTTCCAGAAGTCTCCACTGTCCAGCCATTGGAGCTGCAGCCACCCACAGGGGTAAGAGGGGCTCTGTCCAGGGCAGGAGGATGAGGCCCAGACTTGGGCATCCAGAGACACCAGGTCCCCCTGCAAATCCCTTCTCTTCTACTCCTGAAGGACTCAGGAGTGCCCCTAGGGAGTCCCCCAATTCTAAACTCTTTCACCTCTCAGGAAGAAAGTGGGCCTGGTGGCCACCAATTGGGTGGTTTCTCACAACCATCCCTCCATTCTCTGGGGTCCCAGTGTCCACCTCCAAGGGACTAGACACCCAAGTGATCAGCCTCCAAGAGCAGAGGAAGGCCCCATTGCCATGGCAACCCCAGGGTGCAGCCTACTCCCCTGCATTCTCTCCAGGGCACTCCAGAAGGCAGCCCCCCGGTGGGTGGGTGGTCCTGACCCGGACCAGGTGGGGAGGGCTCCAAGGGGGAGTGTCCAAGAGTACCCACCCGCCAACACACACACAGGCCAGGATTCTGAGCTGAAGACCATGAGAAAAGGGGCGGGGCAAGTGGGCAGGCAGTGGAGACCCTGGAACCCTCGTAGGGCATGGGATGGGGCTTTCGGGGGGGCAGGCTGGCTACCCCTCTCCTACGGGCTCATGGGAACCCCTCAATTTCCCTAAGAGCGCAGAAGCCCGGAGCTTTCTAGGGAAGAATGCAAGAACACCGCTTCCCAGACGCAGAAAAAGAAGTCCACGTTCACACCAGAAACAAGTGTCTGCAATCCTTAAATAGATTTATGGAAATGGCTTCGAATTACAGCGTTTAGAAAATAAAAATAATCTCAATACATAATATTTCCTCCATTATATACTCCCCCCCCCCAGAAGCCATTTCTGTGCATGTGTACCCACTGTTCAGCAGTAGTTGGATTTTCTTATAAAAGAAGCAGTAGTTAGCGTCTCTCTAAAAATAAAGCTGCAATCCTCACTGCAATGTGAAGCCTGAGATTTAAGCCTGAGGTGTCCGTGCTGGGGCCCCCTGGCGGCCTCCGCCTGGGTGCCGGGCCACTCTGGGGTCTGAGGAGGTGGGCCAGGGTCCCTGGGGGGAGGGGGTCAGAGGGAAGGGGGTAGTGGCAGCAGGTGGGTGACATCTGGTGGTCCTCGGACCCCGGGGGCCCTGGCCTAAGAACCTGGGGAACTGGGTCTCAGTGCTGTGCAGGCAGCTGCCTGGCCCCCCATCTCGTCAGCAGCCGGGCACACACCGGCAGGGGCACGCCTGCGGCCCAGAGGACCTGGCCGTGTGTCTGAATCTCCCCCTCCGAGAATAAACAAGATGCCTGCTGTTTGGCCAAGGGAGGGGCAGCGCTGGAGAATGAGATGGCAGCTGCGGGCTCGGGGCAGGGACAGAGAATGGGCAGCGCATGGGAAAGCCCTGTGGGGACGCCGAGGCCTGCCCTTCTCCTGGACCTGTCCACCATCAGCCCAGGTGCGGTCCCACTTGGCTGGTCAAGAGCCGGCTCTGCGTAGGCCTTCTAGTATGGCTGAGCAGCTCAGCAGGCCAGGGGCCGGGGGGGCAGAGGGCAGGGGCAGGGGCAGGGGGCAGGTGGGAGGAAAGCCCACCCCTGCCCAGGCAGCCACCTGGCAGCCCTGGGTATCCCCACTGCCTGAAGCCGACCTCCCGTTGGCCCCTGCAGCTGGCCGGGGGTCCCCGCAGGTGGGGAGTCCAGGGTAGGAGGGACGGAGGAGCTGGACGTTCTGGAAGCCTGGGCGGCCCGCAGCCTCCTGCAGTGGTGGCGGCCGCTCAATGAAATGCAGTGGAGACCCTCCTGCGGCCAGCAGCACCGCCCCCGGGAGTCCTCTGGGGCCCTGGCAGGTTTGGGGAGTGCCGGCGCCCTGTCAGATGCCCGCCTTGTCGCTGTAGAAGGGTGTGACGTGGAACATGTAGCAGTGCGTGCACACGCGCACGGGCTTCACCTGCCCGTAGCGGGGCAGCGGGGCCGAGTGCGAGGAGCAGCGGGAGCAGAAGATCTGGAATTTGAGGGGCGGGCGGGGACCCGGTGAGCCAGGGTGCCAAACAAGCCACCGCCACCCTCCCCGCCATGCCGTGCCTCACCCCTCCCGACCTCGGCGGTTCCCACATCCCCCCTCCTCCAGCGTGCCGGGCACCACGGGCGGGGCTCTGTGGGCAGGGAGGGGACCTTCGGAAAAGCCTGGGGTGGGTCATGGCCTCGGGAGGCCAGGCTCACGAGGAGGGTCCCAGCCCTACTCCAAGGCTGCTGCAGGCCTCCTGTTCAGACCCTCCTTCCCTCCACGTCCCCAGCTCTGAAGCAGCTGGGGGCTGGGCACCACACCATCGGGACCCAGTGGGCAGAGTGCCCGGAGTCCGCACACAGTGCCAAGTCAAAGCGGGGCCCCAAAGGCCTTACCAGTGCCCTGGGGTGTCGGTCCTGACTCCCAGATCCTGCGGAAGGGCCCCGGGGATGCCCTGGCCACAGTCTCTGGGTCTGCGGGCACAACCTCCGGCCACCGTGCCCCTCTTACCTTCCCGCAGCTTCGGCAGTGGTGCTTCCGGCGGATAACAGTGAAGGGCGCTTTGCATGCCGTGCAAAAGCCGCAAGCCTCATCGGGGACCCACTCTGGTGGATCTGGGACGAGAAGGGGGGTACGCGTCAGCCAGAGGGGGCCGCGAAGCGGTGACAGTGGCAGCCGGTGGGCTGGGGTGGGAGGCCGACCCCGGCAGTGGGTGTACCGGTGCCTTCCGCCGGATGGGCCCCAGCAGCTCCAGCTCTCCTCCCCTCCCATCCTCCCCTGGACTCTGGGTGCTGGTTACGGTCTCGGGAAACTGCTGGCATCAGTTGGACAGGACCTTTGCAGCTGTTGTCAGTGCCTGTCCGCCAGGCCGCCCGGATTCGGGACGTGGGCAGGGAGTGTTCACCCGGATGACCCTCTCCTGAACCTCTCTCTGTCAGCACCCAGCCTGGCAGGGCCCTCGGGCAGAGGTGGTAGCTGAGAAGTGAAGAAATCAGCCACCAGCTCGGCACACTCTGTGGGGCCCCCCGGGGCCCCAGCCTTGCCCACCCCTGGCTCCAGAGCAGTTATGGGGTCCTCGTGGTCCTGGGAACCCAGGCAGACGTCCGGCCGGCCCCTCCCTGACACAGGTGCAGGCCAGGCTGGGGCCTGGGCCCCCCTTCCAGGTGGGTGTGGGACCCATCCTGTCTCACTTCTAGAGGTGCTTGGAAGCCTCTATGGAGGTTTGCTCTGGGATTCGGAGACTCATCAGTGTGGGGGAGGAAAAAAACCCCCCACAGCAAGACAGGCACTTTCCTCCCGTTCAGGGCCCAAGGCCAGAGCCAATAGCCGGGAGGGGTGGGGGAGAACATCTGAGATCCATCCCTCAGACCACAGTGTGCTCAGAGGTGGTCTGTCCAGACTCGCACGACCCCCAGGGCTCAGGTGGGCACTGGCCTGCACCCCTGGCCCCATCCTCAGCACCTCCAAACGGAACTCAGCAAGGCTGCTGTCCAAGAAGGGCCTGGGGTCTCCTGGCCTCCCTCCTGGCCTGGAGGGTCTGCCCCTCCTCCTGCCTGCACAGACCCAAAACTACCTCCCACCCACCCCTCCCACCTTCCTCTCTGGGCCCCGTGAGCTCACCTCAGTGCAGGGAGGTCATTTCTCCCGCTTGCCACCTCTCCCCTGTGTAAAAATCCCAGGCTGACCCCAGGGAAGTCCCAGGTGGCAATGTTAGCCCCTAAGGGCCATGCTAGGCCACAGACACCAGCTCAGACAGAAAAGGCCAAACCCTCTCCTGTGAGGACCGTGAGGGTCCGGGGGACTTCCTGGAACCGCTCCTCTGACCAGCATCCAGGCTCTGTCAGCAGGTGCCACTTCCAGGAGCGAGGCTGGGTCGGCAGTCGGCAGGGAGGGTGTGGCTCCCGCCCGTGCACTGGGAAGCCGGACCTCACAGCTTCTCACTTCCGCTCCTCCTGAGCAGAGGGGCTCCGAGTTCCTGCTACAGGTGCTTTGTACCTCGTGTATGGTTTTCCAGAAAGAGTCGGGAGATTGTGCCTGCTCCGGACACCCCATCCCCGCAGCCCCCTCTGGACACCCGCAACCCCATCACCCCCGGAGCACTGGAGCGCCAGGGAGGCCCTGAGACGGACACAGGCAGGGCCAGCCCAGCTGGCCAGGCACACCAGGAGTGCTGTGGCCTCTGGCCCATCATGGGGTGAACTCTCAACTCCTTCTCAGCTCCACGCACATCTGACACCTGGTTGGGCCCACCTGCCACCATCTATCTCAGCACCTTTCCCAGGTCCCCGGCCCCTCCCCACACACATGATGCCAGGGCCCCAACCTACCCTGGATGCTCCCTCCCTGCCTGGGACACCAGCAGGCCTGACCTCCAGGCTAACAGGGTAGCAGGGGCTCGGGGCTCCCACGTAACCAGAGAGCGCAGCCTGCAGCCTCCTGTGAAGAGGGTGCCAGAAGCTGCCATTGAGGCCCTTCCTGTGGGGCAGGTGAATGCAGGTGGGGACAGGTGTGTACCTGTGCCGAGCCCAGCCGCCTCCAGCCAGAGGCCCGTGTGCCCACCCTGGGGGCCGAAGAGGGGATGCCAGAGTGGGAAGTTGCCTCCCCAGGGGCAGCTACGTGCCCAGAGGGCCTCTGGGGAGGGACCCCCAGTCGGAGAAGCGGTGCCTTCATGGATTCCATATCCAGGGCAGAAAGGGGGACAGTCCAGACAGGGCCTTTGCTCCCTGCCCAGCACGCAGCACCGTGGGCGCTGGCCCAGACTCCACACGTACCTTCCAAGTCCCCATCTCGGGTCTTGGCTGCCAGTTCAGAGGATGACAGGGTCTCTTGGCACAGGGCACAATCCTCTAAGGCTGCACTCCGCAGGCTCTGGGTGACTGGAAGAGAAGGGAGGGGTGGGGTGGGCACAGAAACACCTGTTCCCGGTAGCCCCACCTCTGCATCACTGGCAGGGGTCCCCCAAACCCAGCTGCGGTCCCACGGCCATGGGGTCACCACAGCCCCAGCAGGCCGGGTACTGACCCCGGCAGGGGCCTTCAGTGCCCAGAGGCATGCGGCCCCCCTGGGGGCCCCCCAGCCCCAGAGCCCCTGCACGGTCTGTGCAGAAAGGTCTCCCTGGGCTGTGATCCCTAAGCCCACCATCCTTGCTTGCAGAAGCGGTCCATGTCACCTGCCTTTTCTGAACCGTGATATCTCAGGAGGCAATCCCGCCCAGGAATCCCCGGCAAATGGGGGCAGCGCAGCCTGGCACGGTGCTGCCAGGAGTCAGAGCTTGGTGGACACACAGAACTAACTCTGCTCCTGCTCCCCGCTAGCAAGGAGGGGCTCTGGTGGGCTGGGGCGGGCTGCCCTGTGTGCCCAAATGCCCTGTGATGAGGGGCAGCTGGCCCAGAACAGGTATCTCAGCCCAGCACGGGGGGAGAGAGGGTAAGCCAAGGGTCAGGCTCTCTCCCCACCCCAGGCACGTGACAATATGAGAACGTGTGTGTGCGCGCGCGAGCAAGTATCCATGTGGGTGTGAGGGCACGTGTCTACACCCGTGATGTGTTGAGCATGTGTAAGTATGTGAGGCAGGTCCCAGGTGGCCACAGGATATGAACAGCCACTTTCCCCAGGGAGAGATGGGGCCTATGTCCCCTCCTTGACTCTGGGCTGGCCTCGGACTGTTTTGGCAGCCAGAATTTGCTAAAAGTGACTCTGCCACATCTGGGTCTTGTCTTTAGGAGGAAGGGCACTGTCCCTCCCAGCCTGTTAGCCCCAAGAAGTTGGGTGACCTCGCAGGAGCATACGCAGAGGGAGAGTGGGAGGTTCTGCGGGCACAGGCCGGTGCGTGTGAGGTTGTAAGCCACCTGCAGAGCCAGTGGTGGGGACACTGCCCCAGGCAGGTGGCCTCTCGGGCACTTCTGGGGCCTGTGATGTGTGCCCCTTGGTCCCCTAGCGGAGAGCCTGGCAGTGCTGGGTGCTTCTTGTTTGGAATGTGGCAGGTTGTGCAGAAGCTGGGTGGCCCTACAGGGTGAGGAGATGCTGATCCCTGGGGTGGGGACACGCCCTGAGCGGGACTCACCCTTCTTTAGCTTTTCCTTGTCGTCTGCTTCTGGTTTGGTGGCCATGACCTCAAAAAGGGTCTTGAGAATACTTCTCAGATCGCTGGCATAGTTGGTCTGCAGCTGGTCAGCCACACCTGGGAGGGGAGGAGGGCCGTCAGGCTCCGGGGGCTCCAGCCGCTGGCTGTGTCCTCAGGTTGGTGGGGGCAAGAAGAGGCCACCAGCCCCTGGGAGCTGGCTTTGTTGGCAGGAGTGAAAGCTCGGGAGTCCAGGGCAGGCCGGTGGAGGGGTGCCTACACAGCCAGCCCCCCGCTGGCCCCCGCTCACTCTCACTCCCACATTTTATCCTTGGGGTCGCAGCCACTACTCCTGAGTGGTCCTAGCCTCTCACTGACAGGTGACCCCAGGGCCCTGAACCGTGCCCACTGCCCACAGCAGCGCCTTCACTGACACAGCCACGTGTGTGTCCGGTCGTGCCCTCTTCCCCTGGCAGACGCTGCTGCCCCAAGTCCCCCTGACCGCAGGGGCCCCTTCGGGGCATGTGGCTGGGAGCCAAGGTGGGCCCTGCCCTCTGCCGGACTCCCTGCCATTCCCTGCTTCCCCCACTCTCACCGCAGAGCCCTCCTCCTCCCCGAGACAGCTCCCTCTCCCTGAGTGGGGCTCCCCTTCCCTGACTGAGGGCTCCCCCTCCCTGAGTGGGGCTCCCCTTCCCTGACTGAGCCCTCCCCCTCGCTGAGTGAGGCTCCCCCTCCCTGCGTGGGGGGGGGTCCTCCTCCCTGAGTGAGGGCCATTTCTCAGCGAGAATCGAAGCCCCGTTAGCTCCTTCGCTGCAGACACCGCTGCTACTTAAGGCAGCGTGAGGGGAAAGCCTCGGGCGTCCGGCCAGAACGGGAAGCCCAGTGACCCGCCCCAGGGACTGCAGTCAGCGCTTCCGGAGGATTCTTTGTGCACCGCGACGGGCGACGGTACTGAGCGCCTGCCAGACTCCATATCCCTAAACCTTGGAACAAAGCTGTGTGGCAGCTGTGTGAAGCCAAGCTCAGGGTCACCGGGGTCCTCCTGGTCCCACCTGGCCTGGCTTGGCAGTGCCTGGGGGGCCCCGGGGCAGTATGGGACACCCCCCATCGTGACCGGGATTCTGCAGGGATCCCGCCCCCCCCCCCCCCCCCCCCCGGCCACAGGCTGCAGTCCTGCCAAGCAGGCCGGGAAGAGCGGGTAGCGTGGGCTGCGGGGGAAGCCCCGTCTGCAAGCACCCCTAAACCGGGAGGGTGGGGGAGGGAAGGGCACGCAGGAGGCCGGGGAGGGGGCCTTCAGTGCGTACTTTTATACTGTTGAATCACATGGATGTGTTAGTTATTTTAACACACGAACCAAAGAGCAGCATTAAAAAGACACCTTTTGGCTCACGGCCCTCTGAATTCCCCGGGGAGACAAAACAGGCGTCTCCCTCCTGTTCCCCCACTCGGGGGAAACAAAACTAGGCAGGATGAACGCCACAATCGGAACCACGAACTGAACAGACCCTCGCTGTGTGGGTGGCCAAGGCCCCCACGGGAGCCGGATGGGTTCCCCAGTCACAGATGGGGGCCCTAGTGAGGAATTAAGCCTTCCTCCCTCCTGGGCTTGGGGATGATGAAATGGCACTGTGGGGGGATCCCCAGATGGCAGGGAGGGGATGCTCCCGTGGCCGGGCACAACCCGCATCCTGCCCAGCAGGGACCTTGCGGCCCACCCTCAGCCCTGCCCCGCCCACACTCGAGGCCCCGCCCAACCTGCAGCCCACCCTCAGCCAGGCCCCGCCCAACCTACAGCCCACCCTCAGCCAGGCCCTCTCCACCCTGAGGCCCCACCCACCTCCAACCACGCCCCCACCTTTGCAGCCCACCCTCAGCCAGGCCCCGCCCACACTCGAGGCCCCGCCCAACCTGCTGCCCACCCTCAGCCAGGCCCTGCCCAACCCTGCGGCCCACGCCCAGCCAGGCCCCGCCCAACCTACAGCCCACCCTCAGCCCGGCCCTCTTCACCCTGAGGCCCCACCCACCCCCAACCACGCCCCACCTTGCAGCCCACCCTCAGCCAGGCCCCGCCCACACTCGAGGTCCCGCCCAACCTGCAGCCCACCCTCTGCCAGGCCCGCCCCACCCTGAGGCCCCACCCACTCCCAACAAGGCCCCCCACCCTGCAGCCCACCGGCAGCTAGGCCCCGCCCACCCCCTGAGGCCCCGCCCCACGCGGGCCCAGCCGGCACCTGAAATGCAGACAAACAGGCGGTGGATCAGGTCGTGGCTGCCGTGGAACCTGGACCGGATCTTCTCTCTTGTGGCCAAGGGGACCGTCTCCAGCCCGGCCTTGTCTGAGGAACCTGAACCGGCCGTGGGGCCACTGCACAGAGAAGGAGATACAGGGTGTGGGGGGCACGGGCACCGCCAGGGGCTCCTGGAGCCTGAAAGCCAGGAGCGAGAAACAAACTCTTTTTGCCCTGGAGGCTCCCACTGCACCACAGCCGAGCTGCCGGGAGGTACTGGTAGCTTCAGAGTGTCATCAAGGTCACAGGCACCACCTAACAAGCCAGCTGGCACAGCAGGGCTCCTGGCCTGGCCCTGCCCTGTCTGCTGCCCTCACTTTGCTGTAGCCACTCTCAACTCCTTTCTCTCTGCTGGTGTAGACCACCTGGTGTGGACTCACATGCTCAGCCCCCCCCCCCCCCCTTCTCCCTCCGACTGCCATCATCTACTGACTTCCTCCTAGAACTCGCCCACCTACACCCTGCGCGCAAACGGGACTAATTTGGATAAAGGGTCTTTGCAGCGGAGATCAAGGTACAGACCCGGAGAGGAGAAAATCATCTTGGATTATCGGGTGGCCCTAACCCCGTGACAAGTGTCCTTATGAGAGGAGGCGCAGACAGACAGGGCCTCCCAGCTGTGAAGGATGAATTTCTGCTGTTTTAACTCCCTGCGTGTGGGGTTTTGTTACGAACACAGGGTTCTGCTCCCACCATGCACGTCCCTGCTCCTCCCCACGGGGGGGGGGGCCGTCTGCCCCCCTTCAGGTGCCTCCAATTCTTACACGACTCCTCTCCTTTCTCCTCTATCCCTCTGTCCTACAATCTGGCAGTTTCTCCAGTTTCCCTTTCAGCTTTCCCCTTGACGTTTTAATTGATGCTCTCCCTGCGGCTCCATAGACGCAAGCCTTTTAAACGCGGCCAACGGCTGCCTGCACTACCTCCTTCTCCTTTCCGGGAGGTAGTGGCTCTGCTTTCCATGCCAGAGGCCTGGTCCTTCGTTGTCCGTCCCGTTTCAGAGGGAGGCACTGAAGGCCACGTGGTGTAGGTGGAACAAAGGCAGCCTCGCACTGCTGGGGCCACAGCTTCAGAGAGAGAACTTGGCACCAGCTGCCCAAGCTCCCACCCCGGGGGCTGCCACTGACATGCACGTGGAACTCTGCCCTTGTGGCCCGCAGACGTGGCAGGATCTTCACTGTGGCACTGGTTGCTCAGCGATGGGGCGATCTAGTCTTGCAGGGGCAGAGTCGACAGAGGCAGAGGGGGGCGGGTCACAGACCTTCACACACTGTGTGGGTCCCTCACATGGCGCAGAAACACGCAGGACCGCCCTAGGTCTTATGTGGGGGTACGTCCAGGGAGGAAAGACCATTAAGAAGTACAAAGATGTGACACGCCTGAGGTTTGGGGCCATTGTCCGCCCCCCCCCCCCCCAGCCCCCGTCCGGTACAGAGGGAGGCTGGGCTGCACGGGCTCCCTTCCTTTCGTCAAGGGCAGTGTGAGAGTGCACGCGTTACTGGCACACTCTACAATAATGAATATCCACTATGAGTATTTAATGCTTCCCTGGGCCACGGAGAGGTGAGGGCAGGCTGGCAGTGTGAGGCTGGGTGCACCTGTGCCAAGCTGGCGCCCTCGGGCAGGTCTACACCCTCTCCTCCTGAGCCGCGGAGTTTCCCGGACAGGCCCCGGACTTTCAGCCTGAGCGTGGGGGGCCTGGCTGCCCTCCACCTGCTGTCCCCGCCCTGGGAGCTGAGTGAGGAAAGGGGGAGGGGACTTCACTGTTCACAACGTCAGCTACCACTCAGCGTCCCCAGTGTCAGGTGACAGCTTTGCCCAAAAGATTTGGGAGCAGGGCCTCAAATAAATACCACACACCCGTGTTCACAGAAGCTTGCTCTCCAACCCCACCAACAGATAGTGGATAAACAGGTGGTCCCCACGGTGGGACGTTATTCGACCGTAAAAGGAAGTTCTGCACACACTGCAAGGACAAACCTGGAAGACACCAGGCTGACTGAGACAAGCCGGTCACAGAAGGTCCCATAGGGTGTGATTCCATTTATGCGAACCATCTAGAAGAGGCAAGCCTACAGACGCAGAAGGCAGAGGAGGGCTGTGGGGCCCGGGGTGAGAGATGGGGAATGACCGATTGATAACAGGTACAGGGTTTCTTTACGGGGTGGTGAAAATGTTTGCCAAACTGTGAATATAAAATAAAGGAGCGTTTTCTTGCAATCATCTAGTGAACTCACATTCGGGAAATAGTTCATAAGTTAAATGTCTGTCATCAGTGGGCTGGCTCAACAAATCATCAGGTCACATCCATACAATTTCCATTTTGTAGAAGGGACAGATGCTAGAAATGTTAAAATATTAAACGAAAAGGCAGCATTTTAAAAATTAGGGAGGTCATATGTACATAAGGAGAGACAGGAAAACGCAATAAAAGCAAAGCATTAATATCACGTATATTTGAGCGGTGGGACCATGGATAAACCACGCTTTTCCAAAGTGTCTTCTAGGAGCAAGTATTACCTTTGTGATCAGAATGACCGTGATTTCCAGGACCGAGGAAGCGCCCGTCGGCAGCAGGTGGCACCACAGCCCTGCCTGTGGCGGGAGCTCGTCCCAAGCCGAGACAGAAGCGGCTCGGGGCGCCCCCTGGGGGTCAGCCCTGCAGCCCCAGCCCCGCAGATCCATGCTCCAGAGGCCCTGGACGACGTGGGGCGGCCAGCACACAGAAACCAGGGGAAGGGCCCTGACCCCACAGAGAGTTGAGGCCATGAAGGCTCCCTGAGGCTCTGGTTGAGCAGGGTAGGGGGGCCGGTGGAGAGAGAGGGAGAGGGACAGGGACTCCACAAAGACACTGATCCTAGGCAGAAAATCGGCTTCGAGGGGCTCAGGGAACAAAAGACCAGACTGCTGCAGGAAGAATTTGACCTGGGACCTGAGCCTGGGTCTAGTCAGTCTGCCTGGTCCCCAGGGGCCACAGGGATGGCCACTGTCTGGGCACTGCCCAGGGCCTGTGGATGCTGATCCTGCAAGGGCAGTTGCTAGACTGCTGGCCAGTGGCAGGCACTGGACCCTTGGTGGACACCACACAGGCTGGAAGCAGCGGGCCACTCGCATCTATAGGACACACCCCGTCTCCGCACACACCCCGTCTGCCAGGGTCTGCCCCTTCTGCTTCACTGCCCAGGCAGGAGGCTGACAAGGGCTGGTGGGGCCCTGGTCGGCCTGGGGACTGTGTTCAGAGGCCTGGACCCAGGGCTCCTGCAGAGCCCTGCCTCGCTCGGCATGACCCCAGGGGAGCCCCCGGCGGACTCACTGAGGGGAATCACCTTAGGCCTCAGAGGAGCCCAGCACCTGTCAGGACTTGCCAGGCAGGAACTCCCCTGACCATGCCAGGGGCCACCCCAAGGAGCTGCAGCTCCTACCAAGATTACAGAAGGCCCAGGACAATGAATCTTTTCAAACAAGTCAGAACATGTCTTTCTTCTGCTGAAACCTTCTACCCCTGCCTCTCAATTAGTCCAAGTAAAAGCAAAGAGCCTTACCGGGCGAGGCTTACGGTGCCTGGCCTAGTCTGGACCCCTCTCTGTCACCCTCCCCTCCCGCACCCTCCACTCACTCAAGCTTCTCAGACCTGGTCCTTGTTGTCACAGACAAGCCAAACATGCCATGGCCACAGGGCCTTTGCACAGATATCAGTGGGCCCAGAATGCTCCTTTTCTGGATACCCCCAGACGCCTCTATTTGGTATGCTCTATTGCAAGGGCCTTCCTTGACCACAAACAGGACCCCCCACCCCCACCCCCACCCCAGCTCTCTTCCTGACCCCACCCTGCCTTCTGCTCACGGGGACACTCAGCATCCTGACATAGCACGTGTGTGCCGACTGTGTGTCTTACTCTGGGAGAAGGCAAGGTTGGGTCGGCAGCAACTTCCGTTCACTGCTGTACCCCAGCATCAAATACAGCCCCCCACCCCACACTAGCCTCCCAATCTGTATCTGCTGAACAAAGAATATGAATCCATTAGATGTGGAGGAGAGCCGGAAGTGGGTTCCCTGGGAATAAACGCTTTCTCCACAGTTGTAATGCCACATGGGGCTCAGGAAAAAGAGCAGCCAGCAGGGCCTCCTCACCCTTCTGGTGTCACAACTCCTCTGGGAAGAAGGGGGGAGCCCCCCCAAAGATGTGTCCACGTCAAACCCCCAGAACCTGTGACTGGGGCCTTATTTGGAAAAAGGATCTTTGGGGATATAAGTAGGCAAAGGATCTCGAGAGGAGCTCATCCTGGACTGTCCGGGCAGGCTCTGAATCTGATGACAAGGGTCTTTCTAAGAGGAGGAGGGGAGACACCCAGACAGGAGGCTGAGTGTGGACAGAGGGGGACAGAGGACGCGGCCATAAGACCAGGAGCAGCTGGAGCCCCAGGAGCCAGGGCTCCAGGCGAAGGACCCTCCCTGGGGGGAGGGGGGCCTCCCGAGGGAGGGTGGCCCTGGATTTTGTATTCTGGCCTCCAGGACTGTGACAAGGGAGGTCTCTGTCCGTCCGAAGCCCCCGATGTGTGGCAGTACGCCCCTGCTGCCCCGGGAAGCCGGTCCGGACACAGCCGGAAACGCGATCCCACCTCCATCGCTCACCTGCTGGGCCCAGAAACTGCTCCCTTAGGCACAGAGTGGGCACTAGGATAGCCACCGATGGGCCCAGCGAGGACAAGCCCGATCACGAGCACGTGTGGCCGCGAGAGGTGGGGCCGTTGTGGCAGGGAGGACACAGCCGGCTCCTACCGATAAGGCCTGCTCGCGCTCGCCAAGCCTTCAAAAGAGGCGGTCACATTACACACATAATTATGGCTGGAATCGTTTAAGGGACGCTAAGCTCATAATCAGTGTTTAAACCTCTAGGGAAATTGCTTTGCCGGGAGCCGTGTGTTTGCTACGTTCGTTCCACAGATTTGCAGCGGGCGAGGGGGCGCCGAGGAGTGGAGGGAGAAGGGGCTCCGTGAGGGTCCTGCCTAGCACCTGCTGTCCAGGGCGGCGGTGAGGCAGGGCTGGAAGAGATGCAGAAGGCAGAGGGGCGCGGGGCTGCCTGGCACCTTGAGCTTGCGGGTGACGCTTCTGACGCAAGTGCCCGGGCCCAGGGCAGAGTCTCGCTCCCCCTCAGCATCCCGGGGCCGCCCACAGCCCCACCGGCGGGGAGACGGGGTGGGGGGTCCCCAACCATGCTAGGGTGGTGGAGCTGACACACACCTTCCCCACCCACCGGGATGTCCTGGGTGGGTCTGAGTGCACGTGTGTCTACGTACGTGTGAATGCGCGTGACAGCGTGCGTGTGTGAGAACATCAGTGTGTGTGTGTGCGTGCGTACGTGGGATGTGTGTGCACAGTGTGAGTATGCACACTCAGAACGGTGGCACACCCAGGACGGTGGCTGCACAGGGGTGCCAGAGGCTGGCCACTCTCCCAAGTACTGGGCAGGGACAGAGGGACAGGAGAGCGACGGGACCAAGGGTCCACTCTGACTGGCAGCAACCTCACCTGACTCCACAGCAGTTTTCAAACAAACTCCTTTCCAGAAGATGTCATGTTACAGGCTTGTATTACTTAAAAGACGTAACTCGGGGCGCCTGGGTGGCTCAGTCGGTTAAGCGGCCGACTTCGGCCCAGGTCATGATCTCGCGGTCCGTGAGTTCGAGCCCCACGTCAGGCTCTGTGCTGACCGCTCAGAGCCTGGAGCCTGCTTCGGATTCTGTGTCTCCCTCTCTCTGACCCTCCCCCTTCATGCTTTGTCTCTCTCTGTCTCAAAAATAAATAAACGTTAAAAAAAAATTAAAAAAAAAAATAAAAGACATAACTCATTTGCCTGTGACCTGTGCATGAATCCTGTCATGTTTTAATTTTAATGGAAAGATTTTAAAAGCGAGATCCTGGGTGTGTACATGTTGAAGAGAGACCATCATTCAGGAGCCGCTACGGTTCACCAGGTGGGAGCCAGCTCACTCCCCACATCCTGGCTGCAGCGCACTGGCACCGGGATGGAACTCACGCCCCCAGCCGCACCCTCCCCACCGCCCGCTGTGGCCTCCTGAGCCCCGCCGTCAGTTCTGAGGTGAGAGGCTGCCCCGGGCCTGCACCCCAACTCCACACCACCAGAAGGCGCCTGGGCCTCACTGGCCGGGGCTGGGGCCGGGACTCAGAGAGGAGCCCTCCAAGGCCAGGGCAGCCCCTAAGAGGGGGGGGGCCGTCACCGCCGGTGGGAGTGGATGGGGCTGGAGACGGGGTGACACCAGAGTCCACGCGCGCGGGCTCCTGTGACTACAAAAACAACAGTGGTCTCTGCGTGCCGCACGCGAGTGTGGGTTCACACCGCCATCCCTCACAGGACGTGGAAGGCTCCCTGTGCACCTGTGTCCAGCCTCGTGACTGTGGGCGAATCGCTCCGTCCCCGAAACTCACTGTTCTCTTCCGTAAACGGCAATAGTTAGCAGGGACAGAGATGATGCTTTGAGAGGGGGCCACTCTCGCCTCTGATGAAGGCTCCGTAAGCCGCAGGGCCTCCCGGTAGAAGCCCAGACACGAGGCAGTGATTTCCGGTGATGTTTGAACAAACACCACAGTACACAGATCCGTGGGCCGTGGGGGTCCCGTGGGCGCTCCGGGCGCCGCCCACCCCTCTGCCCTCCCGCCCGTGCGGTCTACCCTCGCTGGCTCCCATGGCTGTCGGAGAAGCAGCAGCCTGTTCCCACTCCAGAGTCACAGGACCCCCACGGGACCCTGGGGCCGATCGCTGAGGGACTGTAAAAACTGGCAGTTTGGTCCAAGCAGCAAATGTAAACAATATACTGAAAATTAGCTGATGTCTCCGTTTCCTCTGATTAAGGAGCATTACCACTGACGTCCTAAGAGATGAGCAAGCACCTTTACGTCTCTCTCCCTTTCCTACTTCAGTGAGTCCATGGACCCCTGCCCTGCCCAGGCCAGTCAGGCATGGCGGGTCCTGCCCTTGGCTCCCATCTGGGAGGCAGAAGCAAGAAATCAGAATCCCATTGATACCTGTGTCAGTTACGGATAGTCACCATACAGCAGGGAGGGCCTCCTGGAGGAGGCGGCATGGCATGAGAAGAGTCTGTGAGTTGACAGAGACCCCCAGTCTCCCCATACCTGGGGCCCACAGCACCCTAGGATACCCCCCGACCTCGGGAAGCCCTGCCTGGCCCCTGCTGCCTGCAGAGTTCTGATGTGGTTCTGCTGCTGTGAACTCTGTGGAGACAGGACCTTCTTGGCCTGTCTCCCCATCTTCCCACCACCTTTCTGCTGCGGCTGCTCCCCAGGTCCACACTTCCCCAGGGCTCGGTATGTCTCTGTGAGGGGCATTTTCTGCCAGACGCTGGCCTCAGGGCCCACTGCCCTGGAGAGCTGCCAATGATCTCCGCATCTGAGAAGGGCCTACCTCTCTCCCACTCCAGCCCTGGTCACTGGGCAGGGGTCTCTACCTCCCAGGAAAACCAGCAGAGAGACTGGTAGGTGGCCCAGCTCTGACAGGATCAGGCCCTAGTCTGAGAAGTCAGGTACGGTTGGAATTGGGGTCATGAGGCCCTGAGCTGGGTCCTAGGGCCACAGTGGACCAGCGGCACCTGCCCTTGAGGGGTTCTGGGGTGGTGACAAGGAGGAGGGGACCCCCGAGGGGACCCTGCACATGGCCACTGCCCCAGGGGGAGGCCTGCCATGGGCAAGAGTCCCAGGGCCGGGCTGGGAGTCCCCGGAAATTAGCACAGGCTGAAGGCTTCTGGCATCATCACCTCTGCCATCTGGGCAGAGGAAGGTGATCTCCCGGAGCCTCAGTTTACTGGTCTGTAAACTGGGAAAACAATGCCACCCATGCAGGGTCCTCCGAAGAAGGACATCCAGACGCGTACGGTGGAGGGTGGGGCTGGGGGTGCGTGTGATTCCCCCCTTTGCTGTGTGGCCCTCGGCCTGTAACACGGGGGGAATGCACAGCTTCCCCAAGGGCAAGGGGGCCGTGAGGCTGGGGCCAGGCTCCCACACTACCACCGTCGAGGGGGTCGGCTGTCCGGAGGCTTAGGCAGGGGATGGACATCAAGCAGGGCCCGGCCCAGAGGCGGCCGAGGGTCTGCCCCACACTGTTTGTGGGCACATCACCCCCCAGCGGAATCCCACTGTGAAGCAGCAGCCCCAAGACCACCCGGGCCGTGTGCCAGGCTCCCAGACGCCCTGCAAATACCACCTGGTCAGCCTGGTGGGTGATGTTCATCCAGAAGGAACACAGGGGCACAACTGTCCCCCTACAACACTGGGGGACAGCCAGGAAGCCTCAGTGAGCCCCCTTGTCACCAAAGGATGCTCTGCAGGACCCCCAGAAGCTTAGGAAGTTCTGGGGACCTGTGACTTCCCCGGACAGGGAGGACAGACAGCAGATGTCCTGCCCAGTGCGTACGGTCCTTGCTGAGCCATCCCTGCCTGATAACAGAGATGGGGTGGCCAGCAGGGCCCGTCAGAGTTCTTCCCCAGACACAGGCCACAGGAAGACCACACAGGCCGCTCCCCCTGGAGCCCAGAGGGAAAGCCTGGTGGCTCTCAGGTCCATCTTGCCTCGAGTGACCCCAAGCCTGCTGGTACCCGAGGAGGGTCCACAAAACAGGGGGGGCCCCTCCAGGGTTGAGGAGGGCCTGATGCCCTGGTGCCTCCCATGTTGCCATGATGACCCTCCATTCATCCCACAGCTATCCCGACAAGTCCCGTGTGTCCCCAGGCCCTGGCACACCCACCCTGCCCAGCCTTGCCCACTCATGAGACTACAGCCCTGTCACCGACAGCCCCCGGGAGACACTGTCCAGAGCTGGGGCTGCAGAGCCGGGAAGGGCCCCGAAGCAGCCGCTGACGCAGGCAGCTCCTCCCAGCCTGCCTCCCCGCTCCCTCTGGGCTCGCTGCCCGCCCCAGGTACTGCCTGGCCCTTCGCCACCCTGAGGTCAGGTGCACACTCGGCTCCCTCTGTGGAGAGGGGTGGGAGCCACGGTCCCACTCCTCTGGTGGCATGGCACAGCCCAGCTCTGGAGAAGGTCCCATGGTTGGGTTATGGGAACCTGATCCTCACGCTCTACTCTAGAAAATCCAGGAAACACAGACGAGGAAAAAGCACACGTCCGTGTGTATTTTATAAACACGTGTGGTTGTCGCATGAGCAGAGGGGACTTGTGTTACCTTCCGCTGTCGTAACTCACACACTCTTCCTGCACTTTTGCTGCTTTCAAAAGCTCTCAGAACGTAAGGCGCCAGGGCTGATGAACAAAGCAGCGGGTGAACTTGACTGTGGACACCGCCTGGTGTCCCTGTTGGACCACACTCAGCAATTTAAACCTGCTTTCTCTGGTTTCTGCCTCCGTGAAGGTGGGAGGAAGTGTTGTGCAGGGGAGGTGGCCTTGCAGACAGGGATTCACCTGGCCCCATGGGGTGGAGCAGGCGACCCCACGACCCCTCGAGGGTGCTGCTGGGGCTGCACCCTGTGCCCTCCCCTCCATCCCGCATCCCAAGGAGAAGGGGTCAGTGCTTACCAAGCACACTGCACCCCTGCTCAGAGCCCTCCACCCTGCCCCGTGGAGCCCTGCATACAGGAGTGGGCAGGCCTGGGGCTGCAGGGAGGGCTATGGGATGGTTGTGCCTGGAGACCCAGAACTGCAGGCCAGTCCCCTTCCCCTGGAGCTGCCCTGCAGCACGCCCCCCCCCCCACCGAAGCCACGAACACCCACATACCGAACACCCTGGCTGGGATGAGGGCACAGACCCTGCCTGGGAAGCAGGGCTGCACTGAGTGGAACGCCAGCGGCCCAGAAGAGGTCTGCTGCAGGGGCAGGAGTTTGAGGGAAAGAACCCAGGATGTGAAAGACCAGATGTGAGTCCTGAGGTTCCCCTCCAAATCCCAGGGCATCCTCCTGAGGCCAGCTGCCTTCCAACCCTTGGTGGCCCCTCATTTTCACTTGATCTAGGGCAAGGATGTTCCCCCAACCAAGCACCCTAAGTCATACCCTCCAGCCTAAGGGACGTGGCGTGGGGGCTGGCAGGATGGGTGAGAAGACATGAGACTCAAGGCTGGGCTCTGGGGATGGGCCCAGGGGTCCTGCAGGGGCTCCCAAACTGGAGTCAGACAGATTAGAGGGTCTCTGAGCTCCTGCTTCCAATCTGTGAAGCAGGGACATCAATGAAATGTTGCTATGGGACTCAGTGAGGCCACAGGGGCAAATTTTCTCATGGGTTTCATCAAAGGCACATGGTGACTTGGTATAACAGGGAGGGATGTCATGGCAGAGAGGGAGGGGACAGTGACCCAAGGAGCAAACAAGGACCAGAGGCACAAGAGTGCAGAGAGCACCTGGAAAGCTGACACTAGGAGGGTACAAGGGGGCAGTGGCGGAGCAGTTGCCCAGGGTCCAAGAGACCAGGAGAGTAGGGAGCCCTGGGGACTTCCAAGCAGGGGACCATCACCCAGCTATTTGGTATCTGCCTGTCTGAGGGGATGTCAAGAAGACAGGGTAGGGACTGAGGACAATGCAAGTAAACTCCTCCACTCACTCAGGAAGAAACGGGTAACTGAGCAAACGTACATCCAGTAAAAACATTGAAGCCAAAAAACCTTCCCATGAAAACGCTAGGCCCAGACAGCTTCACTGGTGAATTCAAACTAACATCTAACTAGTATCTAATTCAAACTAATATCTAAGGCAGAAAGAATACCCGCTCTACCAAACTCTTCCGGAAGACTGAAGAAGTGAAAGGGCTCCCCAACTCATCCTAGGTCTCAGCTTTGCCCTGATACCCAATTCTGAAAAGGAAATTATGAGAATAGAAAACTATTGCCCAGCATTCCTCACAATCAGATGCAAAATACTTAATAAAATTTTAGCAAATCAAAACCAACAATACATAAAAAGGATAATACCTAATGGCCAAGTAAAGTTCATCCCAGGAAGGTAAGATTCACTTAACATCTGAAAATCAATCAATGTAACTTATCACATTAATAGACTAAAAAAAAATAAATACTATACGATCATCCCAAAAGATACAGAAGAAGCATTTGAGAAAATCCGTCTTTTCTTGGTAAAAACTCTCAGCAAGCTGGGGATAAAAGAGAACTTACTGGACCTGATAAAGGGCGCCTATGAAAATCCTGCAGCCAACAACAGACACTAAATGCTTTCCCTCTGAGATCAGGAATACGGCAAAAATATCCTGTGTCAAATCTATTCAACATTGTACTAGAGGTCCTTGCCACGGCAAAAATGCAAGAAAGAGAAGTAAACAACATCCGACTGAAAAGGAAATATAAAATTGGCTTTTTTTTCACAGATGACATCATCATCTACAGGAAACGTGATGAATCTTCATAAAAACTATAATGAATAAAGCGAGTTTGGTAAAGTTGTAGGAAATAAGATCAATATATAAAACTCAATTGCACCTCCCATATTAGCAATGAACAATTGGAAATTGAAATCATAAAACAATATAATATCATAAAAAATATAAAATACTTAGGGATAAATCTGATCTGACAACAGATGTGCAAGACTTTTACAATAAAAACTATGAAAGTTTGCTGAGAGAATTAAGAGCCTAAGTAAATGGAGAGATATACTATGTTCATGAACTGGAAGACTTGATCTTATTAAGGGGTTAATTCTTCCCAAGTTGATCTACAGATTCAACAAAATTCCAGTCAAAATCCTAGCAGGCATTGTTTTTTGTTTTTGTTTCATATAAATTGACAACTGGTCCTAAAATCCATAGAGGACCCGGAATAACCAAAACAACTTTGAAAAAGAAGGAAGTTGTAGATTTACACTACCTGACGTTAAGCTACATTTTAGGAGCACCTGGTTGGCTCAGTCGGTTAAGGGTCCGGCTTCAGCTCAGGTCATGATCTCGCGGTCCGTGAGTTTGAGCCCTGCATTGGGCTCTGTGCGGACAGCTCCGAGCTTGGACCCTGCTTCAGATTCTGTGTCTCCCTCTCTCTCTGCCCCTCCCCCACTCACGCTCTGTCTCTCTCCCTCTCTCTCTTTTTCAAGATAAAACATTAAACAACAAAAAAAATTTTTTTTTTGAAGGCCAGCTGCCCATACATCACAGTGTGATATTGGTATTAATATAGACAGACCAATGACACAGACTAGTGAGTCCAGAAACAAACCCACACATATACACTTGACTGATTTTTGATGAAGGTGCAAAGGCAATTCAGTAGAGAAGGGATGGTCTTTTTCAACAAATGGTGCTAGAGTAATTGGTTTTCCTTACGCAAAACACAGTAGAATTTTGATCCATACCTCACACCGTATACTAAGTTAATCCTAAATTGATCATAGACCTAAATATAAAAACCAAAAATATAAAACTTCTAGAACAGAAGAAAAACCTCTGTGACTTTGGGTTATAAAAATAATCCTTCGATCTGATACCAAAACTACAATCCAGGGAAGAAAGAAAGTTGATAAATAGGACTTCACTGAAATAAGAACTTCTACTCTTCAAAAGATACTCAGAATGAGAAGATAAGCCACGGGCTGGGAGGAAATATTTGCAAACTATATTTCTGATAAAGGGCTCCTGAGTGAATGAAGAACTCTCAAAACTCAGTAAGGAAACCACCCAGTTGAAAGAAACAGCAAAAGATTTGAATACAGTAGAGGCTTCCCCCAGTTAGATAGGCTGATGGCACTCGAGTGCGTAAGATGCTGAACGTCAGCAGCCCTTAAGGAAATGCAGGTTGAAGCCACCATCACGATACCACTTCAGGCCATCAGAACAGCTCAAGTTACAAAGCCTGACCACACCACGGTTTGGGGATGTGTGGAGGAGCTGCACCCTCACTCAGCACGGCTTACTCTATGCCGTTTACCTTTCACTAAAGCTGGTGAAACCGGTTAGAAATACCAGACTGGGCGTCCACACTGTGCTCACGTGTTACTGCCTCTAATGCTGTGCCTTCCTCTTGGACCAACATTACTGCTCCCCTTGTCTGACTAACCTCGCTGGGCTTTGCCATGCCTGCCCTCTCCTTCTGCTTCCCCCCCGCGTCCCCTCTGTCCTTCTGGCACCTTGGCCTTTGTTGGACCTGCTGCCTGGGACACATCTCCTCCCTCCCCACCTTCCATTCAGGTCTCAGAGGATGTCACCACCCCAGGAGGCCCACCCTGATTGCTCTGACTGCTGGAGCTGCCCCAGAGCCCACCCATCACTCTCCACCTTATACATGGATTTTATCTTCTTCCTGGCACTGGCCGATGGACAGTGGACAGTGTGGGGAGGGCGAGGAAGAGGAGAATGGGACCCAGGGGCGCAGCTGACGGTGGTGAAGGCGGCGGGGGCGGCAGGGTGGGAGAACGTGAGATGTCTGGGGTGCAGGGAGGCAGCCAGGCTGCAGGGAGAAGCCGTCTGGAATGAGAGGACCTTTGCGGGCATGCTGGGTCAGCAGGGGGTGGAGGCCAGGACGGAGCTGTCCCGGGTGCTGATGCAGCGGTCACCATGCAGTCACTGCCTGGAGCACAGCCAGGCTGGATGCGCTCTCTCCAGCTCCACACCCTGCTGTGAGTTTGTAAGACAGACTGTGACAGCAGTGAGGCTCCGCAACGAGAAGGGCATGCCCCTCCCAGGACCCCGAGGACCCAAATGCCTCCTGTGTGCAGGCACTCCACCGCCCTCCAGGGGTTCTAGCGGCTTGGGCCTTAGTCACTGTGCATGCTGCAGGTTGCATGGCGGTGCCAGTGAGGGGCTCAGGGGACTCAGGGGGAACCCAGCCCTGACCTGCCCTCTGACCTCATGCCAGTGCTCGGCTCCTGTCCCACCCCGTGTCAGCAGAGCAGCCCTGTCGTGTAACAATTGACTTGATGACAGTCATTACGCCTAATCTGTTTTTTGAGAGTCTAATTAATTCCAACTCCTTCTCTATTTTTAAACCACTCAATCATTCCTGTTTTTCCTTCCAGGGACAGGACGTGGTGGGAGGCCTCCATGTTCTTTGCACAGTGGTGGGGACACCAGCCGCAGGGACGGATGGCAGTAGCAGCAAGGCCTGCACCCAGTATCCAGCCCTAGAATGGCTCTGGCAGAACCAGCAGTGATGTGTGTGTCCCGATGGGGACGAAACAAGGCCTCATGGGGCAGGACCTACTGCCCAGGGTCCCACAGCTGCCAGAGAGAGGTTAGGGTCAGGCCTAGGCTCACCCTGTCACCCCGTTCCAGAGCTGGTGTTCTGCTGAGCCCCGCAGACAGCCCAGCAATGGGGCGGGTGGGGCCCAGCCAGGAAACATCTCCTCCAAGTCTCCGCTCACTGAGAGGCCAGTCAGCCCAGGCAGTGCACAGTCCTTACTGCCCCCATGCCTTGACTGGCGTCCCCTTACCTTTGAAGGTGCTGGCTCAGGACTGGTTCCCGAGAGCACCCCCAAACACCCCGACTACCTGCACCAGAATCCGAGGCTATTGATATTACACGGGAAAGGGAAGCACGCCCTTCCAAGTCATGGAGGCCGGAAGATAGCAGTAGACCTTGGACACTGATGAGGCCCCACCCAGGGCAAGGGGCTGACCCCAGGCCTGGAACGGCCGACCTGACTCCGTCTGCTGGAGGGAAAACTGATTCGGTGATGTGTGCACAAAGCACATCAGAAGAGCCAGTCCCACGCCTCTGGGGAAGGTTTCCACATGATGGAGGACTCGCCACTCACCACATACTCTGGGGGAGGTTTACCCTGTGCAGCCCCTGGGCTGGGCACTGGGGCAGGACCGAGGTCTGCAGGCATCTCAAACAGTTCCCACTGTATGGGGAAGAGGGTCAGTGGGGCCCTCGGGGGAAGCTGGAGCCGGCCTTCTCTCTGCAGCCACAGGCATCCCCAGGGCCCCGATGCCTCTGAGCCCGCGTCCCGACCCTGGCAAAGGGCAGAGGAGCTCAGGTGGAACCACGACAGGGCCACAGCACAGAGGAAGGCAAGGCATTCACTGGAAAAGGAGCCAGGCAGGCAAGACTCAGGTTCAGTGAGGAGGTGATGCTGGAGGCCGGCCTCCTCCAGAGGCTGTCAGCAGGGGACAGAGTCCCACCGCGGTGCCCGAGATAACCCTGCCCGGTGGTCACACCACCAGTGAAGAGTGGGAATCAGACCCAGAAACAGTGAAATCCAGTGACGTGATGGGGAGGTAAAGTCAAGACTGGAAATAGGAACAGTCAGTAACAATCCTGAACCAAGGCGGTGAGTAACACAGATAACAACAGCGAGTAACGAAGACACGTAACAATGACAAGTAAGACGTGGACTCACATGAAGGAACAACGTTCCGTGGCCTCTCAGCTCTTCCTCCAGATGCCATCTGAGCTGGAGACTATTGTTAGCCCATTTTGCAGATGACAAAACCAAGGCTTGAGGAGGTCAAGGTCAAGCATCCAGCCCACAGGTCCCCCCCTCCTCTCCTGGACCCACTCACCCACGGAATTTACAGGTGCAGGGGAACACATCCTCCAATACTGCCACCCAAACAGGGGAGGAGGTGCCACGGGCGAGGTGTGCCAGCAGCTCCCCTCTGCAAGAAGGAGCACATGGTCCGAGCACATGTCACCTGTTTAGAGCAGGAGCTCAAAAGCCCGTGCAAAGGACAGCTTTCCAGATTCTTATCTTTCTACCCAAAATGACAGCCAGGGAGGCCCACTAAGTGCATGATGGAGAGGCGGGGGGCACCACCAGCCAGACTCAAATGTGGCCAAAGAACTGAATGACGCAGAGCGACCCTGCAGGGCGGGGCCAGTGACGATGGTTGCTGAGGTCCCCCTGAGCCAGAGACTGGAGTAGCCCTGCCTGTGTGTCAGGATGGCCCCGGGCCCTGACAGTCACGCTCCCTCTGATGGTTAGAGACGGTCTCAGAAGACAGAACAACGGGACTTCTAAGACTGGGGTGCAGAGTTGATGGTGAAAGAGGGGATGACCACAGGACACGAGCAGGAGACGAGGACAGTGCTCCCTGACCTTGCAGGTGAGGGGGGTAGCAGGTGCACAATCAGCCAGAGGACAAACTAACAACAAACGTGAGGACCAAAAGTTGTCTCTAGAATTTTTATAAATTTAATTACACAAAACAAAATGGACGTCATCAACAACTAAAGTCAAAGGGCGAGCAGCACATTGGGTAAATCTATCCACAGCAGACACACCAGAAGGAATGTTTTCAAGTCAGTAAAAAAAGACACGAAAACCCAATTGGAAAATAAGCAAGACACGTGAACGGCCACTTTGTGCACATACAGAAGAACCACGAAACAGGTAGAAGTATGCGGGGTACCGACCACCAGAGAAAAGCCACCTCCAACAGCACAGAGGGTCCCACTTCTGCTCCTCAAGGTGGGAAAACTGGGCCTGCGGCTGTGTGGGCGGGGGCAGCCCCCCCCCCCCCCCCCCCCAGGCAGTACATTGCTGGCTTCTGGGAGGTGAGCTGATGTAAGTGATGGTGAGGCCTTTATACCTTTGCTGGGCTGACTCTACTAACAGTCGATTCTCAAGAAATAATCCAACTGGGGTGCCTGGGGGGCTCAGTCGGTTAAGCCTCTGACTCCTGATTTTGGCTCAGGTCATGATCTCACGGTTTGTGAGTTTCAGCCCTGCGTCAGGCTCTGTGCTGACAGTGTGGAGCCCACTTGAGATTCTCTCTCTCCCTCTCTCTCTCTCTCTCAAAATAAATAAACATTAAAAAAACAATCCAAGAGGCAGATGCAGAGCCGTAAGGGAGCATGACCACAAAGCTAATTTAACATAGAAAAAATGTATGGAAGTGGGAAAACATAGAATAAATTAGGTATGTTCTTAGGATACAGTAAAGTTCAACAGAAATAGTGTTTTTCAAGAGCTTTACAGAGCAATGATCACAAGATAAGGTTTAGTGAGAAAAATAAAACTGCCCATGGGATTTGGGATGATTTTTATTTCCTTCTGTTTCCAAAGTTTCTACAATGAACGGGGCCATGTTTATAATAAGAAAAAAGAGAGCCCGTGTTATTTTTTAAACAAGGCAGCAGGATGGAAACACTCTAGTCTAATGTCCGCAGAAAGGACAAAAACAGACTTGAAGCAGGATGAGCTTCCATGTTGTACACAAGTGACTTATTCAGGCTTCCACAGCATGGAAGGTTCTGGAACAGTGAGGTGAGTCTAGACAGGGAACAAGCTTTTTAAAAATGTTAACTTTTCCTTTAAAAAGCTCCTAACTTTTCCTGAAAAGGTAGGAGAAAAGAAGCCAGTAAAAAGAGAAAAGCTGAAGGACCCATGATTCTGGAACATTCTGCCCCGGATTCTGCTGAGGGCCATGTCCCACCATCCTGGCAACAGTGCTGGTGGAACGGGCCGTGGTGCGGCGGGCTGAATGTAGGGCCTGGGGGGCTGCCGCGGGGGCTTCTCCAGCTGAGACCCCAGTGCCCTGCCTTCCACCTGTCTTCTGCTTAAGCAGGAAAATCCGCTCCAGGTGTCCTCGGGGCAGGCGGACCCTCCGTCACAACTCCGTGCGCCTGGGCCAACCCTGTGTGGCTCGAAGAGGTGTGAGGCTGCACTTGTGTGACTCCCCCTCAGGACTGGGAGCTCATGAGCACAGTGCCACGCCTGCCGCTCACTCCTCCAGCCACCGGTCACCTGCAGGTCAGGACAGGCAGGAGGCTGCAGGCCACCCACATCTTCCAGGCACTTGGAGCTGAGGCAAACTCCAGCCTGTCCATCTGCAGAATGGGAGGGGTAGTCACCTGCCCCTGCATGCAAGGCCCACAGTCTCCATTGTGAAGCCTCATGAATTTTGGTGAACTTCCTGCCTGTGTGAGGCTGGTCCTTTGTGTCTGTTCATTTTAACTGTACCCTGCTCTGTCACCTCTGTATTAGTGTTCGAGCACGCCCATGAGGTCAGCTTGTGACATGAGCGAAAGGCGCTCCTGATGTGTGCACTGCGGGTGGATTCCCGCTACAGGGGCTGGGGGGGGGGGGGGGGGGGGGAAGGGGGGGAGCACCGCTGTCCAAGGTCCTGGCCAAGACAGGGGATTCCGCTGTGGGGGGCATGGGGGCGGGGCATCGCTGTCCAAGGTCCTGGCCCACACGCAGGTCTGTCCTGATCATCTCACCACCTGCCACATTCTTCCCTCCTCAGACCCTCTGCAGCTTCCCTGCAAGATGGGACTGTCTCTCAAGGCCACCGTGGGGCTTCTCTTCCCTTTCCTCAGCTCAGCCTCAGCGTTTGTGCTATGGTGAGTGAGGCCTTGGGAAGCTGTCTGTGAGGCAAACAAGCCGTGTCCACTGTGGGACACGTCAGGAAACCAGGAGACAGAGCGGGTGTCCGCTGGCTGGACCCAGAAAGGGGGGCAGGTCAAAAGCCGAAAAGTTCACGTATCCTGTCAAAGAATTCCTGATGATTTCCTATCATCCTTGCAAAAAAGTTATCCGCTTACCAATCAGCTCTGTGCCGCAGGGTCAGAGGCCCTGATGAAGAAAGCCACCCAGCGGGTTGTGACAATAACTCATTCCCTCTGGACACGGCTGAGGAAGCTGGGCTTGGACCTCAAAAACAGATGTTTGCACCGTCTGTAACAGCAGGGTCTGGTGCAGCCACACGGGGGGCCACGCGGCTGGAAGGGAAAGTGGGCACATCTCCAGAAATAAATGCAAATGACCATCTCTATGCATCTCACGTTGAATGAAATAAAATAACCTGCTGTGAGTAACACCGGGGGCACAGTCTCAAGGAAAGGAACGGTCTCGGTCTCGAGGGGGTTGGGAGCAGTCCACGCTGTGTGTGCTCCCTAAGGACAAACGCACTGTTGGTAAAAGTCTCAGGTGATCATGAGCGCTGGCGAGGATGTCCAGAAGGTGGGGCCTCACGCACGACCCAGCGGGCGCAGAACTGCAGACCCTCTGGAAACCAGTCGACAGCACCTCAAAAAGCTGACCACAGAGTTAGCATATGGTGCAGCGGTCCTACTCCTGCATACACACCCAAGAGAAACGAAAACCTCTGACGGTGCAAAAACGTGTTCACGAATCTGCAGAGCAGGACTATCCACGGCAGCAAAAAGGATCAACAACGCACATGCACATCGACGGCGACCAACAAAGCGGCAGAATACTACCCAGCCACAAAAAGGAAGGCGGCACTGGCATTTGCTACGACGCCGAGGAGCGAAAGGAGACAGGCTCACGTATCGTGTGACTCTGGCTCTCTGAACTGTCCAGAAGGGGCAGATCCATGGAGACACAAAGTAAATCGGTGGCTGCTTGGGGCTGGGGGAGGGGTGAGGAGTGACTGCAGACCCCACACGGAAAAGCCCACCACCACTGGGCAGACACAGCCAAAGCAGGCAGGGCCCCGGTGGGAGGACCCAGGGTGCTGACGACACAACGGCCATGTGTGAACCCCGCACCTCTCTTCTGATGCTGAGGACGCAGCAGGCACATGGGGGGCGCTGGGGCAATGCTCACTGAATATGCTTTGTTCCAGATAAGTCCAGGGTGTGGGGAGCAAGGGAAGGGACAGCGGCCTGGAGTCAAAAGAGGTGTGCAGGTGTCAGGGTCCCACAGACCCCCACCGGGCCTGCCTTTCCTGGTCCCCTGGCTCTATGGGGGAGCCCGGGAGGAGCCCTGGAGGCACGGCCTGAGAATATGCCCAGGGAGTCCCCAGGATCCCACCACAGCCCCAGGGGCTCCACTTCCAAGGCCAGGATAGTGAGCAAAGAGAGATGGAAAGCATACTCAGAGGCGGCCACGGCCCAGTTCTCCCCAACGCGGCTCACCCAGGGCCAGGAGGGGCCACGACGACGCAAGGGGGTGGGCTGAGGCAGTCAGGCCCAGGAGGGCCTCGTACCATCTGCTTAACTGCCTGCCGTGTTGGTGTCCGACACCGGCCACCTCCCACCTCCCCTGGCACGCCTGAGAAGCTGAGGGAAGCGGGTCAGCACTTAGGGAATGAGCCCTGAGGCAGACAGAGGAACCCGGCTGTGGCCAGAGATGGCTCTTACCTGGAGCCCGACAGGCGCTGAGGCTCCTGCTCGGCCTCCTCTCCCTGCTGACTTTCCAGCCTGGCCGTCGAGGGCTGCCCTGCCTCCTGCGGTCCAGCCTCAGGCTCCCTTTTCGGACTGGCGGCGGCGCCCGCTCCAGGTGACCTGTCTGCTGCATCGAGCTGAGGACCTGGGGTGTGTGTCAGGCACTTGTTGGAAGTAGGGGCGTCCTCTGGGGGCAGGGGGCACGGGGCGTCCGTGGGCAACGCCTCTGGCGCAGGTTGGGCCTCCTCCTGTCTCTCGGCAGGGCCCTTGGCGCCGGCCTTGGCGGAGCCCATGTAGGAGGCGCTGATGACGCTTCCCGGGCCGCACTTGTCCCGCAGACTCTGGGCAGCGGCGTCCTCCCTGCCGCCCCCACAGCCCCCGCAGCACACGCAGGAGTTCAGGAGGCAGCTGGTGGCCGCAGCACTGAGTTTGTGGGAGCCACCGTCCATCCCCTCGGCCGCAGGCTCCGACGGGGAGACGCCCTCTCCAGAGGCTTCCGGGGCGGTGCCGGCCACGCCCACGGCCGGGGTCGACTTGGGATTGAAGATGACGGTGGCCGAGAGCTTCATGCCCCCTGTCCGGTGGGCGATCATCTCCGCCGTCCCCGCGGCGTCCACCCCCGCCTCCCAGCCCTCCAGGTGTGGCTGGGAGTCCAGGCAGCTGCAGGAGTTGGGGCCCAGCGCCCACAGCTTGTCGTCCTGGACGTTGTTGTTAGTGCTCAGGTCCCCCTCCTCTGCCTCGGCGGGCCTGCTGGCCCCTGCCTCCCCACGCCCCTTGCCCTGTCCTCTCTCCTGGGGGCCAGCACTGGCGCTGCCCGCCCACCCAGCCGGGCTGCCCGGGGCCTCTGCAGCCCCTTCCACGTCATCCATGAAGAACACCCTTCCTTCCTCCTCGTCGCCGCCCGGCCGCAGCCCTGCGCTGCCTGGGGAGGCCTCCCCGCGGGGGCTGCCCTCCGCCCCCGGCCTGTGCGCGGGGGACTGGCAGGCGCTGGGCGGGGAGAGGAGGGACGACATCTCGTCCCCGGCCCTGTGGACCATGCGGTTGAGTTGCTCTAGCTCCTGGTCGTCATACTGCATGGAGCAGGCCAGCTCCCCCTCCTGGCTTTTGGCCTTGGCTGAGAGCATTTCCTCGGCGGGGAGGGGTGAGGGAAAGGCGGGCGCCAGGGCTGGGGGCGCCTGGGCGTCTGCCCGGATGGGAAACTCCACGTCTTGGGAAATGCAGAGGTTCCTTTCCAGCGTGTGAAGCTCCTCCTCCGTCAGGGTCTGCAGCAAATCCCTACAGGGTCAAGATAAGAACCAGGGGTGAGACTCCCAGAGGCCACACCAGCCCCGTGGCCAGGGGTGGACACAGCATCCTCGACGTCTGCATCAGCAGAGAAGCAAGGTGTCAAAGCCTTGCAACGAAATGCGCGTGGTGCACACCTCCCCCGCTACAGGACGAGGCACAGGCGTGCGGGGACCGCTCCGCGCCACGGGTCTGGACAACAGCTGTCCGCATGGATGCCTGGGATGGTTTCTTTCTTAGAAGTGACACTGGAAACAAGAGGGCCCTGGTTCTTGGGGATGTGATCACCACATTAAGAAAACCTTCTAGGAGTGAAAAAAAAGTTGGTTTATGCATAGACTTTCATTCAGCACACGTTCTTGACAGCAGTCTCTGTGCTGGGCCCCGGGGAGACACAGGAAGGCCCAGGCAGGTCCCTGCCCTTGGGGCTGCGCTGGAAGAGCCGGTAAGAGACAGATTTCCATGAACGATGACTGAGTTACATTAACAGCAACTACGACAAAGGAAAATGCCTGCTCTCTCGAGGGTAACAGCAGGGCACTGGGCTCAGTCTAGGGAGACTTCCTGGGGGAAGGGGCACTGAACCGGAGACCTGAAAGGGGTTAATGTAGTGGCGCTGGGGCGTGTCTAGCGCAGGCCTGCACCTTGCTCTCTGCCAGCAGGTCTGAGTCCAGGTCACACATTCCTGTCGGTCACGGAAACAGGCAGAAAAGCGTACTTCCCAGAACCGCACAGCTGTGGCGCCTCATGCACTGAGCACGCCCGTGCAGACAGCATCAGATCAAACGACGGAACACGAACCAGGCTCCCAGGTCCCCACGTGCCTTTCCAGTCACCCCCTGCCATCGCCAGCAGCCTGACTTCTAAAGACTGACGTGGTCTCGCCTGTTTTCATTCCGCACGTAAGTGGGAATCGCAGCCCACGCTCTTCAGAGGCGGGCTTCGTTTAGCAATATCGTATTTGAGTAGAGCCTCCAGACGACATGAAGGTAAATGTGAATTTCAGATAAACGACAAACACTCCTAGACGTGTGAATATTTCTTCGGGTACGTATTCCCAATTGGGGAGCATACGGGACATTGTTGCACTAAGAAAGTGCTCACAGTTTATCTGAAATTCAAATTCAGTGGAGGGTTCTGCTGGTTTTGTCTTGCTGGATCTGGCAACCCCACCTGGTGAGGTTCTGTGTGGTCGATGGTCTCGTCTCGTGGCCTGGAGCCTTTCAGGCTGGAAACCACCGCCGTTCACCCGGGGAGCTGTTCCTGGTGGGCTCCACTCCTGGTGGGCTCTGACTGCCCCGACTCACCCTCTTGGCGAGCCTCTCTGGGGCACGCACGTGCGCATCCCTGCAGGTGCACATGGGGGGGCGCGTGCCCAGGGAACGCACATGTGCATCCCTGAAGGTGCACACGGCCGTGGGGGCGGGGAAGCGTGCCCAAGGAATGCACGTGTGTGTCCCGGCAGGTGCAGACAGGGGCGGGGGGGGGGGGGGCGGTGGTGAGCGTGCACACTGGACAGCCCCCATGCCGCTCTCTGGCCTGCTCCCCAGCACTGCCATGCACTCCCGGCAATTTTTCACTTTAAAGTGCTCAGTCTGCTGACGAATGAAGGAAACACCGGGGTACATGCTTGTCAGCCCTTAGATACGAATGCTGTGAATGCTTTCAGGCCTTCTGCCCATTTTTACTTGGCTTCGCGGTCTCGTTCTTACTGATTGACAGGAGTTCTTTACTTGTTTTGGATTTGAGTTCTTTGTTGGATATATTCTCCAACTCTGGGGCCTTCCTTTTCACTCTTAATGGTACCTCCTGGTGAACTACAGTTTTTAATTTCAATAAAGTTCACTAAATCACTTTCTCCTTTATGTTTAGTGCTTTTCTGTCCTGTTTAAGAAATCCGCCTACTCCAAGGTCACAAAGATGTTCCTGCTCTTTTCCTCTGCGATCTTCACTGCTTTCCTTTCCACGTGTGTATCTCCCATCTATCCGGAGTTGATTCTTGTAGATGGTTGTGGTAAGGATCCAGACACGTTTTTCCTCATATGGATATCTGCTGAGTCAGCCCATGTACTAGAAAAAAGCAAGCATTCCCCACTGTTCGGCAACGTCTCCTCTGTCATAAATCCGGGAAACCTGTCTGTGTTGGTCTGTTTCTAGGCTCCATTCTGTTGATGGGGCCAGAAGCCGCTCCTGGGTCTGCACCTCCGTGAGCTTCACTAGAGCGCCATGCCAGGGAGTGTCCTTTTTTACGAAGCACACTCAGCAGAAATGCACACACATTCACAAGCATGGTCACACCAGCATTACTTGTGGAAACAACCCAAAGCCCAGCAGGAGTAGGATAGATAAATAATGTTCTTTTTCTCCAGGCATCTTCTTCCTTTTAGCTATTCTGGGCACACTGCATTTCTACCTGAATTTTAGAATTAGTTTGTCAATTTTCTGCCAAAAAAGAAGAGACAAACACCTCCGGAGATTTTGATGGAGACTTGCACTGAATTCATCTGAGAATAACGGGATATTTTCTCAATGTTAAGCTTTCCACTCCTTGAACATGGCTAGCTCTCTATTTACATCTTTACCATTTTATGTAACATTTCATTAACTTTCAATGGAAGACTTAGACACCTTCAGACTTACGCCTAACTAGCTGATATTCAGTGATGTTATTGTAGGTGATATTTAAATTTTTATTGTGATCAAATACATATGACATGACATTTACCATCATAACCATTTTTAAGTGGCAATTCAGTGGCATCGAATACATTCACATCATAGTGCAAACATCACTACCATCCACCCCTAGAACTCACTCATCTTGTAAAACTGAAACTCTGTCCCCATGAAACACTAACCACACGCTCTCCTCCCTGGCTCTCACCATCCTACTCTCCATCCCTCTGATTCTGACTAGTTCAGGCCCCTCATATAATTGGAATCATACACGGTCTATCTTTTTGTTACTGGCTTACTTCGCCAAGCACGCCTTCAAGGTTCATCTGTGTGGTGGCAGACGTCAGGATTTCCTTCCTTTTAAGGCTGAATGATATTCCATTGTGTGGCTGGATTACATTTCGCTTATCCACTCATCCATCAATGGACACCTAGGTTGCTTCCACTTCTTAGCTATTGTGAATAACGCCTCTGGGAACACAGGTGTATAAGTATGTCTTTGAGACACTACTTTCAATTCTCTTGGGTATATACCAGATGTGGAATTGCTGGATCAGGTGATAATTCTATTTTTCATTTTTTTTTTTTTTAATTTTTTTTTTAACGTTTATTTATTTTTTTGGGACAGAGAGAGACAGAGCATGAACGGGGGAGGGGCAGAGAGAGAGGGAGACACAGAATCGGAAACAGGCTCCAGGCTCCGAACCATCAGCCCAGAGCCCGATGCGGGGCTCGAACTCACGGACCGCGAGATCGTGAGATCGTGACCTGGCTGAAGTCGGACGCTTAACCGACTGCGCCGTCCAGGCGCCCCTATTTTTCATTTTTTGAGGAACCTCCACACCGTTTTGCACAGCACCTGCAGCATGTTACACTCCCACCAATAGCATACAGGGTTCTAATTTCTCCGCATCCTCATCCACACGGTTATTTTGTTTTGTTGTTGTTATTTGTTTGTTTTGAGGGTAGCCAGCCTAATGGGTAGGATCTCGTTGTGGTTTTGATTTGCACGTGCTCTGACAATGATGTCGAGCATCTATTCATGTGCTTGTTGACCATTCATAAATCTTCTTTGGAGAAATGTTTAATTAAATCCCTTGCCCTTTTGAATTGGGTTGTTTGGTTTTTGTTGGTGGGTTTTAGGAGTTCTCTATATATTCTGTGTATTGATCCCTTTATATCCCAGATACAAAATAGGAGAATATTTTCTCCAGCCTGTGGGTTGCCTCTTTATTCTGTTGACAGCATCTTTCGATGCACAAATTTTTTTTTGTTTTATAAATTTTTTTTTCAACGTTTATTTTTGGGACAGAGAGAGACAGAGCATGAATGGGGGAGGGGCAGAGAGAGGGAGACACAGAATGGGAAACAGGCTCCAGGCTCCAAGCCATCAACCCAGAGCCTGACGCGGGGCTCGAACTCACGGGCCGCGAGATCGTGACCTGGCTGAAGTCGGACGCTTAACCGACTGCGCCACCCAGGCGCCCCTCGATGCACAAATTTTTAAACTTTTCAAGTCCAATTTGTTTATTTTTTCTTTGTTGCCTATGTCTTCGTATCCTATCCAAGAAATCATTTCCAAATGCAATGTGGTAGAGCATTTGTCCAGTGTGGTCTTCTAAGAGTTTTATTGTTTCAGGCCTTGCATTTATGTCCTGGATCCATTTTGAGTTCACTTTTGTATATGGTGTTACATAAGGATTCAACTTCATATGGTGTGTATGCATATCTCTCTCTTGTATCAGACTAAGGAAATCCCCATTTATTCCTAATTTGCTAAGAAATGTTTTCATCATAAAATACGTACTGACTTTCTCAAATTCTTATTCTGTAACTTTTGAAATTTTACAAATTAATGTAGCAAAATGCTGATTTTTCAAATGTTGACAATGCTATGTATAGTTTGAACTCCACAAGACATTACAATGAGTTTTTTGTATATCCACATTTATTTATATTAATTCACAGAAAGTTCTTCAATCTCTCTTGCATTTCCACATTTCCACCTGAAACTTCTCCTTTGCCTAAAGAACTCCAATTAGCATTTCTCTGTGGACAGGCTGCTGATACATTTCTGCAGCACTCTGCTTTTGAATAACACCATTTCACCTTCATTGTGGAAGGATACTTCTGCTGGGTATAAAATCCTGGTTGGCAGCTAGTTTCTTTCAGCACTTTTAATACGTATCATTTCATTGCCTTCAGGTTCCCATTGTTTGTTTGTTTCTTAGGAGACAGGTGTCAATCTTACATTCTTTTCCAAGAAATATGTGCTTTTTCTCTGGCTGTGATTAAGATTTCTTCTTTGTTTTCAGCAATTTTACTATGATACACCTAAGTATGTTTTGTATTTATCTTCCTTGTAGTTTTCTTGAGCCTCCTAAGTGTGTGGGCAGAGATTTCTCTTCAGTTTGGGGAAATTCTTGGCCATTTTTTTCTTTGAATATTGTTTCTGCTCATTTTGCTCTATTCTTTCCTTCTTGTTTTGTTTTGTTTTGTTTTGTTTAGATTTTATTTTTAAAGTAATCTCTATACCCAATGTGGAGCTTCAACTTACGACCCTGAGATGAAGAGTCATGTGCTCCCCTGACTGAGCCAGCCAGGCTCCCCTGTTCCTTCCTTCTGGTTCCAATTATGTGCATTAGAATTTTGAGCATGTTGCACATGTCTCTGATGCTCTGGACATGCCCATACCCGGTGCCTCCCCCCCACCCCCATCTCCATGCACTGGCCCTTCCTCCATAAGACCCCCAGTCTGATCTAAGCACTCTACTCTTTCCTTCCCAGCCTCAGCATCATCCACCACCTCGCCTCCTTCTTTGTCTCTTCTCCCAGTCAGACAGCCAGGGAGGGCAGCAGCCGTGCCCTGGGCCAGGGTCACATTCTGCCCAGAGTGCTCAAGACTGGGCTGGGCACAAGGGAAGCAACAGCAGGCCATCTATCAGATGAGCTACAGCCTGGACCAAGCACCCCATCACAGGCTGTGCTTCACCCACCCCCAGGGCCAATGACTCTCCGAGGACCATCCTGCTGGGTCATTCTCCACCGTCCAGATTCACGGCATTTTTGGCTCCTCATGGGGGAAAGGGAAGCTTGGCACCAGCAAAGGAAAGCCAGCCCCAGGCCGCCCTGGGCTAAACAGTCCTGCCAGACCCAGGAAGGCTGCTGCAGGAGCCCATAGGGTCATCAGCTCCACCAAAGGCACGGAAGGGGGCCTCCAGGGACTGGAGCCATAAGACCCCAGTAAGAAAGACCTCAGAGTCCAAGACCGCAGGGCTAGGGAGGTGATCAGAGGACACATGCTCACTGCCATCCCTCAAGGAGGCCATAGCTGGGTGCTTCAGCTCAGAGGGGCCACCCCAGGTAGGGCTCCCCACCCATCTGAAGTTTGGGTTTGGGGGGGTCTCCCAAGATGGAGGGGGCTGGCTTGAGGCTTGTTGCTGCTGAAGGCTAAGGGGAGCCCCTTACAGCAGAGAGCAGTCACCCACCCCAAGTGCCACCAAGCCCACAGGACAGCACGCATGGGGCCAAGGGCACCAACACCACCTGGGCCTGTTGCCTGGGACCACTGGGGGAGCCAGATAAGCCACAGCAGGGGAGGGGCACGGGGTGCTCGAGCGAGCTGGGCCCTTCACCCCTACACTGTGGAAGAAACAAATGAGAGCCCTCGGACAAATACCATTCTCCACCTGGGCCCGAGCTTCAGCCTGGAGGCTGGCCTGGGGGACAGCCCTCCCCTGCAGGTTGAGTGGCCCTGGGGGCACCCGCACCACCTCAGTTTCCCCGGGCTCTCCATCTCTCAAGGCCCAGTGCCAGAGCCCCGAGCCAGGGCGGCTGCTGTCATGTTATTGGCATTTTTTACCAAAGGTCGTAGTGTTACTGGCCAGGAACAAAGAGCCTGGTTGTGTGGGTAGAGAAAGGTATGGGGTTTTGCGAGGGGACTGCAAACATTATAAACCAATAACTCAAGACAAAGAGCAAGGTTCTGGCACCTCTGACTTCGCAGAAGAGGACTTCCATCCCCGAGGAAAGGAGGGCTCAGGGGCAACCATGGACCCCCCTCCCCCACTGCCCCTCCCCCACCCTCCCGAAGCACCTCCCCCCCTCCACCTTATTTTCCGCAGCAACGTGTGGAAGGGCCGGAACAGCTCAGACATGTCTTCTGCCTTGCGGTCCAAGTTCAGGGGTCCGTCCGCGTAGACCACGAGGCCACTGCATTCAAGACAAAAGCCAGCATGGCGTGAGGCCCTGCAGCCCCCTCAGTCAGCCCCCTGGGTGAGCCCAGACCACAGCCAGGGGCTCTGAGACCACACGTTTCTCTTGTGACTGAATCTTAAATAAGTTTAGAAGAAAAGCAATGAAGATTACTCAGACTTTATCATCTTCGGAAACTGATTAGCTGAGGTTCACTTGAGGGATCATAAAAGAATCATAGAAACATATCTGTTCACATCACTGCTGCAATCAGACAAATCAGCGTCAAGATGTGTTACTAAAACTACCTCCTTGAAAATGGAAACATTGGATTTGTGTTTATATTGAGCACAAATGCAAGGGTCATGAGAATCACAGATAAACCATCCACCCACAGCCCTGGCCAGAGCAAGCAGACCCCTGAGCCTCAGGGGGGGCCTGTCAGGGGTCCCTGGGGGGCAGGATGCGCATCTCAAGGACCCTTGGCACAAAGGGGGTGAGACATCTCACAACTGTGGCATCCAGGCTGCCCACCCAGCCTCCCACGGGTCTCCCAGACCCTGACCTCACTCTCCCCCATCCATACTCTGAAGTGCAGGAGCGCCCTGAGTCTTTCCAACTCACTGACCACAGCTGTCCGGCCTCCCGGACCCACACCCGCTGGGACAATCCAATCCTGGCCACTACCTGCCCTGCCCGACCCGAACCCTGTGAGCCCCCTCCCCCCACAGTGATCTGTGTGCTTCGTGGTTCCCCCAACTACACCCACGCTGTCCCCAAGCCCACCTTTCCCTTCGAGGTCTGATTCACGCTCCATTGCCTGCCAAGACCAGAGACAGCCTCCTGTCACCCTCAGGCAGGACGGACCCTCTCTCCCCACCACCAGCAGCCCGTTTGCCATCTGACTCTGCACAGATGCCCCTCCAGGTAGCCCCCTTTCCACAGGCGGCACCACACCCATCTCGTCATAGGCTGCACGGCCCTGCCCAGCTCCCAGCGTGCCCTATTGCCCTTGTCCAAGGGCAGACCCATCTCTGGAGGACCCTCCTCTCGGTGCCTCCTCTCGGGGCTCCCGGGACCAGCCAGCTCAGGCCTTGGCACATGGCGGGTGCCCAGGGAGCGAGCACCCACAACCCCAGCAGCTGCTCCTTGCTTCCTTGTCAGAGCACAGGTGAGGGAGGATTTGTCTGCATAAACAGAGAACTGTCTGCATGTTTCTGCAAATGAACAGAATCTCATCGCTGCATCAGGGTCGGGTCATCAGCACCCAACACAAGGTCCTCATTAGCTCAGGAACGCTTCCAATTCGGTGAGAAAGACTGATGAAACTGAATGGACTATTCTTCCCTTAGAAAGGTTAGACTCCTGTGCAAAAAGAAAGATTCGAAAGTCACAGGAAAACATGGGCTGTGCCTCTCCCTAGGGCAGCAGGAGGGTCAGGGCTGCCAGAAGTGTGAGGGCGGGTGGCAGAGGATGCCCCATCTAGGCTCCTGTTCCTTCCGGTATGTTCTATAGGTCTTAACACGAGCTGACAGTGTTCAGGGGACATCTTCCCCACACAGAACCTTGACTTCATGGGTGAATCGGTGATCTCAGCACAAAGGCAGGAAAGGGGCAGAAAGGGGTGGGTTTGGTGAATCCCCGTCCAGGCTTCCTGGCCACCTGGTCTTTCAGAAAGCAGTGAAAGGGGCCAGGAGGGACTCTGACTCCCCTCCTGGGTTCCAGGGAGGACACTGGCTGCCCCATCAGTCCGTGAGAACCAGGCCCAGGGCTGACCGCGGTTGGTCTGGAGCCTCAGAAATGAACTCGTTACGTAGGAGGGCTCCAGGTGCTGTGCCATCACAGTCCACGCAGGCCCATGCTGCGCCACCACCTAGGGGCAGGGCAGCCCCCACAGCTGAGCCTGGCAGAGGTGGAGGGGAGGGGCCCGCTGAGCACTTCGAGGGGCTGAGTCAGTGAGCAGGGGAGGACACCCAGCATAAGAGGAAAGCTGGGCTCTTTCCTTAGGCCACCTTTACCTGTCTTCATAATGTCCTTTGATGCACAAAAGATTTTAGCTTTGATGGAGATCAACTTACTACTTTTTTCATTTGCCACTTCTTTTCATGTCAAATCTAAGATTGGCCAAACCTGGACATATGAAGATTTACCTCCTGTATTAGAGTTCTGCAGAGAAACAGACCCAGTAGGGTGTGTGTGTGTGTGTGTGTGTGTGTGTGTGTGTGTGTGTGTGTACGGAGGGAGAGTTTGGTTAGTTGGCTTTTTTTTTTTTTTTTTTTTGAGAGAGTTATTTTAAGTAACTGGTTCACACAATTGTGGATGGTGGCCACATCCAAAATCTGCAGAGTGAATGCGCAGGCTAGAGACCCAGAGACTCAGGGAAGAGTTGATACTGAGGTTTGAATCTGAACACAGTCTGGAGGGAGAATTCCCTCTCACTTGGGGAACTAGGTCTGTTTTCTCTTAAGGCCCTCAACTGACTGGATGAGGCCCACCCACATCATGAAGGGTAAACCCCATTACTCTGGATCCACTGATTTGTTAATCTCATCTTAAAAATACCTTCCAGCAACATCCAAACTGGCATTTGACCAAATATCTGGGTACTGTGGCCTAGGCAAGTTGACACACAAAATTAATCATCACAGGGTCCAACTTTGTTCTTATGTGTGTGGCTATCCAGTTATCCCAGCATCATTTGTTGAAGATACTAACAAATTCCTTCCTCACTGAATGGTCTTGGCACCTTTGTCAAAAACCAGTTGGCTATAGATATTTGGGTTATTTTGTTATCTTGGTTTTATTCCATTGGTCTATCCTTATGACAGTACCACACTTGTGATTAATATGACTTTGTAGTAAGTTCTGAAGTCAAGACATATGAACTCTCCAACTTTGTTTTTCTTTTTCAATATTGTTTGGACTATTCACGAGCCATTGTGGTTCCATATGAATTTGAGGTTCTTTTCTATGTCCACTAAAAAAAAAAAAGGCCAATGTCGTCTTTATAGGAAATGTATTGAATCTATATACAACTTTGGGGAGCACCACCATCTTAACTGTAGCAAGTGCTCAGTCCATGAACATGGGCTATCTTTTCATCTAATTAGGTCTTTAATTTTTTTCACAAAAAATTGTGTTTTGTAGCTTTCAGTGTACATGTTTTCCACTTCCTTGGCTAAATTTATTCCTGGGTATTTTTCTCTTTTGGATGTTACTGGAAATCTCTCCTTTAAAATACTATTTAATTACATGCGATGAAATATTATTCAGTCTTAAAAAGGCATGAAGTTCCCACCTGCCACACGGATGAACCGTGAAAATATTATGCTAAGTGAAATAAGCCAGACACAAAAGGAAAATACTGCATGATTCTATTTATATGAAGTCCTTAGAATAGTCAAATTCACAGAGGAAGAAAGTAGAATAGAGGTTACCAGGGGCTGGGGGAGGGGCTGGGGAGCTAGTGTTTAATGGAAACAGTCTCAGATGAGGAGAAGGAGAGGACAGTGGCAAGACAGTGTGAATGTACTTAATGCCACTGAGGGTTAAAGTGGGGGCACCTGCGGGGCTCAGTCGGTTAGGTGTCTGACTCTTGATTTTGGCTCAGGTCACCATCTCGTGGTTTGTGGGTTCGAGCCCTGTGTTGGGCTCTGTGTTGATGGTAGGAAGCCTGCTTGGGATCCTCTTTCTCTCTGCCCCTCCCCGGCTTGTGCACGTGTGTATGTGCTCTCTCTTTCTTAAAATAAATAAATAAACATTAAAACAAAGATTTAAGTGGTAAATCTTATATTATGCATATTTTACCACGATAAAAAAATTAACATTTATTGCTTTGATTTCTGCTAACAAAAGTTATACCTATCATGCTAAGAAATTTTGTTAAGGAGAGACATACTATTTGGTACAATTTTTTTGTACTCAGCACACTGGGGATGTTTTTCCATGGCTTTTGGGATTTTTCACTAATGTTACTTAAGTGGCTGGAGTATAGTTTTGTTTTTTTTTTTAATTTTTTTTTTCAACGTTTATTTATTTTTGGGACAGAGAGAGACAGAGCATGAACGGGGGAGGGGCAGAGAGAGAGGGAGACACAGAATCGGAAACAGGCTCCAGGCTCCGAGCCATCAGCCCAGAGCCTGACGCGGGGCTCGAACTCACGGACCGCGAGATCGTGACCTGGCTGAAGTCGGACGCCTAACCGACTGTGCCACCCAGGCGCCCCTGGAGTATAGTTTTTAAACAATCCCTTAATTCTACATACCCACGCACTCGAATTTTCACGATTAAAAATAACCTTCAGTAAAAATCGTTGTAAACGCATATTGTGCCCTATCGGGTCAATGCAACAAAATTCGGAGAAAGTTCTACTGCCCCATGCCAAGCACTAGGGGCTCTGAGTGGAAAGGCAGTGAGCACTCCTCACGTACAGCTGCCAGGCTGGTGGGGAGGCACAGACCCCATTTACATGAGATACCCCAGATGGGCAAATCTACAGACACGGGAGCAGATCTGTGGTTTCCTGGGGCTGGAGGGGGGGTGGGGCGTAGGGGGTGGAGGGGACAGCTAGGGGGAAGGGGTATGTATCTGTTTGGGGTGATGAATATGTTCTGGAATTAATGGTGATGGTTGCCCGATTCTGTACATTTACTAAAAACCATTGAATTGTACACTTAAAGTGGATGAACTGTGTGGTATGTGCATTATATCTAAATAACGTATTTTAAAAATAAGCGATCTAAGGGTAAATATGTAACCTTGCCGGAGGCAGTGAATACTATATGAGGAAGGGCTGCAGGTGAGGCAGGTTGTGTGGGGACTGGGAAGGGGCTGGGTAGGGGGCTGTCACTGGTGGGGAAGCAGGTAGGCAAAGGGACCAAAGGAAGGGAGGCCAGAGCCTCCCAGGGCAGGGGCTTCTGGTGGTAGGACCACAGGATGGAATGTGGGTGGGAGGGGTGGTAAATGAGAGAGGGGAAGGGATGGGGCTGCCTATAGCTGAGGGGGGGAGGGTGGGGAGGAGGGGAAGGGGAAAGGGGAGGGGAGGGGGAGAGGAGAGGGGAGAGGGAGGAGGAAAAAGGGAGGGGAGGGAGAGGGGGAAAAGGGGAGGAAAGTGGAGGGGATAGAGAAGAGGGGAGGGGAGGGGGAGAGGGAGAGGGGAAAGGGGAGGGGAGGGGGAAGAGAGGGGGAGAGGGAGGGGGGAAAAGGGGAAGGGAGGGGGAAGGGAAGGGGGAAGGGGAAGAGAGAGGGGAAAAGGGGAGGGGAGTGGAAGAGGGGAGGGAGGCACAGAGCTGGCCCCATTGCAGGAGGGGGAATGTGAGGCAGGTCGGGGAGTGGGTCGCAGGGGTGGAGCAGGAGCAAGGCCCGGGCTCTGGGTTCTGGGCAGTTCAGCCTGGGATGCAGCTTCGGGAGAGGGCGGCCCACTCGGAGTGGGGGCAACTGCAGAGGCTGGAGCTGAGGCCAGGCCGGGCCAGCAGCCGAGACCGGGAGGTGAAGCAGGCCTTGCAGGCAGGCCCAGGTAAGCAGGTCCGCCCTGATGGGGCCAGTCACCCGGGCGCAGAACCTGGAGACTGTTAGTTTCCTTATTCGTGTAAACCAACTCCAACTGTTTTCAGATAAAGCGTCAGGAGTGAAACTAGTCTGTCACAGTCAGAACCACGTGGAGACTCACTTTCCCCCGGGAGGGAGGACCAGGTCCGGGGTGCCAGGGAAATGGGGGAGCTTGGGGCCAGGGTCCAGGGCTGGTACCCGAACTGGCCGTGGACACCCTCTACCTGGGCCGGACTGGCCTCCTCCTGAACCTCCAGGCCCCCACATAGCCTTCTCTCAGACCTCAGTTCACCGCCTCTGCCTCAGGCACCTGCCCAGCGGTCACAAGGCAGAGGGCCCGGCTGGCTTGGGTTGTGCCTCTGACCTGTGACGGGCCAGAGAGACCACCTCAGAGGATGTGTTGCTCCTGGGAGAGCTCAGAGCAGGGCGTCTTCTCAACCTGGTGGGAAGGGGCTGGACGTAGGGCGAGGGGGACAGAGTGGCAGAGAGGCTACACTCCCAGATCCCCCTCTGTCCTCAGGGGATCCCACCAACCCACATCACAGACGTGACCCTAGAAGGCTGTCATTCCAGGAGTGTTGGCTTTACCGCCAACCAAGTGTCTACGGGTCACCCTTCTCCCTTCAGCCAGAGGTCTTCCTGCCTCTGGCCCTTTGCACATGCTGCCTGCCCGCAGTCCACCACCTGCCAGGCTCCCATCCGGACTCCCGGAGCTCTGCTCCAGAACCCAGGGAGCCTCTCCCCCATGCTACCAGCTCTTGTCCACTCCAGAGGGTCCTGCTCCAAGCCCCCTACCCCACCCCAGCATCCAGAACACTCCACAGCAACTGCTCGTTTCATCTACCCGTGCACTCCCCACGGGCATAATAGTGTCCCTGGGGACAAGCACAGGGTCAGGTACACAGCAGGTGCTCCACACGTGCTCGCTGGCAAATACAGACAGAGCATGGCCCAGGCCCCACCCCGTGCAGCTGTGATGCTGCCTGTCTGGCCCAGAGCAGCCACCAAGGACAGTGAGGAAGGAGAGAGGCAGCATCAGGCACCTGGGGAGGTGACCCTGAAGGGGGCGGCTCTGGGAACAGCTTCCTCCGGGAAGGAAGGAGGATTTCGGCCACGGCCAGGCAGCCTGGCTCTAAGGCTGTAACCCCTGCCTCTGCTCGAGGGCTGGCGAGGTTCTGGGGTAGACGGGGGTGGCTGTAGTGAGGCCACCCTCCTGGCCAAGCTGAGCCGAGCCCCTCTGCTCCCCATGCTCTGCGCTTGGGGCCCCTGCATCTGCTCCCGCTTCTGGCCGGCCTGGCCTGCACCTGCTCTCCCTTCAATCCAACTACAAAGCTGCCTCCCTTCGCTGTGATTTGGAGCCCCCTCGTTTCTGGGGACTTCCGAGAGAACTCCACACGGGGCTGCCAGGGGGGACGACAGGGCAAGGGCCCAGCCCACGGGGCCCTCACTCTCCCTCCCAGGACGAGGGACAGAGAAGGAACAGAAGCTCAGATGTGTGCGGGGCAGCCGTGGTCTGCAAACAGGGTGCAGTGATGCCAGTCAGGGAGAGGTGGCCTCAGGTGGCCGCTCAGTGACAATAGAAAGGCCTGAGACCATGGTCCTGTGGTCACCGGGCCTGGGCCAATGTTGACAGGTAGGCTGGTAAAGGGCTGAACAGACCCACTCGGCAGGCTTCAGGGTGAGAACCCGGAAGCCATGCGCTCAGGCTGTCTGATGCCTCACCTTATCCTAAACCGGGGTTTATTTTAAAACCGCCTAAGAGCGTCTGGTGCTCCCATGAGGCTTAGAACAGGCAAGTCCGTCCTGACCCGAGATGCAGGGTGCTGCCCGGCCCCCGGGGTGCTGTGCGGGGCTCCTCCCCGCGGGGCAGCTCGTCAGAGCAGGCCGGTCAGTGCGCACCTGCGCCGGCCTTTGTGCACTGGGAGGCAGCTCCGAAGGAAAGGCAGCCTGGGAACCCCATCGGGCGGCCACAGACCCCACGAGGGGGCTCCGTGGCGGGGGCACCTGATCCTGAGCTTCCAGGCACTCGCCAAGGAATTTAGGAAAGAACCAGGGCCAGGCCAGGGGCTGGGCGCTTCCCGCAAAGCAGGGTGAGAACCGCAGAGGAAGGGCAAAGCCGGCTCTCGCGGGAAGGGCTGCAGACCCTAGCGCCCCCGCCCCATAAACATTAAGGCCCCGGCTCGAAGCAGCGCTTTCTTCTACACGTTTGGCCACAGAGAACCATTGCCTAGAAAGCAAACGATGTAACAAAATCACATGGCCCCGTCCAAGGGGACGCTCCAGGACATGTCAGGCCAGACCACGTGAGTTGGCCCACTGGGGACGTCTGTCCTCTGCCTCCTCCAGCTTCGGGTGGAGGGAGAGTCCCAGAGCCCAGCAATTGAGGCGACTGTGACATGTTGCCCCTCTGGTGTGATGGGACCCACTCCTGTTTTCCCTGATTAGGACACCGTCTCTTGGGGACAAGGACAACAGGAGGAGGCACCAGGCCCAAGGGGTTCTGGCAAACTGAGACCCCCAGGGAAGCCGGCTCTGAGGACACAGCTAGGCCAGGGAGACTGAGGCCAGGTGGCCGCCCCCTTGCCCCACCCAGGAAAGTGAGGTGTCCAGAGGGCGCTGCTCAGGGTTCCCTGGGGTCCTGGGAAGTGACAGCCGCTCGCCCTGGCCTGTCTCCCAGCCCTTTCTCAGCCAAGCCTCTGCTCATCTCCGGGGTCTCAGGGCAGCAGCAGGTGCTTCTGGGCCAGCCCAGGGCGGGGTCTGCCCGCAGCTCCCACACTTCCGCACGGCACACCACGAGTCCCGCCCCCTGTGGGCGAGGGAAGCCCCTCTGGCCCAGAAGATGGCCCCATCCTGCGGCACCACCACTGCCCCCCAATGCTCCTGCCACCGCACCCCCATTTCTCAAGGAGGGGATTCTGTGCCTGGACCAGTCCTGGCCTCCGCGTCACCCCACACTCCCCCAGGGCGGCTTTCGCTGACGATCACATCCACAATCGGCATCTGCCATGAGGACTCCCGTCCTCTCTGCCCCGCTGCACGCCTGCACACCAGCTGCCCACCGGGCCCCTCCCTAACTTCCAGGCCCACAGAGACCCCCGTGGCCCATTGCCCTCCTCCTCCCTCTGGGACCGCCCTCCCCCTGCCCCCTCACCTGGCAGGAGAGAAGGGCAGTCCCTGTGTGGGAGTCAGGGTGTGGCTGAACAGCAGTGGACCAAGCCCACAACACCTGGGCTCTGACCTTGGCTCGGGGAAGCTCTGGGCACCCAGCAAGTGATCGGGCACTTCCTGCCTTGGCATACTTAGGGCCCAACCGTGTGCTGCCCGGCGTCTCTGAGCCCACGAGACCCCAAAGGCCCAAGCCTGAGCTCCCCTGCTCTCGCCACTCATCTCCCCCCACCCCACCTCACCCCACCCCACCCCCCCCCCCGCCCAGCAGGAAAGGCTCCCCCCCAGGCATGCCCCCCGCCCCGAGGCCAGACCAGCTGCTCCCACCTCCTCTTCACCTGACAGCTTTCATTTCACCTCCACGCCAGCCTTGAATGGCTCAGAGAACCCCGTCACACCCGCCCACGGGAGCCAGGGGCGTCCCACCCTCTCGTTACACGCAGCCTCCCCCCACGGCCCGAGCTGGGCGCTCTGCTTCTGCGTGCACCCCACGTGGCTCCATGCGGCGTGAGGGGTGCTCCTCCCCTGGGCTGTGAGTCCAGCGACTGTCCACGTCACCTGTCCAGCCGGGTGTTGGGTGTCCAGCCATCTCGCACTATCTAGGGGGGGGGGGTCCCCCCCTCACCCTCAGAACACTGGTGGGGGCGCCAGCAGGCCTGCGTGGTGCTGTGCAGGCGGCCGACAGCCAGCGTTGGGGGTGTAAGTGCCAGAAGGGGCCCAGTCCTCCACAGTCCTGCCCGGCTTCTGCACGGCGGCTGCCCCGGGCCCGGGGAGCACTCACCACACGATGGCCAACCTGGGGATGGTGAACATGAGGGCCGGTTCATAGTCGTCAATCATGTCCTGGGTCAGGTACCCGAAGTCCAGGGCCCTGGCCGAGGGGCAGAGAGCAAGAGAGCAAGAAGGGTGAGGCCTGCCTGCCCACACCCACCACGGCCCAGGCCACCCTCACCTGCGTCTGTGCTCAGCAGACAGCCAGGAAGGTGACACTGGACACCGTGGGCCCTCACGCGCACACGGGGCCACTGCTGGAAACCGCTGCACTCCGGAAGGCCCGAGCAGGCCTGGTGCTTCCCTCTCCCCACTTTTCTCCTGCCTGACGCACCTCCGGGACGGAGGGTGCCGGGAGGGGAAGGGGTGCTTGCTGAGGGGGGCCCACGGGCAGCGACGGCATCCAGCCAACCAAATGGCTCCAGCGGCAAGAATAAACAGGGAACAAAAACACTGCCCCAGATGACCTGACGCTTCCCCGAGGAAACTGCCCCCCCCCAGATTTATCCCCACTCCCCCGGCCAACGCAGCGGCTCTCGCTCTATGCTCAGTGAGCTGGCGCCTGCTGGCACCACGGAGGGAGGCTCCGAGTAAAAGGAACTTCACGCCATCGTGTTTTCCAGCAGCTTGAAGTGTCTTTCACATACATCAACGGCGAATAACACGTCTTTAATTATGATGTGACATTAGGCAATTTCAAAACTTACCTAATGCCACACAGCACTAGCTAAACAGGAGAAACATTCTAGACTAAACTTTAGTCTCAAAGTCTGACTTCAATTACTGCCCAAAGCACGACAAGACTGTTGATGATTCGCTCCACAGAGCCTTGTTCGGGAGCTCCATCCTGGCCTGTGGAGATGAGGAAATGAGAAGGGAAGAGGAGGGAGGGGGTGAGGCCGTGAGGAGGTGAGATGAAGACTGAGCAGGAGAGGAAGGTGAAGAGGTGAGAAGGTGAGGAGGGTAGGGAGGTGAGGGAGGGAGGTGGGGAGTGAGGAGGGTGAGGAGGTTTGGAGGTTGGAGGTGAGGAAGGGAGGAAGGTGAGAAAGGCATGGAGGTGTGGAGGTGAGGCTGGAGGAGGTGAGGAAGATGGGAAGATAAGCAGGTGTGGAGGGTAAGGAGATGAGGAAGGTACGGAGGTGAGGAGGTTTAGAGGCATGGAAATGAGGAGATGAGGAAGGCAGAGAGGTGAGGTGGGTATGGAGGTGAGGAAGATGGGGAGGTGAGAAGGTGAGGTGGGGGGAGGTGAGGAGGTGAGGTGGGGGGGAGGTGAGGAGGTGAGGCAGGAGGGAGTGAGGAGGTGAGGCAGGGGAGAGTGAGAAGGTGAGATGGGGGAGGGAGTGAGGAGGTGAGACAGTGGGGAGTGAGGTGAGGCAGGGGGGAGTGAGGAGGTGAGGCAGGAGGGAGCAAGGAACTGAGGTGGGGGGAGTGAGGAGGTGAGATGGGGTGGGGGGAGTGAGAAGGTGAGGTGGGGTGGGGGGAGTGAGGAGGTGAGGCGGGGTGGGGGGAGCGAGGAGGTGAGGCGGGGTGGGGGAGTGAGGAGGTGAGGCGGGGTGGGGGGAGTGAGGTGAGGTGGGGTGGGGGGAGCGAGGAGGTGAGGCGGGGTGGGGGGAGCGAGGAGGTGAGGCGGGGTGGGGGGAGCGAGGAGGTGAGGCGGGTGGGGGGAGCGAGGAGGTGAGGCGGGGTGGGGGGAGCGAGGAGGTGAGGCGGGGTGGGGGGAGCGAGGAGGTGAGGCGGGGTGGGGGGAGTGAGGAGGTGAGGCAGGAGGGAGCAAGGAAGTGAGGTGGGGGGAGTGAGGAGGTGAGGCGGGGTGGGGGGAGTGAGGAGGTGAGGCGGGGTGGGGGGAGTGAGGAGGTGAGGCGGGGGGTGGGGAGCGAGGAGGTGAGGTGGGGGGGAGGTGAGGACCCCAGCTCTCCGTGCTGCCTGCCACAGCTCTGCTCCTCCACGGGGGAACTTCCCTGCAGGATGTGTGCTCTGGGCGCAGAGGAGAGCGGAGGAAAGTGACGGTGGAGCTGAGGAAGGAGGCTCTGGGTCTGCCCGCTGCTTGCTGGGGGAAGGTGACTTGGTGGCAGAAGGGGGCTGGAGCCTCCCCCCCACCCCAACTGCAGGCGCCCCGTCCCTGCCTTGCCCGGGCTCCCAGCCGGCCGCCGGCCTATTTCCTCTTTCCGGGGAGGAGAGGGGCCCTGTGGCAGCCGGGGGAGGGGGGGGGGCGGGGGGGGCCCTCACCTCTCCACGGTCTCGCAGAACAGCACAATGACCTCCTGCTGCACGTAGTACTCCCTGGGCGACTTCACGGGCACCATGGCAGAGACGTAGCTGCAAACACAGCCGGCGAGTGAGGGCTGCCCGCCGGCCACGCGTCCCCCCGCCACCTCTCAAATGAAAGCCACGTCAGCTTCCTACGTGCACGCCTCCCAGCAGGGCCGTGTCTATTTTAAGGCAGGGTCAGCCTGGTCCAGTGCCTCCTGGCCCCCCGGCCCTGCCCGGTCTGGGCCCCGACCGCCCACTTCTGCGACGCCCCTGCCCGGGCACCCACCCTGGTGAGCGTGTGAGAATCAGTGCAAGAATGAATATGCATGTGGGTGGGTGAACCACGGGGTGGGGGTGGGGGTGGGGGCGGCCGGGACTGGGCGATGTGAGCATGGGGGCCTCACGGGCAAGTGACACTTTGTCCAAATGTCCCCTGGGGTGAGAACGTGTTTCTTTCCTTCTGAGTCAGTAGCTCTAACTTTTCCTCGTTATAAAAGCTTATCTGGAAGAGGACACAGAAAACAACTGTCCGCGCTCCCACCTCCTAGAGAGAACCGCCTTTAACATCCAGGCTGGGTTCCTTCCCTAGGTCATCGGGTCACACGATGGACGGCTTTTACTAACTGGGATCACCGTGGTGTGGATTTGGGGTCCCACTGTTTCTCGCCTACTGCGAGCGTCTCCGCGCCTGTGGGAGCTGGTGGCGTGCCTGACTCCCGGTCCTGCACTTCTCCAAAGCCCTGCGAGGAGGCCCCCAGGCCCCACCTGTGTCCTCCGAGGAAGGAGCAGGTGACGGCAGCCCGTGGGGAGTGGGGGGGAGGCACTGGCTGGACAGCGGGCAGGAAGGGACGGGTGGAGCTCACGGCAGGTGGTGGTGCTGGGGGATGGGGGAGAGGGCACCCTGTGATCCTCACAGACCCCCCTAACCTGGAGGGTGCCCTCGCCCTCATCCCAGGCAGCTGGAGCGTCCCCGTGGCCCAGAAGCCACGGCCACCTCTCCCTTGCTCTGCCGTGCCCCAGATCTGAGAGCATGGAAGTGATGCTCGGGTGTTTGTGGGGTGAGTGGGTGAACAGGTGGGATCAGGGGGCAGCTGGCGACCAACAAGCCCCATACGGTGAGCCCAGTCACCAGGGGAGGCGAGGCAGGAGGTCAGAGGTGAGAGGTCAGAGGCAGGAAGTGAGGCAGGTGGCCAGAGGGGGGAGGTCAGAGTCAGGAAGCGAGGTGGGAAGCAGAGGGTAGAGGTCAGAGGTGGGAAGTGAGGCAGGAGGTCGGAGGTGGGGGGTGGGCCAGAGGCGGAGGGCGAGGCATGAGGCAGAGGGGAGCAGCAGAGCCTCTGGCGGGCGGCACGTCCACTCTGGGTGACGGCTACTTGCAGGAAGCTCCCGGGTCTTTAGCGCTGGGGTGCATCAGGGAGAGGCAGAGGGGGTGGGCCAGACCCCAGGGAAGGTCACCCAGCCTGACCCCCCAGCGGCCCCGCGTTGGGCCTCCGGGGTTAACTACGTGGACTGATGGCCCTGAACCGCCATCAGTGGGCGTGTGCAGCTTGAATACCGGGACCCAGGACGCGCTGCAGGGCTGGGGCCTCCCCCTCAGGGTCACCTCAGTTCGAACTCAGCAAACAGGACGTCGAAGTGCCTCAGCGCCTCCCTCATCTTCTCCGTGTAGGTGCTGAGATCCCGCAGCGCCTGATCGCGGAGGGCGCCCCGCACGTCCTCCAGGCTGCGCGTCAGCTCCTTGGCCAGCGGGCGCATGGCCATGCTCTCCAGCTCGCGATTCATGATGATGGAGCCGGCGGCCAGGCACTGTGGGCAGAGAACGCGGGGCGGGTCACACAGAGCCTCCTGGAGCCTGATGGCCCGGGGTCCTTCCTCCCCCCGCCCGGCTCTGCGGAGCCCGAGCTCAAGAGCCGCCACGGAGGGCTGTGGTGCCACAGCCGTGGGGACCATGATACGGGACAGGAAGCCACAAGAGCGGTGGCTGGGCCCGGCTGTGACCCTCCCCCCCTGGGCCCCGCTCCCAGAAGCACCCTCGCCTCCTACTGTCTCCTCGCTCTGGGGCCAGCGGTCTCTAACCCAGAGTAGCCACGGCCGCGACAGCACATACTCCCCTTGTGGCTGATAGGGTCCCCCACACAGACCCGGACGTGGGCAGAAAGGGAAGGCCGACCCACCGAGACTCTTGGGTCTGGGGGCTCCGTGCAGGGGCACCAGTCAGCCCACAGACTGGGGGTGGGTGCCCGGGAGTCCCTGACACCACGTTGGGGTGGCACTCGGGCCAACCGGGCTCCCTGACCCCACTGCCCTTTCTAGGCAGTAAAGACGCCCCGCTGCCACAAATGCTCACAGACCTTCCTCTGAGCCAAGACTCATCAGTGCGGGACGCCCGGCTTCTGGGCGATAAGGAGGGTCCCTCCGTGCCTGAAAATCTGCCCACACCTGTCCTGGGCTGTGGGAGGCAGGTCACAGGCCTGTGCGGGCTGCGTGCACCTCCCCAGCTTCTTCCACTCGTCCAGTGACCTGGGGTACTCGTCAGACCCGGGTCCTGGCCAAGGGGCGGCCACGCAATCCCCGCGTGGGGCTGTGGTGTTGTGGGACTCCCCTGCCCACCTTGGGTCAGCACCCATCAATGTCTTATCCTGTCAGCAGTGACCCAGAGGGGAGCTGGGACTACAAGCACTTTCCCGGGGGGTGGAGTGTGGTGTCGCTGATTTCCCACCCACCCTGGAGGGGAGCGTGGAGCTGGCTGGCACCGGGACCACACGGGAGAGACGGCGCCCAGTGCCACGGGGCCCAGGACCTACATCATGTCATGGCTCCACAGCTCCCTGCCCCTGGGACCCACTCTACAGCAGTGAGAACTGAGACCAGAGACAGGACTAGCCTGCCTGGGGCCACCCACACCAACTGGGGCCTTGGCGAGGACACCCTCCCATCAGGCGGCTCGGGCGAGCGGGGTGAGAGGGGTCAGGTGGGGGACACACAGGGCCAGGCCGTGCCCAAGGAAGACAGGGCATTCCCGAGATTCACTGGGAGGAAGGCAGAGACAGGCTGAGAACCCCAGCACGGCCAAGGGAGGGGTCGCAAGGTGCGGGTACGGGAAACAGCTGGCTGGGGCGAGGCTGGTCCGGCCACCACGGGTCAGGCACCTTCCTCTCAGGCTGCAGTCTCCTCGCTGGGAGATGAAGGTCAAGGTCTGAGGGGTGGAGAGGGTGGTGGCTCCACTGAGGCACCCGAACGCAGCTCCCAGCCCCCCGGGCAAGAATGACCCCTCCTGTCAGAGGGCGAGGGAAACACTGCTTCTAATTTAGGATTGTTGCTGGTACGAACCACCTGGAGACCCTTCACATCTGGGGGCCTGAGAACCTCACAGAAATTGCACATGAAGCTTCGTGTCCATATTGGCTTATGTAGATCTGGAGGGAGCAGGTTCATGGCTTTCCCACACCTCCAAAGGGGCGTGCGGCCTAATCAGAACGCGCCGTCTGTAACCCATGGCGGGTGGGGCTCTTGAAGGGGGAGGGAGACACCAGGTCCCTGCCCCCGCAGGTGCACACAGGTGCGGCCCAACGCCCCACACCGTGACCCTGGACCCAGCTGGCTGCCCGCTACCTCGGCCCCAAACCACAGCTGGCCCGCCAGGCTGTCATGCCGGATCTCCTCGGGGAACTTGACGCAGAAATCCCGTGGGGCTCGGTCCTGGGGGATGCACACATCCATGATCTGGTTAATGATGTTTAACACGTTGTCCTGAATCAGAAACAGAGAAAGGGCGCTAAGACACAGCCCCAGCTGGTGGCCGTCAGGTACTGCTTGAAAAATATGAAAAACACATACAGTGCGTTTTCCTGTTCTTTGAGATCATGAGGGTGATATGGATCCCTCCTTGCTCTGCAATTGCTACAGAAAGTTCGCATGGTCCGGAAGCACCCAGAGTGAAGTCCCGCTCCCCCTTGCCCACGCCCCTTCCTCACACTCATGTAGCCAGAGCGCGGGCAGTGCTGTGCCTATTACTCTGTGATCTCCTCTGCTCACCGCGAGCCTGGGGGGGGGGCCTCCCACGTCACCACGTACATTTTTCCTCGCCCTTTGTACCAGCCGCTGGCCGTATGCCTTTGTCTTCCCCTGCTGACCCACGCCCACTCCCTGCAGCCGAGGCCACAAGGACTGTCCCTGAACACCTCTCTTGCAACACCTGTACATGAATCTCCTACGACGGAGCCGGAGAAATGGCACTGCTAGGTGGACAGGTACACAAAAAGTTCACTTTGAACCGCCACAAGCCTGTGTCATCCTGGGTCTGTTCACAATACAGACAAGCTCTGTTGTCCGGGAGTAAGGCCACCGAGGGACAGTATGTAAACCCAGGCTTCTCAAACCCTCCACAGAGGACTCCAAGGCCTGTCCTGTGTGAGGGCCTCCCCCCGCACCAGTGACCACAGAGGCCGGGGCATCTGGCAGACTCAGCAGCCAGGGCCGGGGGCAAAGCCACTGTCCTCTCTGAACCTCAGTTTTGTAGACAGAGCACGCCGAGCATCCCCTCAGACTCTTCTCGAACCAGCAGATCAATCACGGCAACTTGTCAGTCAGCCAGCGAGGAAGAAGTGCCCCCTTCCTTCCAGGAGGTGGAGACCCTGACTCCGCCCCTCACGGCTGTGCAACCTGGGACGGCCGATTAACTTCTCTGATCGTCCAGGAGGCCTGGAAAAGGAGACCAGCCCTTCAGGAGGGCTGTGTGAGCTGGAGGCTGTAAGACTCTTGGCTCCGTTTGGCCCACAGCAAGTCTTAATCCATGGTAACTTTTGTTCTAAAGACTCCTGAGAATTATTTTACTTAATTTCCTCATGTTCAAAACACAAAGGATAAGAAACTGTTTTGAACTCTTTGTACATATAAGGGAAACATGCTCATTTTATTGCTTCTTAAATCACATTCATTCTTTTCTTAAAATCATCCTGTTCTTTACACATTTACCATTCACTGTCTAGAATTATAGGAACATTGAAAGTTTAGTTTTTTTCTTAATTTGTTAAGGATAAAATTAAGGCACATTTACCACAGGAAAATTGGAACGAGTGGAAAACACAGAAGCAGGGAAAGTGTCGCCGGAGGAAAGACCACACGTTGGGCACGGTTCCTTTTCAGTCTCGTATTCTGCCGCTGTCACGGTCGCACACCTGCCCGTCTCCACAAGCCCCACCTGTGATGGACAGCTATGTATGGTCCCAGCACACAGGCTGTCCCAGCACTGTCTCTCTCTCTCAAAAATAAATAAACATTAAAAAAAAAAAAGGAAGCAGATATGGAAGATCACTACAGGTGGGAAGCATGACTTTCTAATGCAAAAGTCAATGCATTAAACCCTGAAGGAAATTCTGCCTCACAACACAAAAACTAAAAATAAAATTCAACCAATGTTAAGTGGTACTGCTGGGAGTTCCTTTGTAAAGGCTTTCTGGGTAGGAAAGCCCCTTTCTGGTGATTCAACAAGCTAACGAACAAATAGGGGCAGTCACAATAGTTAGCACTAGGTGTTTGTCTGTTATTAGGGGGAACCAGGGCTCTGACCTCCTGTGAGCTGCTTGGACCCACTCCCCACCCTGCCTGGCCCGCCAGGACATCAGCTGCTCGAGGATGAGGGCAGGGTCTCCTTCTAGTCTCGGCTGGGCCCCCAGTGCCCAGAACCGTGCTGAACACAGAGTGTGTCTCAGCAAGCAGTTGCAGGGCCTCCAATTCCGGCCAATGTGCAAGTGACAGGAACCGAATTTGCCTCCCTCAAGCAACAACAACAGTAACGGGAAAAGCAAGACTATGGTTCCCAAGACACTAGCCACCAGGCAGAAGAGAGATGGGCAGGACAGCCCTGATTGCCTGGCTCGCGGCCCAGAGCAACCATTCAGGGCCCGGCCCAGAGGGAGGGCCCCCAGGCGGGACCCAGCAGACTCCCCAGTGAAGAGCAGAGCTGAGAGTCCAGAGGACTGGGACAGTAGAAGAAGAGGCCCTGAGCCAGAGGACAGAGAGCTGCCCAGGGAAAACCACGCGGATCCGGGAGGGCCCTGTGAGGACACACGCCCACGAGACCAGCAAGGAGGCAACGCACGCAGTGGAGGCAGCGGCAGCCAGAGCTCAGTTCTGTTCACGGGGCAGAAGGCAGAGCACCCAGAAGTGTCGCGGCTGTGGTGATGAGGGTGGTTGGCACCAGATTAAACTCAGCTCTGACCCCCCCCCCTAATTTTTTTTTTAAATGTTTATTTATTTTTGAGAGAGAGACAGACAGAGCATGAGCAGGGAAGGAGCAGAGAGAGAGGGAGACACAGAATCCGAAGCAGGCTCCAGGCTCCGAGCTGTCCGCACAGAGCCCAACACAGGGCTCGAACTCACAAACTGCGAGATCATGACCTGAGCCGAAGCCGGACGCTCAACCGACTGAGCCACCCAGGCGCACCCCCCCTACCCCGACCAACATCTTTAAAAAATAGGGTCCAAAAGGATCAGACGGTTTCTGAGTAACCAAACCGCATCACAAAACAAAGCTCAAAAAGACTGGTAGGAATACAAAATTATTCAGCTCCCAGAAAGGCGAGATTCATAATGTCAGACATTTAATAAAAAATCACCAGGCTTGCAAAGGATTAAGAAAAGATGACACATGATAAAAAGAAAACTCAGGCCGACCTGATGCAGGTGGTGCAGTGGCCACCAGGGGACATGGTGGAGGAGGAGCTGCGCCTTACAACAGACTCCCACGTGTCCCAAAAGTTCGCTGAGACCACAAAGAAAAAGGGCCCATGCCGATCTAGGAGGAAAACGACACTATCTGAGAGGAAAACAAATCCACTGGATGAGGTTAAGCCCAGATGAGACATTTCATTAGAAAAGAACAACAAACTTGAAGACAAAGCAACTCTCCAGTGAGTCTGAGAACAAAACACATAACAAAACACATAACAACTCATCGCTGAGTGTCAGACTTCAACATGTCAAAGAGGGCACCTGCGGGGCTCAGGTGGTTAAGCGTCCGACTTCGGCTCAGGTCCTGATCTCACAGCTGGTGGTTTCGAGCCCCATATAGGGCTCTGCCCTCTCAGCACGAAGTCTGCTTTGGATCCTCTCTCTCCCTCTCTCTGCCCCGCCCTTGCTTGCTCTCTCCCCCCCACTCTCTCTCTCTCTCTCTCTCTCTCTCTCTCAAAAAATAAATAAGTATAAAAAGAAAAGATGTCAAAGGGGCTTATCACTCAAGACCTGAAAGAAGAGGACAGAAAAAAACTTTGAAGGAATTACGACCAACTTTTGTCCAATTTAATGACCAACAATAAACTCAAGGTCCAAGAAGTTCAATGAACCCAAAGCACAGGGAACACGAAGAAAGCTGCACCAAATCACAGCATGATAAAACTGATAGAAACCAGTGAAAAGAGAAAACTTCACACGTAGTTAAGAGAAAAAGATACTACACACACAGAACAAAGCCTCGGGCGACTCTGGATTCCTCACTGGGAACAGGGCAAGTGAGAAGGCACCAGAACGCTGTCTCCCAGGCACTGAAGAGCCAGGAATCCCAGGATCCCTGTCCCGCCTGCCAGCGGTGCCCATGGGAGGCGGCGATAGCCAGCACCGTGCTCGGTGGCGAAACCGCACGCTTTCCCCAACACTGATGTGCAGATCCAGCGTGGTCCCGTTCGGCCCCTCAGCGGGCGGTTTCATAGACTTTTATACGCAGTTGCTCTATTTCACACAGAAATGCGAAGGACTGAGAGCAGCCCCAACGACTGCGAAACAGAAGAACAAAGTTGGAGATCTGACACGACGTGATTTCACACCAAGGGTAAATCTGCCGCCCTAATGAGGACAGTGTGGAATTGGCCCGAAGTCAGGCAGATCAAGGGAACAGAACAGACAGCCCAGAACTAGGCCCACACGTATCTGGATACTGGTTGTCAATAAAGGTGTCATTTAGTACAGAAACTGCGGTCTGTTGAGTGGAGAAAGGACAGTCTTTTCAGCACGACGTGCAGGCACAACTGAAAATTCATTTGCAAAAATAAATAAAAAACGTCGGTGCAGTCCTCACACTGTGTCCTGATGTTATGTCAATATGGATCACAGTTCTGAAACCACAGAACTTCTAGAGGAGAACACGGGGGGCAATCTGATGACCCTGGGTCAGGCCAAGACTTCTTAGAGAGCACGTCAAAGGCACAACCTACAAGGGGGAAAGTGGGTAACTGACCTTTCTCAAAATCTAAAACTTATGTCCTTCACAAAACTGGGCAGAGAATGAGAGAACAAGCCAAGACGGGGAGAAAATAATAGTACGTCATAACGTGATGCAGGCTGCTGTCCAGAGTATATAAGGAACGCCCAACGGTCAGTATGGAAACAAAGCAGTCACTCAAAGGGAGGGTGCTGTGAGGAGCTCCCCAGCCCAGCCGTGGAGCTGGTCAGCCTTGCTGGGACTCCCCCGGCCCCGGTCCTCCCCGGGCACAGCCCCTGTGACAGCAAGTCCAGACATCTGGCCACGCGTGCACCCAGGTGCAGCGCACAGTGGGCAGGAGGCTGGGGTCTGCAGTGAGGGCACTCCAGGGACCCCCCTCTCCCCGAGAACCCACCTCTGCCACGGTGGGCGCCAGCACCTTCCGGCACGGGGAGGTTCGGGAGTGCCCCTCGCCAGGTCACGCACACGGGGGAGACCTCAAACCGTCACACCACAGAGCTACAGCAAGGCTCACGCGCTCCCACCATGACCCATTAACCAGCTACACTTGGGTACTAGGTCTGTTAGCACATTTTGCCATTTAATTTTCTTCACCGAAGCATCTAAAATTATACTCCCTTGACGCCCAAACGTTACGGTGTGACTTAGGGAAAACAGGTCGATGGCGGAATCCAGCCCAGAGCAACTTCAAGCCCGTTTGCACCACGAAATCCAAACCCAACTGTACTAGTGTCCTGGGGCCACCATAACACAGCCCTGCAGCCGGCGGCCCAGACAACAGACATTTGCTCCTCTCGGTCCTGGAGGCTGGGAGTCTGAGATCCACGCGCGGGCAGGCTGGCTTCTGAGGCCTCACTCCTGGGCGTGCAGACGGCTGTCCTCTCCCCATGTCCTGACACGGTCGTCCCTCTTCTCTTCTTACAAGGACACCGGTCAGACCCACCCATGACAATTTCATGTTCCCTTAATTATGTCTTTAAAGATTGGGGGTTAGGACTTGAACATATGAATGGGGGGGGGGGGTCAACTCGGCCATCGCAACAATCCGGGATTTACTTCATCCTTCGGAGCTATGGTTTTTAATCCTTTATGGTTTCTGAAGCAAGAGAACACACACAAACTGCACACTCACCTGTGCCCCGGTCCGTAATTTTCATGAGCTAGAAGGTCATTTCGATGAAAACCAATGACTCGCCCTCCTTCTACAGTCAGAGCCAGCAAGGCGGAGCCACCAGTGGGGTCCTGGGCCTTCTCCACCGCACGGCTCTCAGCCCCCCGCTGACTCACCCCCACGGCCCCCCACGGGCAGCCCATGGAGAGCGGGACTCACCAACACAGCCCATGTGCTTCTCACAGTATCACTCTTTTTTTTTTTTTTTTCAACGTTTATTTATTTTGGGGACAGAGAGAGACAGAGCATGAACGGGGGAGGGGCAGAGAGAGAGGGAGACACAGAATCGGAAGCAGGCTCCAGGCTCCGAGCCATCCGCCCAGAGCCCGACGCGGGGCTCGAACTCACGCGAGATCACTCGAGATCTCGCGAGATCGTGAACTCACGGACCGCGAGATCGTGACCTGGCTGAAGGCGGACGCTTAGCCGACTGCGCCACCCAGGCGCCCCAAAGAGGGATTATTATGTAATGGTGCAAGGTGCAGTCCACAAAGATTCAAGTCATAAATCTGAATGTACCAGAAAGACGGCAGCTGTGATGTGTTATATTTTATGTGATGTGCTACTTTACTTTTTTAAAAACAACAACAACAAACTTTTTTTTAACGTTTTACTTATTTTCGAGAGATAGAGACACAGTTGCGAGTGGGGTGGGGGGAGGGGCAGAGAGAGAGGGAGACACAGAATCTGAAGCAGGCTCCAGGCTCCGAGCCATCAGCCCAGAGCCCGACGCGGGGCTCGAACTCACGGACCGCGAGATCGTGACCTGAGCTGAAGTCGGACGCCCAGCCGACTGAGCCACCCAGGTGTCCCTCACAGTATCACTCTTGTAAGAAGACGAAAGGAGGCTATTGGGTTTTTTTTAAGTATTTTTAAAAATAGTTTTAACATTTATTGATTTTTGAGAGGGAAACAGAATATAAGCAGGGGAGGGGAAGAGAGAGAGGGAGACTCAGAATCCGAAGCAGGCTCCAGGCTCCGAGGGGTCAGCACAGAGCCTGACGTGGGGCCTGAACTCACAAACCGTGAGATCATGACCTGAGCCCAAGTCGGACCCTCAACCAGCTGAGCCCCCAGGCACCCCGACTGAGCCCCCTGCAGGTGCCCCGAGGCTCCTGGTTTTTGAGCATCTACTCTGCACCTAGCATCTGCCTGGAGACTTTATGTAACAGACGCCATTATGGGGCAGAAAGGTTCAAAATACTACACACCCCAGGGGTAGGGCCTGCAACACAGCTTCATTTAAGAGAAGTCCGCACACTGCGGATGAATGTTGATGGGACTTCCCTATGTTCTGGGCCCCAGCAAGCCCCCGCCCCCACCAGAGCTGGCTGAGCAAGCAGCACAGGAGAGAAGAGGTCGCAGACAAGCACCAGCTGCCCTTCACCTGCCCTTCACCTGCCGGTGAGCAGGCGGCATGTGCTGTGGCTCTCGTGGACCACCGCAGCCCGCCAGGCTCCCACCTGCACTCCCAAGGGCCGACCAGCCAGATGCCAAGCACCTTTCAACGGTCAGCTGAGCAAGCAGATGGTCGTGGAGCACTGGCCCCGGCTCTGGCTGGAATCGGGGTGCATGAAGCCCCCAGGACTCACCGGTGAGAGAAGTCAGACTTCCCAGCAGGCATTAAATGGCGAGGCCATCACCCAGAGGGCCTCTGTGGGGGCCCTCCCCGCCCTAAGACTGAATGTACCCCCACACTGGAGCCAGAGCACTGACTCAAACAGAACCGAATGGTGCCCAGTCAGAGACCCACACGTGGACACCTCCAGGGGCCCCTGGAGAACTAAGCCAGGTCAGGCTGATGCCACCATGCATGCCCCACACAGATGCCATGCTCAGCAGAGGGCTGTGCTGGGGTTCAGGGGGAAGACTCAGGGACCCGTCACCAAGGTCAGGGTCAGACGGCAGGGGAACGAGGAGAGCTCCCATGGCCAGTGCCGAGCCACCAGCCTCAAAGCGGAGAAAGTCACGGCCTCCAGGTGCTTGGCTGTGGTGACCACATCCTTCCCGGGGCTGACTCATGGGGGCTGGGAATGCCAGGGGCCTGGGGCCCCGGAACCTGGTCTCCAGTGACCTGCATAGTATGACAACGCTCTCAAATCAAGGCCACCAAGTGGCCTGCAGAGTGGGCTGCAGTCCCATGTTAACTGCAGTTCCCCAGAGTCTGCGTTGCAAAGGCAGGCACATCACCCTGTGCACATGGGTCCTGTACAAGCAGCCCTCCCTGATTGCCATGACCCGGCAAACGCCTGCCCCCTCTCAGCCTGCCTCCCTTCTGTGACACCGTCCACCCCTCCAACCAGAGGCAGACCCTCTTCCAGTGACTGCTGCTGAATGAATGAGCGAGTGAATGAATGAACGGACAAACGAACAAACCAGCATCATGACAGTCGAATGGAATGGGAAACAGCAGTCAAATCAGAAAAGACAATGTCCTAATTTAAGACAGATGTTAGAAATGACAGACACTATCAGGGTGCCTGGGTGGCTCAGTCGGTTAAGCGGCCGACTTCGGCTCAGGTCATGATCTCACGGTCCGTGAGTTCGAGCCCCGCGTCGGGCTCTGTGCTGACAGCGCGGAGCCTGGAGCCTGTTTCAGATTCTGTGTCTCCTTCTCTCTCTGACCCTCCCCCGTTCATGCTCTGTCTCTCTCTGTCCCCAAAATAAATAAACTTTAAAAAAAAAAAAAAAAGAAATGACAGACACTTTCAGCCTAAATGCCTGAGCTTTGCTGAAATCCGCTCTGGCGGGAGCCCTTACACAGCCCACGGGGCCCCAGTAAGCAGCCAGTTAAATATGTTACCACGATGAGCCTTCATAAAATCAGAGCACGTACACGAAGGCATCCCTGGGGGGCACTGCTAACCCTCCTTCTTGGGAGGGGGGCAGAGTACGCAGCCGGGACCCACAACTTCTCACTGTGCCAGTCTGGGTGCAGGAGCTTCGGCAGCAGGCCCCCCAGAGGCCCCTGAGCGGGCATCCGGGCACCCGGCTGGCGGGAGCGTCCCCGGCTCCCCCGCTGACCAGAGCAGCCCCTGGGGCTCACCCAGTCACGCCAATGCCGTGTCCGTGGCAACACCTTCTTCCCGGGGGCCTGCGGTTTGGGCCGCGCCAGGGAGAGTGGCTCGAGGGACCGGCCGCCGGCGGGAGCCCTGCTCTGTGTCTCTAATGCACTCCCCTGGCGGCCGAGACCTCACACGTGTTGTCACAACGCACCCCACCTGACGCCCCGGGAGAGGATGCTGGCAGCTGGCGCCTGCTTCCTCGGGACCTGCCCCCCTGCGTCCCCTCCCCCCCCCCTTACCCTGTGTCGATTGTGCTTCGATTTCACCGGGGTAAATCCCAGTCGTGAGCATGACTGTGCCGCGTCCTGTGTGTCCTTCTCGTGGGGCATTAAGTCTGGGCTGGTCCTGGGACCCTGACACAGGAGTCTTAGAGGAGGGAGGAGTTAAAGATGCTCGTAGGAGTGCGAGACCCTTTTAGCTTTTTGTGACTTCTTTCTCCAAGAACGCTGCCTTGCCCACGCCTAATTCTAGAGAGTTGTCCTTTCTGCTGTCACCCTGTCAAGGCTCCGCAAAGCACCTGATGTAGCTGCCACCCCATCTGGTCAATGTGTGTAACTCGCAACTACAGCAGCCAGTGGACGGGCCAGAGCAGGTCAGGGACAAACTGACTGCGGGGGCGGGGGGGGGGGCGCAGGCAGGCGGGGCAGGAGAGAGAGACCTCCTAGCTGCAAGGTCCACGTGCTGAGGGCACAAGGAAGGACATTCTTTGGAGGGAGAGGGGGAGTGTCAACGGCCCAGCAAGTCCAGAGGCCCCCCTGGGCCCTCCAGTCCCCTAGGAGAGGAGAGGGGCTCCTGGTCATTCCAGGGCCGGCCAGGACCTGCCTGTAAGAACCAAAACCCTTACCTAACTGTCCTGATGCTTAAAAGGCACAGTGGGACGCTGGCTTCCTCGAAACCCCCCACCCCGTCCTGCCCCCCCGGGGATCTGGGAAGCACACCCCAGCCCCCTTCCCAGGGCAGAGGGAATCCAGTAAGACTTGTGGGCAGAATGCACCAAGAACATTCTGGAACTTTGTGAAAGACCCTGCCTGTCACTCGACAAAACTGAACCACGTCTCATGTGTTCACACTGGTCGTTGGCTAAGTTGCAGGACATTTCTGGTGTCGCTTCCCCGGCTGGCTCTGAACCGTGCAACACGGCCAGAGTCTGAGCGCCCCCACCCCACAGCCTGGCCCCTCTCCCCTGCTAGCTGCTCCCTGGCCAAGACCCTGCCGGCTCCTGCTCATCCCGCCTCCCCCTACCTCTGCTCGGCAAGAGTGCCCTGGGCAGCCTGCACTTCTCTCCTGGCTCTCTTCCCCCACGCTGTCCCGCTCGGGGTCGAGTGTCCTCCAGGCCCGGTGCGCGGCTGGACCAGGGGGCGCCCAGCACGTCGGCCAGGCCAGCCTGAGATGTGCTCAGCAGGTGACAAGGCCTCGGGTTCCCCCACGACAGGCCCCTCGGCCCCACGCCCGCTCACCTGGCAGGAGCGAAACTGGCTGACGAGCAGCGTGCACCGTTGCGGGTCCTTCCGCCCGTCCAGACTGTCCAGCTCGGCGGCCACCTGGTTCAGCTCCTCGTCCGCATAGTAGAACTGGGCGAGCAGCTGTGGGTCCGACCTCTGCGGGGGAGAGAGGCGCCGGCGTGAGCGGGAGCATCACTGTTCCCGGGCCCCACACCCCTCGCGGAACCTGGCACCTGTCCTGACTCCCTCTGCATCTCAGCTCACTTCTCAGGAGGCCTTTCCGGCCGCAGAGGTTCAGGGAGGGTGGGGTGTAGGGATCAGAGGCAGAGTAGAATCGGCTCTTAACAAGGGACTTGCTCCTAAAACGAGACTACAATGGCAGCCGGTGAAGGACGCAGGTCCGACCAACACCCCACAATTTCCTCAAATGAAGCCTGACGGACCGTGGCGCCATAAGTGGTTGCCATCCGCGAATCTGTTCTCTAGAATCTTCTCAGCCCTCAGCCCGGCTTCCATCCCCCAGAAAATGCCAGTGGTCTGGGGCAGGAGGCCCCTCACCCCCACCCCTGCTCTCCTGACGGGCTGCCGACCGCCCTGAGCGCCCTGGCTGCCCCCGCCACCCCTGCCCCGGCCTGCGACCTTTTCCTTCCACACACCGGCCTCAGGGCCTCTGCACTGCATCCGCTCTGGCCTGAGGCAGGAAGGATCTGAGTTTCCAGGATCAGGAGAAACCCAGAGCAAAAGCGATGACGCCCTTGGAGATACTTTCATAAGTGGTGGCGTCCACGATCGTGCAGAGAAAGAAAGGAGAGGGCGAGACCACAAACCAGGCAGGCATTCAAAGGTGCTGGGGGACCACACGCACACACACAGCACAGTCAGCACAACCCACTCTTCATCCTCACGGAGTTAGCACACGGCTGCTCGTCCCCTGATGCTGTTAAATGCAGGTAACTTACTGTCCCAATCTTTGGTGTCCCTTTTTCTCCCATCTCGGGGGTCCTCTTGGCTCTGGCGTTCCATCCCCTCCCCTGTGCGGCCCGTCGGGTGGCTTTTCTTCGGCTCAGGGGTCCGGGCCCTTCAGTGCCTGACTCGGTCAGCTCTCGAGCTGGCCCGGGGGGAGACCCCAAATGAGGCAGAGCAGACCCGCGGGCGGGGGCGCCCAGCTGTGGTGCCTGCCTGGGGGCGGGGGGTGGGGTGGGGCATGCGCCCCTGGCTGGGCCAGGGCGGCCTTCCCGGGGCTTTTCCAGGAGAGTCGAGAAGACGAGAATCTGTTCTGTCACCCATTCACCCAGCAAACGCTGCCTGAACACCCACTCTGCCCGGGGTGTGGGGGCCCGGGGGTACGACCTGTGATGGGGTGGACTCAGACCCCCGCCCTACTGGCGACCCAGTGCCTCACACCCTCTCTGGTCCCGGGAGCCAGTGTGTACCCTCAGTGGGCTCAGCTGACTTGCTGGGTTCCTGTCACTCCAAGGAGGGTGACCAGTGTCCCCTCTGTGACAAAACAGGAACAGGATTGGGGTCAGGGGCTAGGCAGTACTTTTGTGCCTCTTTCCTGTTCCACTGACTGGTGGCGTGGAAAGTGAGGCTCAGAAGGCATCTCGAGGCCCTTCCCCTACAGGCCTGGAGTCCCAGGGAGGGGTGACGTGGCGGGCAGGGGCTGGGGGCACCCTCCGTGGCCTTGGGGCTACGGATTTTCAGGGAGGCCCTGAGGCCTTGCTCTTTGCTTCTCAAAGTCCCAGAATTGTGACCTGGTTCCCCTGGTGGCTGCCAGCTTCCCCTCCCGAGGTCCTGGATCCCACAAGCCGTGTCCCAAGAAGGAGAGGAGTGCCTCAAACAGCACCTTGTTACCAGTTACACAGGGGTCGTCCCTTCCTGAGAGGAGGTTGCAGCAAGGGGCTGAGGCCACCGCCGGCCAATGACATGTTCCGGACTCTGCTGGCACCGAGCCTGGGCACCTGACAGCCTGCTCTGGAGCTGACCTCAGTCACCAGAGGCCACTAGCTTCCTTCTGGCCCCAAACCCACCGGCTTCCCTCACCGCAGTGGGGTGGGAGGGCAGGGAGAGCAGGGGGCACGGTGGAGACGGTCCCACAGCAGATGCCTCACTGTGGCCCGGTGCCTCCCACGGAGCTGGCCTGGAGTTGTCGTGGTCACAACGCACCAGGGCAGGCAATGCAGAGCCTCCCTGCACCTGTTCCTGCAGCTGCCACCACTGCTCACAACACGACACCCGCTGGCACAGCAGACAGGCTGGGGACTGAATTTAGGGCACCGGATAATGACACCTCCAGGAAGCCAGGTCTCTGTTCTGAGAAAGAGGGCACGATGCAGGGGGCCGTGCCCAAACGTGTCCAGAAAATAACTCAGAAGCATCCTTTGCCCTGGCATTAAAAACCTCACCATATATAAGCAGACCTCAAATTCAAATATTCACACTGACGGCCCGGGTGAACGCGGCCCCCTCTGCTACTGGCGGTGAGTGACCACGGAAGGTCCCGGAAGCCTGACGGTGGCCGTGGTGCCAGCTGTCAGGAAGACAAGGCTCTGCCCCTCACATGGTCCCATTGACCCCGCCGGCCATTCCCCTCCCTGCACCCAGGAGGGGACCGAGCCTCAAGAGCGTCTTCCGAGTGGCCCTCAGCTTGTGCACATGCACACACACGCCTTCCTCCGCGTTCTGGAGAGAGTGACAAAGAAGCACCATGTGTTCAAGCGGAACTGTGGTGTGTGTGTGTGTGCACATGTGTGTAGGGGCGTGTGTGTGGTTTGGTGTGGGTGTGTGTGGTGTGTGTGTGTCTCCGTGTGTGTGCGGGGTGTGCATGTGTCTGTGTGGGTGTGTGGGTGGCACAGGGAAGGAGACAGCAGCACCCAGAACTGGGTGCCCGCCCAGAGCTGCGTGGGCTCTAAACCTCTTCACGACCATGCCCCCCAGCGACGAGCACCTGGCAGGTGCAGCAGGATCCGGTCTTGGAAATGATGCACAGAGACGAGGCTCTTGGTCCCACTTCACTTTGACGTCGGTGAACTACAGACCTTAAAACCAGACCTACAGACGTGCTGTGCATCAGCAGAAAGAGAGCCGCAAACACACATACACACACACGCGCGTGCAGCAGAGTAAGAAAATTGAGAAAACTTTTTTAAAGCTCGTGATTATCCTATTTTACTGAAACTCAAAAGGCCTACGCTATTTGAAAATTTTATTTCGTACCCTGAGCCAGCTTTCCACCCCCTCAGGACTGGCATCGTCCACAGAGGAAGCAGACGTCCACTGTGTGTGTCCCGGGAAGCAATCCGTGCCGGCCGCGTCGGTCAGACCTGCCCACGGACCCAGGCGCTGCGAGGGACAAAACCCCCAGGCAGGGGTTCCAGGAAATGAATGAACACAACCTACAAAGTTCCATTTGTGCTGACGAACAAAATCCAAGGGAGAATGATGACACTCCATTTTCCTGTCGGAGTCTGCGGGGTCCGGAGTAACACGGGCCAGCTCAGCCCCGCCCACCACGGATGTGCAGCTCAGCCAGCCGGCAGGGTCACCACAAGTCTGCTCGAAGTGGGGGACCCATGGATGTTCAGGGACACGAGAAGTTGTCTTTCTCTCTTGGATTTAAATCATCTAGCCTTATTCTATAACATGCTAAATTAAATTTTATTAAGTTTGTTTATTTTCAAAGAGACAGAGAGAGCAAGCAGGAGAGTAGCAGAGAGAGAGAGAATCCCAAGCAGGCTCCGCACCATCAGCTCAGACCCCGATGTGGGGCTTGGAGCCTGATGTGGGGCTCGAACTCACGAACCATGAGATCACCGCCTGAGCAGAAACTAAGACTCAGAGGCTTAACCGACTGAGCCACCCAGGCGCCCCTAAAATTAAATTTTAAATTACGCTTTTAAATATCCCTAAGGAAAATGTTCACAACAAAGAGAACCAATTGGTATACATAAGAAGGACTCAAAAAATAACAACAACAAAAAAAGAACTCACCCTATTTTGAAATAAAAATCGTAAGAGAATAATTTAGAACTCAGTAGGAATGTCTTTTCTGCCACACTGTGTCGGTATTTTCTCACCATCAGTTCGGGGCAGCGTAAGTTTTCGCGGTCGCAAGAAGACGAAACAGAAGCTCACGGAAGAAAGTGTCTGGCCTGGGAGGCTCCATGACTCTACGAACAGGCAGCATCAGAGGTGACGGGAAAACCAGGAAACCACAAAGAAGCACTAAGTCGAAGTGCAAACACGAACTAATTCAGCACTAATTTTGTCAAGTTGATGAAATCATTCCTTCATTCGAAAGCTGCTCTGCGGTGTGGGAGAGGGCGCTGGCCACAGTGGGAGGAGGCTCAGGCCCTGCTGCAGGCCCCGGGCTGAGCCGGCCGGCTGGGCTGGGGCGGAAGGAGGCAGGAGCAGGCCCGCCCGGCCCTGTGCAGAGCACCCGGATGAAGTTCACAGGGAAAGGGAAGGCCCAAGGTCGCATGGCAGGACAGGATGGAGCCCAGAGTTGGCCTGGGGCTCACACTAAGGACCCTCGGGCATCCTCGTGGGAAAGATGAAGGGGTGAGTGTGACGAGGCTTCCCATCCCTTTCACACCCTTGCTTCCCAAGTAAGAAGTGAGCACTGCAGTGGGAGGGCCTCACGAGGACGCCCCTGTTCGCTCCAGGCCGCAGCCGCACAGCCCCAGCCAAGCTGCACGATGGGGAGAAGGGGTGGAGGCAGATGGCCGGACAGGTGGGCAGGACAGATGGCGGGACAGGAGGCCTGGCCAGACCAGAAAGGACCAGTCCCCCACACTGCCCGGTGATGGAGCACAGCCCAGGTGGCATGTGGGGAGCCCCAGCCCCCTGCCCACCCCCCTCCCCTCAGCACCCGCCCCAGGATGTGAGCTGGGCTCCCAACGCTCACTCATTCCCCAGACAGGCCACCCCATATGCCTCCCGCCATCCCAACACTCAGCAGGAGCCAGCCTTCCAGATCTCAGTGGACCCCAGGTAGGCATCAGCTGGACAGAGTCCAGGTTGCTCAGGGGTGAGGGCTGGGCGCCCAAGGTGCCAGTCCGCCAGCCTTGGGCCTCTCCCAGACCAGCTTTCCAGTAAAGCCTCAGATTCCCCACTGCAACACCAGAAATCCAAGAATGTTGCCAAAAACAAATAAATAAACAAACCAAACAGAAAAGCCTCAAGTCGTGGCACCTTGAATGTGACTGCTCCCCCTACCACCAGCGGTGCCCCCACCCAGCCAGCTGGTCTCCAGTCCCTGGGCCTGGGAGAATCAGCCCAGACCACACTAGGGTCTTAAGGAAGCCCACTGACCACTCGTCCCATGGCTGGAAGCCCTCACTGCCTCCAAACACCGACCCAGGCCCTCCTGAAGGTCTGCACCACCCTCTGTCCCCACCAACGTCTGGCATATTTGGGGAGCCATGACTCATGCCCCAAAGTTGGCTTGTCTACATCAGTACACCCCGGGGCCACCTGGCCCCAGACACCAGCCACCCTTCAGCAGATCTGGTGCCCCAAATAGGCACAGGCTCCTGTTGTCACAAGGCAGCAGCCCTGCCATCTGGCCCATCAGTGACTGGACTGGTGGCTGGTTACTCCTGTGCCCACCCCCCCCCACTCCGACCCAACTGCCTGCTATCTCTACCCAGGGGCTGCAGAGAGCCTGCCCAGTCACAAGGAGCGACAGTAAGGGGCTTTGTCCCACACCCCCTCCCCAACTGCTGGTTGGCTCCTGCTGCCTGCCCCCCCCAACCCCCCACAACTGGTTCCCTCTCAGGACTCAGGTGCCTGCCCTCCCTGAGGCCTCAAGTTCAGGCATGGAGCTGGGCCCTGGACACATCACCACCCCTGTGGCCCCCTGCACCTGTCCGGCACACCTGGTCGGGGAGACCCTGAGGTAGCCAGCTGCTTCCCCCCAGGGCTTGAGGAGGCTGGCCAGGCTCCAGAGGTTTTAGGTCCTGGCAGCCAGGGCTTGGTGCAGACTAATCACAGAGAAACCGTCAAGAGCTGTGTCTAAATCATGCAACCCCCATAATCCAACACCCCCTCAGAGGAGGTGACGGCCACTCCCCAGTCTGCACAGGGAAGAACCTAGGCTTGGATCCCATGTCCAAAAAGTAGCCCCACCTGTCACTTCGCCCCCCTAACAAAGGATGGTCTTTTTCTGCAACTCACTTTCCCTTCTGGTCCCTGCTGGGTGTTAAGGGCAAGGCAGCACAGGGCTCCCATCCGGGCTGGCACCACGTGTCCCTGATAGAAAGCTGGAGGGTCCCACTGGGGTCGGGCTCAGTGGCTCAGGGTCCCGGCACACGCACCCACGTGGGCCAACTTGCACGGACACCACGTGTTTCCACAGGTCTCCTCTGAATGCCCAGGGAGCATCCATCCACCCTAGGAGGCTGGCCCCATCCTGGGCCGCAGCCAGAAAATCGCCGCTGAAGCCCAGGAACCGCCCCACCCAGGGCAGGCACCAGCGGACGGTCAGCTGGCCCCGCCCGCACCTCCAGCCTGACTGCAGCCACAGATGGCCTGTCCTCCCTTGCGTGGGGCCCGGCCGGGCCGCTGTGAGCAGTCTGCCTCAAGGGCAAAGCACTTCGCAGCTACAGAGCCAAATGCTTGCCCAAGAGAGACTGACGACGTTACACTCAGTTCACATCGATAAATATTTTATGTCTATGGTACAGCAACAGAGACGGCCATCCTGAAAATGTGTCCGGAGGAACCAAGGGCCCTCGACAGCATGGGGAAGAAAGAGCCTGTGCCCCGATGGCAGGATGAACCAGCTTCAGAATTTATAAAGATGGGTGCTGGGCTTAGGTCCAGGATGCGCTGAGCTTCAAATCCCGCTCAGTCACTTACTGGACGGTGACCATGGGCACGGCACTTACCCACGTCTCCATCTACCATTTGCAAAATGGGCTTAACGCACTCAGAGTACCTGGCAAGCGCCCGGGGCACAGCAGACACTCAATATAGTCTGTCACTAAGGGAGTCATCACTACCAATAAAAGCGTCCCTGGTGCAAGCAGTCAAAGGTGATAGAAAACAAGCCAAGATGACCTCACTTCTGAGAGCATCATTCCCTGAAAGTGGCCACACGACAGCACCACCCCCAAACGGCAGATCACAACGACACCCCGTGCCAACCTACATAGCCATGTGGGGAACCTCAACCCCCAGGAGGCAGTGAGGACCGACAGCAGGGGCGGGAGAGACCGCCCCCCCACAACCGCACCTGGTCCCCGAAGTGCCCAAATCCGGGAGTCTTTCTGAGCCTTCCCCAGGATATCAGGGGGTGGGGCACTGGGACAAGGGTCGGCACATCCAGGGCTGGGGTGCGGGGCAATGGGGCGCAGGGTCGGGGCATCTGGGGCTGGAACGCGGGGCACTGGGACATGGGTGCCGGGCATCAGGGGCTGAGACGCGGGGCACTGGGGTGTGGGTGCCGGGCATCGGGGGCTGGGGTGCGGGGCACTGCGGATGCGGCACTGGGCGCACGGCGCGGGCCATTGGGGGCGCAAGTGGCGGAGCCCTAGGGACGAGGGGGCGGGGCGCAGGTGTCCAGGTGAGGTCCGGAAGGGCGGGCTGCGGCGGCCCCACGTAAAGGAGGAAGAGGCCAAGCCGGCCGGGTCGCGGGAAGCGTGGGCTGGGGTTGCGCAGCGAGTGGAGCCTCCGCGGGCGCCATGGAGGCCGGAAGGTCGGTGGTGTCCCAGAAGGAGCGACGTGGGAGGGAGGAGAGGCCTCGGGACGAGCGAGCGTTGCGGCTGGAGAAACGCGGGAGTCTCTTGGGCTCAGAGTGGTCGCTGAGCCCCTGGCCGCTCAGCGAGCGTGCAGGGGCCTGACCCGCCCCTTCCGCTCAGCAGGTGTCTGGGCCTGGCCCCTGTAGCCCTGGCCCATCCCCGCTCCAGGTCCCTCCCCTAATCTCTGACGCTTCAGAGCCCCCAACCCTGAGCCGGACCTGACACAAGTGGGAGCGCCAGCAGCCCCTGGCCTGGGTGACGCCCCTTCTGGCTCAAAGACGCAGATAGATGTACTCTCCCAAGCCCTCCGACTCCCGGCCTGGGCTGGGGAATGGGTTAGCGAGCTGCGCCAGTCACCCCAATACCGGGAGACCTTCACTGCACCTGCTGCGGAATGAAGTCTGCAGGGACGTGCGGTGGGGGCCTCCCCTCTACAGGAGGGGTGCAGGGAGAGAAAGCACCCCTCTGGCAGGGCCAGGCCAAGACTTAAACACAGTATGACTCACTCGGGAAGCTGAGGTGGGCAGACTACACAGCCCAACTTCACGGTCAACTCACAGATGGTTCTAGAACACCTGCCCAACACATCGACCTAAAAGATGTGTCCTGAGGCTGAATCTGGACCCCCACAAAGGAGAACACCCTCTTATAGTGATGGGGGGGCATGAAATTAAATCTAGGGTTATTCCAGCAAAAAATAGTCCTGAAATCTTACCCACAGCCAAGAGGCTCACACATAAGATTTTTTTTTTTTTTTTTTTTTTGAGAGGCAGAGAGAGAGAGCACGAGCAGAGGAGGGACAGAGAGAGAGGGAGACGCAGAATCTGACGCAGGCTCCAGGTTCTGAGCTGTGAGCACGCAGCCCAACGCAGGGCTCGATTCAAGGACTGTGAGATCATGACCTGGGCCGAAGTCGGCCGCTTAACCGACTGAGCCACCCAGGCGCCCCTCACAGTTAAGTTCTGAGACAGAGTTCTGAACTCACTAAATTTTTAAGACACTGTTATCACCAAAACCAGCGTTGCCCCAAATGAGGTTTTATAAGAACTTCTTAAGCAGAGCGGACTGTGGGCCTCCCTGAGGGAAGGCCAGCACTCTGCAGCTCCCCAGATGATCTGCTAAATTAGTGCCCCACAAGCTCTGGAGTGTAGGACCCGTTTAGACACCCAGGAGACGAGTTCCCTGTACCAGCTATGGCTCCCACTTGGAGGGCCAGCTTCCCCGCTGTTGGCGACTCTGGAAAGTAACCCAGGAAGGGACCCTGGAGAAACCCCTCCAGATGCAGGGGGTCCCTGCCTTGGGAGCCATGGCGAGGGGCCCCTTTATAAACATACTCTGGTCCCATCTGGAGACAGACCCCCACTGTTGGGGAAGATGCTCCTGAGAAGCAGGGCCCCAGCCCTGGGAGGAGGCTAGGTCACCCCCTGTTGGGCTGGGACATCCCCCTTCCACGGGGAGCAGCCTGGCACGGGACCCTGCCACACCCCAGGTGACCACACTGGCCTTGGCTGCAGTATTTGGGCTTCAGGCCAAACCAGATGCAACGCCTACACATAACACACTGTCTAGTGAATGGTTTCCAGAAGGAAATGATTTCCCCAAACTCCCCATCCAGCGCTGTGCACACAGATGACTCACCAAGCACAGGGACCATGAGGAGTTCAAGCCGGGCAGCTGCGGCGGGTCACGGAGAAGCCCCTTGCGTAACTTCTCAGAAAAGTGGCACGGGCACCCACACATCTGGAGAGGGAGTGTGCTTCGCACCTCCAGACGCCGGCCCCCAGGCAGGCCCTGCCTGACCGCAGGTGTCTGAACTACAGGAGGTCTGTTTAGAATTTGAATGGGTTTGAGGGTCTTTCAAATGTAAACTTGGTGGCCTGCTATTTACTCTATTCCCACACAGTTCCCACACTGCTGGCAGCCACGGGACACAGTCCACCGGGGGCCCCAGGCCCGAGCTCCCATTGTTGGGACAGTGTCCTGGGCTCAGGCTGCAGCCCACGAAACAGGCGAGGTAGCCGGGCTGGGAAGTCTTCTCAGCTTCTGGGACGGTGGGAATCTACCCAAGGGAAACAGAAATTTAAATTGCCTCTTTATGGGGGCACCTGGCTGGCTTAGTTGAGCATCTGACTTCGCCTCAGGTCATGATCTCCTGGTCCGTGAGTTCAAGCCCTGCATCTCGAGCCCTGCATCGGGCTCTGTGCTGACAGCTGGGAGCCTGGAGCCTGCTTCAGATTCTGTGTCTCCCTCTCTCTCTGCCCCGCCCTCCCCCCACTTGTGCTTTGTCTGTCTCTCTCTCTCTCAAAAATAAATAAACATTAAAAATTTTGTTAATTGCTCCTTTATGAATTGTCCTCTCCTTCAGAGAGAATTTGAGGTGATCACCAAATCAGAGCACACGTGAACTGAGTCTGTTTGTTTAATCAGAGGAGCAATTAAAGGGCCCAAACAGGGGTCCCTCTGGGGCCAAGTGGATCACTACAGGTACATGACAACAGCCAGCTGGCCTACCCTGATCTCTGTTTTGCTGGCACAGGCCCAGGGCCCACGAGTGTCCCCCAGTCCTGGGCATATCAGCGCCACAGGGCGGGAATGAAGTGGATTGGGAGAGTCCAGCCCCACACCTGTAGGGAGCCCTAATCCCGGGCCAGCCTCACCTGCGGTCTGGGAACATGCTGGGGTCAGGGAGCAACACGCAATTCCTCCCACTGGGAGGACCTAAGAGACGGGACATCACTGGGAGGGAAGCCAGCACCTGGGGAGGCCTTGCTGGCTGAGCAGGTGGGGTTAACACACACTTGAGGGACCCAAGGACTTAGAAACGCAGGTGGGCAATCCCTATCAAAATAACACCAGCATTCTTCACAGAGCTAGAACAAACAATCCTAAAATTTGTATGGAACCAGAAAAGACTCTGAATAGCCAAAGCAATCTCGAAAAAGAAAACCAAAGCAGGAGGCATCACAATCCCAGACTTCAAGCTATACTACAAAGCTGTAATCATCGAGACAGCATGGTACTGGCACAAAAACAGACACTCAGATCAGCGGAACAGAATAGAGACCCCAGAAACGGACCCACAAACGTATGGCCAACTAATCTTTGACAAAGCAGGAAAGAATACCCAACGGAATAAAGACAGTCTCTTCAGCAAGTGGTGCTGGGAAAACTGGACGGTGACATGCAGAAGAATGAACCTGGACCGCTTTCTTACACCAGACACAAAAATAAACTCAAAATGGATGAAAGACCTAAATGTAAGACAGGAAGCCATCAAAACCCTCGAGGAGAAAGCAGGAAAAAGCCTCTTTGATCTTGGCTGTAGCAACTTCTTACTCAACACGTCTCCAGAGGCAAGGGAAACAAAAGCAAACTTGAACTGTTGGGACCTCATCAAGATAAAAAGCTTCTGCACAGCGAAGGAAGCAATCAGCAAACAAGGCAACCGACAGAATGGGAGAAGATATTTGCAAACAACATATCAGACAAAGGGTTAATATCCAAAATCTATAAACAACTTATGACACTCAACACCCAAAAAACAAATAACCCAGTGAAGAAATGGGCCAAAGACATGAACAGACACTTCTCCAAAGAAGACATCCAGATGGCCAACAGACACATGAAAAAATGCTCAACATCATCCATCATCAGGGAACTACAAATCAAAGCCACAATGAGATACCACCTCACACCTGTCAGAATGGCTGACATTCACAACTCAGGCAACAACCGATGTTGGCGAGGATGCAGAGAAAGAGGATCCCTTTTGCACTGCTGGTGGGAATGCAGACTGGTGCAGCCACTGTGGAAAGCAGTATGGAGGTTCCTCAAAAAATTAAAAATAGAACTACCCTACGACCCAGCAATTGCACTACTAGGTATTTATCCAAGGGGTACAGGGATGCTGTTTCGAAGGGACACATGCACTCCAATGTTTATAGCAGTGCTATTGACAATAGGCAAAGCATGGGAAGAGCCCAAATGTCCATCGATGGATGAATGGATAAAGAAGATGTGTGTACACACACACACACACACACACACACACACACACACACACACAATGGAGTATTACTCAGCAATCAAAAAGAATGAAATCTTTCCATTTGCAACTATGTGGATGGAACTAGAAGGTATTATGCTCAGTGAAATTAGTCAGAGAAAGACAAATATATAACTTCACTCATATGAGGACTTTAAGATACAAAAGAGATGAACATAAGGGAAGGGAAGCAAAAATAAGATAAAAACAGAGTGGGAGACAAAACAGAAGAGACTCTTAAATACAGAGAACAGGGACGCCTGGGTGGCGCAGTCGGTTAAGCGTCCGACTTCAGCAAGGTCACGATCTCGCGGTCCGTGAGTTCGAGCCCCGCGTCGGGCTCTGGGCTGATGGCTCAGAGCCTGGAGCCTGTTTCCGATTCTGTGTCTCCCTCTCTCTCTGCCCCTCCCCCGTTCATGCTCTGTCTCTCTCTGTCCCCAAAATAAATAAACGTTGAAAAAAAAAATTCTAAAAAAATACAGAGAACAAATGGAGGGTTGCTGGAGGGGTTGTGGGTGGGGGGATGGGCTAAATGGGGGAGGGGCATTAGGGAGGATACTTGTTGGGATGAGCACTGGGTGTTATATGTAGGGGATGAATCACTGAATTCTACTCCTGAAATCATTGTTGCACTACATACTGACTAACTTGAATGTAAATTAAAATAAAGGAAGGAAGGAAGGAAGGAGGGAAGGAAGAAGGTGGGTTGGTTGGTTGCTGCAGCCTTGGACCCAGACCCTCTGACCACACCTCACCCAGGGCCAGTCGGGTGGTGCTGCTCCCGGAAGGTCTGTGGACACGCACCTCCAGCGGGTCAGGACGACATACCCAGCCCCCTTCCCAGAAGAGGGTAATCCGGGCTTTTAGAAACAGCTTTACTGACACAGATCTCATGTCCCATAACATCCTCCCAGTTAAAGTCCTCAACTCAGGGGTTTTCGTACATTCACGGGGTTGTGCAACCATCACCACGAACTAATTTTAGATCACCTCCACCCCGCAAAGGGAAGCTTGCACCCATTCCCAGTCGTCCCTCTACGGGCCCTGATCTACTGTCTTTACGGATTTGCCTGCTCTGGACGTTTCATGCAAATGGATCACAGGAGATGTGACCTTTTGCATCTGACTCCTTTCCTTCTGCATGTTTGCAAAGATCGTCCACGTTGTGGGGCATGTCAGTGCGTTCTTTAGGGCCGAATAGTTCCCCTTGTGGGGATGGACATTTTGTTGGTGGAGCCCCTCCCCAGTTGGTGGACAGGCGGACTGTGTCCACTTTGGGGCGATGCTGCTATGAATGAGTATTTGTGTGGACGTCAGCTTTCCGCCTCTCTTGGGCGTAAATCTGGAAGGGGTCCCAATCCGGGGTCATTGCGTGTGAAACTGCCGGGGCCACCGCCGGGTGGCTTTCCAGAGGGGCGGCACCATTTGGCGACCGTACAGCCACAGTGTTTGGGGGTCCCTGTCAGCACCTGAGCGTCTCAGACTTCGATTCCCACCGTCCTGGGGGCGGTGAGGCGCCACCTCTGTGCCCTGTGACCCGCACCTCCCTGGTCAGTAAGGATGCTGAGCTCCTTTCTTGTGCCTGTTGGCCCTTTGTCGGTCTTCTCTGTGGCTGTCCTTCCTCATAGTGACCTCTTTCCACATGTGGGTCAAAGGAGCTGAGGAGGTCACGCGCTCTGGTCTGACCATATCTGCCTCCCACGGCCACTTAGGTGCAGTCCAGGCTGGGCCTCTGTCTGCTGGGACGAGGGTCCCTCTGCCACAGCCAAAGCCACAGGAGGGTGCAGACTGTGCAACACAGACACGCTCACTTGCCATAAAGGGAGTCCTTGGAACGAGGCAAAGGTTCTCCCATCACCTGCCCTGGCACCCCGGAAATGTCTCCTACCCACCTGCAGCACGTTGAGTAGGTGGCCCTCACAGTCCACTCAGAACCCAAGAATGTGACTATCTTTGGAAAAGGGTCTTTGTAGATGGAAGAAAGGTGTGCTCTTGGGATGAGATCATGCTGGAATATCAGGGTGGAGCCTAGCTCCAGGGACAAGTGTCCCTGTAGGAGAAGGGGAAGCGTACACTGGGGACAAGCCAGGGGAAGTGAGGTCAAGACTGGAGCAGAGTGTCTACAAGCCCAGCAATGTATGGAGCCCCGAGAATCCGGATTCTCTCTCAGAGCCTCCTGAGAACCAATCCTGTTTTCAGACTGTGTCTCCTGAACCATGAAAGAAACTCCTTTTCTTTTAAGCCAGCTACTTGGTTACCCCAGGCGGGAGAAAGGAATGCACCCTCCCTGCACCCCATCCCTGTGCCCACACCCCAGTGCCTGCACCCCACCCTTGTGCTCTGTGCTGTCAGCGTGGAGGCCGACGTGGGGCTCGAACCCACGAACCATGAGATCATGACCTGAGTCAAAATCAAGAGTCGGGATGCTTAACCGACTAAGCCCCCCAACTGCCCCTTCTTTATGATTTTCTTAGTAACATTTTCTTTTCTCCAGACTACTTTATTGTAAGATTACGGCATACAATCTATGTAACATACAAAATATGTTAACTTACTGTTTGTGTTATCTGAAAGGCTTCCAGTCAGTAATAGACTATAGTGGTTAAGTTCTAAGGGAGTCAAAAGTTACACAGAGATTTTCAACCGTGTGGGGGGTTAGCACCCCTAACCCCTGTCTTGTCCAAAGGGCAACTGTACTTGGCTTCAAAGCATTTTTAGAGGAAAAATCACAGATGGATGTTGCAGAGGCTCAACATACGGCGCAAGAGAACCAGATGGGTGTCTGCTCAGACAAAACAGGGACGGGGTCTGCAGGAAAATAACCCAGATGCAGATTCTCAAGCCAGGGCAAAAACAAACAAAGCAAAGCAAAAAATAAAAGGACTCCCTTCAACAACAGTGGGCAAATAAACTCTTCACATGAATCCCCATAATAGTAGCGAAAGCTGAACCCCTAGAGGGCTCTCACCCTGGATGTGCGCCCACTGAGGCTCCCTGGAGGTGACCGATGCCAGCTCAGCCGCTGACGTGGGGGACCCTGCATGGTGCCTGCAAACAGGCTGCCTGCCTCCTGAAGGGACCCCAAGCGCCAGGCTGTCCCAGAGGCAGACAAGACAAAGCGCCCGCCCATATCCACGAGGAGCCCAGCTTAGGGGCGCAGGGGACCTGGGGGCAGAGTAGAGGAGAAAGGCCAAGCAGGGCCGCCCAAAGCAGAACCATCAACACACAAGGACTGGTTTTTTATACTGAACACAAAACGATTTTCTAAATATTATTTTTGATTGTAAAAAGTACAGAAATCCGGAAAACTGTAAACAGGAAAATAATCATCTCCAAGAACCCAAACCGAAACCCAAACCCAACCTCTTGGTCTTCTGCCCACGTGAACCCGGGAACACAAGGAGCCCTCTGTCCCCCCGCTACCGGCCCCCAAGCAGGGCTTCTCAAACCTGCGCGGCAGTAAACGCACTCTCGCACGTGTTGGTGGGACGCCGGGGTCCCCACAGGGCCCCTCAGCACCACGGATGTGTTCAATTCATGCTCCGAACCAGAGCGGCTCCAACACCAGCACCTGGGCCCCTCCCACCCACAGGTCTCCAAGAGCACTGACTGCAAATAGCAAAAAACAGCGTGTTTACCCTAAAATTATGACCTCGTCCGTAGACTCAGCCCCCCACTCTGGAAAGAGCCGTGGGGACAACCGAGTGCGAGATCACTCCAAAAAGCGCGTCTTCGGTTAACTGTGTAGGAGCTGAGGCTGTGAAGACAGCTGTCCGAATCTGTGCTTTTCAGCAGGTCCCCGTGTGCTCATAGGGAAACAGGCCCCAAGTATCTACGGAACAAACCTAAATTTTAAAACACATCCACATAAACCCAGACGGCAGACACAGCAGCCTGGAGAGGCTTTCAGACAGGGGAGTGGGCACAGACAGGCCCCAATTCTCCCATGGAGGATTCTGAGCTTCCAGAGCAGCATTCTCCAGGGAAGTGTTTGTCTTTCTCTCTTGTCTACGAAATGCAATTCCAAGTGCCTCGACTGCTTGTCGGCCCATATGAGGCTCTGCAGGAGCGTCAGCCATGAGCTGGGTGCCGCCCGCCACACCCAGGGTCCTGTCCCAAGTCCCCTTCCCCACGCCCTGCGGCGGCAGGCCGAGGGGCCGTCGTGGCTCTCCTGAAGCTTTGAGGAAGAGGGCTTTCTCTTGTCCCAAACACCCATTGTACAGGAAAATGCTGAATTAAGTCATTCCTACTCATTTCAAGCAAATTTGCATCAAATAGGGTGGCAAATGCTAAGAAGGCCCGAATCACGTGGGTGGGTCAACCCTGGTGGCTCCCAGGGGACCCGCCTGGCTCTCCCCCAAGCTGGAGAGCATATGCCCCACCCTCTGAACCCCACATGAAGTCACGACTTGGTGGCCATACAGACTGATCTGCCCCGTGGGGTGAGACACCACCCCAGGCTGGGTGCGGGCGGCCATCCCAACACCGAACCTTCAAATCTTCCACGGAACAAAATGAGTATAAAATTACACAGCGTGAGCCCCTGGGCACAGGACTGTGCCACCATCACCTGCTGTCCCAAGCAGAGGACAGCCCAGAGCCCCTCCCTCTGCTCCTGCTGTCCAGGTCCCTGCCGCCCACAGAGGCGGCCACTGACACGTGGGGCTGGTGAGCACCTAAACGGGGCCATCGGAGTTGAGACGTGCTGTCAGTGTGACCAATAAACATGCCACCTTCACAGACATTAGCGTGAACGTACAGGTCCCCTGGTCCATATGCTGATTACGTGTTGAAATAGTAGCATTTTAGATCTGTTTAAGTAAAATGTATTATTAAAACTAAGCCTGCCTGTTTATTTTTACTACATATATTTTTTAATATTTATTCATTTTTGAGAGACAGACAGAGTGCGAGTGGGGAAGGGGCAGATCATGCCCTGTGAGATCATGACCCGAGCCAAAGTCGGACGCTTGACCGACTGAGCCACCCAGGTACCCCGCTATATATTTCATGTGGTTCCTTGAAAGGTTTAAATTACATACAAGCTTGCGTGTGAGGCTCGCATCATTTCTCTGTAGGACAGCACATAATTTCTTACACGATCAATACCTAATCACACTTGTCGACATCTTGCTGATTTCCAGCCTCAATGCTGATTCTTCTCTCCCCCTGGCTTCCCTGTGAGCTCTTTTCTTCTCGCTGACGTGCGTGCGACGATAACAAATCTTACAATAAGGGTCCACGGATGGTTGGCGGTGTGGCTATCGGTGAGCCTGGACACAGGCTGTGTCGGCCCCCCGTGGCCATCCGTCTGGGGGTGAAGTTCTGGGCTACGGCCGGCCTCTGTCTCGGCTCCAGGGAACGTTGAGAGACACCCGCCAGGCTTTCCCCTTTCTTTATTTTTTTTATTTTTTTTTATTATTTTTTATTTTTTTATTTAAAAAAAATTTTTTTTTCAACGTTTATTTATTTTTGGGACAGAGAGAGACAGAGCATGAACGGGGGAGGGGCAGAGAGAGAGGGAGACACAGAATCGCAAACAGGCTCCAGGCTCCGAGCCATCAGCCCAGAGCCTGACGCGGGGCTCGAACTCACGGACCGCGAGATCGTGACCTGGCTGGAGTCGGACGCTCAACCGACTGCGCCACCCAGGCGCCCCGCTTTCCCCTTTCTTTACAGCTACACTGTCTTTTCTTTGCTAACTTACTTTTCACCTCCACGTCCTGCACTTTCACCTTGTGTCTCAGGGATGTAGTTTCGTTTACGCTACTCTGAACTCCGTCTCCCTTCATCGGAGGACCCTCGTCTTTCTTCCACTCGGGGAAATTCCCAGCTGGTGTCTTTCCAGATATGGCTTTTCCGTCACTCTCTCTCTTCCCCGCTCTTCCCCTGACTCCTAGGAGACCCGTACTGGACCCTCTTAGGGAGCACTCCCCACTCCCGCACGGGGGAGCCCGGTACGCGTCCTCGGGAAGCACTATGCAACACCCCACCGTCCCGCTTTCCCGGACGGATGCTACACACTGATCTGTGCGCCTGACGGCTGGCGCGTGCCGTCACCTATAAGGTCCGAGAAGGCGGGCCTGTGTCCATGCACCCCTCACTCTGCCCCCAGCACCCAGCACCCGGGCAAATCCCTGCAGCACCCACCCAAGCTCCCACAGCCACCTGGCCACCCGGCCTCATGCCCTCCTTCAACCCCGTACCCTGAGGCCAGCCAAAACAGCTGCCTTTTGAGAGGCTCACACTCTATACCCGTCTATACCCAGAGCTTCCGTTCAAGCCGTAGATCCTGGTTCTTCCAAAAGAAATAGCAGAGGCAAGCTGAAGCCAGGCCAATTAATTGTAGGGTCTGCACCCGCTTCCCCACATCACCCTGACCCCAAGGGTGGGAACCGGGAGCCGGTGCTAGGGTCTCTGAGCAGAGGGCTCTCCCTCCATGGGGCAGGTGTGCACCCGGTTAGCAGTGGGCCCTGGGGCTTCCTGGGACGGTGCCCGTGGTGGCAGATGGTCACCCCAACCCGATGGGGCCCCCTGCCTGGCTGCTGGGCCTTCCCAGGAGGAGAGGCGCGGGATGAGGGCTGGTTAGGTGGCCGACGCCCAGAAGCTCCCAGTTCTGCTGCAGAGCCGTGTGCCGGAGGACAGACAGCACCTCTGTGCGGGGACTGCTCCAGGCACAGGCAGGAGCCGCGAAGACCCAGGAGCAGCCACCGCGGGGCTCAGAGTGTCCTCACCTACCACAAAAAGGAAATCTCAGAAACCCAGGTTCTGTCCACATTGGTCTCCGTCGCTGAGGTGCCCACCCCCATGCCTTCCTCTTACCCGAACCAGGAAAACCCAGGCTGACGGACACACTGTTGCGCTAAAGTTGACACAATTCCAGAGGCTGGACCGCCAGCACCCTACAACTGCTGACAGGCAGCATCCGCGGACTCCACGAAGCCCCGACTTGACTGCCCTCGTCAGTAGGCACAGAGCACTTAGACACACAGGGGACACGGCTCCTTAGCCTCCTGAATTTCCATCCCATTTTCTTCATGCAATTTTATCTGCGTGGAATATATTTTTATGCTCCAAAGTCTCTTTTGATCACCTATCACACCCCTCTGTAATAATAAATATATAAGCAGAATTTTATTTATTTTTTTAACGTTTATTTTTATTTTTGAGAGAGAGACTACAAGCAGAGGAGCGGCAGAAAGAGAGAGAATCCCAAGCAGACTCTGAGGTGACAGCAGAGAGCCAGACGTTGGGCTCGACTCATGAACGGTGAGATCCTGACCTGAGCTGAAGTCGGATGCTTAATCGATTCAGCCACCCAAGCGCCCCTATAAACACAATTTTAAAACCTTTCCTGGGGGCACCTGGGGGGCTCAGACGGTTGAACATCTTCAGCTCAGGTCATGATCTCACAGTCTATGGGTTGGAGCCCAACATTGGGCTCTGTGCTGACAGCTCAGAGCCTGGAGCCTGCTTCGGATTCTGTGTCTCCCTCTCTCTCTGCCCCTCCCCCACTTGCATGTGCGCTCTCTTCTCTCTCTCTGGCTCTCTCTCTCTGTCTCTTAAAAGTAAGTCAACATTTAAAGTATTTTTATTTTTATTTTTTATTAAAAAAATTTTTTTTTCAACGTTTATTTATTTTTGGGACAGAGAGAGACAGAGCATGAACGGGGGAGGGGCAGAGAGAGAGGGAGACACAGAATCGGAAACAGGCTCCAGGCTCTGAGCCATCAGCCCAGAGCCTGACGCGGGGCTCGAACTCACAGACCGCGAGATCATGACCTGGCTGGAGTCGGACGCCCAACCAACTGTGCCACCCAGGCGCCCCTAAAATATTTTTAAATAAATAAGCAAATAAAACCTTTCCTGTGACTGTAAGGCTGAGTGCTAGAAGCTTCTTCCAGATTGAGTTACCACCGCAACAGCACTGGCACACAATTGGTCCACGCAGCACAAGCGTGGGACAGTCTTGGTGAACAACCGTCCCACAGCCAAGTTCCATGAGGAAGACATCGGGCTCCTCCCCCTGGCGAATGTCTCTGTGGTGGGTCACTTGGGGCCACGGCAGACTGGCCCCCCTGTGAGGCCGCTCCCCATCTCTGATTTTGCGTGAGCCCAGAACACCCGCTCTCACGCTGAGTCCACAGAGGAGGCAGGGGGGCGACTTGGAGGGACAGGCCGAGAATAGCCTCGCGACCGAGATGGCCCTTCACGCAGTCAGCCGCAGGTCAGTTAAGCTGCCCCTCAGCCTTACTAGCATCAACGAAGTGGAAACCCCTGGTCTGGGGGATTTGTCACCCGGACAAATCTGGTCAGAAGGATCTCCGCTTCTGACGTCACCGGGAAGTGGAGCACACAGATCCCTGGGAAGGAGCAAAAGACGGTCCCCCCTTCCACACAGGGGATGGACAGGGCGAGGCCTGGACAGGGCGAGGTCACATGGAGAGCCATCCCTCTCTGTCCCTCTCGGAATCTGTTTCCAGAGCTCCTCACCAGATGCCAGAACGCCCCGCTTCTGTCCTCGCGGGGCCGGCACACAGGCATGCTGGGCAGTGAGTGGCCGCCCGCACGCGTGCTTGGGCAGAGCAAGAGCGGTCTCTCGACGGGGGCCATGGGGGTGGAGGTCACAGCGGGCGGAGGGGCCACCGGCACCTGAAAACAGGCCAACTGCTCGGAGTCCTCGGAGACTCTGAGGGGCTGCCACAAGGAACTTTCTGGAACGAATCCCCTTTCTCAGGGAAGAGGAAGCTGGTTTTGTAGAAAATAGTTTTGAGAGCTTTCGGACCCTACGGATGAAGAGTCAGCCGAGATGGGTCAGCGGCAAATGCCCGCCTCACCGAGAGCATGAATGGTGCCAAGTGCGTGCCACTCAGGGTCACCCCATGCTGGGGGCACTCCCGGCACTGGGCAGCAAATGCAATTCGAGGCCAGGGGTGGGGCCAAGCAAGAGCGGGAGGAGGGCAGGGAGCAGAGGTGGCGTGGCCCCATGGCGGCCTAGGAGCAGAGGGCGGTCCAGGCCTGGAGCCTAGCGGGACAGCAGCTATGGCGGGAATGGCCCACCTGAGAGGGACGCAGGGAAGCACGGACAAACAAGGTCAAGGATTTGTGAGAATAGCTAAATACACTTTGGGAAAAAAAATTAATTCAACAGACACAAAGGAGACAGAGACCTCTCACTCACCTGGAGTTTTTAGAGTGAGACACCTGCCAGTCAGAACCTACTCCATGCCAAGAGCCAACAGCAACCTGGCTTCCCAGATGCGGCGGGGAGGGTCCTGGACCGCTGACTGCTCGGGGGTCTGTCCCGTGCACATTCGGAACGCTGGCGGTCAGCCTCACAGCCTCGCCAAAGCCGTCAGGCCCGGCTGCCACCCTCCCCAGGACAGAGGGACCCACAGAGGCACCCCATCACAGCTGTAGGGGACACATGCCAGGCGGCCCACACACACACACACAGCAGCTCTGAGATGATGCCAGCAAACAGGTGACCCTGGCCTCTGGGGGCAGCTGGTGGTGAGGACGTGGGCTGGGACGAGAAGCCGAGAGGAGCGAGGCCCACCCTAAGGAGGTGTGAGCCCAGACCCCTGAGCACCGCTGCCCACAGGTGGGTGTCTCTGGAAAGGGGCTCAGCCTTTCTCTTGGTGGAACCTGGCTGTGCCTTGTTGCTACAACAGCCCCTGATCGGTTCTGAGGAGAGTGATGGACAACCAGAAAAATCCCCGAAATTCCTCTGTTACTTTCTCTAGTTTCCATGTATAGGACACACGATTGGTATAACATTATCTTCAAAAAACACAGGAAACGACAGGGGCACCTGGGTGGCTCAGTCGCTTGAGCATCCAGCTTCGGCTCAGGTCATGGTATCACAGCTCGTGAGTTCAAGCCCCGCCTCGGGCTCTGTGCCGACAGCTCAGACAGAGCCTGGAGCCTGCTTCAGATTCTGTGTCTCCCTCTCTCTCTGCCCCTCCCCTGGCTCAAGCTCTCTCTCTCTCTCTCTCTCTCTCTCTAAAATAAACATTAAAATTGTTTAAAAAAAAAAAAACAGGAAACTATAGAGAAAATACGAATTATCCATAACCATCCCGACCAGGGAACACAGTGGTAGCACCCTGAGGCACATCCTGAACAATTTCCCGGCACATACTGTGTACGTATTTTTAATAAAATTGAACCATACTTCCCACTGTTTTTTTTTTTTTGTTTTTTTTTTTTACCGTTTACTTATTTATTTTTGAAAGGGTGCACACGTGTGTGAGCAAGCAGGGGAGGGGCAGAGAGAAAGGGGGACAGACAATCCCAAGCAGGCTCCACGGACAGCACAGAGCCCAACACAGAGCTTGAACCCAGGAACGCGAGCTCCTCCCCACCTGAGCTGGGGATCAGGAGTCGGCCGCTTAACCGACGGCGCCCCCACCCCTGGCGCCCCTGCCCGCTGTCCTTCACCAGCTCCCTGTGCCGCACGCACTCTACGGCTGGACGCGGTCCACCAGGCAGCATGACTGGTTTTCCAACCTCCCCACTCACGTGGCTTTCAAAGGTAGGGTTATGCCAGTGTTTTGCCAACTCGAACAAAACCGCATCAAACCGCCTCGTTCCTGCCTCTCCTTTCCTTAGGACGCATCCCTAGCAGCAGAATTAGAACATGACGGTGGAAGAAGTCTGTCTCTTCTCACACGTTCCAGATTCGGGGTTCCCAAGCGCTCTAGAGCATCAGGGCCGAGCAGGGCCCATGTCCCCGCGCCCAGGCAGCCCCACACGTTAGTGCCCGTGTCAAGCAGCATCTGAGGGGAAAACAATGAGAACGTAACACACAGGGGCTGTGACGCTGTGAGTTGGTGGCCCCTGTGACAGGAGAAGGGTACGCGGCATCCACAGGAAGCCGCTGTGGCCCCAGGCTGCATGGGCAGAGGCAGACGGTGCGGTCACCGGAGGACGCAGTGGAGAAGCTGCAGCCACGACAGACAGGCCTGTCCCCTTCCCGCCAGCCCTGGCCAGAGCCTCACGCGGGCCCAACCCAGCCCGAAGCCCACTCAGGAGCCTGAGAAACCGTCAGGTAGGGTCAGCACCCGACCCGAGCGGGGATGTGCCAGGTGTGGACGGGTCTGAGGACACAGGTGAAATTCAGTGTCTCGCCTCCTAATCATCTGACTGCTGGTGACCCTGAACACGCTCTTCATTTGTTTCCAGTCTCTTTCTGTCCTTTACTAACTGCCTGTTTGTGTCTACAAGAGTCTGTACCTGACCCCGCAACCACTGTCCCCTTCTTCCTGGAGCAAAGCACTCCCAATTCCAGCTGCTCGTAAGGGTCCCTGGCGTAAAAACTATACTTCCCAGGCTCCCCTGCTGTTTCCCCACACCCTCACCAAGGCCCGTGCACCCACTTTTCTGAGGGCCATCTTCCCCCGGGGTGTGAGGCCTTGTGACAGCTTTCATAGGTCCCTGAAGCCAAGAAGTCACCTGCTATCCCGTCACCAAGACCTCCCCCTTCGCCACCCGTCTTACAACTTTCTGTGGCTCCCTGCCACGGGGAAGCCATCCTGTCCATTGTGGGACTTGCGTGGCTACATCTCCCCCCGCCTCTCGCCCGCACCCTCAGAGGCCTCCTTACTGTGGGATCGACACGGCTGCACACACTCCCTCCAGCTTCCTTGTGGTCTCTTCTCCTACGGTAAAGTGCTTGAACTGTCTACAACTTCTTTTCCTTTTAAGGAGCACGGCGGCTACTGGATCTCGTTTCTCTTCCAAATAGGTAAGTGTTGATTTGAGTCGTATGGATGAGATGCTCGACCATCGATAACCAGATGATAGGACAGGTCTGAGTTTTTTAATTTTTTAAAATTTGTTTTAGCATTTATTTATTTTTGAAAGAGAGAGACAGGGTGCAAGATGGAAAGGGGCAGAGAGAGAGGGAGACACAGAATCGGAAGCAGTCTCCAGGCTCCGAGCCGTCAGCACAGAGCTCGACGTGGGGCTCGAACTCACAAATTGCGAGATCGTGACCTGAGCCGAAGTCAGACGCTTAACTAACTGACTGAGCCACACAGGCACCCCTAATTTTTTTTAATGTTTACTTATTTTTGAGAGAGAGAGAGAGAGAGAGAGAGAGAGAGAGAGACAGAGTGTGAGCAGGGGAGGGGCAGAGAGAGAGGGAGACACGGAATCTGCAGCAGGCTCTAGGCTCAGCTGTCAGCACAGAGCCCAGTGCGGGGCTCCAACTCATGGACTGCGAGATCGTGAGATTGCGAGATCATGACCGGAACCGAAGCTGGACGCTCAACCGACCGAGCCACCCAGACGCCCCTGTTTTAATTTTTTTTAATGTTTATTTATTTTTGATAGAGACAGAGCGTGAGCAGGGGAGGAGCAGAGAGAGAGGGAGACACAGAATCCGAAGCAGGCTCCAGGCTCCGAGCTGTCAGCACAGAGCCCGACGTGGGGCTCAAACTCATGAGCTGTGAAATCATGACCTGAACTGAAGTCAGACGCTTAATCGACTGAGCCACCCAGGTGCCCCAGGACAGACCTGATTTTTAATGCTCTCCTGCCAACAAAAGCTGGAGTGTTTGGGGTCAGTACAGCAGACCTAGACAGGAATCCCTGATGTGCCCACCACATGGCATGACACCAGATCCCCCCCTGACTCCACCAACCACCGAAGCAGCAACGTCAGGGCCCAGGGGCCAGGCCAGGCCCGACAGGCTGCAGGCTCCCCGGGTTCAGCAGCAATCTGGTGCCCTGCGGTGCTGGGATCACCCGCCAGATCCAGCCCACCGTTACAAGGGGACAGGGCACCCACCAGCTGCAGCTGAGCCCTCAGGGACATGGCCTCTGACCTCCTGCCTCCCTGAGGACACCCTGCTCCCCCTCTTCCTCTCACAAACAAAAGCCAGGCTTGTGAAAAGGGGTACCCTCCCTGAGTCCCCAGCTCCTTGCTCACGGAGGACCCACCTGGCTGTGCGGGAAGGAGGGGTCATGACTGGGCCGTCGGAAGGTCTCGAGCTTGCAAAGGAGGCTTTGAGGTCTCCCGCAACATATGCGTGATGCACCTGCCATAAACACTGTGCGGTGGGCATTCTCACCCTGGGCGGAACCAGCAATGAGTGGCTGTCCACTTGCTGCTGACACCCCACGTCTATTTCTGCCCCCTCAACCGTCTCCAAGAGGCCACATCCATCTAACCTTGGGCTCCCAGCCCAGCGTACTGCCCTGTGACGACCCTGGAGAACCTGTCTATCCCCCAGAGCCGTCACCCAGGGTCCAGTACCATTGGATAGAAACTGCAAGCCACAGGCCTCTGGGGAGTTTACGAGTCCTTGGCCCGGCTGCCGGCCAGCTCTGCATGCATCTGGCGGACACAGCCACCGTCCACTAGAGGGAAAGGCTGGACGTCTACGCAGAGTGCAGGAGCCCAGGGAAGGTCTCTGATGAAGGGCACCTGGGCCTCTGCGGCGTGAACAGGAGGAAAGCACACGTCTGCTGGCCTGCAGGAAGGGGCTGGCCTCACCTCCATGAACCTTCCCCCAGCCTGTCCTGCGACCCCCACCTCACACATGCACTGACCCTCCCCCATTACCCCTGAGGCTGCCCTCCCCACAAAGCCTTCCACCTTGGCTCTTCCAATTGTGTTGGCCTCCTCCCCGTCTGCCCTCCTGGGCCCACCCCTCCTCCATGGCCCTCCTCTTTCCCCCTCCCCAGCCTTGGGTCTCCCCCCACCACTCCTACCTGCTTTTCTTTCCTAATGCCTGCCTGCCCCCAGGCTCATGGGGGAGGGGCACGCTAGGTCTGGGTATCGGTCAGGGTAGGCCGGTCACCTTCAGAAGAACCCCTAGACTCAGGGAGCGTAGTGAGCCCTGGGTTCTAGCTGCTGTGCAAGAGTCCTGGAGCCAGAGGCTGCACTCTCGGGTGGGCTGGCCCCCGAGGCCCCGCTGACAGGGCTGCCACGGCCATAAGAACATTCGTGGTACACTCTCACATCACCTGGGCCTCACAACTGCCCAGGAGAGGAACTGGGGGCTCTGGCTTCCCAGAGGCTCAGGACAGCACAGCCAATGAGCCCAGAGGAAGGAGGTCCCTCGGCCACCTTCAGGGGCACAGCCAATCTCCCTGGGTCCAAGCTGTCCCCAGCAAGGTCCCATCCTCGGGGCACAGCTGAGACAGGATGTGTGAAGGTGAGGCCTGAAGGCCCGCGGCCTCTGAGCAAGCCCCACCTGCTCCACGGCACAGGGCCATTCCCGCAAATTCTCTTCAAAGCCTGAGGATAAATTTAAGACATCAAGACATAAAAACTGGCAATTACGACCATATTAAACATGGATCCCATCAGGAGAGGCAAATTAGAAGCTTTTAAAACGTACATTTGCCAATTAGCTCCTGAAGGTCACTCCTAACGTCCACCCTGAGCACAATTACCCCGTGGGGAAGATCCTGCAGGCCAGGGACTCAAATGTCAACGGGGCGGCCCTCAAGGCTGTCGGAGACCTCCCGTCCCAGGCCACCGAGACTAGAAGAGCAACGGGGACCTAGCCCCAAGCCCTGAGACCCGTCCCGTGGCCTCCTTCCCACTCTCGTGACGATTTGAGTTTATTTCGAGAAAGAAACATGCTTCGGGAAATACGCAGTGCAGTTGAGGCGAGACTGCGTTTATCTGAAGGTCTCAGAGCTCCAGGCCCAGGGGTCCCACGGAGAGCAGGCCTCAGGGACAGGGACCAGACCACCCAGACCCCCCCCACACACACACACATACACCCTGGTGGGAAGCAGAGAGCAGGGAGCTTGACACTTTGAACTCAAAACAGGAAAAGTGACCTATCTTGTGAAAATACGCACTGAAGGCAAAGAAGGGGTCCTGCCAGGTGGGGGGGGCGGGGCAGGCACACTCAACGCCCCACCCCCACTTCTGGTATCTGTGCTACAGGCTACTGCTGGGGGTGAAGACCCCGGGAGGCCAGTGAGTCCCTCCTCTGGGGACTCTGGTGCTCTCACACTGGCCCTGTCCCCTCCCTCAGACCATGGCTCCTGCCCCCTGGATCTACCCCAGCCCCCCAAGGTCTCAGTGGCCACAGCCAACCTCTACTCACACTCACAGCTAGACGGGCCAGTCTGGCCAGGGGCTGCCCACATCCAGCCAGAGGCCTGGCCTCCATGGGTCTGGAACATCCAGGGTCCACCTATCTGGTATCTTACACCTAGGTATCTTGTACCTACCTGGCTGGGCCAGGGAGGACCAGCCTCTATGCAATGAGAGGCTAGCCTGTCTGAGGCCCCCCTGTCCCCATAGGCCCTCAGGCACATTGCCTGACCTTTTCCAGGCCCTTGGTGTCCACTCACATGGGGAACCTCAGCCTCTAGGGCTCCAAGGTCTCCTACAACCCTAAAGAAATTGCAGGCTGCTTGCTGTGACCCTCATGGGGCAGAGAGCAGACCCAGGTGCCTTCCGACAGATCGGAGGCAGCTGCCAAAGGCTTTGTGCCCTGGGTGCCCTGGGGGCACCGGGCACAGGCAGCCCCGTGACGGACAGGTCTGGATTGCTCTGTGTTTCTCAGGGCGTGAGTGCAGCTGGGAGCCCTCCTGGCATACGTCTGGGGGTGGGGGGTGTGGTGCTCCAGAAGCCTGAACCACAGGTGACAAAGCCCTAAAGCGTGAGGGGACATTGCAAGTGCCAATCTGACAGGTTACCCGAGGCGACTCTGCTCTGGCCCAGGATCAGCAGGGACACCCAGGTGCACTCTCCCCATGGACTGACAGGGGCCACCTGCTGGGCGCCCAGCACCTCTGGCCTCCGATCCGCACCCACCACACTCAGCAGACCTTCTCCCCTCCCACACACAATGGTGGCTGTGGTTGGCTGGACGTGGCCCCCAGAGGACGGGCCCACTTGGAATCTGCCAGCATGACCTTACTTGGCGAAAGGTCTTTGCAGATGTGACAGTAATGAGATCCTGGGTTATATGGGCAGGCCCCAAATCCAATGGCACATGCCCCTAAAGAGGCAGAAAAAGAGGTGCCTGGGGTGGGGGTGGGGGGCTCAGTCAGTTAAGTGTCCGACTCTTGACTTCTGCTCAGGTCATGATCTCATAGTTCGTGGGTTCAAACCCCGTGTCGGGCTCTGTGCTGACAACACGCAGGCAGCTTGGGATTCTCACTCTCCCTCTCTCTCTCTGCCCCTCTCCTGCCCATTCTCTCTCTCTCTCTTTCTCTCTCTCTCACTCACAATAAACGCACTTTAAAAATTAAAGAGGAGAAGAAGTGGAGGCCACGTGGTGGCAGAGGCAGATAGAGTGACATGGCCACGAGACCAGGCTCGCCACAGCTTCCAGAGGCTCAGGACACAGGCCTGGAGTAGGGAGCAGCCAGCCCTGATCCCGGACGGGCCTCCAGACGGTGAGACAGTAAACGCCCCAGGTGTGCGGTGCTGTGTGCACGAGAGCCCAGCACGCACACCTAGGCCACCTCGGGCCCCACGTCAGCCGCGCCTCAGCCCATCCGGGGGACGAGGGAGGAGGCGCGGAGAAGTCGGAGGCTCGCATTTCCGGGAACTGAGGGAAGCTGGAAAAGCCGTGCAGCAGGGAACACGCGTACAAAGTACACGTGACACGCGCGCGCGCGCGCGGGTGAGCAGAGAGAGTGGGAGGAGCCAAGCGCCGACACCGCTTCCCCTTTCCCGCTCTGGCTACCTCAAGTCTGAGCCTGTTTTACTTTCCAGAAACTACTACAACCACAAAAAGCTTTTTTTTTTTTTTTTAACTTTTTGTGAGAATACAAGGCCTGTCGCTGGCCGGGCAGCGGAGCGGGTGCCCCCAGCTGAGGAATGCATAATGCATGTCCACACGGGGTCAGGTACACAGGATCCTCATCAGTGACACGTCATAGCGGACAGCAACCCCAAGGACAAAGGCAGAGGCTTCCCTCTGAAGAGCAGGGAAGGCTGTGGGCTTGAGAGGACACAGGGGGACCAGCCACCCTGTCCTCAGAGAAATTTCCAGATGTCCAGACAGAGCCTGGACAGCCCGGTGCACAGAGCCGAAGCCACAGTGCCTGGCCCACGTCAGGTGCCCCGGGTCAGCTAGCCCCCCTCTTCGGGCCATACAGAGTGACCGGATTCCTGAGGACAGAGATGTGGGGCGTGAGAAAGTATACCTGTCTGTGGCAGTGAGGCCATTTGGAGGCTCCGGCGGCCATGAGAAACCTTGGCCCAGACCAGTTCACGGCCAACAGGGACCCTCCTCCACCCGGGAGGGGGCTCTTCTCAGACCTGCCCCTCTGCCCTGCTCACCCCTCGGCCCAGGACAGGGCCCCGTGGAGTAAATGCCATCAGCTGTCCTCACCCCTCCCTCCAGATCTGAATGGCAAGAGAGACCCCATGCTCCTGCCTGTGAGCCAATCAGGGCCAAGAAAGGCTGTCCAGCACAGTAGACTGACCATGAGGACAGCCTCTGTCTCCACCCTGCGTAAGGTGCTCTGACCTCCTGGAGCCTGGCGAAGTGGAAGGCAGGGAGCCACCATGTTGTTTCCATGGTCCCTGAAGCGGACTGTGTCCCAGCACCCCAGTGCTGATGGGGTGACCACCCCGTGATGCGGGCCGTTCACCATCAGAGGCCACCCGAGATGGGTCCTCCCTACCCCAGGGGCGCGGAAGCAGACACCAGGACCGTCAGTGGGTGCCGTGGGACGTGCTGTGACCAGCCCTGGCCACCCCGCCTCACTGAACGGAGCACCCTCGTGGGTAGGCCCCCGCGGGGCTGCTTCCCACTGGTCCCAGGAGCCTCTGTCCCCGTCGTCCCTCCCGCCTCCTTCCACGCCGAGTGCATGCCTGCCTTTCCCATCTCAGCCCCCACGACGGCTCCCTAGCTAGTTCCACGTCTTAGTGGCTGCTCAGGGGTTACAACACGCCTGGGTTCTGCAGCCCACGTCCACACGTGTCAGACGCATCCACGTGGTGCGAGACCCCCACCCCGTGGACATCTGGCTGTGGGCCTTGGCTATCATCCCTCTGCTTATATATGTGTTACCATCCCCAAAACACACGGTGCGATTTCAGGTCAATTCCACCTTAGGAGCTCAATTATCACTTCTTTATTGTGGTAAAATAGATATAAAATTCACCATCTTAACCACGCTTCCGTGCACGCTCAGTGGCATCGGGCACATTCACACCGTCGAGTAAGCATCCCCAGCCTCCAGCCTCTATCTCCAGAATTTTCTCATCCTCCCGAACTGTCCCCATTAAGCACCTCCTCCTGCCATGTTCCGCCAAAGGGGAAGCGGTCCTTGAGTCCTGCCTCTCCCCGGACGGCTGGTCTCAAGAATTCAGTCCACCTGTTGCCCTGCATATTAATTCTCAGTGCCGTGAGACACCGCCACGAGCCTATTAGCGGCTCAGATGGAAAACCCGTTCGGCAGCTCTCAGCTCTGCGGTCAGACGTCTGCTCGGCTGGCAGGGAGGACCCTCCGCTCAGGGTCTCCAGAGGCTGGACTCCAGGCGGTGGCCCTGAGGGGGGTCTCTGCCTGGAGGTCGAGGGAGCTTGGCCTCCCGGCTCACCAGGATGGGCAGAACCTGTTCCTGTGGTTGCAGGGCTGGAGCTCCCGAGGCCACCCCCATTCCCTTGCCTGTGGCCCCTCCAGCTTTGAGTGGTGACAGCACGTGAAATCACCCTCGTGGTTCACATCTCCCACACCCATCTCCCAGCCAGAGAACGCTCCTGCTTCTAGGGGCTGCTACGACTCGGGCAGGCCCACCCAGCATCAAGGGACGGAAACCCACCATCTTCACGGGGCCCACGACCCGCAGGGGTGTTTTCAGAACCAGGCTGCCATCCCCGTGACCTCAGCTCTCTAGTGAGCTAAGCACATTGCACTGTTTTGTAGCTTATCGGTCCTCACATGGTTACAGTGGGCATGACGTCCCCGTGGCTCATCCACGTCCGCCCGCTGAATTCCCCGGGCACCTGCAGAGGGCCGGGCTCCATGCCGCTCCATGGGCATCCTCTCATCTCCCCCCGCCACAGCCCTGTGAGGAGTGCTATCACCAGCCTCTTCCGGCAGGCAGAAAACCAAGGCACGGAGAGGCCAAGCCACCAGTCAAGGTCACACAGCCAGAGTGTGGCACTGCAGGATCAGGTGCAGGCCCCAGCATGCAGCCCCTGCCAAGTGGCACACCTTCACCCCTCTTAAATATGCTGGGAGTCATGAGTCATCACAAAACTCAGTTTAATCATTTAGGTGGCTCCCTGCACACTTACTCCTTGGCAGATGGGAGGCTGGCTGCCAGGCGCTAGGGTGAGGGGAGCGGGGGAATGGCCGCTTGGGGCCTCCCAAGGAATGGCATGGGGGCCTCCTTTTCAGGTGATGGAAGCGTCTGGAACCAGAGAGAGGTGGTGTGGACGCACAACGTTGTGGACGCACGAATGCCACTGAACTGTTTGCCTTAACACGGCTGATTGTATGTTACCTGAGTTTCGCCTTAACTTAAAACTAATAATAACAATCCCCTGGGGGTAAACAGCAGCTCCCCGGGGCTGATGCATCCCAAGGACAAGCCCCTGACCAGCCGGCCTGGCCCCACACACTCAAAGGCACCACGAGGAACCTGACCGTCGTCCCTAAGGAAGCAGCACCAAGTAATCATCTTCTGGCCAGATCAAGAATCTAACACCTAAGTAAATTCTACAGTAGAAACAAAATGACCCTGAAAAATGGGCCAGAAATTATAAAATAGGCGGGACTCTCAAGAAAAGTATATCGAAGCCACCTCATTTTCTTTCCTCGAAGTTTCCCATGTGTCAGCTTGGAAAAGAGGATAAAGCCACGGTTTATCAGCAAATCAGGAACATGTTTATCCTGTACAGGGGCCACAAAACAACACTGGGCCTTAACAAGAACCTCCCACCTTGCTGACCCCGCCCCTTACGAGATTATCCAAGTACAACTAAGCTTCACGGCTCACAACACGGCTCACAATCCTTGTACCCTTCCCCCACGCCCGTAACTCTTCACGTAACTCAAAGGAAATGTTCTCAAGGGAAACATTACGTTCTCTGAATTCCCTGTCCACACCCCGCCCCCGCCACGTCCTCCCAGACCCAACGTCTGAGCTGACCCCACGTCCAGAAGCTCAGCTTTGCCTGTGTGAGCTCAGCGGGAATCAGGCGTCACACGCCTTGGCTGTGAGGAATTTGCAGAAATCCAGATAAACTTGTCCGTGTGGGATGAATCCTGGAGTTCCAAGAAAAGAGAAGGCTCCTATTCCTTTCCAGATCCAAGCAAGACTCATGGGATCTTTTGCTCCTACCTTGGAAGGAAGCAAATTCGCAAAGCTCCTCTGAAGGGACCAAAGGCTGTGTCCTCACCCCCCAAGGACATCTCATTAAGCACATGAGATCTGTTCTCACGGGCAGAGCCGCTGAATGAATGCAGGCTGTCAGAAGGCAGCCCAGACCTTCCAGCCCCACCGCACAGACCACCTCTAACTCCCCCGCCCCTGTCTGCATGCAGCACCTGCCTTCCCCTTGCTAATGACAGAACAATCCGACTGTATGCAAAGCTTGCCCGTGTCACACATGACGCTATTCGCAACACTAATTGAAAACTCCTGGACTGAGAATTCTCTGGAGGGAGGCAGGCCCGGGAGATGGCCATCTCTCACCTGTGTGAACAAGTCAAATGGCTCAGTAGTTATTTTAAATGGGGCTATGAGCACCCACGAGCCCACCACCCGACACGAAGGGAGAGCCCGGCCATAACCCACGTCCACTCCCCGTGGCCCCCAACCACTCCCGGGGCCCCCATCCACTACCCAGCTCCTGGACCCTGGACCCTGACTCATACGGCCCCTTTAATGCAGCTTGGTTGCCATATGTGGTCCTAAATGTATTTTTGGTTGCTTTTAACTCTATAAAAAGGACATCATGCATATGTGATATTTTGAGATTGGCTCCTGATTTGTCACATCCTGTGTGCTCTGCCCTTCACCAAGTTGATATTCTGCAACTGCCCTTGTGTGGAGCCCCACGGCGCATCCAGCCACACCCCACAAGAGGCACCCGATTCTTCCAGGGTTTTGCTGTGTAGGCAGACCTTCGTGAACGCCCTCGCGTGTCCCCTGGCCGCGTGGGCATGTCCCCAGGAGGCAGGTATTGCCTTCCCGTGGCTGCTGCAACAAATCATCACAAACTCAGTGGCTCAGACAACAAAATTCATGACTTTGCAGTTCTGGAAGATCCCAGCATGGGTCTCACTGGCTAAAGTCAAGGGGTCAGCAGGGCTGTTCCTCCAGGAGGGTCCAGGAGAGAATCCATTTCCCCGCCCTTCCCAGCTTCCAGAGGCCACCCTTTCCTTGGTCCACGGTCCCTGTCTGCACCTTCAGAGCCAGCGGAGGTGCGTCTGCTGTGTTCACAGCTCTCTCTGACCCTCTGTGGCCCCGTCTTCCACCATGAAGGACCCCGTGGTTACCTTGGGCTTCCCGACAAATAATCCAGAACCGTCTTGCGACTGTAAAACCAGCCCCACCTGCAACTTGCACCGCGCTTTGCCACATGACCTAAGATCCTCACCAGCTCCAGGGACCGCGATTCGCCACATGTCGGGCCACGCCATGCCACACCCCAGCAGCCCACCCACCTTCTCCTGCACCTGGACCGGACGGCATCTTCCTGTTCCCAGCTCAACGGGAGAAGGTGGCAGCTTGTTGTGACTTGAGTCACACCCCCAGCACCCTCCAACCGCTGGGCTTCTCTTCACAAGGTGCTGACCACACGAGAAGGGTCATGACCGTGCGTGGGTTACGATGGCTCCAGCTCCGTGGGCAGGACTCCTGGACACAAAGACACAGTCTTTCTCGCAAAGGGAATTTTTCCAGCTGACAGTCCCGGGACAGAGGGGCCTGTGTGTCCCACAGGGTCTGCGGTCCTAGGGACAGTCACGCCGGGGCCACAGAGGTGGCCACGCTTTGTCTGCACCGCTTCAGGCCAGAGGTGTCCCGGCTCTGCCATCAATGCGGTGCCAGCAGGCGGTGTCGTCTTACACGCTCCAGCGGACCCAGCACAGGAGCAACGGCAGCACTGAGTAGGCGCCCTGCAGATAACCGGCCGGCGGAAGGTCAGGAAATCTCTTCCACGCCCGGGGCAAGGCCGCCCTTCGTGACCTCTCTGACCTTCCCACTGCAAAGCCAACCTCTCTCCGCTGGAGACGCTCCTATCTCCGTCCACGACTGGAGCGAAAGGAGGTGGGACCCGGCACGAAGCCCCGTGCTCACGCACTGAGGGGCGCCGCGCCCAGCACGGTGACTCCGGGCTCTCCAACCAGCCCGAAACCCCCAGCTTCGCGGTGGCCGGTCCCGGCGAAGGCACCCCCTGCGGGCGCCTGTCACTCTGCTCCCTGAGTGCACGGCGGGCACACCCCCAGTCAGGAGGGAGCCACAACATCAGGGTTTTCTTCCGTCCAGATGTGAAAGACCAAGAGAAGGAATTCACACAGTGCCTGACGTTTCATGGAAACTGCTGAACTAACCACACTGCGTCCTTTCCGAGGGCAGGTGACGACGCACATGGAAGCCTGCTCTAGCTGCTTGATCCCCGGCTCCCCGCCTCCATCACCCCCATCCAGGGTGAGCACGCTCCGGAGCCGTGGGTCTGAGCAGGCCGCCCCCACAGGCCTCCTGGGGGGTCTGAACCACCTCCTGCAAGCACTCAGCCCTCCGGCCGGGAAGGAGAGTGAGGGCACACGGCTCTGGGGGGGCATTCACTCTCGGGCCGCTGCCCACTAACCCAAGGCTCCTGAGGCTCCCATCCCATCGCACTGGGCTAGAATCGAGAACGCCTCGTTGTCGCTTGGGGGCCGGGAAACAGAGGAGTTTCCTGAAATTACTTCCTACCCCAGTCCATCTGCAGCCAAGGTCACCAAGAACACGGGGCCAGAAGAGATGGCCAGACCCAACACCTCAGGGATGGGCTCTGACCACACTGCTGCCCCAGGCAGTGAACACACACCTCAGGTAATAACCGGTGACCAGGAACAGGTAGCAGGATGTGGGGAAGGACGTACAGCACCGGGAGGACAGGGCAGGGTTTCTCAACCCCGGCAGTGTTGGCATTTGGGGCCAGTAATTCCTTGTCGGAGGGGTTGTACTGTTGCATTGTGCGACATTGTTGCATTGTAGGCTGGTAACGGGCACACTAGCAGCTACCCACGAGCTACCAGAAGGACTTCCCCCCCCCAAGTTGTGACAACCAAAAATGTCCTCAGGCATTGCCAAATGTCCCCTAAAGGGACAGCGGTTTGAGAACCGCTGGATCAGAGGGAAGACAGGTGTCTCCCATAAGATGGAATTTAAAGGGAAAGCTGAGGGGGAGAGACACCCAGCACATGGTCCCAAGGTGTGTTTAAGAAGCAGCAAGGACAGGGGCGCCTGGGTGGTGCAGTCGGTTAAGCGTCCGACCTCAGCCAGGTCACGATCTCGCGGTCCGAGTTCGAGCCCCGCGTCAGGCTCTGGGTCAATGGCTCAGAGCCTGGAGCCTGTTTCCGATTCTGTGTCTCCCTCTCTCTCTGCCCCTCCCCCGTTCATGCTCTGTCTCTCTCTGTCTTAAAAATAAATAAACGTTGAAAAAAAAATTTTTTTTTAATAAAAAAAAATTAAAAAAAAAAGAAGCAGCAAGGATGGGGCGCCTGGGTGGCGCAGTTGGTTAAGCGTCCGACTTCAGCCAGGTCACGATCTCGCGGTCCGTGGGTTCGAGCCCCGCGTCGGGCTCTGGGCTGATGGCTCGGAGCCTGGAGCCTGTTTCCGATTCTGTGTCTCCCTCTCTCTCTGCCCCTCCCCCGTTCATGCTCTGTCTCTCTCTGTCCCAAAAATAAATAAACGTTGAAAAAAACATATTAAAAAAAAAAAAAAAGAAGCAGCAAGGAGCCCAGTGGGCTGGAGCAGAAGGGGTCAGGGGGAGTGGGAAGGAGGCCAGAGGGGGCACCTGACCCTGGAAAGCCCCAGGCTTTAGTCTGAGATGGGGGTCCCAGGGGGTTCTGGGCAGAGAGGCAACCTAGAATTGTATATTTGAAACCTGGTTCCAGCTGTTGTGTTGAGAACAGCCTGGACTGGGGTGGGGGGGCAAGGACACAGCGGGGAGACGGGTTAGGGGCTCCAGCAACAACCCAGAGAGGGGCGAAGGCGGCCGGGACTGAGGGAGGCATCAGAAACACTTTTTTCTTTCCTCATTCTTGTAAATTGTAAGACCTGCACGTCACAGGCTCCACCACATTGGCCATCAACACTGAGCGCACAAGTCAGCGGCACCGCCTCCGCCATCTGTCCCAGAACATCCTTGTGAACCCGGACCTCCGTGCCCATTAAACACTAACCCCCATTCCTGCCCCTGGCGCCCACCGTCTGTCTCTATGATTTTGGCTACTCTGCGTACCTCATGTAGGTGGCACCATGCAGGGATTTGTCCCCTCGTGACTGGCTCATTTCACTGGGCATGGCGTCCCGAAGGCTGACCGTGGCCTAGCAGGTGTCAGAATATCCTTCCTTCTTTAGGCTGGATAACATTCAGCTGTCTGGATGGGCACATGGTGTCTATCCACGGTCTGCAGGCAGACGCTGGGCTGCTCCCACCTTGAGCAAAGGGGGAGTAATGCTGCCGTGAACACAGGTGTGCCCTGGGAACACGCTGATGGCAGGGACGCCGTGTCGGAGACCAGAACTGGGCTGATTTCCAGGTGTGGCCCTAGCACGTGCGTGAACGGAGGCGGGAAGGCCGGGAGGCGAAGTGGTGGGTGAAGGTCTGAGTGAGCAGCGTGGTCAGGGAGGCCAGCGCCCTGGGCAGAGGTCAGGGCACGCAGGGCTCAGGGCTGGGGAACCAGTGAAACGGGCGTGATGCAGCGGAGAAGGGCTGCGTGCAGGGACGCAACCCTATGTGGAGGGTGGTAAAGGAGCCAGGGAAGGACCCCAGAAGACTGGACGGAAGCCAGGATGTGGTGTCACGGCCACCTACGGAAGGAAGTGGTCATACAGATGAGGACAGCAACCAGACACAGGATGTGGCCCCCAGTGTGGTCTGGGTGGGCTGCTGGGGAAGCAGGCGGGAGAAGGGGTAGTGGGAGAGGCACCACAGAGGGCACAGAGACAGCTCCTTCAGGACTTCTGTGGGGGGGAGGTCAAGAGGGTTGGTGACCTGGCTGCTGTTTTAGACACAGGGGAGTTTACAGCATGTTTTACCTCCGGAGGAACGATACAGAAGATGGAGAGACCAGTATAGGAGTACGGAATAGGCAAAGGCGGTGAGGTCCGAAGCATGGGGGAGGGGGAGGCCCAGTGCACAAGGTGGGGGTGAGATCCAGTGCACAGGGGGAGGGGAGACCCAGAGCACAAGGGAGAAGGAAAATCCAGTGTGCAGGGTTGGGAGGGGAGATCCAGTGCACGGGGGGGAGGGGAGATCCAGTGCACGGGGGGAGGGGAGATCCAGTGCACAAGGGGGAGGGGAGATCCAGTGCAAAAGGGGGAGGGGAGATCCAGTGGACGGGGGGAGGGGAGATCCAGTGCGAAAGGGGGAGGGGAGATCCAGTGCATAAGGGGGAAGGGGAGATCCAGTGCACGGGGGGAGGGGAGATCCAGTGCAAAAGGGGGAGGGGAGATCCAGTGCATAAGGGGGGAGGGGAGATCCAGTGCAAAAGGGGGAAGGGGAGATCCAGTGCACAGGGGGGAGGGGAGATCCAGTGCATAAGGGGGGAGGGGAGATCCAGTGCAAAAGGGGGAAGGGGAGATCCAGTGCACAGGGGGGAGGGGAGATCCAGTGCAAAAGGGGGAAGGGGAGATCCAGTGCACAGGGGGGAGGGGAGATCCAGTGCACAAGGGGGAGGGGAGATCCAGTGCACAAGGGGGAGGGGAGATCCAGTGCAAAAGGCGGAGGGGAGATCCAGTGCATAAGGGGGAAGGGGAGATCCAGTGCACAAGGGGGAGGGGAGATCCAGTGCACAAGGGGGAGGGGAGATCCAGTGCACAAGGGGGAGGGGAGATCCAGTGCATAAGGGGGAAGGGGAGATCCAGTGCAAAAGGGGGAGGGGAGATCCAGTGCACAGGGGGGAGGGGAGATCCAGTGCAAAAGGGGGAGGGGAGATCCAGTGCACAAGGGGGAGGGGAGATCCAGTGCATAAGGGGGCAGGGGAGATCCACTACACAGGGGGGAGGGGAGATCCAGTACACAAGGGAAGGGGAGATCCAGTGCACGGGGGGAGGGGAAATCCAGTGCACAGGGGAGAGGGGAGATCCATTGCACAAGGGGGAGGAGAGATCCATTGCACAGGGGGGAGGGGAGATCCAGTGCGCAAGGGGGAGGGGAGATCCAGTGCAAAAGGGGGAAGGGGAGATCCAGTGCATAAGGGGGAAGGGGAGATCCAGTGCAAAAGGGGGAGGGGAGATCCAGTGCACAGGGGGGAGGGGAGATCCAGTGCATAAGGGGGAAGGGGAGATCCAGTGCAAAAGGGGGAGGGGAGATCCAGTGCACAGGGGGGACGGGAGATCCAGTGCATAAGGGGGAAGGGGAGATCCAGTGCAAAAGGGGGAGGGGAGATCCAGTGCACAAGGGGGAAGGGGAGATCCAGTGCAAAAGGGGGAGGGGAGATCCAGTGCAAAAGGGGGAGGGGAGATCCAGTGCATAAGGGGGAGGGGAGATCCAGTGCACAAGGGGGAGGGGAGATCCAGTGCATAAGGGGGCAGTGGAGATCCACTACACAAGGGGGGAGGGGAAATCCAGTACACAAGGGAGGGGGAGATCCAGTGCACGGGGGGAGGGGAAATCCAGTGCACAGGGGAGAGGGGAGATCCATTGCACAAGGGGGAGGAGAGATCCATTGCACAGGGGAGAGGGGAGATCCAGTGCGCAAGGGGGAGGGGAGATCCATTGCACAGGGGGGAGGGGAGATCCAGTGCATGGGGGGAGGGAGATCCAGTGCACAGGGGGGAGGGGAGATCCAGTGCATAAGGGGGCAGTGGAGATCCACTACACAAGGGGGGAGGGGAGATCCAGTACACAAGGGAGGGGGAGATCCAGTGCACGGGGGGAGGGGAGATCCAGTGCACGGGGGGAGGGGAGATCCAGTGAATAAGGGGGAAGAGGAGATCCAGTGCATGGGGGGGTATCCAGCGCACGGGGGGGAGGGGAGACCCAGTGCACTGGGAGCAGGGGAGATCCATTGCACAGGGGGGAGGGGAGATCCAGCACACGGGGGGGAGGGGAGATACAGTACACAAGGGAGGGGGAGATCCAGTGCACGGGGGGAGGGGAGATCCAGTGCACAGGGGGAGGGGAGATCCAGTGAATAAGGGGGAAGAGGAGATCCAGTGCAGGGGGGGATAAGAGATCCAGTGCACGGGGGGAGGGGATATCCAGTGCACGGGGGGAGGGGAGATCCAGTGCATGGGGGGAGGGGAGATCCAGTGCACGGGGGGAGGGGAGATCCAGTGCACGGGGGGAGGGGAGATCCAGTGAATAAGGGGGAAGAGGAGATCCAGTGCAGGGGGGGATAAGAGATCCAGTGCATAAGGGGGAGGGGAGATCCAGTGCATGGGGGGAGGGGAGATCCAGTGCACAGGGGGGAGGTGAGATCCAGTGTGCAAGGGGGAGGGGAGATCCAGTGCACAGGGGGAGGGGAGATCCAGTGCATAAGGGGAAGGGGAGATCCAGTGCATGGGGGGGTATCCAGCGCACGGGGGGGAGGGGAGACCCAGTGCACTGGGAGCAGGGGAGATCCATTGCACAGGGGGGAGGGGAGATCCAGTGCACAAGGGGGAGGGGAGATCCAGTGCACAAGGGGGAGGGGAGATCCAGTGCACAAGGGGGAAGGGGAGATCCAGTGCATGGAGGGAGGGGAGATCCAGTGTGCAAGGGGGAGGGGAGATCCAGTGCATGGGGGGAGGGGAGATCCAGTGCACGGGGGGGAGGGGAGATCCAGTGCACTGGGAGCAGGGGAGATCCATTGCACAGGGGGGAGGGGAGATCCAGCACACGGGGGGGAGGGGAGATCCAGTGCACAAGGGGGAGGGGAGATCCAGTGCATAAGGGGGCAGGGGAGATCCAGTGCATGGGGGGAGGGGAGATCCAGTGTGCAAGGGGGAGGGGAGATCCAGCGCACGGGGGGGAGGGGAGATCCAGTGCATGGGGGGAGGGGAGATCCAGCGCACGGGGGGGAGGGGAGATCCAGTGCGCAAGGGGGAGGAGAGGTCCATTGCACAAGGGGGGAGGGGAGACCCAGGGCACAAGCGGGGAGGGGAGATCCAGTGCACAGGGTTGGGAGGTAGGCTGCCTGCATTCATGCACCTGCAGCCCCCTCCACCCTACGCTTCAGGCCTCTCCTCCCATCTGGAGGTGGAGTCTCTCCCCAGTCTAGGATCTGGGCTGGACTGTGACTTGCTATGACCGAGAGAACGTAGCCAACATTCCCTGTGACTTCTGGGCTCGGACTCGCCATTCCCTCGGACCACCGTCCCTCTGTCATGCCCTCACACCACCACAGAAAAGAGCCTAATGCAGTCTGCTGAAAGGAAGGAGGCCCAGCCGTCCCAGAGCAGGGGACTCAGAAAATCCAGCCGTTGGAGGAAACCATCAAGAGGACAAGATGTGACCTCCGGTTGACCTGGGACCTGGACCCAGGCACTCAGAGGCTCCACGCCCCTCCCCGGGCCTTGGCATGTGCACTGTGCTCGCCCCGCCCTCTCCAGTGCTGCCCCCAGGACACAGCCTTGAGAGAGTGAATGTGCTGAGACCACCTGGACGGCACAGGGCCTGAGCCTACGTAAGGCCTCTCCACAAACTTTAAGATTGGGCGTGTGGGCACAGAGATCTCCCTGTCTTGTGGCATCCGAAACAAGCCTGAGAGGAAGTTCCCCTGCTTATTAAGCCTGCCACCTGACAACCTGGAGTGGCGGCCTGTCCTCAGTTTCTCCCTGCGCTCCGCGGAGGGTGGTGGCTTTGCGAACCAACACCTGCCAAGGTCAGGACTTGGGACTCTCTCCCCAGAGGGAGCCTGGAGTGAAACACCCAACAACGGTCACATCCACACCACCCTCTGTCTTTGGTCAGCTCGGGCTGCCGAACTGGAACACCACAGACCGGGGACAACAGGCATTTATTTCCCACAGGTAGGGGCCAGAAGCCCGGGGTCAAGGTGCCAACACAGTCGGTTCCTGGTGAGACCCGCTTCCTGGCTTGCACATGGCCACCTCTCACGGCGCCCGCACATGGCCACCTCTCACGGCGCCCGCACGTGGCAGAGAGAGTACAGGGCCTTCTCATAAGGACGCTAGTCTTACGGTAACAGGACCCCACTTTCATGACCTCATTTAACTGAGTCCCTGCCCAGAGGCCCCTACCTCCAAATGCAGCCACACTGGGTGTTAGGACCCAACGTAGGAATTGGGGGGGCACGACTCCATGCACAGCACCCTGCTAAAGCATCATCTGGCTGCTGACAGGACTTTCTAGAAGCTCCCATTGTTGCGCTTTGCGAGACTCAGCAAGTCTGGGCGTTTGGCCTTCCCCAGGGCAGGACTAGGGGTCCTCAGAGCCATCCTTGGTTTCGTGCCCTTCCTTTTTTAATAGAAAGTTTAAACTGATCTGTAATGACAGAAAGCAGACCAGCATTAGTGTGGGGATGGGGGGGGCAGGGGAGAGGCTGGGAGGGAACGAGGAGGGGGGAGCACAGAGGGGCCGAGGAAATGTTTGGGGATGGCAGTTCTGTTCACTACCTTGATTGGGTGGCTGCCTCACTGGGTACACAAATGTCAGAACTTATCAGACTATCCACATTAAATATGTGCAGCTTATCATATGTCAGTTATACCTCAATAAAGCTGTTTAGGGGCGCCTGGGTGGTGCAGTCGGTTAAGCGTCCGACTTCATCCAGGTCACGATCTCGCGGTCCGAGAGTTCGAGCCCCGCGTCGGGCTCTGGGCTGACGGCTCAGAGCCTGGAGCCTGTTTCCGATTCTGTGTCTCCCTCTCTCTCTGCCCCTCCCCCGTTCATGCTCTGTCTCTCTCTGTCCCAAAAATAAATAAACGTTGAAAAAAAATTTTAAAAAAAAAAGCTGTTTAAAAAGTTGTTTTAGTTACAAACCATAAGAGACTCCTAAATACAGAGAACAAACTGAGGTTGCTGGGGGGTGTTGGATGGGGGATGGGCTAAATGGGGGATGGGCATCAAGGAGGACACTTGCTGGGAGGAGTAGTGGGTGTTGTGCGAGTGATGAACCACTGGGCTCTGTTCCTGAAATCATTATTATGTTATTTGTCAGCTAACTTGGGTTTAAGTTCAGAAAGATAAACGAATGAATGAATAAAAAAACATTGTTTTCATTAAACTTTTAATTTCGACATAACTGTGATTCACACGTGGTCATAAGAAACAGGGAGAGATCTGTGTACCCTTCACCCTGCTTCCCTCGATGGTCACATTTTACAAAACTGCGGAAAGACACTGTAAACCAGGACATCACACGGACGCGATCCACCCGGCTCGGATTCTCTGCCTCACACACTTGTGCGCTAAGCGTGGGCGATTCGTGCCACACAATCCTACCACGTGGGTAGGGTCACAATCCTCCACCACAGTCCAGACACAGAGCTGTCCATTCCCCAAGGATCCCTCGTGTTGCCCTTTTCTTTAAAAAATGGGTTTTTAAAAAAAATTTTAATGTTCTATTTATTTTTGAAAGAGAGGGAGAGACAGAGTGTGAGCGGGGGAAGGACAGAGAGAGACGGAGACACAGAATCCGAAGCAGGCCCCAGGCTCCGAGCTGTCAGCACAGGGCCCGACAAGGGGCTCGAACCCACAAACCCTAAGACCCTGACCTGAGCCGAAGTTGGACGCTTAACCAACTGAGCCAGCCAGGCGCCCCCTCCCACACAAAAAAAAATTTTAACTGTGGTGAAATACACATAACACAAACTCTTCCACTGTAAGATTTTCTGAGCGCACAGTTTAACAGTAGTATGTGTACGCGCCTCGTTAAAGCTTTTAAAAGTGTGAGCAGATACAAACTCCACCTCTAAGGGTCCTGAGTCACCACCCCTTTCCGGTCCCCTGTAGGAACGAGGAGACTACTGACTCCTGACCGGTCAACACCCCCCCCCCCACACACACACACACCAAGGCCCCCATGGGTCACCACCTGGTCCAGAAAGATAGCTCCCAGGGTCTGTGTTCCCTTAAGGGTGAACCTAGAACATCACACTGGCAGGGCATCTGCACGGGGTCATGTACAGAGGGGTTTGCGATCGCTGCATCCAGATACACTGAGGTCCCTCAGCCTGTGCCCCCACCTTCCGCTCCTCAGGACAGCGGGCCTCCCGGTCTGACCACCTTGTTCATGTGTGTCCTGAAAGCCTGGGGAGCCACTTGGCACTCTGGGGGCACACTCTTGACAATTTCCAACCCCTGGGAGATGAAGCTGTCCAGATGGCACACTGGGACCCCAGCAGGTGCTCCAGGAGGGGAATGTACAGCTTTCGGGTCACTCGTATCCCTGCCCCCACCTCCCCTGACCACGCTGCCCTCTGAAACCACTGCTCTGGCCGCTCCCCCACTAGGCACCCAGCTTTAATCCTGAGACAAAGTCCCAGCTGAGGCTGGGGCCTCTACTGTCTCCTTCTCTGCCAAGTGCAAGTCCAATGCCCAGCACACAGTCACACCCAATTAATGTCTGTTAAATTAATAAACGATGGTCTTAACTCTGTGCCGTTCTGAGATGGTCAGGAGAGGCCCACCACTTCCTTCAATCATGTCAGATGCTAGCAGGGGAAGCCCACAAAGAGACCCCCTGCCTCCCCCCACCCCCACAGCGAGACTCAGGTCCCAGGTGCACGTCCACACAGGAGATGGACAAGGAGGGTCCTGACAAAGCATCCCACTGTATCCGCCCCCACTGGATACCTAGTGCTGTGGAGGGAACGGCGGAGGCTCCCTACAGGACAGAGCTCAGAGCGGGACCCAGGCTGTTGTCTGGCCCACACTCAGCTGGGCGTGAGCCACACCAGCTAGCTGACTAGTCACCGGGCCACACCCAGCTGGGCTCTGTCACTCACATCCAAGCTTCTTCAGCACGGGGCAGAAGCAAGAGGCCAGTGGTGGCCCAGTAAGGCACACCTTCTCCCTAGACAGGAGCCCGTGGGGAGCCCTCACAAGTGCCCTGGTCAAGGGCACAGGGGCATACACGCACCCCAGAACACGGGGCTGGGACAGCCCTCTGCTTTCCAGTTCAGTGCTAATAGTCTATGCACACGGTCCTTCTCCAGGGAGGTCTCGGGAGCCTTTGGGGCTTTTTGGCCACTCCAAGCAAGCACGATAGCCTTGCTGCCTCCTCCATGCATGCACGCGGCCCTGACCCTCCGTGCTAGTGCACGGCCCTGACCCCCTGAGCGGGTGCACGGCCCTGACCCTCCGTGCTAGTGCACGGCCCTGACCCCCTGAGCGGGTGCACGGCCCTGACCCTCCTTGATATCAAGAACCATCAAAAGGCCCCTGAGAATGGCGGGTTAGGGTGAGCACAGCCACACTTACCTCTCTACGTGAAAGGCACTGTGGCTTAGTATTTTATACGTTGTTGGTACATTGCAGAACACTTGGAAATATCAAAAGACTTCCAATAACTGTGTGATAAGACATCCACAAAAAGCTAATCTCTTCACCCATTACCAGGCTGGCTGTTAAAAGGCAGGCCCTGTGAAGCAGGGACTCTAACAGCACCCAGGTGACCCAGAGCACCTTAGGAGCGAGCGTCGCGGAGGTCACCGGCAGCCCCCAGCTCTGCTGGAATGAGCGGGTCCAGAGCCAAATATCAAAGCCACGGATCCTGATTGATGCCCTGCCGTATTCACAGAGGAGCCAGGTGGCTGCCATCACACGTGCCCTGGGAACGTGAGCAATGGCAATACAGCGGGCATAGAACCAGAGGTGGCACCGAGGGGACACAGCCAGGCCCAACTCCAGCGTGACGGCCCAGGAGGCCAGTGTGCGGTCACACGACCCCGCCCCTGAGCTCCAAATCTAACAGGGACTTCTCAGTGGGATTTAGTGGGGCACCCAGCAGGGGACAGGCCACAGGTCACTCAGCAGGGGACAGGCCACGGGTTAATGAAGACATCAGCCACTCTATGGGGGCACTGCCTCAGTGGGCCTGGCTGTGGGGTCCACAAGAGCACGTGTGGGTGCAGGCCAGATGGCACACCCACGATGCCAGCCCAGGGCTCAGCTGATGCCAGGACCTCACCTGCAGAGCTCACCCAGGTATGCTCCTGGCTCTGGGTTTGGGCAGACGCTGCTACTGTGGCCATAGGCGGGCCAGCAGCAGTGGGCGGGGGGGGGGGGGGGGGGGGGTGGAGTCTGTGGACCCCAGCAGACTTTCTTCCCTGAGTCCCCAGGCTTGAGACACAGGGTGGGGGTGGGGGTGCCCACACCTGCTACAGGGTCAAATCTCCTGCCTGAGGAGGGCGCCCACCTGGCCAGAACCCAGATGGAGAATGAGGCGTCTGCCCTCAGCTGAGGTCCAAGTCAGTCCAGTGTCCAAGAACCCTCAGAGGCAGCCACGGCCTGCAAAACGTTGGCGGAGGGGCGGGGGAGGGGGCAGCAACCCGCTCCCACCACCCAGCATGTGTCCTGCATCCCAGCGACACACCCTCACAGCAGGTGCCGGGAGTGGAGCCCACAAGCCCCAGGTCATATCCTCCCAGTGACATACCCTCACACTGCCTGCCACAGGCACCCACAGCTCGGGGCAATGTGTGCAGAACCTTCTAAGCAGTACAGGTGATTTCCAGGTTTCCACTAAATGCAGCCTCATCCAGCGTCCCTTTGGAGAGGCTCTGTGAGCTCAAGGCCAAGGAGTAGAGCTGGGGGCAGGGCAGGGGAGTCATCAGAGGGACCTTTGCCCAGGGGTTGCATTTGGGCCACAGTAGCTAGAAACCTGGAATTAAAGTGAGCGAGCACCTCGGCTGATGTCCCCCCTTCCGCCCTCTGCCCCCCACTCACAGCCCCTGCCCCTCCAAGGCCCAAACTGTAAAGCTCTAAGGTCCCATGGGTACAGGGTCAGAGTTCAGTCCCAGCTTCCATGGGGCCTCTTCCTAAGCCAGCTCCAAAGCCCACATGAGTCCTGGGGTGGGTCCTGGCCCTCCCCTTGCCCCCACCTAATGAGAAAGTCCTTTCAAGCCCAGCGACCTGAAGCCCAGCTGTGAGGTCCCAGCCAGCCCCTGTGGCCTCCCCGGGCTGTCTGTTCTCCCAAAAGATACATACAAATGCATCAAGGTCACACAGGCCACTGCAGGAGAAACACCACCAGCTTTTGAAGTCCTGTCTCCCAACACCGGAGGAGGGACTTGCTCAGCTCACACGTGTGACCAGTGACGCTGGAATCCCCGGTGCTGGTGGCAGGGGTGGGGGGTAACAGGCGTCAGGCGCCCCGACGTTGACGACAAGCCTCCTGAGGGGAGGACGGACAGACAACCGGCCACGGGGCCCCAGGCAGAGAAGGTGTCTACATACAGGAGCGCTTCACGCTGGGGGCAGCCCTGCAGGGGCGGGGGGGGGGGGGGGGGGGGCTGCCGCCCACCTCCTCCCTGTCTACAGCGAGGCTTCAAGGCGACAGCCGCTTCGGGGGCTGGAGCTGGAAGGTCAGCCTGGAGCCTGCAGGGCCAGGGCCTCCCCACTGCAGGGCACTGCCCTCACTCCCACCCCTCCCTTTCCAGGAGCAGGGAGAGGGAGGGCTCCCAAAGCCCTCTGTGCAGCCTCCACCTGGCTACAGTCACCAAAACTCCTGACGGTCAGCAAGCCTCACGTGATGACACGTTGCAGCCACAAGGGCAACGACGTTCTCCAGCCGAAGCAATTCTCCAGCCAGGCCGCTCGGCTGACGCGATTTCCTAGTCCTGCAAAGCCTGCTAGAAAGCAGCCCGCGGGAAGACAGCTGCGGAGCCACACGGGAAATGGGGCGAGCAGGTGGAAACGCATTAACCGACATCAGGGAGGAGGGTCACGGGGAATACTAAATTTCCATCTCTGTTCACCGATATCTGCTGTGTCCATAATTTACACTCACTTTACTTTCCATCAGCCTCCCATAAAGAAATCGAGTGGCCGCTCAGGTGGCCAAGCCGGTGGCCAGGCCCGCACCCTCCACAGTCAGCGAACACCCGCGTGAGTCCTCCCACCCCAGGAACGGGACCCCACTCGGAGGCCCCTGCAGCTGGCATGTTGCAGCGTGTATGAGGAGAGGCCACGGGCATCACACGCCTTTCAGACTCCTCACGACACTGGACAAAGCGTGTCCTCTCCGTGTGACCACCTCGGATGCCGGAGCCCAGCTCCTGACAGGGGCCCAGGAGGGATGGCGGCTCCCATCCAGGGGACCTTGCCCCTGCCCCGAGAGTGGGGCGTGGAAACAAGAGCCTGTGAGAAAGACATCGCCATGCTGGTTCTCACAGGATTCACAGAGCGCGGCTCCCAGTGAGCCGTGGGGGTGGGGTCTGGGGCCACCTTGGGAGACCCACCCAGGCCTCCGATCTCGAGGAGTTTCGGTTCACAAGCAGGGACACCGCTGGGACACCCTGCTCACCAGGACTGGGGCGGCCCCAAGGCCAGGGCACACAGGTTGGGCAGCCATAGGTCCCCCATCTGGGCACCTCATGGCTCACACAGGCCCCACTCTCCCCCATGAACCACCCTCCATTCGGCAAGAACCACAACAGGAAAAACAGTTCAGTGGTCCCCCAAAAAGTTAGACCTAAAGTTCCCATGTGACCCAGAAATTCTGTTCCTGTGTATCTACCCAACAGAATGAAAACACGGGAAAATGTGTACATGGATGTTTAGCGCAGCTTATTCACAGCAGCCCAGAAGAGGACCCAGCCCAGAAGTCCACAGATGGATGCAGTGTAGACAGAAGGTAGGCCATCCATACGATGGCATGCATCCATCAAAGGAAATTCCAACACCTGCTGCAAGGTTGATGAAACCAGACACTGAAGACCCCACATCGTATGATCCCCTTTCTGTGAAATGCCCAGAACAGAAATGCACAGAGAAGGAACGCAGGCCAGAGGTCTCTGGGGGCAGGAGGGGGAGAGTGGACACGGCCCCCCACACGCATGCTGGGTACATGACTGCCACTGAGGCAAACAGTAAACTGCGTGTGATGTGAATGCCACCTAATTTTTTAAGAAATGACATACATAAGGGAGTCTGGGTGGCACAGCTGGTTAAGCATCCGACTCTTGACCTCTGCTCAGGTCGGTCGCGATCTCACAGTTTGTGGGATCGAGCCCCATGTTGCGTGGGCTCTGCACTGACAGCACCGTGCCAGCTTGGGAGTCTCTCTCTCTCTCTCTCTCTCTCTCTCTCTCTCTCTGCTCCTTTCCTGCTTGTTGTGCTCACACACTTTCTACAAGTAAATAAATAAGCTTTTAAAAAAAGAAAAATATGCACAACAACAACAACAACAAAGCTATAATGGGCCTTGTCAACAAGCTGGGTTGGTGCCCAAAAGCACATCCTTGGGAAAGGCCCAAGGCAAGCGGCAGACTGCAGGGCTGGGCCCCGGGCACTGGGTCTGAGTCTGGGGGAGAAGCCACGTGCCCCCCGCCCCCGCATGCCACGCTGTGCACAGAACACGAGTGACATCTCACGTCTGACACTGCCACTTGCCTTTTCGGTTTTGTCCACGTGGTGAGGCGGGCTTCCAACGCCACAGCCCCTATTCTAGAATAATCTGCAGCACAACTGGAGTGTCAGCAGACCAATCGTCTCCCTCAGAGTTCAGACACCTGTTAGAGGCTGCACATCCACCGCGATCAGAATACGGACGGGGCACCGAGCACAGTGGGGCACGGCCACGCCGGCCTCTCTGGGACTGAGCTGGACTGCTGGGCAGCAGGTCAGGCCTGACCCTGTGGGCGTGGTCAGAGGGCAGAGGCCAGCAGGCCAAGAGGGCCATTCCTGAGACTCACCGGTGCTTGAAGAGGAGGGGGCAGCCCGGCACTGCTCTGCCTGTCGCCTGCCCTCCACTTGGCCCCTCGGGTCCTCCCCCACGGTCTCAAGACACGTCCGCTAAATAGGGCCGCACAGATCTTGGGTCCAGCCACGACACAGGGCTCGGTGGGGGGACAGAGGCTGCCAGGGAAACACTGCCCCCAAAAGCCTTTCTGGTTCCGTGCACCCCTCCTCCACTAGCCCCCTCCGGTCCGGCTAGTGTGTCCGACCCCCGCGTTTTGGGGTCACTCTGCCCAAACCCCTGCTTCTTGCCGCTCCACAGGGTAACTGCTGCACTGATGTGCCGCGAGCTCCTTGCCTCCCACGCCCTCCTCTGACTCTTGATTTTCCTTCTGGAATACACTTCCCGGTCCTTGTGCAGCAAGGATTCGGGGGCGGCCGCACTTTCGTCTTCATCTAAAACTGTCTTCCATTTCATCCCGGTGCTGACGCAGCCCGGCAAGTGCCGTGCTCCCCGGGGCCCTCCCCCAGCCCAGCCTGGAGTCTGGGCCGGCGCCTGGGAAGGCTCCCCTTGCTCCCTGCCCCCGCCCCAAGCCCCGGTCAGATGCACCTTGACCCTCATCCCACCCTCCCGGCCTGCCCGTGAACTTCTGGAACCTCAGAGTGATCGCCTCACCCCTGCATGAGGTGGGTTGGTTTTTCGTTTTTAATTCAACGACTCTCCCTCTCAGTCCTGGGAGTTCTACAGGCTCTCCGTTCCCACACCTCGCTCTCGTGAGTCTCTGTTCATGTTTTTACCACGCATTCCACATCAGAGGCCGGGCGGGAGGGCCCCCCTCCGGACGGGTGAGTTTTACTCTGCCAGGCACCCCAGTGACACAGTGTGGGATAGGGTTTTCCTAGCTGCCTGTCACCCACGCCTCAGCTTCCTGTGTGAACCCCTCTAACCCACCCCTGCCCTGCAGCCATGCTTCCCCACTGCCACTACCCACCCCCCCCCCCACCCCCAGCCACCACCGGAAGGCCATGCGTGCCCGCCCTGAACGCAGCTAACCCTCTAAAATGGTGCAAGAGACGTCTGTGACTTCAGGGCTAGGCCTCAGGAGACCCTGCCATTCCCGCTGGGGCACCAACACCGTCGTGCAACCCCCCCCCCCCCCCCGTCAGCCTCCTGGTGGACAGGAGGCCGTGCAGAGGGGGACCCAGCTGCCAGAGGGCATGGAAGGAGACAGGTGACAGCCGCTGAGCCCCACCCACGTGTGGCCCACAAAATGGGGTGACTGTTCTGGTTCTCAGGGCCATGCTCTCAGCCCTGGGGCCAGCTCGGTACAATTCTGCACTCCTGGGCACCCACCGTGGGGGCTCCGCCATCCACATGGACATTCCATGGGCACCCCAAGTGCCACGGTTCCCACCTGGGCTCCCAGGCCCCTTGCCCCACCGGCCCTCCCCTACACCCTCATGTCCAGCTAACAGCACCCCTCAACCTCCCCGCCGGGCCTTTCCATCCCAGAGTCCTGGCTGCCATCCCCTTACCTGAGCCTCAGCCAGGTCTCCGTCACCAGCCCCAGCTTCCAGTTCTCCCCCTGAATCGACTCCCTCCCCCTGAAGGATCTGATCCCATCAAGACCGTCACCACAAGTGACCTGCACCGGGGTCCCTCCCCGTTCTGGCACCACACACACACACACACACACACACACACACACACACACACAGCCTGGTGGGGCCGCCCTGCTCACTCTGCTGACTGCATCTGTCCCTCAAATCCCAGCTCCTCTGGGTCCTGGCCCCCTGGCCACCCCACCTGACAGCCCTGAAGGTGCCCACCGGCCAGCACCCCTGCGCCCATGGCGAGGGCTGCACATGACCAGGACAGGCTCTCCCTGGGCAGCCCCAGGAGCTGCGGTGTGGTTTCAGAAATCTGCACACAGAACCCCTCGCCCCTGTCCTCCGGAAACCCCAAAACCGAGGGCCTGGGAGGGGTGGTTTCAAAGAGCCTCAGGGCGCCAAGCCCTGCCGGAGATGCATCTCCTGACCTTCCAGGAAGAGTCCCTTGATTGTCTCAAAAACTGCTACGATTCTCAAAAAAATTCTCTCAGAAGCGGCTTAATTCCCTTTTTTATTGAGGTAAAATTCACCTAAGATACAATTAACCATCTCAAGTACACATTTCAGGAGTATTTAGTGCTGTGCCACCACCACCTGTCTCCAGTTTTAAAACCTGTTTGTTGCCCCACAAGGAACCTTGGACCCTCTGGCCGTCGCCCCCCTTTTCCCACCCTGCCAGCCACCACGTACGTTCTGTGTCTACAGACCTGCCCTCCGGGACGGTAGAGGAAGCAGAATCGTAAAGTCTGTGTCCTTTTGTGTCTGGCTTCCCCACATGTCACATAATGATTTGAAGACTCATCCATATTATAACCTGAAGTCCCTTCCTTTTCCTGGTTGAATAATAGTCCATCGTGTGGCCGGACCACACTTCATTTCCTCACTCACTGTTGGTGGACACTCGGGCCACTTCCAATTTCTGTTATGCATAATGTTGCTATAAATGTGGGGATACGATTCTTAAACGTATCTGACATTGGGGGCACCTGGGTGGCTCAGTCTGTTGAGTGTCTATCTTCGGCTCAGGTCATGCTCCAGGGGTTCGTGAGTTCAAGCCCCTTGTCAGGCTCTATGCTGCCAGTGCAGACCGTCTTCGGATCCTCTGCCCCCCCGCCACTCCCCAGCTCACACTCTCTCTCTGTCTCAAAAAAATAATGCATCCAACATTGAAGTAGTTGATTCCGCTTTTAAACTTTTTTTGTAATTACAATATCCCTAAAAATAATAGGAAACATTCTCAAAAACTAAACACCCAACAAACGGCTGCCCCAAAGACACCACCCCCAGGGGTAGGTATGCGCTCCGTTTTCTCCAGGCACCCAGTGTATGACGGCCGCGGTCGTGGGGGAGCTTGGGGGGTCCCCGCGGGGCAGAGACTCACAGAGCCCCCGTGCAGAGCTCTAAGGAGCCCTCAGCCATGAAGGCAGCCCCACTTGAAGTGCCCCCGACATTCCCCTGCCCCCACCCTGCACAAAACCAGGAGAAATGGAAGAGCCTCAAAATACTTACTGTAAGAAAGAAAAAAACCTCCCATTCATCTCACCCAACTACTCTACATAAATTATCATAATATGAAACATTCGATTATTCTACTTCTGCTTTATCTATTCAGATCAGTAAAAACAAAAAAGAATCCATTCATTTTTGTCTTCTTCCTTCAAACACTTAAACTGCCCATCAAGACCTAAGTTTCTTTTCATTCCTACTGTGAAAAGTACAAAACCAAATGCTTCATCAAACCGGACTCATGTAAACGTTGATGACGGCTTCAGTTCCTTCCTGCAGGAGAGGCACAGCTCAGGGCAGCCGCACTTGCCAATTCCAGCTCCGGGGCCCAACAGACCGGAGTTCAAATCTAGCTTTCCCTCTTCCCGGCTGTGAAGGTTCCAACAAGTTAAGATCTCGTCCCTGACATCTCGTTTGTAAACCAGGTACATCAGATGTTCACAAGCACCCCCACAACCTCAGCGCCAACAGAGATCTATCCCCCCGGGCTGTCACTTACACCCAGCCCCTCTGCCTTGGCCACCCCATGGCTCCGGAGTCCTTTCCTGGATCCTGAGCCTCCGGCTGAGGAGGGGTGATGGGGCGGGGACAGGACACAGGAGGATGGCCTGAGAGGTTGGGGGCCAGACCTGACACAGCAGAGCCCACTGATGCCCGCTCTGGCTGAAATTCAGCCCTGGATTCTCCTTCAAAGGCAATGCCAGGGCAGTGGATCAGCACCCGGCCGCATCTCAGCCCAGGGAGGGCACAGGAGACGGCATCACTATTACTCATCACCGGCATCTGTAATGCCTGAAGTATCCTGAGTCAGGTCCTGTTTCTAGCAACCCAGGACCGGACATGCCACAGAAAGGGAGGCAGGGTGCACCTTCTAAGACACTCTCACTCTTGGGGCGCCTGGGTGGCTCAGTCGGTTGAGCGTCTGACTCTTGATCTTGGCTCAAGTCCTGACTTCACGGTTCGTGGGTTTGAGCCCCACATCATGCTCTGTGCCGAAAACATGGAGCCTGCTTGGGATTCTCTCTCCCTCTCTCTGCCCCTCCCTCGCACTCTCTCTGTCTCTCAAAAATAAATAAATAAACTTAAAAAAAAAAAAGACACTTCACTCTCATAATAACCTGGAAGTCACTGGAAAGCCTCAGTGACCGCTCAGACCCCATGAAACGCTCCGTGGGTGGTCTTATATTAGTCCGCACCCAAGAGAGCCGCTGACATTGACACCGGTCATTTGTTGAGCCGCTCCTATGAGCGTCTGACAGAGATGACCAAGTTCCACTCAGCAGGTCCCGTCACCCCACCTGACAAACAGGGAAACTGAGGCACAGGGCCAGGCAGGGACGGGGGAGGATTCCCACCCAGGCCCCAGTGCCTGCTGCCCTGTCTGCAGCTTCGTGCTATTTATGCCAGAGCGGGCAGCGAGGTCAGCCCAGGGAGACAGGAGAGAAACACGGAGACCCGCAGCTTTCGGCGTATGCGTTTGTCTTCCAGCTGGGACCCGCTCACCGTGTTCCCCTTTGCTGGGCACAGGGCATGCCACGTAGGAGCCGTGGCTGTCCAGTGCCGTCACCCCAAACGAGACAAAACCACAGCTGTGCCATCAAGAACTGCAAATGACCGCTGAGTCACGTATACGCCATCAGATGTGCATCTTTACACAGTTAAAAGAAGCCTATCTTCTGTTCTGGGGACTCCCGGCAGGGCAGCGTTAGGAGAGGCACCAAAGCATCCCGACGTTACCCATCCTTCTGAAGGTAGAAGATTACCTAACAGGCCTCCCGTTCGGAGAGGGGGGCAGTCCGCTGACTCCAGCTCCCTCCCCGCCACGCCACTGCCTGCGGACTCCGAGACCAGAGATCAATCAGGCAGCACTCAAGACTCCCGGCCTGTGACTCGCCCATTTCACAGTCACCATCAGAACAGGAACGTTTCCCGTTACTGTGCTCCTCTGACTGTGAAGTGCAGACCCTGAGCGATGACATAAGAGCTGGCACAGAGACTGACACTCACCATCCGTCAGCCACTCAGCCCCTCCCTGGCCCTGCAAATGCCAGGAGCACAGGGCTGGGCGTGTGAAGCCACACACAGAAACACAGCGAAGCCTCGGAAACGAGATGGGGACCTCCCCCTGAGTCACTCCCTACCCAAGCAGGTGGGCTCCATAAACCACCTTCAGGGACGGGCACCTCTCAGGCCCTCCCGTTTGCCCAGAGCCTCCAAGTGCTGAGGCATCCGAAGGAAAGCTCTCCGGAGGGGCGGCCAGATGGGGCAGCAGGGAGGAGGGCCCGTGCCTTCTGAATCCTGGGATGACAGAGATGGGTGTGTGGGCCAGCCCAGCCTGCTGTGACTCAGCACTGCCGAGCATCCTTCCCAGGACTCCGCGAGCCCCCTCTGTGCCAGGCACCTGCTGGCAGAGGGAGCTCAGCCCCGGCACAGCCTGCGTGGCCAGGCTTTCCGGAACACTGGCTTTCCAGTAGCTCACCTCAGGGAGGAATGTGTTCCTCCAAGGATGGCCTCAGCTGTAGCCGGGCACTCCGAGTTTATCAGCAGAAAATGCAGCCCGGCTGGAAGTTCACATTAAAACCCCAAGCTCCTGAAACAGTGTCTGTGCCTGGCACCAGGATCCAACGTGGCACTGCGAGGTCAGCAGCTCGCTTCCCAGGCAGGCAGAGCAAGGACATCGAGGCACGTGCTGATACTGCCCTCCCAGACCCAAGAGCAGCAGGACCCAGGTTGAGGGAAGACTACCCATCTCACCAGCTTCCGCTGTAAGCCCTCCCACAGCCCTGGGGTCTGCCGATGCCCTGGCTGGATTTCTCCAGGTCTCTGTCGGGGAGTCCCGAAAGGATGATGGGCTATGCAACGTCTCTGCACTTTGGGGGCCGTGCAGACACAAACCCAGGCCCTTCCCATGGCCCTGTGACCTGCTGGTTCAATACCTGAAGGACTCCTCCCTGCTATGGCATGTCCAGGGTCCTGCGCCCCGCCAGGTGGTCAAGGAACAGAGGGCCAGCTCCACGCCCATGACCAGGGGGCCTGGGACTCCGGAAACCAGGAGGGACCATGGACAGGGCTCTAGACGCCCTGGTCCACTGAGGCTGGGTTAAGCTGCAAACACCCTATCTGGATGTACGCTCGGGCAGACTTCACAAAGCTCAAAGGGTCCTTCTTACAAAAAGCACACATGCCCATCACATTACCCGGGCTTCTGAGAAGGCTATGTCATCTCTGACCTGAACCCAGGGTGCTGACAGTTCCCAGATAAACATCAGTCACTAAAGCACTGTATTCACAAGGAATGTTAATGACCCACATCCCAGGAGTCATTTGGGGGTACGGACGAGGGAGTGCTTCATGGAGCGCAGGGCGGAGCATGGTAACCCCCATCCAGCTGGACAGTATCACCTACCCACCCATCAATTCTTCCTCAAAGATGGAAAACATGAATTTGACCTGTACCATCACTAGGATGCTCTTTAATGACGGCTGAGCTATCCTGGCTGGGCCTGGTCTGGGGCCCCCTTCCACTATGCCAGGATTTCACCCTTTAGCACAGTGACCAGGCGTCAACAAGAAAGCTATAACCCAGCAAGAAACACAAGTATTAACACTTTTGTTTCAAATGGAGATACCAATTATTCCAAAAGGTTTTGCCTTCTTAAAGTTCACTCTTTCTTGGAAGGGCTTTCCCTAAACAAAAGTCAAAAAAGCTTGTCACAACATCACAAACGGCAGGCTGATAAGCTTTCCCACACATTCCTTTCCTATCCAGCTTTCACAGTCTAGATAATACTGACAAATCCTGAACACTTCACATGAAGAGAAATTATAGTGTTTAAAAGATGGCCTTGAAGAAAATAAATGGAAATATGAGAGATGGGTAATGTCATTTTAATGTTAAACTACTATATTATACATCAAGGCTTTTTTTTTTTAAACCCAACTGAGGTAGTTATTAATGATTCAGATATCAAAAATTTTAAGTGTCAGAATGTTTTAAAGCACTTCTGAATCCTTTTTAGAACTGCGAGAACAATGAATATTTTTGGCTTCACAATATTTTCCACTGCACTGTAATGAACAAGAAGCTTGGTGTTCAGTTTTAGACCAAAGCAGGGATTAAATCAAGAATGCAGTTTGAATTGTGTATCTATCTAAATACAAAAGTGGAAAAAAAAAATCGTAACTGCAGGCAACAGTCTCCCCCAGACACATTCCCCCGCAGCTAACTCTCACACCTCTTGTCCTCCAGCCTGGAATCTTCCCAGCACTGACTCTGTGCTCACTTGTCCCCAATGGATTAAATTAGAAAGGTAAAGGAACCAGAAAATTCAATTCATAATCCAAGACAAAAGTCTGAGCTTTGGTTTGAAAAATGAAAAGCTACTGGGGTGACCTAAGATGCTCCAACTCTTCAAACAATCAAGATATTTAACTCCAGAGACAGATCCCAAACAAGAGACCGCCCAAGCTCAAGCTGACTGCAGGGCACCACGCCACGGCCAGACGCAAAGATCTCAGATGGACGTGTGTCTCAAGTCCAAGGCTCAGGGACAAATATCAGACGTGACCTGACACGAAGCACCAGCCCTCCCTTCTCCGCTGCACCTTTATGACTGGTTAACACCTGCCCTCCACCCAGCCCCTGTCGGCCCCTGGAGCTTGTCTTAGAAGGGCAGCTGCCTGCTGGAGAGGGAAACTTAGGGGTACCATTCTCCATTCCAGGCCACAACCTCAAGGGCAGTATTGTTTTCCACTTGTGAAGACTTTCCCCTCAGCTGAAACGGTGCAGCTATTGATGAAACAGAGAGCACACCATTGCTCTTCCTCCCCTTCCGATAAGACAACACAGTTAGGTGATCCTGGAATCAAGGCCGACTCCGGAGCCACGGCTGGAACCTGGACTTCTGACAAAAGTGTTTTTGGAAACACCAGAATGTTACCTGACCTATGCTACATTTCCCTGCCAGCCTCTGCTGGCATATACCTTGAAACAACAACACTGCTGTCCACCCTAGATATGACCTTTTGACGAGAGGACTTGATTTTTCCTTAACCGGAGACAAAAGTCACACACACACAAAAAGCCATTCCTTGTACAGATATCCTATGCAGTGGCTGTCACCTCCCCCTGACAACCCCCCGCAGGACAGCAGGAGGGCTGAGACTGGCCTTAGGGGAGACTGCAGTGAGTGAGGAGTGGGTAGGTAGAAAATGACCGGGGAGGTCCCAAACCTCCCCAAACAGGGAGCCAGGAAGCACCAGGATCCCACCAAGCCACCACCACCCCCACCACCACGGATAAGGAGCTGCTACAGGACAAGGTTGGGAGGCCAGTGGCTGTACCTGACGCGGAAGAACCGAATCCTCTCTGGGGAAGGCCAAGTCGGAGCAAGGAGCACCACAGGCATCCTAATCCTTCAGCCCAACACTCCGGAGAAATCTCCGACCCCAAACACCACGAAGCACAAGCTTTCGGGTCCCTGGGCTCGTCCCTTAGACCCGGGTCTCCCCGAACAGATCTGCTGCCTCCCGGAACCGGCGCACCAGGAGGGCACGGATTTAAAGAAACCCCCACCCTGAGAGACCACCCACGTGGGGGAGGGAGGGCGGGGAAGCCCAATCCAGAAAAGCGGTCCAGCCTCGTGGGGAGCAGTGGGTTCCCTGGGTCGTCAGTGACACTGCGGCCACGATGTCCCCTGGTCGCCTCGGTGACCCCACCCCAGCGTCATCGCCCTCAGCCAAGACCCCAGCGCCTCCGCCTGCCCGCTGCGCCGGCTGGCAGCTCGTAGCCCCGGACCCCAAAGGTGCCCCCAGGACTCTGGGCCCCGCGCCCCGTACCGCGGCCCCCGGCCCCGCGCTGTCCACAGCGGACACGAGCCCGGGCCTCCGGCGGGACGCATCGCCCGCAGTGCGACTGGCGCAGCCGCCAGCCGCCGACCCCACGGGCGAGGGGTGCACCCGTCCTGGATTGGGGAGCACGCGGGTGGGCGCGGGCCAAGGATCCGGCCGAGGTGCGGGTCAGTGCTGGTTCGGGAAGGCAGGGCCGGGGCCGTGCGATGGGGATCCGCTCTGCACACAGGGTAGGAGGGGTCAGCCCGGGACCCGGGGAGAGGAAAGTGGGGGTCCGCTCCAGAACCTGGTAGAGGTGGGGCGAGGGTCTCTTCCGGAGCGCAGGGCGAGGCTGGGGAGTACAGTCCGGGCACAGGATAACGGGGACGGGCAGAAGAGGAATGAGGCGGTCCCCCACCACCACCCCGGTTCAGGCAGCAGGGATGAAAAGGTCCTTCCGGGACGCAGGAGAAGTAGGAGGGGGTCGGCTTCGGGCTGCGGGTGGGGGACCCCGAGGTGCGAGCGCGGCGCCCAAGCAGGACGGGGATGAGCAGGGAGCGGGACGCGCCCTGGCCGCGGGCAGAGGAGGGAAAGCGCGCCCCGGCCGGAGCGCGGCGGCAGGAGGGTCAGTCTTGGACCTGGCTTAGGAAGGGGTGGGGGAGGCGGGACCCGCCGCAGGGGTCCCGGCACCGTGCGCGCGGGTCGCGGAGCGGAGCGGAGGTGTCGGCGGCCGGCGAGAGAGGGGTCTGCCTGGGCAGAGAGGGACGGGCGCTCACCTTGGGTTTGTACAGCCACTTTCGGAACCTGTTCATCATCGCCGCGCCGGCCCGGCCCCGCGGCCCTCGCCTCCGCAGCTCTGCGCCCGGCCCGGCTGCGGCGCGGGGCGGACGCGGGGGCAGGGCCGGGCCGGGGCCCGCGCGGTCCCTGGGCGGCTGGCGTGAGCGGAGCCGGGCGCGGGGCGGGCGGAGGGCGGCGGACAGGTGCGCGGGGCAGGTGCGCGGCCGGAGCTGCTCCGCGAGCGGCGCGCAGGGCGGACCCGCAGCCCCGCTGCAGGCGGACGGGCGCACGGGCGGACGCGGGCACGCGGGCGCCGGCTCCTCGCGGCTCACTGACACCCCGCGCCTCGCCGGCCACCGCGCCGCGCGCCGCACATGCGCCGACGCGCCGCGAGCCCCCTGCCCGCCGCCAGCAGCCGAGGCCGCCCAATCCCGCGGCGCCGTGCCGCGCCCCACCCGAGGCGCGCTCCCCGCCGGAGGGCGACCCGGCGCTCCCGGTGAGGGCGCAAAACTACAAGTCCCGACGGGCATTGGGGGGAGGCGGGGCCCTGGGCGCGGCGTCCTTGGCCGCACAGCGGGCGCTGTGCATTCTGGAGCTTGTAGTCTTCCCGCCGGCGGCGCCGGTGCGTGGCTCCGGTTGCTAGGTGACGACGCCCAAACTGCACCCCGGCGCGAGCTCCCCCTGTCCGGGTGGTGGCAGAGGTCCCGGCTGAACAGAAGAAGTGAAGTGGGGGACCCGCTGCGATTCGCGAGACCCGCCGCACCCGCTGGCCCTGGCATCTGCTGTGGCGGCGGGTGGAGGTGGGACGGAAGGTTTGGCGGCAGGAGCTCCTGTGAAGCCAGCACACAGGTAGGAGGGGGAAGGGAGCAGGTGGGACCCGACAGGGAGGAGGGCGAGGCGCGTTTCCTCAGCATCAGCACCTCTCTCCAACAACTTCCCACGGTCAGTCCTCATCTCCTGCTTCCCATGTTCTTACTTTCGCTAATTTTGGTTTTCTTCCCAGCTCCTTGATTAAAGTGAACGGTGCTTTTTTTTTTTTTTTTTTTATCGCCACAATAAACGGTGCTTTTTAAAAAGATATTCACCCATATTCACTATTGCCCCCAATGGTGCCCTAATTTGGGTCCATTAAGATAATCACCAAAATCTGAGAACCTGTTTACGTGGCAAGCTGAGAGCTAAAAACATGTGTTGAGTACAGGACACTTTAAATTCCCACTGACAGCTGAAGAAACTGAGGCACAAAGAGGCTGCTGTGTTCTTATCTGTAGGAAGAGGATCCAGATCACAGTTGGCGCTCCCGCAACAGCTTGGAGCTTTCCCTGTCCCCACCCACCACCGCTTCTCTGAGTGTTCTGAGATGTGCAGATTTGGGGTGCGGGGAGTAGAAGTAACTTCTCCCTTGGTAGAGAATTCATTCTCTGAGACTCGTTGGCCCAGGGTCTCAGGGCTCGGGTGGTTCTGGACTAGAGTGGTCCGCGGAAGTCCGTGTGAGTCTCCCCAGAGGCAGCTTCTGAGGCTTCCGTGTGTGCTGGTGGTGAGCCATGTTCTCTTCTGAGTGCCTGGCTAATCTTGCCCACTCCCCTCTAGCTGCCACCCACTCTGCTCCCTTAGGTTGCCAGCACACAGACCCCACCCCGTCCCCATTGCCTCCTATCTCCAATTCCTTTCTCCTTTTCTCTCCTGAGCCCGCTCTGATCGGGCTTTCGCCCAACTCCCTCTCCCAAGTTCTTCATCAAAGTCATCCTTGACCCTGATGTTGTTAAATCCAATGATTGGAGCTCAGTCCCATCTCTTCCTTGAACCGTTAGCAGCAGGCAACTCAGCTGAGTGCTCTCCTCCCGGACTCGGCGTCCTCAGTTGGCTGGAACAGATCACACTCCCTGCCACCCCAGTGGTTGCTCCTTCTCAGTCTTCTGGGCAGGGGCCTCCTCTGCTTCCCAACCGCCTGACACTAAAGCCCCAGGACTCAGTCCTTAGAAATTCTTCTTCTTATTTTTTTTAACGTTTATTTATGTTAGAGAGAGAGAGAGGGAGGGAGGCAAAGAGAGAGGAAAGACACAGAATCAGAAGCAGGCTCCAGGCTCTGAGCTGTAGGCACAGAGCCCAAGGCGGGGTTTAAACTCACAAGCCATGAGATCATGACTTGAGCCAAAGTTGGACACTTAACTGGCTAAGCCACCCTGGTGCCCCAGACCTTGGAAACTCTTCTATCCACTCCTTCCTTGGGTGATTTCCTGCAGTCACATGGTCTGGTAAACACCCATTTTCTCCTGACGTTTCCAAAACTTACATGTCCAGCCTGAACATCACCCTGGGACTGCAGACCCCTTTACCCATTCTTTGCCAATGGATGTCTAACAAATCCCCACAAACTCAATGTGTCCAAATGGACTCTCAATCTTCACACATAAGACCTGCTCCTCCCCAGCCAGTGCTTCTAGCATAAGAACTCACTGTAGACAGTGGACTATTCTCCACGGTTCTGTCCTTCATTGACTCCAAGGCTAGGGCTGCCGTTGCTTGTGCAGAGGCTTTCTTCCTATCCTCCCCAGTTTGAAACTGTGCACAGGAGGAAGGCTGACCTCGGAGAAGTGGGTGTATCAATTAAGATTAGGTTCAGCTATATGTAATGAAAAATCCAAAGACCAGGGAGGCCCAAGCAAGGTTATTTATGTTTCCATAAAGGAGGTCAATGGGAGGGGCGCCTGGGTGGCTCAGTCGGTTGGACGTCCGACTTCGGCTCAGGTCATGATCTCACGGTTCGTGGGTTCGAGACCTGCATCAGGCTCTGTGCTGACAGCTCAGAGCCTGGAGCCTGCTTCAGATTCTGTGTCTCCCTCTCTCTCTGACCCTCCCCCGTTCATGCTCTGTCTCTCTCTGTCTCAAAAATAAATAAACATTAAAAAAATAATAATAAAAAAAAGGAGGTCAATGGGGAGTCAGTCCTGGAAGGTATAACAGCCACAAAAAGTCTTCAGGGACGTGGACTCTTCTAGCTTTCTCTTCTGCCACCTTTAACATGTTTCCTCACAGGCCAGGATGGCTGCCTAAGTTCCTACCATCACTTCCTGAGTCCAGCCAGCAGGAAGGAAAAGAGAAGAAGAGTATAAGCCTCTCCCATTCAGAGAGACTTTGCAGAAGTCTCACATCCTTGTACTTCAGGGTATATCTCGCTGTTGGGGAGGCCAGGGAATGTCATCTTTCAGTTAGGCGGCAATAAACCCAAGTAAAACTCAGTGTTTTGTTATTCAGGAGGAAAGGGAGAGTGGAGATTAAAAAGCAACCAGCAAAACCTGCTGTGTGGGTCTATACTTTAAGCACAATCCGTCAGAGCATGACTTGGCAAAAATCCTTAGGAGATTTTTACTCGGAATTAAAAGCCAAGAAAAGAATTTATGTTAATTAACACACATTTTGTATCTGTGTAAATGAAGCCTCTCTAGTGGTTGAGGGTGTTGAGCTGGTTTGTGTCTGATGGAATTTAAATCTCCTGTCATCTCATTTCTGTCTACAAAGGATTTGCTAAGAAAAGAGAAGCTTTGGTCCAGCCCACCTTTAAAGTTTCCTTAAATTTGAGACAGTCAGGTCTTGATTCGTGGAGTTACATCTTGGGAATTAAATACCACTTCCCATGTATCTGGTTTTACCCCATTAGAACAAAGCTGAGGTGCCAAGAGCATGTATCAGAATCAGAAGACTTTACCGCCTGTCTCCTACCCAAAAACGTCATTGCATCCACTAAGCTCACAGGCCAATTTCAGTAAGAATTCAGGACTCAAGTGTCTCTTTCCCTGATTTCCACCCTCCTGGCGCAGCTGCTCTGTGTCTCCTCTGCCCCAGGGGCGCTCAGGCCTGGTAGTGAGCCAGACTGGCAGGGACGAATGGTTCCAGCCAGCTGGGCTCCCCAGGGAACCCCCTCCTCCGCACAGCCCCTCACAGACTCCCCTCTGCATCCTCCACCTGGCTCAGCCATTTGTTGCCTCCAGTTCTGTCCAGGCCCGCTCTGCGTTGGGGACAGGGCTTGGCTGCCTCCCTGGCTCTTCTTGGACTTTGAGCCATCACCAGAGGGCCTCTTGGAGCATCCTTTCTTCCGAATGTTCCAGCTCCGGGACAGGAGGGAGGGCAGGGAAGTCATCCTGCCTGAGGAACATCTCCCACTAAACACGTGCAGACCGCCCACGCTCACCACCCACAGCAGGTGCCGGAGGGAACCCTTTTCCTGCCAGTATCTGGTTCCTCCAGGCAGAGCTGTGTTCAGAGCAGATGCAGAAAGGTAGGGCCAAGGGCCAAACCCCATCCCGGGGCAGTGCCCCCAAGTGCCTGTTGGGGGAGGGGCGAAAAGACTGCATCCTCAACGTTGTTTCTGTAAAAATAGACTTTTTACTAGTTGTGCTCATTTCCTTGTGAGCTCCAGAATGTGTAAATGCTATTTTGCTTTACTATGTTGACATGGTGTCTCTTTCCCCCAGTTATGGCTCATCCCGAGATGTTACCGGGAATCTGGCAGAGTGGGTGTTTGGAGGGTTGCAGAACCAGCCTGGGGCTCAGGCTCCCACAGGCAGGAAGTGCTCCCTTGGGATGGGGAGCCTGATCCCCCACCTCAACCCCCCAACTCAGCGTGGGGTTTGTTCTGTCCCACCTTTACTTGCTTAGTAAATGTCTCGTGGGCATCCATTATTCTCCAATTAAACGAAACAATGACACCGAACTTGTTGAACTATAGGATCTGTGGAAGCAAAGGCTTGACTTAAAAAAGATCACTAATACAGGGGCACCTGGGGGGCTCAATCGGTTGAGCTCAGGCTATGATCTCACAGTTCGTGGGTTCGAGCCCTGTGTTGGGCTCTGTGCTGACACTTTCAGCTTGACTGTTCTGCAGTTTGCATCCTGTCGTTGACTCCGCAGACACCTCTGCGGCACTTGCTGGAGACCAGCTCTGGTTAAGCTGCTGGAGACCAGCTTGTGGACGCAGAAGTGGCACAGGAGGGTCCTGCGTCAGGTGCTCACGGTGCAGTGCGTCACATAGGTTTGGATGAGTTCAGAGGAGGCACGGAGAAGGGAAGAGCTAAGGGAGGAGGAAGCAGGCTCCACAGGTGCTGATATTTGCATCAGGTGTTAAGGGATGTGTAGGAGCTCACCGGAGAGAGGAGAGGCGTGTTCAAGGTTCAGGAGATCCACGTGAAGGGGCTTGAGAGCCAGTGAGAATCCTGGGAGGACAGAGCTGGGGTACAGGACAGGAAGCAGGAGGAGGACCCCAGGGACTGTGAGCCCAGGCTGCGAAGGGGTAGGACGTGCTGGGTACCCCAAGAGTTGGGGGGATTTGTTAATGATGGCTCTTAGTGGAAGGACACTCCCCTGACCTGAGGCCACTCTCCCCCAAACCTCCCTCACCTCAGAGAGTGGCACTGCCATCTATCCCACCTGCCACAGGCTCAGGCCAAAAGGGTCCTCCCCCCCTTTCCCCCACACTGGAACACCTGCCCGGGAGGACAGTGGCTGTGCCGGGGGGTAAGGCGGAGGGCCAGGCCTGGGAGACCTGGTGAGTGGGTCTGTGGCCACTTGGTGCAGCCGGACTGGGTGATCCTCACCTGCAAACGTCCCACAGCCTCTCGGACTTGGGGCCCAGGGCAAAGGGTTTGCATGAACACAAATAACCAAGTACAAGGGCTCATCCAGAGGGGCCACAGGCAGCCTGTGGCCTCAAGACTTCCAAGCTTCATCCCATGCAGCGAGGCCTCTAATGCCAGAGGAGGGGTGGTTAGTGTTGGGGGGGGGTGGCCACCACTTTCTGTGGCCAGATGAGGAGTGGTTAGTGTTGGGGGGGGGGTGGCCACCACTTTCTGTGGCCAGATGAGGGGTGGTTATTGTTGGGGGGTGGCCACCACTTTCTGTGGCCAGATGAGGGGTGGTTAGTGTTGGGGGGGGGTGGCCACCACTTTCTGTGGCCAGATGAGGGGTGGTTAGTGTTGGGGGGTGGCCACCACTTTCTGTGGCCAGATGAGGGGTGGTTAGTGTTGGGGGGGGGTGGCCACCACTTTCTGTGGCCAGATGAGGGGTGGTTAGTGTTGGGGGGGGGTGGCCACCACTTTCTGTGGCCAGATGAGGGGTGGTTAGTGTTGGGGGGGGGTGGCCACCACTTTCTGCGGCCAGATGAGGGGTGGTTAGTGTTGGGGGGGGTGGCCACCACTTTCTGCGGCCAGATGAGGGGTGGTTAGTGTTGGGGGGGGTGGCCACCACTTTCTGCGGCCAGATGAGGGGTGGTTAGTGTTGGGGGGGGTGGCCACCACTTTCTGCGGCCAGATGAGGGGTGGTTAGTGTTGGGGGGGGTGGCCACCACTTTCTGCGGCCAGATGAGGGGTGGTTAGTGTTGGGGGGGGGTGGCCACCACTTTCTGTGGCCAGAGGAGGGGTGGTTAGTGTTGGGGGGGGGGTGGCCACCACTTTCTGTGGCCAGATGAGGGGTGGTTATTGTTGGGGGGTGGCCACCACTTTCTGTGGCCAGATGAGGGGTGGTTAGTGTTGGGGGGGGGGTGGCCACCACTTTCTGTGGCCAGATGAGGGGTGGTTAGTGTTGGGGGGGGTGGCCACCACTTTCTGTGGCCAGATGAGGGGTGGTTAGTGTTGGGGGGGGTGGCCACCACTTTCTGCGGCCAGATAAGGGGTGGTTAGTGTTGGGGGGGGTGGCCACCACTTTCTGTGGCCAGATGAGGGGTGGTTAGTGTTGGGGGGGGTGGCCACCACTTTCTGCGGCCTTTAAAATGTCCCTTTGTCCATTAGCTGCATGAGGCTGAGAAAAGCCAGATCTCACTAGGGAAAAGATTGCAAACTATGGAAATCGATCTTTTCCAGAACTTCTCCCAGAGCCAATATTTCCTCCAGGGACATTCACTCAGTCTGCAAGCCAGGCCCCAGGGAGGAGTTCCTAGCAATACAGACTCCCACAGCAAGAAAAAAGAACTGATTGCACACCCCTCAATGCTACCTTTTGGCCCAGAGACACCTCGAGTGTCCCTCTGTGTGGTCAGCAATGCCATCGCCAGGGGTGGGACATCAGAGCAGGGCAACCCACCCAGAGGAGGCGGCCAGGTCAGGGCCCTGACTGTAGGGGTCATGACTTCCTGCCTTCGGATACGTTAAGTCACTTGTCCTCAGCTGCCCAGCAGACCTGGGACTCGGGCCAGGAGGACTGCACGGCACCCACAGCCTCGCGAGGCCTCGTCTGTACCCCTCCCGCACCTCTGTCTCAGGTGCCGTCCTCCTCGCTGTGGCCCTCACCTCACCTTGCCTGTGTCCGAGGGTCAGGACCTGCTCCCACGGTCCAGCCGGCCTGCCCCTGGCAGATGAGAGAGGAGGGGCCAAGCCGGCCAGCCCCCTGCCCTCGAGCCACAGATGGGGACTGCTTCTGTTCCCAAAGGTGCTGTGTGGCCTGCTCTCCAGGTGGCCTGTCCCACTGCTGAGGGGCGGACCTGGAAGAAACAAGTAGCTCAGTGTGTGTTCACAGTCAGCGATGCCGCCACCTGGCCGCACGTCCAAAGGGGGTCACCTGGCACGCGCCGGCCCCAGGTCACCACCCGTCCTTCCGACCCCTGCGCCTGCAAAGGCCAAAGTTTGGGCTCGGTGTAGGTGGTCCTGGTGAAGATAGGGACAGATGGATGAGCACGCTGCTTTCAGTGCCTGCACGCAGGTCCCCGGCTCCTTTCTCCTGGGCCCGAGCCCACCTGACTCTAGGTGGCCCCTGGGGCAGTGACCGCAGCCAGGTCCTGCCAGCAGCTAGCTCACTCAGTACTGATGGTCATGCCCACTTTGGGGCAAGAACCGATGTACAATAGGGACTCAGCCCCCGCTATAGTCCTCTGTGGGTCTCAGCCATTGCCCCCTGCAGTGTGCTCTCGTTTCGTGGAACCACTGACTGGTCTCCGAACCCGGACTCTCCTGAGGCTTGGTCTTCAGGGCCGGCACCCGGCATCAGGGCTTCGAGCCGGTTTCGGTGCGTTTCCCTGTTCCAAGAGGTCCGTCTTCTGGTCGCATACGAGAGAGGCTCGTGCCGCTTCTGTCCCTGCACCGCTAGGGCTGGGCGCCTGAGCGACCCCGAGTCAGGCCTCAGGGCCGGGCGGTGCGGGGGCCCAGGTGTGCAGCCAGCAGAGGAGGGCGGGAGTCAAAGCCTCTTTCCCAGAGCGCTCAGCTCAAACCCACTCGGGATGCTGCGCCAGGTGAGGGCTCCCCTGTTCTGGTGCCCCTGGCCTGCCTCCTGCTGTCACCTTCCTGGAAATGCCCCTGCTTCCCAGTCCCTCGTCTGCCCCTTTCTGGGCTCCCTCCGCAGGGCGGGGTGCAGGGCCTAGTCTTTCTGCTCCCGCTGTCCTCCAGGTCAGAGATGGATTCCCTGCTGGGGGAGGAGGCTGGTCCGCACCCCTGTCCCCTCCTATGCCACCTGCTGTCTCCCTCGGTGACAAAAGCATTCAAGGCGCTCAAGAGCCCCGTCCACAGGGAGACCCACCCATCCTTCAGCCCTGGGACGTTCTCTCCCGTGACTCCTCTCTTCTCTTTGCTGGTGGGCATTTGGGCCTTTTGGACTGGTTCCCTGGCTTTCTGGGTATGTTTCTCCTACTTTGTGTTTTCATCTTTTTATGCTCTCTTGGGAGATTTTCTCAACTGTACCTTCCACCTCTTCTATTTGTATTTTTAGTTCTGCTGCCATATTTTAATTTCCAAGACTCTGTCTTCCTCCACTGTTCTTGTTCCTTGGATACCACATCTCTCTTATCTCTCGGAGGTGGTAGAGGCACGTTTTCTGGGTTTTAACCGCTGTCTGCTTCTGCTTCTCCTCTTGCCTCTGCTTCACAGTTGTGTGTCAGAGGCTCTCTGAAGCATCTGGTGGCATTTGGCCCTCACGCTCTTGAAGGCAGGGGGGGGACTCAACCAATGGGCTGGACTGGCTGGGACAGCCCATCTTGCTGGGGACCCCAGTGACACTGTATACAGCTTTTATCTTTTTCACTCAGTCTCCATTCTGGGGGGTCTAGGTCTGGGGACTGCTATCTGGATCCATTCCAACTTGTTGGGGGTTCAGGAGAGGTGCTCGCACTATCCCCAGGATGCTAGCAGCCTGGCTTTGCCAACAGCTGGTGCCCAAGAAGACCAGCAGTGGGGTGGCCCAGAGACACCCCTCGAGTAGCATGGAACAAGACGGGGGCATGGGGAGGGAGCCTCTGATGGGCCTGGCCACCCCCCTCTAAGCAATTTGGGGCTTACCTATTAGAACCAGTTCCCAGGGTCCCAGCCCCAACCTAAGCAGCTCTTCCAAGGTCTCCCAGAGAGAGGCTCTGGGCAAGCTGGTCTCCTGGAGCTAGTATGTTTCTGGAAAGTTCAGTGCCCATACAAGATCTGGCCACTCTCCAACTGTGCATTCTTTCTGGGTGTTGGGTCCCCCACCTTTAAAATGGGGGCGTTGAGGGACACCTGAGTGGCTCAGTCAGTTGAGCGTCCAACTCTTGGTTTCAGCTTGGGTCGTGGTCTCACAGTTCGTGAGTTCAAGCCCCATGTCGAGCTCTGTGCTGACAGTGCAGAGCCTGCTTGGGATTCTCTCTCTCTCTCTCTCTCTCTCTCTCTCTCTCTCTCTCTCAGACCCTCCCTTGCTCACACTCTTTCTCTCTCTCTCAAAATAAATAAACTTTTTTTTTTTTAATAAATAAATAAAATGGGAGTGTTGAACCTGGTGACCTGAGGATTCTTCTTGCCCCAACCATTTGGGATTAGGTCACCTACCCCTCTGGGCAAGACCTTCTGTATAAACAGTCACTGAACCCCAGCTAGGCTGAGATATGCTCAGAGGCCTACCCCTCCCAGGCGTCCTCCCCAGCCATGCACAGTTGTGGGGCTTGGGGCCACGTGGGGAAGCCTGGGAGCCTCCAGGATCTGTGGGTGGGTGGGGGCCTGGGGTGGGCTCCTCAGGGCCAGCCTGGGCCCATGGACGGCAGAGTCCTGCAAGAACACGGTCCAGGAAGTGGGCCCGGGTTTCCCCAGCTGGGGTCCCTGTCTCCCTCTAACAGGCCTCACTGTGAGAGGTCCCAGGCTCCCAGGGGACGTCCCGTCTATTGATAAAGCCTCTGTGGCTGCCTTTGCCACCTGCCGAGCTGACAGCCCAGAGGTCATGGAGGGTGTGACCTGTAGTGGTTTGCTTCTAGAGTCCTGCCCTGGGAAGATGGCCTACTACGGAAAATGCATTGAAACTGTGATTGGGCAACTGGACAAATTTAAGGCTAAGAAGGGCAGTGCTGAGCAGTTCCTGGAGGCCGCGTCCACCGCCCTGCAGGTAGGATCAGTGGCGGCTCGGGGCTCGCTGGGAGGCATGCTGGTGACACCTGTCATGTAGCTAGTTACTTTCTAGGAAGACAGCTGCTTTCCGTCCTCCCTGGGGAGAGGCCCTGGGCACGGCCCCATGCCATTCGAAGGCTGGATGTCCTCAGCTTCACTCTAGGTCACAATAGTGGCTGCAGTGTTTCTAGGGGCCTTCAGGGACCCTCTCTGTGCCTCGAGAGGCATCCCTGGCATCTGGAATGTGCATCAGACCACTCTTGTGAAAGGGAAGATTGGCACCGTGCCTCAGGACGTGCCTGCGTGGTACCGTCCAAAACTGAGCATAGAGAAGAGTGAGCTTGGATTGACCTCCACTCCGGAGGGTGGCCTCCTCCCAGGGCAGCTACGCACGAGCAGCCAGCGAGCTGACCGGCTTCCGACAGAGAGGCGGGGCTGGCCAAGGAGCCCCCACCTCCTTCTTCTCGTGGCCCACAGCTGGCAGAAATAAGGGACCTCCCCCCCCACCCGTCGCCCCCCTGCTACTCACCTCTTGTCCCCGTGCCCCCGGATGGTTCTTGTTCTTTTCTCCCCCAACTACAGCCCACCCCATTTCAAGCACATACAGAGAGTCCGCTTGGCTGACATCCTGGGACGGCTCAGGGCCACTGGAGCACCGCCTGTCAGCTCGGCCGCCCTCAGAAGCCTCTCTGTGCGTCTGTCAGTCCGTCCACCGGGGGTGGGTAGGTGCCCAGGGAGCGGGAGCATGCATTGCAGGGGCCCGGCCCCCCTGGGGCTGTTGTAGCAAATGCATTAATTACAGGATGCTTGTCCTTAATTGCCAGGTGAAATTGCTTTTCCGTAACAGTAACAGGCGTGTGTGAGCTATTCACTGCGCCCACCCCCGGGGAGGTGGGCTAGCCCCCATGACCTGCTCAGGCATGGGCTCTGCTGGGCCCCCGGCCACAGAGGGACTCCCTTTCCCTTGCGGTGTGGTAGGGAACGCTCTTCCTTCATCAGCTGCCTTGTGGTCCAGCGGCCCGAAAACCTGAAGCGGTCGCTGCCTTGCAGAAGGGGCTGGGGCCCTGGGCTGTGCACACAAAGGCTAGAGGGGTCCAGAAACCAGAGACTCTCCCACGAGAGAAAGCTTGGGACCGCTGACCCAACCCCTTCTCCCCAGCTTCATTCAGGAACCGATGTCTCTGGCAGCAGGGGCCGGGCAGCAGCCTGTACCCCTCTCTCAAGCTCGTCCCTGAGACCCTAGCATTTGGGGAAATGATGAAAACAGCCAAGGCCAGGCCCTACCACAATTATCTTCCCCAAGCGGAAACGCCCTGCACAGCTCAGCGCCCCCTCCCCCCCTCGCCGCTTGGGCCTGGCCCTCCCCAGTGGCTGCTCCAGGGCCTGGCGGGGCAGCTGCCTCTGTCCCACCCTCCTCGGGTCTCTCGCATCAGCCACGACTGCTGTTGTTGGTGTCATCCTAAAAGAAAGACCTCGCCCGAGCTGCTCTCGTCTTCCACTTGCAAGGAGGCCCCTTGGTGTCTCTGCTCTGCCATCAGCTCCCCTGCATCCGCCCTCCAAAGCTTTCCCCCACTGCCCAGCAAAAACAGCAAGGCCAGCATCTTTATTTCTCAGTAATAACCGTTACAGAAAGTTGGGTCTGTGACAACACATTATTGCCGGCAGTTGTCGCTTAGTGAGCCATGGCATCATGCCCCTATGTGTGCGTTTCCGTGGGGAGGGAGGCCAGCACGCCTCTGCCCCCAGACCCACCGCACCGAGTCCCAGGGATCTGGCCAGCGTCGCCGGGGTGCTCGCGTCAGATGGAGAGGCCGGCAACTGCGTTTTCTGACACGCTGGTCTTCCCAGATCCTTTTCAATGCCCGTCTCAAGTCTGACCCAGTGGGGACAACACACCCTTGTGTCCAGAAAATTGAAGGAACCCACTGCTTTTGTTAGACTCAAGGCTCAAGGCTGCCCCCTGACAGAAAACAACACAGCACACGAGCCCATCGGGCAGGGGTCCTGGCTGGAAAAAGATACCTTCAAGTGCTGGCTGCTGGTTACCTGTGAATGTGACCTTATTTAGAAATGCCACCTCTGCAGATATGATTAGGAATCTCGAGATAAGAGCGTCCTTGACTTAGGGTGAGCCCGAAATCCAGTGACTAGCATCCTTATAAGGAGAGGGAAATCTCAACACAGAGACCAGGGAAGAAAGCCACGTGACCATGAGATGTGGACGCCAGGATCCCGCAACCACCTGCAGCTGGGGAGAAGCACGGTGTGGACCCTCCCTGTGACCTGACCTGGCGACACCTCAATTTCGGAATTCTGTCCTCCAGAACTCTGAAAGCCTACATCCCTGTTGTTTTCAGCGGCCAAGTTTGTGGTAATTTGTTAGGGTAGCCCCAGGACATTTGTATAGACAGGGAACCTCCTGGGAGAGGCCAAGGATGGAGGGGCCAGGTTGGCACACTCAGGGTTGCTGCCGAAATGCTGGACTCTGGGGACTAGGTGCAGAGGAGGGCGCCTGAGGTGTTCAGATGAAGCCCGGCCGAAGGGTGGAGAAGGTACAAGGACTTGTGGATTGGGGGACAGTGTGCTGACTTTCTCTCTGCAGATTATCTGTAGATCAGAAAGGGATCCATCATCACCACTGGGTGTGTAGGTGCTGAGACGTGGGCATGAAGCCTCTGCAGATGCCGGTCTCCAGAACGGCCTGACAGTGGCACTGAGGGCCTGGCTGGGGCTGGAGAGAGGAGGGAGGGATCAGTGGGGGTGAGGGTGATGGAACCAGCAAGCACCTGGGCTGGCCTGAAAGCCTGGGTTCTCCTGTGCTCCCTGGCCAGGCCCTCGGGAGGGACAGGAATCCTCGCCTCCCCCGCGCTCCAAGCTCTGCCCCCCGTAGTTAATGTCACTTTGGAACAAGTGTCATTTCATTAGAGCACGACAACGGCAGACTGGAGAGTTTCCTGTAGGGGAGAGGGATGCTGCTGGACGTCCCTCCCTGGGTGTTGCCTTTGGCCACCCCTTCCCCCACCCGCACTCCCAGAGACCCACGTGGCCAGCCAGCGTGCCAGCTGGGCACCAGGCTGAACAGGTGGGGCATAGGGACTCCCAGAGAGTCAGCTTGGGCCTGCAGGACCAGGGCGGGGGCGTACTGGGCACAGCAGGCAGCTTGGGGCATCCACAAAGTCCATGAGGTCTGAGCAGACCTCAGAGAAGACTCTGGCTTTGAGACTGAGATAGAACCAGAGGGGTGGGAGGTCTGGGAGAACAGGGATTCCGCAAACCCCGCCCCCCCCCCCCCCCCCCCCCACCTCAGGCAGAGGGACCTGAATGAGTCAGGACGGCAGAGTCCTGACCTGTGACAGGCGCTGTGTGGGCGGGGAGGCCAAGTGGGATCCGAGCGCGCAGAACCTTGGGCCCCGGGCCAAACCATGGGCAAGGGCGGGCAGGGGAATGGAAAGGTCAGCACTGGGCTGGCAGGAGTGGTGCTGGGCAGCTGGGCAGTCAGCACAAGGGTGAAGCCGGGGTGAGGAGAGGCCCAGCTGAGCACCCAGCCCGCCCCACCCCCCGCCAGAGGGACAGGGGGAAAGCAGGAACTGGGGGGCTGGGGGCCTGGATCACCACCCATGTCCTCGCCTGGAAGGCGGCAGTGTGGCCAAGGGCCAGAACGCCTTGAACTTGCTGTCCTAGTCAGTAGCTTCCTGGGCTCAGGAAACGTTTTTTACTTTAATATGTTTAAGTGCCTGGTTTATTAACATCAAAGATCCAAAACCCAAAAGGCTCAAGATGGTATCCAGTGGGGTCTACCCCCCATACTGGCCCTCCCAGGAGACAAGCAGAGAGCAGTGTCCTGTGGTCCCTTCCAGAGACTGCCCAGGCCTCTCTTGCATAGGTATTAGATGTACCAAAAATTACATCTAAATTATATGTTTTATATATGAAAACAGTATCATTTTTACATACAATTTTTTAAACTTCTACAAAATGGTAGTACATTATAACATCAATGTGCATAAGTGTACATGACACTTAAAGTACCATGAGGACTCTTCCACGTTCTGTCCTTAGAGCTGAAAGCATCCTGTTGCCTGGCTGTGACATAACCATCGTGACCGTCGCCTGTCGATGGGCTTATAGGCCGTTTCCAGTCTTTTAGTATCAGAACCACCGTGAGACGGACCCGCCCGCTTGTCCCTCTGCACCGGGGAAGGCACACCTCGGGCCAAGTCCCAGAAAATACAGCTTCTCCACGGTGGGGGAGCTGGCCCCCATGGTTTCCGTAGATCTTGCCAGTTGAGGGGTCTACATGCTCGCACTCTCGTTGGCGGGCAGGGTGTGTTTGTTCGCCCAAAGCCTTTTGCTTACATATTGTGCAGCAAGTGTTTCCATCTCTGCCAATGAAATAGGTGGGGAAAGGCAGTCGGTGCACATAATCAACGTACATTTTACCTCCTGAGTTTTGAAGCGATAGGTATTTCTATCTCTGAACGATCTGATCTTCTCAGACCTGTATCTGTTAGGAAACGGTGTTTGGCTGTGAGAAAATCCAGAAAAGCAATGGCTTAAAGAAATTGGAGGTATCTTCACTCACATAAGAAGCAGTCTGCATACGTACGGGCAGTCCAGGGTGGGCTCAGGGGCTCCGTGGTGCCATTAAGAATGTATTTTCCCTCCTCTCTGCTCGGCCATGCTTGCAATGTACCTTTGTTTTGTAGTCACAAAATGGCTGCCCTGCCTCCAGCATTGCATCCATATCCCAGGAGAGAAGAGGAGAAAGGCAAACAGCATAAAGGCACGTGCCGGGTGAATCTGCCTCACTTTCTAAGAGCTTCCTTGGAGGCTGTACCCGGCAATTTGCCATTATATCTCATTGATTAAAGCCATCTGCTACATGGCTCCGTGAGCAGGGGCCTGGAAAAAGTTTTAGCTGAGCAAACCACCATCCACAATGAGATAGCATTTTTCTGTTGAGCAGGAAAAAAGGGAGAAGGGGTTAGACACCGGGCAGCCTGTTTCCTTTGTCTGCTCTTCTTTTTTTGTTTTTTAATATAATTTATTGTCAGATTGGTTTCCATACAACCCCCAGTGCTCATCCCAACAGGTGCCCTCCTCGATGCCCATCACCCACCCTCCCCTCCCTCCCACCCCCCATCAACCCTCAGTTTGTTCTCAGTATTTAGGAGTCTCTTATGGTTTGCCTCCCTCCCTCTCTGTAACTTTTTTTTCTTTTTCCCCTTCCCCTCCCCCATGGTCTTCTGTTAAGTTTCTCAAGATCCACATATGAGTGAAAACATGGTATCTGCCTTTCTCTGGCTGACTTGCTTCACTTAGCATAATACCCACCTCAGCCAACACGTCACTGATTAGCAGGAGCCTCTAGGTGTTGTGACACAACTTACACATTCTGTGTTCTGATTAAATCCACAACCAGGCCCCTTTCCTGCCCCAGGCCCCAGTCTAGCTCTGCCCTAACTCTGTCAAACTGGGTCTGGGGGCTCCGGCCAGAGGCAGCCAGTGATGGTGGAAAGTCGGCAGGCTCGCAGGCCCGGCCACCTCCCAGACTATCCGCAAAACTGTTATCCAGGGCCTTGCTGCCCTCCCTGGGGGCTGGCCAGGGGCTGTGGACTCCAGAGTCCTGAACTTGACCAAGGTCCAAAACGGTATCCACACTCAGAGGCCCTTGGGCGGCCACAGCCCTCTGTGGTCTGTGGCTGAGGTGGGTTTGGAATTAAGGGTCAGCTCTGGTACCGGGGCCCCCTCGGTGCAATTCAGCTCTCTCCCTACCTCCTCCTGGAGACAGCCTGGCCAGCCCAGCCCCAGCAGCCCTCTGCTGGCCTGGCCAGAAGGACTTGGTCACTGCCCCAGGCCTCAGTCTCCCCACTATGACCAGCTGGGTTGACCTTCCCTGGTGGCAAAGACCTGGCCCTGGGCCCAGCCTGGCCCACGGGCCAGGGCGTCATTTACTGCTTAGCTCTGTGTCCTCCGGGACCCCTTGGCCCCACGCAGCCCCGCCTGACCTCCGTGCCCGGGGATAGATGGCATCAGGGCTTAGAGCCGCGGGCTCCGGGCTCTGACCTTATTAATACAGACTCACACTTCCCAAACGCAGACGTAATTAATGAGCAGCGGAGTCACTGTTGTCTGAGCCTCAGAAGTGCGAGAGCCTGTCAGCAGGCGTCCTGCAAACTCATGCAGCCTCAGCTCCAGGCTCGCTGACTCATTGCTTTCTGCCCTGCCCGCACGGGCGCCCGGCCTTCCTCTGACAGAACGCGCCCGCTGTGCGCACAGCCCGGGCGTCAGAGGACCGTGAGACCAGAGCTGCCCCTGGAAGGAGATGCTGCTCTGTGCCTCGCCTGCACTGGGGGGATGTCCCTGGGTCCCCACAACTGCCCAGGAAGGCAGGACGTTCTGTTCCCTGTCTGGAGCACCACCGTAACATTGTAGCAGGGAAGGGAGTCAGCTGCCTGCGTGCGCAGCTCGGCGAGAGCGCTAGGCAGCGTCTGACCTGGGGGCGGGGCGGTCAGGGACGCCTCCTGGGTCAGGTAGCGTCTGAGCAAAGACCTGGTGGGAGTGAAGGAGCAAGTGTACAGGGAGGAGTGTTGCAAACGGAGGGAACAGCTAGCACGGAGGCCGTGAGGGGACATCCTACAAGCTGGAGAAGCAGAGGGAGGCCAGTGTGGCTGGAGCGGAGACAGGGTTAGGTAAGGACCCCGAGGGAGCCAGACCAGTCCACACAGAGCCTCACTGGCCATCGTAAGGACTTCTTCTGGCAGGCTGTGAAGAAGGACAGACATGATCCGATCCCCATTTCAAAAGAACTACTTGGTGGCCAGGCTGGAAACAGAGGAAGGTCGAGAGGAGAAGCCAGAGTGCAGAGGTTCCCCCGGCCCACCCATGAGGCAGAGGGAGAGGGAGGCAACAAAGACTTTCTGGGGTCGTGCTGAGATGGGGAGGCCAGGGAGTTGGGGCAAAGCCCAGAGGCCAGACACCGGAGTCGGGGGAGGGTACAGGAGCAGACAGAACTTTCTGGAGTCCAGGGAGGGCGGACCGGGGACCCACGGTTGGAAGGGCACGTTTTCAGCCTAGATGGTGGTTGCGGTGCCCCCCGGGGTGAGCACAGACCTTGAAGAGGCTGGGCTGGAGGCCGGAGACCCTCCCACGTGAGGAGAGGAGTTGTCAGCAGGGGAGTATTGGCATCCGAATATTGCTGGAGCCCAGTCCCGGCACTGGAAGGAGCAAGGGATCTAGTGAAGCCAGGCTGTGCTCCAAGCCATGGGGAGGGTTTCAGAACCCAAGTCCAGGGCAGCCCCTGCTGCACAGTGGTCACCTCTGTGGGGGGCGGGGGGGGGGGGACGTCATCTCCCTTGACCTCCTGTCTCTCCTGTAAGGGCATCTCATTAGCACAACCAAACTGTGCCAGAGCCACGGGGGCATAGCCCACTGAAGAACACGGTTTCAGGCTTCCAGCCTCCGTGGCTCAGGGGCACCTCGGGAAGGACATGGGAATGACACGGTCTGCCAAGACAACATCCACACTCACAGGTGTGGAGACAGAGGCTCTCCGAGGTCCTGTGGCTTGTCCAGGACCCCTCAGGTCGTTCTCTTCGCATGAAAATAAGAGGGGGGCACCTGGGTGGCTCAGAGGGCTGAGCATCTGACTTCCACTCAGGTCCTGATCTTTCGGTTTGTGAGTTCGAGCCCATCAGACTCTGCTGTCAGCACAGAGCCCACGTCAGAGCCTCTGTCCCCACTCTCTCTGCCCCTCCCCACTCACACTCTGTCTCTCTCTCTCTTAAAAATAAACGTTAAAAAAAAAAGAAATACAAATGTCCAATAAACATATGAAAACTTCACTGATAATAAAACATCCAAAATAAAACAATGAGTTGCCAAAATTTATCTAATAGATGGGCAAAAAAATTTTGTGTTTGTTTTAATGACACTACTGGTGAGTATGTTTTGCAGTGTTTTGCATCTGTTTGGGTCGAGGTCTGCATTCTGGTTTCATGCTGCATTAAGCGTCTTGTCCCCTCCTGGAGATCTTGCAGGACTGACTTCAATGGCTGCCTCGCTCCCTGTGACGGGAGACAGCGTCTGACCCAGCGACTCCCCACCACTGACACTTAGGTCCTTACCATTTTCCTTCGCCCTGAACTTCTTTCTTTTCCTTTTCAGAAAGAATTAAAACATTTGTTGGGCATAAATACATTACATATACACTACAGATACAGTTAGGGGTTGCATACAGTATCCTATTTGCAAAATCTATACACTAAATGTGATATGGCAGTTTTAATGTGATGTATATGAAATAGCCTAAAATTTACAACACACCATAGTCATGGAGCCTGCTTGGGATTCTCTCTCTCTCTCTCTCTCTCTCTCTCTCTCTCTCCTTCTCTCCCTCCCTCCCTCCCTCTCTCCTTTGCCCCTCTGCTCATGCTCGCTGTCTCTCTAAAATAAAAATTAAAATAAAAAATATTAAATGTACAATACAGGAAAACATACAATGATTTTTTTCCCCCTGAAGTTGAAAAGCTTGGAGTGTATGCTGAACAGTGAGGGAAAACCTCTTGTCTTTTGGTGTAGAGGACCGCACAGGGGTGACACTCAAAGACACTCGGGGCACTTCTCGGTTTCTGCAGGACTGACTCCTGCAGCCAGCCAGACACAGCCAGAAACTGCCAACATTCCAAGCTAATTAAAAGCAAGGCAGACGATATGGAAAAAAAAAAAAAACACATTAAGAAAATTTTGCTTCTTAAATGCCCTGAACTTCTTGTGTGCGGCTGTTTCCTGTATTTTGGATGGTTTCCTCACATTCCCAGAAGTAATTACTGGATTGAAGGGTACGGGAAGGCACAAGGTACTTGAAACACATTTCCAAATTGCTTTCAGGAAAGACCCAACGGCACCGGTCCCCACCAGCCCCTCTCATGGCCGTGCTGGCAACACTAGATGTTCTTTTTCAGTCTTCTTGTTTTCAAAAGCTTAATCACTTTTTTGAATAAGTAACGTGTGACACCACAGTTGTCCAAGGGGTAAGTGGGGAAAAGTCAGCGTCCCCAGCAGAAGCCCGTGGAGAGAACACAGTCCCTCCAGTTACTGGTAATTCCTGTCTGACTTTGCAGGTTTTCCTTACCATTTTTTTTTGGGGGGGGGGGGGATTTTTTTTTTTTAATAATTCACTGGAAAACCTTTATAGGAACGTGCTCTTTTTTTCTCTCATTGTGGTTAAACACACGTGACATAACATTTACCATCTTAGCCACTGTTAAGTGCATGGCTCTGTGGCATTAAGAACATTCACACTGTTGTGCAGCCGTCCCCACCCTCCTTCCCAGAACTTTCTCATCCTCCACAACAGAAACCGTTCCCGTGAAACCCTAACTGCCCACCCCCACTCCGGCCCCCGGCTCCCACCATCCTCTCTCGGTCCTGGGGCCTCATACCAGTGAAATCACACATTTTTCATGCCTGTTTATTTCTGTCCCTGCCCCCAGCCCGTGGTCACTACCCAGGAGCACCCGAGGGACCACATCCTGGGGTGGACCCGCTGGGTCAGAGGGTCGGGGCGCCGGACTGCCGTGGACTCTGCCGACAGCTTGGGGAGGGGTGCAGCGAGAGAACGCTTCCCCAGCACGGACCGGGTGCCTGGCCCTGGCCCACGGCCCCCTCCCCCCTCCCGGGCTGTTTCTTTCCTAGACCCTGAGCCCCCAGAAGCAGGCGTTCATTCTGGAGGTGCTGTCTGGGTGCCTCGAGTACCAGAAGCTGCTGGCCGTGGTGGTAGACGCCTTCTACGTGCGGGCCGGCTGTCTCTGCCCACGGGCCGACTACAGCCTCTTTGAGGGTAGGTGTCCCTGTGGGCCAGGCCCGCTGCCCTTGCCCCCTGCACAAGGCACAGACAACACTGGTGACGACCTGGGGAGGCGGCCGCAGACAGGAGCTCCTCAGGCTCGTGCTGGACGCCAGCCGCTGCTTCTGCAGCATGCTGCTTTCCGGGCTCTCTCCCTGCCCCTCACTCGTCGGGTCCTCACGGCGGCCTTGAGTGACTGGACCGGGTCTGCCTTACAGACGTGCAAACAGACTCCGGGCTCACTAATAGCCAGGCTGGGGTCCAGAGCCTCGGGTCCCTGAGGGAGGCACAGCCTGCTTCAGAGACAGTGCCCCCAAAAGGCCAGCCTGGGTGAAATGACAAGCCTTTATCATTGGCCAAGTTCCTGACCCCCTCAGCCCCGAGGACATAGGGCAGGGCCAGCCTTGTGGCCGCAGTCTGGACTGTCCAGCACGGGATTAAATATGAATTGTCTCTGCCTGGTCTCCTGCAGGCCCCGGAGGGCCACCTGCTTCCGTGGCGTGGGGTGAACATTGCGGGCAGAGTGGTCAGTGCCTCCGGGTGGGGGTGTTGGTTCAGCCCCCAGACCCTGCACTAGGCCTCAGAGCCCCTGTTCAGAAGGAGAAGGCTTGGGGACAGCAGGGTGCTGGGAAGCCGAACTTAGTGACCCGATGCCAGGTCAGGAGCTGGCCCCTGAGCTCCGCCTGTGCCCTCGACGCTCAGCTCAGGTGTCACAGCCAGCAGCACATCACTGGCCTGCCCAGCAGCAAGTGTAATGAACAGCCCCCGCCCGGGGACCCTCACCTGCCCGGGTGTTCACGTCCTGCTTGGCTTAAGGCTACTCCATCTCTCAAAATTAACAAACTAAAATCCAGGGAACTTTTCGAATTTCTGAGAACATGCCAAGTCAGTGAGCGTGTGTGGAAGTGTTTTGACAGACGCTCCCCAAACGCTCACCCATGTGAGCCGTGGCCCGAACTCTCGCAGCATTTTGTCGTTTTCACACGGCGTCAGGTGGAGCTCCTGCCCGTGGTCACCTGCCCGGCTGGTGGTGGGCCTTCGGCTCCGGCTCCCTCGCACCTGCCGGGCACGGGTCAGGCCTCCGGCTGATTCCCCAAGACGGAATGCAAGGGGGCGCAGGGGAGGACACCCCAGGGGCGGCCCCACTCACCGGCCCCGTTTCCCCAGTGATCTGCTACCTGGCCACGTTCCAGCTGGAGGAACTCGGCTTTCAGCTCTTCTGTGACATCGTCAGGTCCCAGCCCGTGGACAAGATGCGCAAGGTGAGCTCTGCGGTTTCTTCCTAAACCCAAGGGCAAAGGTGTCCCAGCCAGCGCCGACCTCTCACTCTCTGGCTCGTTGTAATGGAAGAGACTCTGCTGGGTTTAGTGTGTGTTTATGACAAACAGGTGCCCTCTCATTGCTGCAGACACCCTCGTTTTGTCCCTGGGGGATTCGACTCCCGTCCCTCAGGGTCCTGGTGGGTGGTGAGTCTGGGCCTCTGGAGCCTTCCCTTCTCTCTGTGACCAAGCTCCTCCCTCCAAGAGAGGCTGTGCCGTCTGGGGGCTGAGGGGCAGGCAAGGGGATGGGTCCGAGTGGACCCTGAGGATTGGCGTCCATCGGGGGAGGCTGCAGACCAATCTTCTGCCCTGCCGTGGCCCCTCCTGTGGCCTGAGCCTGAGGCCCACCGTTCTTTAGTGGCCAGCCCCCGTGGAGCACTTGCTGTGGGCCAGGCTTCGTCCATGAGCATTTCTTGTTCCATCCTCACAATGACCCAGGGAGGTCGTCCTACGAGGCATCCATCCCACAGCTGAGGGAACTGAGGCACAGAGAGGTTGGGTGACTCACCCAATACCACTCAGCAAGTGAGTAGCAGAGCCCTTTCTTGGACCAGGCTTTTAACCACTGGCTTGCTCCTTCTTACTGGGCTTGGAGGGCCGTCACCAGACCAGGACAGAGACTCCTGGAGAAGAGCGGGGATATCATAGGCCCGGGGAGTGCCCTGGGGCCTCTCCCAGAAGAAACAGCAGGCTCTGTGGTGACAGTTCGGTGGGAGTGGTGGGGGGGGGGGGAAGCGGGGGAAGGGACGCCCACTAGGACCACAGCCCCCAGAGATGTGGCACTGGAGACTCACAGGTACCTTGGCCACCTAACAAGGGAAAGAAAGTGCTGGCCCAAGGCCGTGATTTGTATTTAATGATGGGATTTCCTACCTACATGTAAACAAGCAATTCACGGGGATAAACTTTTGCATAGTTATCTTAAACACAGCCTTCATCTTTCTAAGAAAAAGACGAATTGTAGGCACTTTCTGAGAGGCGTCTGGAGGTGCCCAGGGCCGGCTCCCCAGACTGAGCTGCCGATGCTCAGTTCACGGTCTGCTCTCAGAGGCCTCAGATTCTTGGTGATTGTTGAACAAGGGGGCCTATGTGTCATCTTGCACTGGGTCCCGCAGTGCAGGAGCTGGCCCTAGACCAACCTTGGCCTGAAGAACCCAGAGGGGGCGGCACAGGACCCTCCTGGGGCTGCCCCACAACGCAGACCCAGGACAGGTACACAGAGAGCTGGCCACACACGGCGAGCCTAGGGCCCCCAGTGCAGGTGGCTGGGTGTTACCTCCCTGGAGATTTTCTGGAAGAGATTCATGGAAACTGCCCCCACAAACTCCGACAGGAGCTGGGGAGCTGCAGGGGTGGGGCGGCACCCTCTGCAGGGCCTTCTCTCCCCTGCCCACGCCCCCCCCCCCCCCGTCCCATTGGGTCCACCCACCTCCAGCCTCTAGAGGAGAGGTCAGCCTGGGTCTTGAAGACAGGGTGCAAGCTGTTAGGGACAGGATGGCAGCCCTGGGGGCCTCCCTGGGGAAGGCCCCCACAGCCCACCGTGGTCAGCAGTGACGAGGTGGTGGTGAGCTCAGCGTGCCCAGGCTGGTTCTCGGGCAGCCTTGGCCGTGGTCTCTGCCAGACACAGTGTTGGATGTGGCTGCAGCTGACCTGTCACTCCGGGGGCAGTAGCAATCCTGCTGGCTCCAATGACCCCCGCTCACACGCTGGAATCCTCCAGAGGGCCCGAGAACTCACCCCAGGACCCTGCCCCCACAACTGGTGAGAATGGGGGCCTCACTGTGGAGCACTCTCCCCAGGGGTGTGGGCAGGCCATCCCTGGGTGGGGACAGCACACCAGCTGAGATGCTGAGTGGGCGGGGGGGATGGGGCAGCAAGGAGCACTGGCCAGGAGCAAGGGGAGCAGAGACCCCAAGGCCGGATAGCGGGCCACCGACTGCCCCTTCCGGCAGGAAAGGGTAAAGGCTGAGAGACAGCCATGCGATGGGGAGGGCAGGAGACAGGCCGTGGCTGGGCGGCTGGCAGATGGGCAGCGGGCAGTGGCCACCCTGGGGAGGCAGTGACAGCAGCCGGGGTCCTGTCCTTGTGCATGGCGCCCCCACTGCTCAGCTGCTCCATTCACAGCAGCTGCAAGGGCCCGGGCATCATGCCCACCACGCACAGCACGCAGCAAACACCGACTCCAGACCCGGAAGCCCCGGGAGTAAGGCCCTCCCAGCCCTTGGCAGGCGTTGGGCCCAGATCCACGGGCGGTGCTGGGGTGGAGCCCAAAGGCCCACAGCGGGAACCCACCTGCTGACTCCCTCCCTCCCCAGTAAACTCCCTGTTCCCAAGGCTCACAGCTCAAGGGTGTGCTTTTAGGGACCCAGATGGAGGCATCATGTTTCCTGTGTCCACACAAAGCTCTCCTGGGGAGCTCCAGCGTGTGGCCTCCCTGGTTTTCTGGGAGCCTGGTTTGAATGGCCTGTAGTGGTCCCCTTGACTAGACAAGGCCCTGCAAGCCCGGGTGTGGTTTCGTCTGGGTGGATGCCCTCCTGCAGAACAGTCCCCCAGCAGGCCCTGGGCGTGGCTGCCCCTCGGAGGAGGGCTGGGGCGGGGGGTGCTGAGCTTCACCTCAGCTGTGCTGACAGCCACGTCCTGGGGCCACAGCCAGCCCCCTCTGCAGAAGCACACCTCCCTCTCCCCAAGGCAGCCAGCCTCCATGAGAAGCTAAACTGGACTGCCTTCTAGAACCAGATCTGTTAGACTTGAGGGCCAGGACTGGAAAACAGCCTGCAGGGCCCACGGCCGCTAGAAGTTCCTGCTGTGGTGGGGTCCGGGCAGTCCCAGGGAGAACATCCTCAGTCCCTTTCAGGGGCCGGGTGGGCAGGTCACTTCTGGGGCCCACCCACTGGCACTGTCCTGGGCAAGCAGGGGCAGACTGTACCTCTATTCCTGGAATTCCGGAGCCCATAGGGGATGCAGGCCGCTGTCCATCTGTCCCCACCAAGAACTCTCCAGAAGTGGGGTGTGGGCCTTCCAGGTCCTGGGCAGGTAGCTCAGGCACAGGGTCCCCACCGGCAGGGACGTGCCCTGCTGGGCAGGGACACGCCCCAGGACCGGAGTGGGCTGCCCTGAACACCCAGAGGCCGTGAGCAGAAGCCAGCGTGGCCAGGGGCAGCGCCCCAGCACAGGCACCCCAGCCCAGCATGGGGGTGGGCGAGCAGGGCTCGGGGAGGGAGGGTCTTTTCCGAGGGGCCTGCTGCCCTGGCGTGGACAGTGGTTTCCTTGCCCCCTGCCCCCTGGGCACTGGCTTTCCTGTGAGGGGCACTGTGGGCTTCACCAGGTTGGGGAGGGGTTCTGGTCCCGAGGCCCCCCCCCCCTCAATGGTTCCTACTTCTCCCTCAGTTCCTGGGGTTCTTCTTCAACCCCTTAAACCTGTGCTCATGGATCACAGACGAGTGGAGCCTCATCTACGAGACAGCCTATGTGCAAGAGAACTGGATCGGCCCCCTGATGAGGTGGGACAGGCCGGAGCCTCCCTGCACTCCACTCCCCGAAGCCACCCTCTTGTCCCTGCGCCCCATAACAGGCTCGGCCAAATCCCGGCTTCACCCGCGCAGGCCGGGACCCACGGGCAGAAGGACCAGCACTGTGGCCTGGCCCTGCCCTTGGCCTCCACGAGAGGCTACTGGGGTCAGGGTGAAGCTGGCCCTGCGATGTTTCCCTTCTGATAGGGCTGGGGGAGCCGCCTGGTTTTCCTGGGGACAGACAGACTGTTTGGGCACAAGCAGATCACTTTAGGTACCAGCAGTGTGCTGGAGAGCCAGAGACCCGGGGGGAGGAACCCTTCTGTGGGAGAGAAAACCATGGCCCTGAGGTGGAGGGGTGGCCCTGGAGCTGCCGTTTCCCTGGAAGAAAGCCCTCAGTCCCAGCCAGGCTGGATTCACTGCCCATCCACAGGACTGCCGCCAGGGCCCGGGCCCTCGGTGCCCAGAGAGCCACCTGTGGGGTCAGCCTTGGTCCAGGGTGCCCGCCACCCACCTCAGCACTGTCATATGCAGCCCCATCCCAGACCCGCCCTGCCCCTCCGGAAACCTCACTCCCCTCAGAAGTGCCCTTCCTTCCTCTGATGGCCGTGGCCCTCGAGCTGGGCCAGGAGCTATACAAACCACGCTGTCTGTCCTCAGGGGAACCCCACCGGCCAGGCTGCTGATGGGAACTGGGCCCGCCTGCGGTGTAGGGCACAGACCCCAGCTCCAGGGCACCGGCACCCCAAGGCTCCATCCTGCTCCCGTAGCCCCTTCCCCACCTGTCACCAGCAGCACAGCTCCAGGAACATTCCAGACATCTCCAGCTTCTCTGGGCCTCCTTGCACTGGGCCTTCCGCTCGGGCCCAGATTAGCTCTGTGTCCCTCCCGCTGCTGCTCCTCAGGCCCCTGGATTCCTGCCGCTGGGCCTCTCTGTCCCTGTCCTCCCAACTCCCCATGCAGCAGCATGGCTTGTGACCACAGTGCTGCTGGCCTTGTTTCCTCACCTGTCTGCGTGACTCAGGGCACAGCTGGTAGAGTGCCCGGGGCATAGCTGGCCCTCAGTGGAGTGGCTATTGCTTCCATTATCAGCCCGCACCCTAAGGTGGACCCAGGGTGTCTTGGGTCCTTTGGCTCCCCAGGGCCGTGCCCTCGTTGACCTTCTCCCGAAGGCTGTGCCCTAGTTGGCCTGCTTCTCCTGAGGGCGGTGCCCTGGTTGGCCTTAGGAAGTGGCCCTAAGTGGCTGCTCTTGCCTTTGCCTTCAAGATGGCAGCCGGAAGTCCAGAAGCTGATCAACCAGCTAGAGGAAGTGTTGGCCAATCAGTCCGTTGTTTCCAAGACCAAGGCCAAGGTCACAGAGCCCAAGGAGTTCAACCTGACTGTCCCCAGACCCCGCTCCATTCCAGTGCCTGAGCCAGTCCCTGTCGTGGCCAAATCCAAACCAGTAAGTGCAGACATTTGCGGTGAGCACGGCCCATCCAAGCTGGGAGAGTGGACTCTGTGAGCCAGGGGCAGGCTGGGCTCTTCCCAGGTGCACTGGACCAGACCAGGAGCGTTTGGTGACCCCACGTCTCTGTGGGGAAGCCCAGCTGACCTGGGGCCTGCCCAGTGAGTTCCTGTGCTCCACATCCTAAGGTCTGGTCAGCAGAGATGAAGTGAGGCTGTGGGGCCACAGGGCTCAAACCTGTCCGGACGTGGCATCTAGACCATGCTTGTAACCTGTTGTGACATAGGTCTCCCTCTCTATTAAGAAGCACATGTGTAGCTCACAGTATGCTCTTCAGTACTACTCAGGTCATGGGCAGGTGATAATGTCTGTCTGTGTGACCCCATCATGTGGACCTGTCCCCACCCCAGGGCCTTTGCACACCTGTCCCATCTGCCTAGAGCCTCTTCCTCTCCTTCTCCCTCTCTCTCTCCCCACTTTGCTGACTTCTGCCAGTCAGGATGCTTTGTATTGTAGGTAACAGAAAAAGGCAGCTCAGGCTGGTGTAGACCATAGAGGACGGGCTGACTCTTGGCTGAGTAGGTTAGGCCTCAGGCAGAGTTTGATCAGAGTTCTAGCTGTGCTTCTGTGGGTCACCTTTATCTTTGGGCAAACTTCCTTCATTGTAGCAACCCACCCAGGCCTTCCCCGTACTGTAAACCATCCAGGGCATGAGAGGACATCGAGGGCCAAGAATTCTGTGAGAGTACGATTAGACCAGCTCAGGCCAGCTCAGGCCGCACGCCTCCCCTCGAGCTGACCACCATGATTGGGGATGCTGTGTTCTGACTGATCCAAGTCTCTACCCCACACACTTGTGGTGGAGTCAGTTTCCCAGACCCAATCTGGTTTCCTCACAGAATTAAGGACCACGTGGAAGGGGGGGGGGGTGCCGGGGGTCCCAGCTCACCCCCACCACCTTCAGGTCTCATGGCAACCTCTCTGCCCAGAGAGGTTTTCCATGAGCCCTCGCCCGGGTCAGGTCCCTCGAGTATTCCAATGCTCCTTAGGCACACAGGGCAGAGGGCAAGGAGTTAGGGTCTGGAGCTCAGGGGTTTCCAGGCTGTCCCTGCCCCACCCCCATGGACACTGCTCCCTCCAGGCTGGCGAGCGTCCCTGTGACGGGACCCTGTGGATGGCTCTCAGGCCACCCTGGCCTCTGCAGTATTCATGCTATGGCCCCGCCCCCTCCCTGACCCCCATTTTCTGGGGTCCATGACACCTTCCTGGACTCACTTTCCCCTCCATACCTCCCCTTCCATCCCCTGCCCACTCGGTGGTCCTCTGCCTGTTCCCCCAGTGTCTACTGGGCCTGGACCCCGTGCTTGGCCACCTCCCTTCTTGCTGCTGGCCTGCCGTCCTTCCTTTCCCTCCCCCGGATGGCCACCAGCACCCAGGGGATCCCAGTCAGAGCCCAGCAGCCTCCCTCCCAGCCCTGCTTCTGCTGGCACGGGCACCACGGTCCACCCTCCTGTCCCCGGCACCGCCCTCTCTTCACCCATATCCCACTGGCCACCAGCCTGGCCCTTCTACACACCCCGGACACCATAGCCGCTGACCACAGGCTTTCCTCCGGCCACCCACCAGGTCCCCAGGAGCACCTACCAGCCGCCCAAGGAGCAGCAGCTGCTGGAGACGACCAAGAGACACAATCGCTGGAAGGCGGAGGTGAGGACACACCGACAAGCCCTGCCTTCCTAGACCCTCTGGGGGGCGTTCTGTGAGGCGGTGGGGGACGGGGGAGGGGGGCGGAGGAAGAGCGGGAAGCTGGTCTGTGCCTTCGTCCCTCCCGAGGCCCAAGGGCACCGGGGGGTGGCCAGTGGGGCCAGAGCCAAGTGCTGCCTCTTGCAGGAGCTGCTGCTCAGGGCGAACATGGAGGAGATGCGGTGCGCGGTGCCCAGGTCCCGCGGGGAGCCCCCGACGCAGGTAACACCCACCCTCCTCGCCCTGGGTCGGTCTTCACGGTGGCACTCTCCCACCACATGGAGCCGTCCCTCCCTGCGCCCTTTGAGCAGTGACGCGATGAGCCCCTTCTTTAGCCTGTCGAGTCTCTGCTCCCCAAGCCCGGGCGGGGCGGCAGGTGCAGATGTACCTCCAGATCCACACGGGCAATCCACGCATCCCTCTCTGGGTGTTCCCACATTTCCATGCTTAGCACTTACTGTTTCCGTAAGAAAAAAAAAAAAGCCAAGGTAAGTTTGTCAATAAAGAAAAAGTAAAGGACGCAGGACAAGGAAGGCCTGTTCGTGGTGGGCGCTCTGTCCAGAAGAGTGGGCCTGCCCTGCCCTCCCCACTGTGGGCTCCCCCTACCGCCGGTGGCAGCAGGGCGAGGCAGCGGTGCCCTGGCCCCCACAAGCAGTTGGGGCAGGCGGGGCATGGCCCTGGGGGTGTGCTGGCTGAGTTCCAAGGGGGTGCTCGTCTACCCACCGCTCCGCGCACTGGGGCTGTGGGGCCCCTCCTGGGAGCACCCCAGAGCAGCAGCAGGCAGGGAGCAACTTCCTAGCAGCCAGGAAGCCAGTCGTGGAAGCCAGTGCCAGGGAGCCACTCGGGGGACGGGCCCTGAACCCAGAGTTCAAGCACCCGGGAACTGTGGTCCCCAGGCCTGGCCGGCCCGACACCCAGGAAAGGCCGGAGAGGGCATGGGAGACAGAAGTGTTGTCGTGGGACCCGTGAGCGGGGGGTGGGCTGGGAACACTCGGGTGGGCAGCTGGAGTGAGGACAGGGGAGCGCATTGGCCCTCCCAGGGGTGCTGGGCCCACCATTCCCCCAGGGTGCGTCCAAGGGCACCCAGTGGGCACAGGTGCTGGGCCTGATCCCCGCAGGACTCCCAGAAGACTCTGCAGCCCCGACTCCTGCCCCGCATCCTTAAGACTCCAAAACTGACCTTCTACAAGGTGAGGGGTTTTCCTGACCGGCCAGGGTGGGCACAGGGTGCCTGGTCTAGTCCCCTCTCCCTGGACACTCACTTCCTGGCCAGGTCTGTGCCCAGGGGATCAGATGGCCAGAGCTGGAGGCCCTGAGGGAGGCCCCACCCTAGGGGCCGGGGGGCAAGTGTGGGGGGTAGGGGGGCACTTGCTGGCCCGACTCTCCCCCCCCAGCCACCAGACTGCAGCCGGCCCCTCCTGTCTCCTGCAGACCAACAACGTCCCTGTGAAGCTCAACACAGCTGCCATCCTGCGGGAAGGATCTCTATACCAGCGGCAGGTGGAGAAAGAGCTGGAGAGGTAGGCGGGCGGCTCCTCACCCCGTTCAGAGGAAGGGGTGCAGGGACGGCTCTCCCGGGAGAGGAGGAGGTTGCCAGCAGGGGGGAAGGCGGGGCCTGGTGGCTGTGGTGCTTTGGGGGTGCCACAGGCAGGCCAGCCTTAGGGTCACGGCTGCATCTGAAGAAGATGACCCGCTCAGTGAGGGAAACTGGGCAGAGGGTGGCTTAGCAGAAAGCTGGCCCAGCCCACACTTCTCTCAGGGTCACCTGCTCTTCAGAACCCCCTGAGGCCCCCCGCTGACCACCAGCACCCCGGTCCCCTGTGCTTACCCCATGAGTTGGGCTGTGGGCGGGGGTTTGGGTGGCTGACCAGGTGGATGAGAGGATGGACAGGTGGACGGACGGGTGAGCAGACGAACAGGTGGCCAAAAGGTGGTGGAGGCACAGGACGGGGACAGGCGGACGGTGGGTGGGGGACAGGTGCTATGGCCCGCGATGGGTGAACAGCTCCCCGTGCCTGTGAGGCCACCGCACCCCCAGGGAACCCGTGCACCACCCCCCCACGGCCAGCACAGGCCCCCACTCTTGTCCCCTCTCCCCAGGGTGGATAAGCTTGTGGACGGGGCCGGGGACTTCTCCGAGTTCCTCGAGTGGCAGAGGAAGGTGCAGGCGGAGGGCCGGGAGGAGCAGCTGGCCGCGAGCGAGTGCCACAGGCTGCAGGGGAAACTCAGCCACGAGGAGGCCATCCTGGCCCGGCAGCGCCTGGTGCAAGGGAACAAGGAGAAGGCTGACCAGAAGAAGGAGGAGGTGACGCAGCCTTGCGGGAGCAGCGGGAGTACCTGGGGGCCGGCTGGCGGGCTGTGGCAGCTCCTGTGGTCATGGCTTGTGGTCTGACCCCTAAGATCCACACAGTGGCTGTGGTTTCTCTTTCTGCACCTTCACGGGTTGGGGGCGGGGGTTGGAGGCTCTCTCAGTGGACAGCACTTCTGGTCCAGACTGCCCAGGAGGGGCAGTGGGCCCACACATCCACACACGAAGGAGGATCTGAGGTTCTGGCGGAAACTTCTGGAAAGCCAACGCATTTGCGTATGGCGTCCTCTCCCATAGGAGGGTCTGCAGGCATCTTCAGAAGCTTTAGACGTCTCAGTCCTGGCTCTGCCTCCTCCTAGGACGGGTGGCCTGAGTGGGAGGCCCCCAACCTGTGTTTCCCTGAAAGCCTGTTCTTTGCAGTGGCTCCCAAGTGGCCTGGGGTCCGCAGGCCTGACCTCGGTTCTGTCTGTCCCCAGATGTGTGCCCTTGGGGACTTGCATTGGGCAGGGGGAGAGGACCATGCTGGAAGTTCACTCGAAAATGCCCTTTGGATAACTTGTTTGTGTCTGTATTTGATGTTAGGGTTTGCTTTTCCTTCCTTCTTAGTGTCCTTTTTCACAAATAGGAAGTCAAAGCGATCTGAAAAATAGACTCAGAGAAGCGTCATTTCTTGTAAGTCCCTTGCCACCTCCCCACCTCAATTCTTATTTTCATTAACCTCTGGATCATCTTTCCTTAAAGCAAATACGTACACTTGTGTACAAATCCTTCCTTCCTCCCTTGTCCCTTACATAAAATGCCACGCCCTGCTTTGTCTGCGATGGGAAACACAGGGCCAGTTTTCCGTGTTTGTGGGGAGAGGTTTTCAAGGTAAGCTTCTAGAGGGGACATCGCTAAGCCCCGAAGTTAACTGAGAGCAGAGCTCGGTCCCCACTGTTGAGCACGCAGTTTCCTCACCTTCCGCGGGCAGCGTGCGCAGACCCCGGCAGAGTGTGCCGTGCTGAACTCAGAAATGTTCGCTCGTCTTGTAGGTGAGAAACAGTATCCCGGCAAGTTCTGATTTGCATTTCATTGATTATGTATGAATTTGAGCGTGTTGCCACATATCTAAGAGCCATCTCTGTATCTCTTTCTGTGAACAACCTCTTCGTGCCTTTTGTCCGTTTTCTCGCAGCTCTGCTGCGGCACGATGGACGAGTGAAACTCGTGTCTGTTGAAGGTCTGTCACAGGACGTTCGGATACACGTCCCATCGTGACGTGATTGTCACAATCGAGCAAATTGCTATATCCGTCCCCTCCCGCAGCCACCTCCTCCGCGTGTGGCAGGGACACTGGAGATCTCTCTTAGCAAATTTCATGTACGCGTTCTTATGAACCGCAGTCCCCACCCTGTACATTAGGTCTCTGGAACGTACCCATCTTCTAACAGACCTCGCGCACTTGGACCATGCCCACGGCTCTGGTCTCTGCGACCACAATGTGGACCTTGTTAGATTCCACACATAAGTGAGATCCTACAGCAACTGTCCTGTGCCAGGCTTATCTCACTTAACATAATATGTTCCCGGTTTACCCATGTTTTTGCAAATGGCAGGACTTCCTTCTTTTTTAAGGCTGCAGAGTGTTCTCGTATTCGTCTCTGAAGGGACAATTAGGTTGTTGCCATGTCTTGGCTATTGTGAATGATGCTGCAGTGAACATGGGGGGTGCGGATATCTCCTCAAAACAGTGGTTTTAGGGGCGCCTGGGTGGCGCAGTCGGTTAAGCGTCCGACTTCAGCCAGGTCACGATCTCGCGGTCTGGGAGTTCGAGCCCCGCGTCAGGCTCTGGGCTGATGCCTCAGAGCCTGGAGCCAGTTTCCGATTCTGTGTCTCCCTCTCTCTCTGCCCCTCCCCCGTTCATGCTCTGTCTCTCTCTGTCCCAAAAATAAATAAACGTTGAAAAAAAAAAAAAATTTAAAAAAAACAGTGGTTTTATTTCCTTTGAATCTATATCAGAAGTGATACTTCTGGGTTCTAATTTTATTTTTATTTATTTATTTACTTATTTTTATTTTTTTGTCCTTATTTTATTTTATTTTTATTTTTTATTTTTTAAAATTTACATACAAATTATTAGCATATAGTGCAACAATGATTTCAGGAGTAGATTCCTTAGTGCCCCTTCCCCCATTTAGCCCATTCCCCCCTCCCACAACCCCTCCAGTAACCCTCAGTTTGTTCTCCATATTTATGAGTCTCTCCTGTTTTGTCCCTCTCCCTGTTTTTATATTATTTTTATTTCCCTTCCCTTATGGTCATCTGTTTTGTCTCTTAAAGTCCTCATATGAGTGAAGTCAGATGATTTTTGTTTTTCTCTGACTGATTAATTTCACTTAGCGTAATACCCTCCAGTTCCATCCACGTAGTTGCAAATGACAAGATTTCATTCTTTTTGATTGCCCAGTAATACTCCATTGTATATATATACACCACATTTTCTTTATCCATTCATCCATCGATCGACATTTGGGCTCTTTCCATACTTTGGCTATTGTCAATAGTGCTGCTATAAACATGGGGGTGCATGTGTCCCTTCGAAACGGCCCACCTGTATCCCTTGGATAAATGGCTAGTAGTGCAATTGCTGGGTTGTAGGGTAGTTCTATTTTTAGTTTTTTGAGGAACCTCCATACTGCTTTCCAGAGTGGCTGCACCAGCTTGCATTTCCACCAACAATGCAAAAGAGATCCTCTTTCTCTGCACCCTCGCCAACATCTGTTGTTGCCTGAGTTGTGAATGTCAGCCATTCTGACAGGTGTAAGGTGGTATCTCATTGTGGTTTCGATTTGTATTTCCCTGATGATGAGTGATGTTGAGCATTTTTTCATGTGTCGGTTGGCTCTGGGTTCTAATTTTAAAACTGGTAGTTCTGGGGGTACCTGGCTGGCTTAGCTCGTAGAGCATGTGACTCTTGATTTGAAGGTCCTGAGTTGGAACCCCACATTGGGTGCAGAGATTACTTTTTAAAAACTGGTAATTCTATTTTTAATTTTTTCAGAAAAAAAATAAAATACTTTTTTCCACAACGGCTGCACCAATTTACATTCCCACCAACGGTGCATAGAATTCCCTTTTCTCCACATCCTCACCAGCACTTGCTATCTTTTGACTTTTTTATGATAGCCACCCCAAAAGGGGTGAGGTGGTATCTCATTGTGGTTTTGATTTGCATTTCCCTGATGATGAGTGGTTATGAGCATCTTTTCATGTGCCTGTTGGCACATGGAAAATGTCTGTTTATCATCTCTGGAAAATGTCTGTTCAGGTCCTTTGCCCATTTTTTGGTCAGGTTATTTGGCTTTTTTGTTTGTTGTTTTGTTTTGTTTTGTTTTGTTTGCTATTGAGTTGTAGGAGTACCTTATATGTTTTGGGTATTAACCCCTTATCAGATACATAGTTTGCAAATGATTTCTTCCATTCCATAGGTTGCCTTTTCATTTTGTTGGTTGTTTCCTTTGCTGTGCAGAAACCTTTTAGTTTGATGTGGTCCCAGTAGTTCATTTTTGTTCTTCTTGCCTGTGCTTTTGATGTCAAATCCAAAAAAAAAAAAAAAAAAAGAAAAAAAGCTAAGGCCAATATGAGGGAGTTTTCTCCTGTCTTCTTCTAGGAGTTTGTGATTTCAGGTCTTGTGTTTAGGTCTCTAATCCACTTTGAATTGATTTTTGTGTGTGGTGTAAAATAAGGGTCTAGTTTCATTCTTGTGTGTGTGGATGTCTGGGTTTCCCAGCACCGTTTGTTGAAGACACAGTCCCTCCCCTGCTGAGTGGTCTCGGTGCCTTTGCCAAAGATCAGTTGAACATTTTCTTTTTTTTTTTAATTTTTTTTTCAACGTTTATTTATTTTTGGGACAGAGAGAGACAGAGCTTGAACGGGGGAGGGGCAGAGAGAGAGGGAGACACAGAATCGGAAACGGGCTCCAGGCTCTGAGCCATCAGCCCAGAGCCCGAGGCGGGGCTCGAACTCACGCGAGATCACTCGAGATCTCGCGAGATCGTGAACTCACGGACCGCGAGATCGTGACCTGGCTGAAGTTGGACGCTTAACCGACTGCGCCACCCAGGCGCCCCCAGTTGAACATTTTCTAACAAGCTCTTAGCCTGCATTTCTTTGGTTTTGAAGAGTTCTTTACACAGTAGGGACAGTGACTTTTCATGATACAATGCAGATATTTCCTCCCAATCTGTCACTTGGCTTTGCTTGTGTGTTTTACCATGCAGACTAATCAATGTTTCCTCTTACTGTGCCTGGACTTTGAAGAGTGAGGAGAAAGGTTTTTCCCATACCTGTGTTATAGAGCAATGCGCCTAGGTGTCCTCTAGTATTTATATTTCATTTTTTTTTTTTTTTTTTTTTTTTTTTTCAACGTGTATTTATTTTGGGGACAGAGAGAGACAGAGCATGAACAGGCAAGGGGCAGAGAGAGAGGGAGACACAGAATCGGAAACAGGCTCCAGGCTCTGAGCCATCAGCCCAGAGCCTGACGCGGGGCTCGAACTCACGGACTGCGAGATCGTGACCTGGCTGAAGTCGGACGCTTAACCGACTGCGCCACCCAGGCGCCCCTATATTTCATTTTTACGTCTGGATCTCTAATCTGCGCCCAGTTTATGCTCATACGTGGTCTGAGGTCTGGATCGACTTCCATGACCACCCAACTGGGGCTCCCAATCCATGAATGCAGTACGTCTCTCCATTTATTTCAATCCTTTCTTTCTTTCATCTGTGTTGTATAGTGTTTCGTTTTTAGCATTCAAGTCCTGTTCGTGTTCTGTTAGGTTTGTGCCTAAGTGTTTCTTTTGTTATTTTTGAGTAATTGTAAGTGGTGTTATATTTTTAATTCTGATGTCCATGTATCCGATGCTAGTATATTAAAGCGTAATGGACTTTTGTGTGTTGATCATCTATCTCAGGACCTTGCTGAACCACCTTATAATTTTTCTAGGACAAACAAGGCATTTTGTCGTAGAGCCCTTGTAATTTTCTTTTTTTTTTTTTTTTTTTTTTTTTTTTAAATTTTTTTTTTCAACGTTTATTTATTTTTGGGACAGAGAGAGACAGAGCATGAACGGGCGAGGGGCAGAGAGAGAGGGAGACACAGAAACGGAAACAGGCTCCAGGCTCTGAGCCATCAGCCCAGAGCCTGACGCGGGGCTCGAACTCACGGACCGCGAGATCGTGACCTGGCTGAAGTCGGACGCTTAACCGACTACGCCACCCAGGCGCCCCCTTGTAATTTTCTATGTAGACAATCATGTCATCTGTAAAGAACAGTTTATTTCTTAACTTCTGACCTACATTCCTGTCATTTGCTCCTCTAGCCTATTGCACTGGCTAGAACTTTCCAGTGCTGTGTTGAATAAGAAAGAGCCTACAGGGGTGCCTGGGTGGCTCAGGCGGTTAAGCGTCTGACTTTGGCTCAGGTCATGAGCTCACGGTTTGTGGGTTCGAGCCCCTTGTCGGGCTCTTTGCTAACAACTTCTGATCCTCTGTCCCATCCTGCCCCCCTGCCCTTTGCATGTCTTACGTGTGGGGGATGCTGAGGAGGTGGGTACCACAAAGACGCTGGCAAGGCCTGAGGTGGCAGAGCTGGTCTGGGCAGATGGCACTCACAGTGCAGTGTGTCCCCCCCCCCCCCAAGCCTAGGCCTTCTCCTTGGTCCTGTGCTGCCCTCACACCTGCCCCCCCCCCCCCCCGGTTCCGTGCACATTTATGGAGAGCCAGGAGATGCTGCCTGTTCCCCTCCCTCCCCGCTTCTCCACTGGCCCTGAGCTGTGTCTGTGCTGTCCCCGAGGTGCAGCTGGGCAGGGGCCCTGGGACCCAGCAGGGCAGGCCTCCTCACCCACGGCGGTGGTTCATGGTTTGTTCTTTCTTTGCCCCTAGTCAGCTCACTTGAGATTAGACCCCTTGCAGATTTTGGCCGCCCACCTCTTTTCACCTGTATTTCCACATAAGTATCTTCCCACTTATTACCAAGTTTTCGAAGGTACTTTTAACAATAAACTTTTTGCTTCAGAACAGTTTAAAGAGTTACAGAAAAGTTGCAAAGATGGTGCAGAGAGTTCCCGTTTCCTACCACCCAGCCGCCTCTGCTGGTGACGCCTTACGTCCCCACGCTGGCTTTGGGCCGCCACAGGGAGGCACCGCAGGCCTGACCAAGTTGTGGAGGCCGCAGGTCCAAAGTCGAGGAGGGCGTGAGCTGGGCCATGCTCTCTGCTAAGCTCCCTGGGGAGGACCCTTCCTTGCCTCTTCCAGCTTCTGGAGACCCCAGAAACTCCTTGTCTGTGGCAGCCCCACCCCAGACTCTGTCTCCGTCCTCACATGGCCATGTGTCCGCATCTCTCTGCGTCCCTCTCTTCTTATGGACACTTGTCATTGGACTTAGGGCCCGCTCTAAACCCAGGATGATCGCATCCTGAGATCCTCACTTAATTGGATGTGAGATCACATTCTGAGGTTCCAGGTAGACGTGAATTTGGGGGAGGTGCTGCTACCCACTACACCGCGGTATATTTGTCACAGCCAAGAAGCCAACGCTGGTACGTGACTTACTCGAACTCCACACTTGGCTTAGAGTTCATCACATTTTCTCCCTTCGAAGGCCCTTTTCCTGTCCCTGGACTCCACATCACATTTAACGGTCATGCCTCAGGCTCTTCTTGGCTGCGGCAGTTTCTCAGACTTTCCTCGTTTTTGGCGACCCTGACAGTTTCAAGGAGAGCGGGTCAGGTGTCCTGTTGGATGCCCCTCAGCTGGGGCGTGTCCGATGTTCCTCTCATGGTTAGATTGGGGTTGGGGTTTGGGGAGGAGGACCATCACAGCCTGTCAAGGGCACCTGCTGTCAACCAGCTCTTCAGTGTGATGCTGACCTTGACCCCTTGGCCGAGGTCGTGCCTGGCTTTCTCTGCTGCAGTTAGTGTCCCCTTTCCACATAGCACCATGCAGAGGGGATCTCTAGGCAAAGCCTGCAGCCGGGGGCGGGGCGGGGGCGACTACTGAGAATTCTGCTGCACAGGGGACTTCTCTCTTCTGCCCCACTTTCTTGAATTCATTCCATCAACTCTTTCAGTGTGGACCCATGCATATTTATTCTACACTTTGTGTTATCAAAAGTGTTACTCCGTTGCAAGCTTTGGCCTTTGGGAGCCCCTTCAGGTTGACCTCCTGCGTCCCTCTGACTGCCCTGTGTCCTTCCTTACTTTGGGACACTAGAAGATGCACCAGGCTCACCTGGTGGTTTCCCTGTCCCAGCCCTAAAATAAGCTATTTCTCTGAGAGCCCTGGTTCCCTTTCTTAGAACCTGGGGCAAAACTGGACAAATCAAAGAGGATGGGCGAGAGGCATTTTTGATATACGCCAGCAAATTGTTTTACAAAAGGATTACTTGGTGCCCAGTGTCTAAAGCTGAAGTCCTGAAAAAATAAATAAATAAATAAATAAATAAAGCTGAAGTCCAAGCGGCCTGCAAGCTGATTCTCCACTGACGGTGCAGCTGTAGATGAGCCCCCACTGCACAGACTGCCGGGGGCTGAGGGTCCCGGAGCCCCTGGCCACCCTGGGCCAGTGACAGAAGGCGTAAACCCCACACTGCGTTTTAGTATCTGGAGGACTGTAACCGTGATTCCGAATCGTTCACAATAGTGCCAAACTGGAAGCAATCTGAATGTCCCTCCACAGTAGAATGGATGAAAGCGTTGTGATATACCCCCAAAACGTACAGCCACAAAAATAAGCCACCTACAGTCCAGGGGATAACGTGTACGAGGCTAATGAACGCAGCGCAGAGCCACAGAGGCAAGAGGCAACCAGACACACGGGAGGATTCCAGTCATGTGTGACAAAGCGGCAAAACCACACCCCGTCCTGTTGTTTAAGACTCTGACCTTCTAATAATAAAGATCACATTCACGTTTAAAAAAAAGAAGAAAAAAAGAAAAAAAAAGACTCTGACCTTTTGAAACAGCACGAGAAAGAAGAGTGGGGTGACCAGCAGGACGTGCCTGGGGGCTCATGTGACAGGGACCCCGAGGCTGGCACATCCTGGGCTCCACATGGCTTCAAAGCATTGAGCGCCCTCCTCTCTCAGCTGGAGTCCGGGGGGCTGGGGAGAGGCTTCAGGGCAGACCCAGTGGCTCGGACTTGGTTTCCCCAGAACCACAGTGGAGGAAGGGGGGACACGAGGTGGAACTTCCCCAGTAGGCCTGACCTCCAGGGGACTCCCGGGAGCTGCTGAGCTCAGATCTGGGCTCCGGGGTGATGCAGGGTCACCTCATGCTGCTCCTGGGGCTGGGGGCAGCCCGGGGCAATGGGCCTGCTCCAGGGGGGACCCTGCGGCTCTGACCACGGTGGGTCGATTGTGTGAGCAGACGGCGGAGCTGATGCAGCAGTGTGCTGAGAGGCGCCTCCAGGAGGAAAGGTCCATGAAGGAGCTGGTGCGGCGGGTGGCGGAGGTGCAGAAGAACGTGAAGGTGGCACAGACGAAGCTCCTGAGGGGCCGGCAGCAGATAGGTAGGGCGGGGGGGGGGGGGGTGCCAGGAACCACGAGGCCGCGCCCAGCTTTGCTCCCCCCAACCCCGGCTCGCGCCCCCGGCTGGCCTCCTGCCCTAAGTGAGCTGCTGCGGTTGCCGAGAGCCCAGTGCCCTGGAGGGAAGGCCGGGGTTGGGCAGGGCACCCTGCGGCCCCTCAGCACCCCCTTGCCCCTCAAGTCCAGGAGGTGATAGAGGAGAGCCGGGAGCTGCTGCAGCGCAGCGCAGAGGCCGCGGAGGAGGAGCAGAAGCGGCGCCGTGAGCTTATCTCTCAGCTGCGAGCCCTGGAGACACAGCCGGTGCGCCAGGGCAAGCTCGTGGACCTGACCCAGGTGAGGACCCGGCCCCACTGGGGGAAGCCTCCCCACGTCTTGCTGTGCCTGGCGTGGCCACGGGAGACCACGTTCAGCATGCCCACCGGGACCAAGGGAGGTCTGGCACCACCCGGGATCCAGCCGGCACGAGTGGCGTGCTCCACCATGGACGCCGCACCTGCCCTGCCGGAGGCCCGGGATCGGCCCAAGAGTTCACAGTCAAGTCAGGGAGACCTCTGTGACCTCTGGGGACAGGAGGCCAGGGCTCCTGGGAGTGGGCCAGGTGGCCTTCATGTTGAAGGAGGTCCCGGGACCCCCCCCCAGGCCCAGGTGGGAAGGGCAGTGTAGGGAGAGCGCAGGTGTGCAAAGGCCAGATGAGTGGAGGCTGAGAGGAGAGAGCAGGTGCCTGGAGCCCCGTGTGAGCGGCACCCTGAGAGGCCAGGCTGGCATCTGCTGAGGTGGGAGCAGGCCTGCAGGGCCCCGGGAGCTGGTGTGGGAGCCTGGCCTGATCCCAGGGGATGTAGGAAGTTCACAGGGCTTTCTGCACAGGCCCCCCGGGTCCTGACTCAGGGAGACAGGGCTGAGTTCCATTTGGGCCCTACCTCAGTAGAGGGGCCTACAGGGCACCCAGCTGACATGTGCGGTCCCTGGAGGGAGGCCAAGGCTGGGGAGGCCCAATGGCAGGGATGCTGCACAGGTGCTACTGAGCAGGAAAGGCAGTCGCCCGGGCCCAGGGGCCAGACCGATGGAACTTGGGGGAGGGGCACCAGCGCTGGCGCAGAGGACAGCTCAAGCCATGGCAGGTGGCCGTGCGGGCTGGGTGTGGGCCTGACGCCCAGCTGCAGGCCTCCCCATCACTCTGCAGATCCCTGGGTATGGCCTGGAAGGGGAGATGTCTGTGGTGGAGCTTCGCGAGCGGCTGGCCCTGCTCAAGGAGACCCGGAGGCGCGAGGAGGAAGAGAAGCGAGACCAGATTATCCAGGGCAAGCGCGCCAGAAGCCAGGAACTGCAGAACGTGGTGGAACAGATCTCGCTGTGCCGCGCGGCCATGGGGAGGTCTGCAGCCTTGAGGTCAGTACCAGTGGCCCCAAGGGGCAGGCGACTGAGGCAGGAGCAAGGAGCGAGCCTGCCTTTGTGACCTCCCGGGTGGGTTCTACAACTACGTTCCACCCTTCTGCCCAGGCCATCCCCTTGCAGTAACTTCTCCCACCTCTACTATCTTATTAGCTAATCTTCAGACATACAAAAACGGCAGCAAAAATCATGCAACGATGGCCTGGATGCAGAATGATGGCATGTAGCTCATGAGCATGACCTTTGCCGTGTGTTTCATCTAGCTAGCTACTTACTCTGTCCCTGCAGAACCATCTGGAAGGAGCTGCAGGATTCAGACACTTCACTCCTAAACACTCCGGTGTGCGTCTTCTGAAAAAAACATTGTCCTGCATAACCACAGCATACGGACACAACGAGAAAATTAACATCATCTCAACATCCTGTCCGTATTCATGTTTCTCCAGCATCCCAAGACTGTTCACTATAACTTTTTAAAAATTTTTTAAAGTTTATTTTGAGAGAGAGAGTGTGTGCATGCACGCGTGCGAGTGAGGTGGAGGCAGAGAGGGGAGAGAGAATCCCAAGCAGCGCCTGACGTGGGGCTCGAACTCACAAACTGTGAGATCATTGACCAGAGCTAAACCCAAGAGTCGATACAGTCGATGGTCACAAAACTCATCACTATTGGGGTGCCTGGGTGGCTCACTCAATTGAGTGTCTGACTTGATTTTGGTTCGTGTTGTGATCCCTGGGGGTTGGGATCAAGCCCCGTGTCAGGTTCTAGGCTGAGCATGCAGCCTGTTTGGGATTCTCTCTCCCTCTCTCTCTCCCTCTCTCTCTCTCTCTCTCTCTCTGTCTCCCTCTGCCCCTCTCCATGGCTCAAGCACTCTCTTTCTCTTAAAAAAAAAAAAATCCATCACTATGGATCCTGAGTGACTGCTGCTCTGGTTACAATTTGAGGAGGTCCTGTGACAGCTGTAGGGTAGGGGCTGCCCAGCTACAGCTGGCTGGCCACTCAGCAGGTGTGGTCCCTAAGGTGGCATGTGCCGGGGACGTCTCACCACTTCCGGCTGCTAGACTCAGCCTGATAGACCACACCCACAGTCTGGTTGGCGTTGGGGAGCCTCCAAGGGTCCAAATCCACTAACAAAGCTCCTGGAGCTCTCTGCGTGTAGCCAGACCTCCTGGCATGAATCCACCAGGACCATTTTAGTGCACAGTCTGACTGGAGCCAGCCAAGCAGGGATGGTGGCCGAGCATGTGAACAGCACCTCCACATGCCCTGATGCTGTGAAGTGCCCCTAAACCAAAGCCAACGGGGAACAATCTGTATAATGAGGTCTCATTCTGGAAGGAAGAATGACCTAGTATGATAGAGATTTGCAAAGATATTAGCGGCTACCTCTAGGCAAGAGAGTGGCAAGGAGGCACAAGATAAAAGAGGGTTTTCACTTTTTTGTTCCAAATACCTACGTAGCCAATATACATGAGATACATTTTTGAAACGTCAAGTACAAAGGGCAAGAAGGTAGAGGCGCTGGGGGGACGTCACCCCAGAGGTCCTTGGAGAGCCTCTCCACCCCGCACCTAAAACACCCCCATTGACCTGTGGTCGGGGCCCCTCCTAAGCCCGCCCTGTCCACCGCCCAGGTGGGAGGAGAGGAAAGCTCGGTCCGCGGCCCCGGCGGCGCCCTCCCAGGACGAGCGCGTGCTCGAGCTGCAGCGCAAGGTCGAGGAGAAGGCGGCCGAGCGCCAAAGGCAGGCGGCCCTGCTGCGGATACCGGCGCCGCGGGCCGCGCATCGCAAGCCACGGGTGAGTCCCGGGAGCGGGCGGGGAGGCTGGGGGCGCGGCTGGGGGGCGGCTTGGCGACGCGCGGGCGGGGGCGGGGGGGGTATCGGTGGGCGGCGGCCCCGGCCCGCGCAGACAGCCCTGGGCGCCCGCCCGCAGGCGCAGCTGGAGGCGCAGCACTGGCTGGAGCTGGAGCAGAGCCGGGAGCGCCGGCTGCGGGCGCTGCAGCGGAGCGGCTCGGTCTGCGGGCACGCGCGCCGCCTGGAGGCCGCCTGAGCCCGGGAGGGCGCGCCCCCGGGAGCCCCGCGAATCCCGCCCGAATAAAGCGTGCGGCCGGCGGTGTGCGCCTCCTCTTCCTGCGCCGCGCGCCCCCTCCACTCCTTCTTCCTGCTCCGCGCCCTAACCTGCGCCGGAGTCCACTTGCCCCAGATCAGGGTTGCCAGATAAAATGCAAGACGCCCAGTTATTGCGTAGGACAAACTCTCAAAGTGTCCGTTCTTTATCTGCAATTCAAATTTATCTGGCTGTCCTGTATTTTCTGTGCAAAATCTGACCACCCTTGCCTTAGATCCTAGCCCTTCCCTAGCGCCCAGGGCAAGCCCCTCCCCTTTGTGGAGCTCCCAGAGCCACCTCTGCACGTGAAAACTTGGAATTCCCACTCTGCCTGGAGTCCGGTGGCTTAACTTGTGTGGTTGCACGTGTGCATTTGGTTGGAGAAGTGGCTGGAATGCTTGAGCCACTGGGAAATGGCCTGTCTCATAATTTGTCTCAAGCAAACCTCATTGCCGCCCTGGGGGGAGGGGACCCACGGGGATCCAGGAACTGTCCCCTACCTCCCATTCTGCTGATGAGGCCAGCAGTGCTCGAAGAGGTCAAGTAACCAGCCCCAAAAGCCTTGACCCACAGCTAAGTCTGTGTGACTTTAGAGCACCACCCAGCGAGCCACTGACATCCGCCCACACCAGGACACATCCATTCTCTTGGTTCCTCTGGATCCAGTGCCAGACTGGAGAGGGCACGGCCTTGAGGACAGGCTGGCCGAGTGACAGCCTGCTGGTGAAATGCAGAATCATGAAAAAAGCACAATGTGCTGCGGCCCCAGGAAGGACAGAGAATGGGGGGGGGGGGGGGGGGAGTGGTCAGGGAGGGGCTGGGAACAGCCAGGTAGATAGATGTCCAAGAGAGAGTCTCCTCAAACCTGACATCCTCCCGGACCCCAGCACACATTCAGACCAGGAGGATGGGCACATTGAAGTGACAAGAACAGACACCAGAGTTCTCCCTGAATATTCTGAACTATCAGAACCCCAGGACTTTCTTTCCCATGTTGGTAAGAGAAACTTCCCACCTCCCTGTCAAAAAAGCTGAGGGGTGGGGGTGCCTGGGTGGCTCAGTCGGTTGAGCGTTCGACTTCAGCTCAGGTCACAATCTCACTGTTGGTGAGTTGGAGCCCCGGGTCGGGCTCTGTGCTGACAGCTCGGGGCCTGGAGCCTGCTTTGGATTCTGTGTCTTCCTCTCTGCTCCTCCCCTGCTCACACTCTGTCTCTCTCTCTCTCAAAAATAAATAAAGATTAAAAAAAATTTTTTTTTAAGCTGAGGGGCAGAATAAATTTCATTTGAAGAGATAAACACGACATTTCTCCTATCCTGTGTGATGTGTTATTCAAACCCATTTCTACGACCTGTCCAGAGAGTCCCTCAGGAGCTCCGAGAGTTTCAAAGGATGAATTATTAGGTCTCATCTGGCAGTCCACAGGTAGGGTGGCCTTCAGGATGTGCCTGATGCAGGAGTTCTGTCTCCAGGCTGGGAGCGGCTCCAGCCTCACAACATCCAGAGGAAGAAGGGTCATTATCTCTCCCTGGTGGCCAGCTCAGGAGGGTTCTCTGTCCTTGAAGCCTTGTGCGAACATCTGCTCCAGTCTCACTGGCCTCAATCGAACATGCTCTACCGACCCAGATCCCAGGGTGGCGGAAGGTCCGTATGGGTGCCCAGAGCAGGCACCGTGGCAGGAGGGGAGGATAGCCCTTCACACCTCTCAGATGGGCTCCTGGAGCAGAGGGAAGAGGTGCTAGCCCAACACATTTGTGGTGCTGTTGGCAGCGATGCTGGTGGGCAGTCCACACCAAGGTCCTTACCTGCCCTCTGGGACCAGGCAGCAGCTCAGAGCTGCCTTGAGAGTACATGGGACTCCTGCCCCATACAAACCCAGGTGGGAACAGGCCTTGGGCCATCCCGAGTTTGTAGCCTGAGGGCAGGCCTCGGGTCATGGATTAAAGGCAAAATGTCTCCAGTCTCCAGGTTCCTTGCCTTGTGACCTCCCATCAGGAGGCACTCTGTGTCCCTCAGCACCTGAGTCTGGGCTGACTCACTTTGGCCTGTAGGGTGCCAGCTTTGAGGCTGGGCCTCCTGTGGTGTCCGAGCTCCCTCCTGTTCTCTTGGAACCCTGCCCAGCCCCGTTGTGAGCATGTCCGGGGTGGCCTGCTGGGATGAGACACTACATGAGGACAGCCACTTGTCGCAGCGGAAGCCCTCCCCACCCGTCCTGCAAACCAGCAAACCAGCAGAACCCGACATGTGAGGCCAGCCAGAACCGGAACACTCCCCCTGCCCCCACTAACTTGTAGCTTCCTTGGCAACAACGGATGCCTATTTGTTCAAAGCACTGAGCTTTGAGGTTTGTTCAGAAACAACAGCTGTCTGGCCGACCCTCCAGAGATGATGGCCTTTGTTTACCGAGGCCTCCCCTACCTGCGTGAGCTCTTTTGAGAGAGAACCAAACTGCCCCTGGAAAGAGGACCAGCCAGGAGAGATCAGGTCCAGCTGATGCTGAGAAAGCACTCTGTGGACCACCCAGGGAATTCACATCCTGCTTCAGTGTAATTTCTGCATAAGTACAGCCAGAAGACCCTCACTGACAGTACCTGAAACTCACTTGGGCTGGGGTTCTTTTGAGATAGTTAACGAGCAGATTCTCAGACCTCATCCACGGGGATTTGGCTGGTCTGATGCCCAGGAATCTACATTTAGCTGTGTGGCACTTGGAAACAATAAGGTCCCAGTCTCTTCTCTAAGCTGGAAATATTCAGGGCCACAGGCATTATCTGTGAGGGAGCCAGGGATGTCCACACCACAAGTTCAGTGCCAAGTGATGTTTGCAGAGAACTTGAAGGCAGCTCCTGAGCATGAAAAGTGGTATTTGTTGTAACTTTGTTTTTCAATATCACATCATTTATTTTTCACTAACTTCAAATTTTATTTCGATTTTTTTTTAGGTAGGCTCTGCACCCAGCATGCAGCCAAACACGGGGCTTGAACTGATGACTCTGAGATCAAGACCTGAACTGAGATCAAGAGTCAGACTCTTGATGGTTCAGTCGGTTGAGTGTCTAACTTGATTTTGGCTTGGGTCATGATCCCAGGGTAGTGGGATCAAGCTCTATATCAGGCTCCACACTGAAAGCCTGCTTAAGACTCTTGCTCTCTCCCTCTGCCCCTCTTCCCCAATTGCACTCTCTTTCTCTCTAAAGTAAAACATAATAAAAAAATTAAAAAAAAATTTTTTTTTTTAACGTTTATTTATTTTTGGGACAGAGAGAGACAGAGCATGAACGGGGGAGGGGCAGAGAGAGAGGGAGACACAGAATCGGAAACAGGCTCCAGGCTCTGAGCCATCAGCCCAGAGCCCGACGCGGGGCTCGAACTCACGGACCGCGAGATCGTGACCTGGCTGAAGTCGGACGCTTAACCGACTGCGTCACCCAGGCGCCCCAAAACATAATAAAAATTTAAAGAGTCAAGATGTTTAACCAACTGAGTCAGCCAGGCGCCCCAACTTTTTTTAAGTAGGCTCCACGTTCAGTGTGGGGTTCAAACTCATCGCCTTGAGATCAAGAGTCACATGTTCTACAACCCAGCCAGACAGATGCTCCCAGCATCACACTACCTGATGTATTAAAGTTACAAATAGAAAACCCAATCTATTCTTTAGGCTGTGAAATTCAAGTTACTAATCTTATCTATAAATCTATAACTATCATTTTGATTAGCTGTGTATGGTTGGTTCCACTCCTGTAACATTTTAAATTACATTTTAACGTGCAGAATCTAAACTTCTTTTTTTAGCATTTCCGTTGTCTGCCTTATCAATTATTTAAAAATTCTGAGGGCGCCTAGGTGGCGCAGTCGGTTAAGCGTCCGACTTCAGCCAGGTCACGATCTCGTGGTCCATGAGTTCGAGCCCCGCGTCGGGCTCTGGGCTGACGGCTCAGAGCCTGGAGCCTGTTTCTGATTCTGTGTCTCCCTCTCTCTCTGCCCCTCCCCTGTTCATGCTCTGTCTCTCTCTGTCCCAAAAATAAATAAACGTTGGGAAAAAAAAATTTTTTTTTTTTTTAAATAAAAATTCTGGGGCACCTGGGTGGCTCAGTTGGTTAAGCGTCCAACTTCAGCTCAGGTCATGATCTCACGGTTCGTTGTTGGAGCACCACATCAGCCTCCATGCAGACAGTACAGAGACTGCGTTGGATCCTCTGCCCCCCTCTCTCGCTGCCCCTCCCCCACTCGTGTGGGTGCTCTCAAAAATAAATAGTAAAAACATTAAAGAAGTATAAAAATTCCTAAAGATACATTAAGGTCTCATTTATCTTAAATTTGTAAATTTCCTTTAGTATTCCAATTATGATCACAAACTAAAGTCTTGTACCTTCCAACTTAGAATCACTATCAAAATCAATATGTTTCAAACTCAACATGTTTCACACAGAATCAGACTTATTGGATACCCTACCATACCAAATTCCTTTACAATTACATGAGTATCAAACAACAGAGATTGTTTGTAAACTCAACACAAAACCATTAATGCTCTGGCTTTGATCTGCCTAATTTCCATACATGACTCAATCTTCCGGGGAGAAGACCCCCTCCTACTAAACTGTCCATCCCAGGCATTTGGAGTGACATCCTCATTGCCTGAGGGTGTCCAGGGACCACCCGTGATGGCCATGACCTGATCTGGGTACTCTCAGAACAGGAGGGACAAGCTAGGCTTTCTATTGCCAAATCCATGTCCAAGTGCAGTTCTGGAAGCTGAAGTCGAGGAATCCACCACCGGCTTTTCACTCCGGGTTCTGATCTGCAGCCCCTCTCAGGGCCTGGCATGCACCTGTGCTGGTCTGTGTGGAGCCCTTCAACCGTCCACCTTCTTCCTGTGAGGCAGATACTGTACAGTGACTATTCCCGTGTAACAGGTGAGGGGTCTGAAACGTGCTTAAAACAACGGAGCACTCAAACTCAGACTCGGGCAGTAAGGGTCTAGAGCCTGTATTCTTAACCCCCCCGAGTTGCACCAGACGCCCCGGGGGGGAGCTCCAGGCCTCTGCCTGGGCCCTGGCCCCTTTGGGGGCCAGAGTGCTCCTCTGGGGGTGCAGTCCTTCCTTTCCTCGCACCCATTGCCCTCGGGATAATCCAGACTCAACCTGGCATCTGGGTCCTCCACAGTCTGACTCTTGCCTACCCCCCCACCCCCCACCCCCGACTCCCCACCTCTGCTCCTCGCACAAAGGGTAGCCTGCAGTCTCCTGGACATGTCAGCCTCTCTCTCCCCACCCAGGCTACCTCTTCTGAGAACTCTCTCCTTCCTTCTAGTCCTTTCAGTTCCCAGCTCCGAGGTCGCTTCCTCCAGGGGGCCCTCCCAGACGTCCTGGTTCAGCGCCTCCTCCGGGTTCCCGCAAAGGGGCCAGGCTGTGCTTCCTTCCAGTTTTCACTGCCAGCCTAGTAAACAGTCCGGGAACACTGGGACCAGACGCTGGCCCACGACCTGGCACGTCGGGTCGCGAGGGCCCTGGAGTTCCTGCAGATTCAGGCCCGGGTTTGGGCCAATAGTAGAGAGCTCGGGCGCGTTCACAGGAGAGAGAACTGAGGCCCGAAGCGGGGTGGGAGTGGGCCCGGTACGCGGGCCGCGGGCCGGCTGGCCTGGAATAACGCCCAGCTCCGCTCCGCTCCGTCCGCCGGCCGCATCCGCCCCGTATCAGAGGGCCCGGAACCGGCCGCCGCTCTGCAAACCACAACTCCCGAGAGGCCTTGCGCACCGAGGGGGCGCAGATCGCCTCTCTCGCGGGAAGGCGGGAGCTTGAGCTCGCGAGCGCGGGCGGAGCCGGAAAGAAGCGCTTTTCAAAGCGGTAATAGATGGTTTTCTTATCCAATAGAATTGAAAACGTACCTCCTGCACCGGTAGACCACGGGAGTACGAGGAGCGGCGGCCAATGGGGACGCCCCGGGGGTGGAGCCGAGGCCTCCGGAGCGGAAGTGGATCGCTGCTGAGGCGGCGGCGTCTTGCTGGAGGGTTTCTCCTCCGTGGTTTCCGGAGGTGCTTCTTCGCTGGACTGCGTCGGCGTTGGCTGCTGCCGGGCCAGACCCGCTCCAGGTAAGCCTGGCTTCACGGAGAGGGGGCGGCCAGCCAGAGCCGGGCGGGTGTGGGGTTCGGACGGCTTCGCGGCCTGCAGAGGCCTCGGCGCGGCGGCCCTCCGGAGCGCAGCCAACCCCCCTCGGGCCGGACGCCCGGCCGGGCCTCCCCCGAGCCCGCGAGCCCGCCCAGCTGTCCGCGTGGCTGCGTGAGCCCGGAGCGGCGCAGGCGACGGACGTACGAACGCCTCGCTGAGGGCCTCCGCCGCCCCGGCGGGCTGCGGTCCCAGCGTTTAGTTGTAGCGCAGCTGGAGAAACCGAGGCTGGGGTGGGGGGCGGACGCGCCCAAGGTCACTCGGGGAGGCGGACCGGGCGGCAAGGGCCGTTCAGGGGAGGCCCCGGCCAGCTTTTTGTTCCCCGCTGACGCCGCCTCCTTTGTGTGCTCGCGCCGCCGCCCCGCCATCGTGGGCCTGCCAGTCCTCCCGGGCCGCGTGGCGGAGCCTGCTCGGCCTCGTGGGGCTGGGGGCGGCGGGGGCTGGGCTCGGGAGCGCCCACCTGGGGCTGAGCTCCGTGGGTCCTCAGCTTCCGGTCGCTGGGGACCGCTCGTGCGCTGAAGCCCGCGGCCGGCCCCGCCCCTCGGGCGCCTGCACCCCCACGCGCATCCCCGGCGCGCTGGTGGCCCGGGGGCCTGGAGAGTAATCCGGGTCGCGGTGAGGCTTGAGACCCGAAACGCGGTACTCCCTGTACTCCGCTTTCCACCCTTTGACCCGTCCGGGGAGAAGCCTGGACTTTACCGCAGTAGTCGTTTGGGGGAGGTTTTGGCTTTTGTCTTACTCTAGTCCGTCCCCATCCACATTCACAGGCGTGCCTTCGTTCTGCTTCAAGTTCTCGCAGCCCGATGTAGGGTCTCGGCTCTGCAGCCCTGCGCTCTGCTTCGGCTGCCGGAGTGTTGGGGAGGCTGAGGCGGTCTGCCCAAGGTCGTACAGTCGGCGAACTAGTTGACGGCAGAGCTGGTCTGGCTGGAACCTCGTTTTCCTGGCTGCAGGACTGGCCTTTGAGTTCAGTGACTAGGAGTTTGGGGACCACGGTAATGACGGACAGAGACGCCGAAGGGAATCGTTTTGGTTTTTGGGGGGTGTGTTTTTTTAATGGGTAGGGAGGCATAGTGGGTTCAGTGTTATCTACGAGCTTGAGGTGAAATGGGAACATTCAAGTAGAAAGATGTGTTGCTGGTTTTTGCATTGCCTGAACTTGAGTTTCCGAATCAGATTTAAAAATCTTACTTGAATGCGGTGTTTATCAATCTTTTTTTACAGTGAACTCCCCCCTTTTATATATTGTCTTCCGAATTGATCTCCACGAAATGTTAATGCTTTTTACATAGCGTACGTCTTTTTATGTACTGTATGTGTATCTTATGCTTTACATAAAAAGAGTGAGTTTTTTCACCCCGTTTGAGAATGTGTACTTTAAAATTCTAAGCACACCTTTGAGGTCTCCCGTGTGCCAGGCTTTCTGCTCGGGGGTACAGCCCCTTGAGGGAATGAGAGGAATTCTCTGAGGTGGAAATACAGATTGTACGAGAGACGGGACTGGAGGTAGAAGCAGGAACCGGCTCGCAAAAGGTTTTTGGTGTGCCCCAAGTTAAGGAATTCAGAATTTATGTTAAGACCAAGTGGGAAGAATTACCAGATTAAGTCCTAAGCAGGGAAGTAATATGGCTGTATTTGCATTTTAGAAAAATCACTGTGCTGTGAGAAGGATGGCTTAGAAAGGGCGGTGAGACTGCTGGCCTCTGGACCAGCCAGGACGAGAGAAGGGTAGCTTGCTTGGACCAGGGTAGGGACTGGGAACCAAGCTTGGTGCCCAGGATTGCCAGTTGTGGCAATTCTTCGCTGGCTCTTTACCTAAAAAGCTGTTGCAAAGCTCATGTCCAGTAGTTTATACTCCCACCAATTTCTGGAAAAGATTTGAGGTGCTACTCAGCGCAAATACATACACAAGGTGATTGGTTTTTGTGCTGTATAAAAATGACTTTGTGAGTTCTTTGTGCATATGTTGTCAGTGTGTAATTTTGAAATGATTTACCCCCATCTTTTACTGTCCTCAGATTAGGACTCTTTGAAGGGTAAGGTTGCTTCCGTAGATATAATGGGGCTGACTCCTGTTTATTATTAAGATATAATTCACATGTACGTTCTTCTAACTCATCTTTCCTAAACAGCTTGTTTCTCAGCAGGGCTTTGGGAATTGTAGAGCAAAGCATTTTAAGGTTTCCTCTCAGAAGGAAGGCCCGGAGCACAGATACTGCTGCATCCCAAGGTCAGAGTTCAAGTGTGATGAGAAAACACGTGAGGTTAGGTGGGAGAAAGCTACTACAGAATTTCCTTTGGAAAGGTTTTGGGCATAAATAAAAACTGTTAAGTTTAAAAAAAATTTTTTTTTTCAACGTTTATTTATTTTTGGGACAGAGAGAGACAGAGCATGAACAGGGGAGGGGCAGAGAGAGAGGGAGACAAGAATCGGAAACAGGCTCCAGGCTCTGAGCCATCAGCCCAGAGCCCGACGTGGGGCTCGAACTCACGGACCGCGAGATCGTGACCTGGCTGAAGTCGGACGCTTAACCGACTGCGCCACCCAGGCGCCCCAAGAACTGTTAAGTTTATTATTCATACTGTGCCACGCAGGATAGGTAAAGCCTAAAAGTGTTTCAAAATAAGTATTATCAGTAGCTTGCTTGCATAAAAGAGAAATTGTGAGCCTGAGGTTTCCCTGGAGTATTTTTTTTAAATTATGTTTATTTTATTTTTTTAGTGATTTGTACACCCAACATGAGGCTCGAACCCATGAACCTGAGATCCTTTTCTAGCCATTATGTTTGTAGAGATGTTCTTTCCTTTTTTCCCATGATGGTGGTGTGTTTTTGAGTCTTTGTTTCCCGATGGTGACTATATTTAAAAAAAAAAAATTTTTTTAGTGTTTATTTATGGTTGAGAGAGAGTGTGAGCAGGGGCAGGGGGAGGCAGAGAGAGGGAGACACAGAATCTAAAGCAGGCTCCAGGCTCTGAGCTGTCAGCACAGAGCTAACATGGGGCTGGAACCCATAAACCGTGAAACCATAACCTGAGCCGAAGTCAGACACTTAGTCTACTGAGCCACTTAGACACCCCTGCTGATATATTTTTACTTGCAGTGTAAGACTCCATTTCTGCCATTTCAAAAATGCAGCCTCTTTTCACCTCAAAGGCATTCTCTCTCAGGCATGTAGTGAGCTTGATAGTTTATTTCAGTGGAAGAAAGTCACAGTTTATTTCATCAGCATGTTTATGGTAAGAGAAGGGGACAGTAAGTATTGGACTTGGAATCAGATTGAGCATGTCGAGTGCAGGAGAAGAAGCGGTTAGATTAGGACCACGAGCATGGATCATATTATGGTCCTGCTGAACGGAAGAGCCTGCAGCAGGTGACTGACAGCCTGGGTACCAGAGCCAAGTACAGCCACTTGTGCTTTGAACACTTGTTTGGAAGCGTGATTAGTTCCATCCAACAGGATTGAAATCTCAGGGACCAGTCTGAACGTTACGGGATTCGAGTTGATGTGCGTAATTTCACCTGTGAGAGATACTAGATGAACACAGAAAATTGAACTGAGCTGAACCAAGTCACGCAGCCTGAAGATAGTACACTCTCCTCAAACATCTACTCAAACATCTTTCTCAGTGACTGTGTTATGAGCCACACCCTTGCACATCTCACGTTTAAAAAATTTCGCCCTACTTCCCAGTAACTCACTGTAAACCTTGTAAAGTACCATAGCTGTATATGTGCATTTCCCATTTAACGTGTACAGCTGTGCTACCGTTTTTGTTAGGTTCTTAACTTTTGTGTGCATGTGACACTGACAAGGTTTTTTTAGTTGTACCCTTAATTTCATTTTCCCCCCATAAGCTGTGCAGTTTTTTGTATTGTGTGGTATATTTTAGAAATACACACGTCTGTAACTTCAGATGAGGCCACAAAGGTTAGTGGTGAGTTGGGGAAGGGAGGTTGGCTCTGTGAAGGTGATGGATGTGATTGGGAATATTTGCAGTCTTCTTGGATCTTTTGGAGCCTGGTAGTTTTTTGGGTGTTTTGTGTTTTAAGCTACCATGTGAAGCCTTTTAACTTTCCCTGACCCCTTTTCCATCTATATTAGAGCATTGGATCTATTAGTTGGGTGCTTTGCTGTTCTAATGAAGCATCCCAGGTGCCACATTTGTCCTGGAGGCCAAGGACTGTTGACTTCCTATTTTACTTCCTAGGGAGAGTGTTGAAGGAGAGTTGAGGAGGGTCTGGATTAGGGCTTCCTCTGCTCATAAACCCAGGTTTATGGGATCCCACTACCAAGATTAGTGTCTCTCGAGGATTGAGTTTGGCTAGCTCTTTGGTGACAGCATGCATCCATTCATTAGCCAACCCACAGCTGCATCTGCCTTGAGTGGAAGGGAAGGACTTGTGCTGAGGAGCTCGCGGAGGAGAGGGGCAGTGCTATTTGAGACCAGCCCGCGTATGCAGTAAAGGAGTTCCCTCAGTGGGCACTGCTCCTCTGCTCCCTGCTACAGGTATAAGCCAAAGAATCAAATTTGTAAGCTTCTGACGATACCCCCGCCCCCCTTCAGGACCTGTACCTTAGCCCTTTTTTTAGTACTAGATTCGTTCCTCACACACCCTCTTCTCGACTGGATATTAGTTCAGGATTCAGTAGAAGCATCTAAGCCTTCTAGCTGGCTTTTTCTGGCAGGCTCTGTGTTCAGGCACCATCCACACAGGCCTAGCACGCCTGCCTCTGTGAGTTTCATGGCCACAGTGACCCTGATCCTGGGGAAAAATGGGAAGTTGTTGATGGCCTCAGCACCTGAGGTTGATACGCTCTATGGGCCTCTGGTATCTTTTCGACCTCGGGAAGGATAGATCCATAGATCCTTAGGTTTCTTTTTGTTGTTGTTTTTTTAAAGCTTATTTATTTATTTAGAGAGAGCATGTGTGTGAGCAGGGGAGGGGCAGAGAGAGAGAGAGAGAGAGAGAGAGAGGGAGAGAGAATCCCAACCAGGCTCCATCCACTGTACTATCCATGCAGGGCCCGACATAGGGCTTGATCTCATGAACCGTGAGCTCATGACCTGAGCTGAAATAAAGAAATGAGCCACCCAGGGGCCCCTTGGGTTTCCTTTGTTATGAACCCTTGCTCGTGGCCTCCGGGAATTGCCTTTATCTGCATCACCAGGCCACCATGGCCTGAAAGAAAACTGGGTTAGGGGTCATCAGTGGAGAAGCCACTTAGCTTCTCTTCTTTGCCGTCCCAGAGTAGTAACCCTTCTACAAAGGAGTTGGCTGGATGTGGTATTTTTTAATATCTTCCCAGCTGTGAATATCTTCCTGACCAATCACTGGTAACAACCTCATCAGCCATGGCTATCGGGGAATGAAGGTGTCCCCATGCCCAGGGGTTTCATCAACAGAAAGGTCAACCTAGTGTTTGTGGGGGAATTGTTCAAAATCCTGCAGGTAAAGCTATAGAAAAATTTGTAGGAACAGCTTGTTGGAGAAGAGGAGGAGCCACGGTCTACACTGGCTGTGTTTGGGTCCTAGGTGTGTCCTGGAGGTCCCAGGCCTGGATGGGAGAGGCGCAGGGTCCTGCTAGAGGCAAATTCCTTACAGATGTTTCTGGGGCTGTGTCCACCGCAGAGTGCCTCTGAGTGACGGACTAAACCCTGTCAAAGGGTCTAGAAAAAGAGTATTGTGTAAAGTTTATCTTTAATTTTTTTTGTTGTTGTGGTTAAATATATCTTTTATAATGTGAATTATTTGAACCACTTTCAGGTGTTCATTGGCATTAAGTACATCACGCTGTTGTGCAACCATCAACTGCCATCTGTCTGCAGAAGTTTCTCCTCTTTCCAGAGAGAAACTCATGTATTCATTAAATAGTAACTTCCTGTTCCCCCTCCCTCCCTTCCCTGGCAATCACCTTTCTACTTATTCTCTGTTGCTGAATTTGATGGCTCTCAGGGCCTCATAGAAGGGGAATTATACATTATTTGCCCTTTTGTGTCTTCTTTTACTGAGCATGCCTTCATTGTTCATTGGAGCCTGTGTCTGGATTTTATTTTGAAAGCTCAATAATCTCTTTATTGATGTTTCTTCATAGATTTTCAAAAAACTGAAGTTCACTCTTAATTTTGGATTTTTGCATCTGGAGGCTTGAATCACAAAAGTAGACCATCTCTATATCCAGACAGCTGTTCTTTTTTTCTTTTTGTCTAGTAGAAGCAAAAGGCTGTCCTTGAGGGGTCCTGTTAGGAGAAAAGGAAAGAAGTTCCCTTGGTGACATCACCAGGCAGGTGTGATGGTCCTTGGTGCTAATGCTCCTTTCAGGCCTCTGAGACTTTGATGATTGCTGGTGATGACTTCATCAGGGTAATAAAATACATTTGGAAAGAGCAGCTACTGTCTCTCCAAGCCTAGTGTGATGCTTTCTCTTTCTGTCACATCCTTTCATCTAACTCCTGCAAAACCCCCAGGGGAGACCAGTGGTCAAGGCCCCTAAGCCTCCTTTAGGAATAAATAACTGGGAGAGGTCTGCCCCATTACCTCTGTGCTGGCTTTTCAGCCTGCTCTAAGCCTAAGCAGGAGTGACTAGCTACATCCTGCCAAGCAAGTCTTTTCTGGAAATGAAATGACCCTCGAGATCATGACCTGACCAAAATTAAGAGGCAGACACTTAACCAGCCGAGGCGAATATTTTTCTTAAGTACTGAGGCCCAATTGCTGATGTGACAGTGTCATCAAGGTTCCATTTAAAAAATTGGGGGGGGGGGGTGCTCCTGGCTGACTCAGTGGGTAAAGCATGTGACTCTTGATCTCAGGGTCATGAGATCAAGCCCCACATTGGGGGTAGAGCTCGCTTACAAGCTTTGAGGGGCGCATGGGTGGCTTAGTCGGTTGAGTGTCCAACTTCAGCTCAGGTCATCTAACGGTTCATGGGTTTGAGCCCTGCATCGGCCTCTGTGCTGACAGCTCAGAGCCTGGAGCCTGCTTCAGATTCTGTGTCTCCCTCTCTTTGCCCCTTCCCTGCTCATGCTTTGTCTGTCTGTCTGTCTCTCTCTCTCTCAAAAATAAACATTAAACAAAATTAAAAAAAAAAAAAGCTTTGAAATGAAAGTTATTGGCAGGGTTTTTTTTTTGTTTTTTTTTACTTTTTTTGAGAGAGAGGGAGTCGGGGAAGGGCAGAGAGACAGGGAGACAATCCCAAGCAGGCTCCGGGCTGTCAGTGCTGGAACTCACAAACCATGAGATCATGACCTGAGCTGAAACCAAGAATCGGAGGCTTGACATACTGAGCCACCCAGGCGCCCCAGTTATTGGCAACTTTTAGTGCTCAGGCTCAGTCCCCCAAGAGGGCAGGCTGTGCTGGGCACTGGTATGTTGCCAATGGCCTTGGGTATTTTTTACATTCTTTACAAAATTACAAAAGCTGTTGGTTAGTACACAATGCTCTTTAAAACATTCTTGATTTTTAACACATGTTCCATACGTAGTTCTGCTTTTGGAATTCCATTTATGGAAATACTTAAAATAACACGGCAATGATATGTTTATGGTTTTAAAAGGGGAGATATGAAGTAGACAGTTGGTACTAGCCAGTACCCGATTAGTCACTGATAAATGGGTGTTTCCCTGATGAAATCCTGTAGGATTTGTGCTGCTTTCTCTCTGCTTGTACCACGCCAGCATAAAGAGGTTGCCCTGGCTGGCTCATTCATACCCACAGGAGACTGCGTGTGTGTCTCATAGCCATTTAGGAGTTTACAGTGAGAGCAGCTTGTAGTTGGCGCACAGAATGAGTGGCCCGATGCGCCTGCACATCGTCTCCCCGTAGAAAAATGCACAAGGAGCCACCGAAGAACCAAGATGGCCTGGCACTTGTGGCACCCGCCAGGAGAGTTAGGTCTCCGATGTCTGTGGGTAATTGTGCCAGCCTCTGCTGCCTGGTGGTATGAAGGAGGGCTCCCACACCCTGGGCTGCACAGAGCTGCTCATCCCTAGATCTCCCTTGGGCACCCTGTGGGCCTACACTTGGGTCTCTGGTGCACCCCTGGCCCGCCCCTCCTCTGTGGACTCTCCCTTTCTTGGCATGGGAGGACCAGGTCTGGTCTCACACTGACTGCTTCCTGCCTGCCTGGCTGTTTGTAGCCATTTTGTCTTTAGACGTATATCGGGTACGCGGTCACGTGTGTCACTCCCACTAGAATGGGGGGGGTGTCATTCTCTGAAGTGTCAGTGATGACTTCATGGGAAAAAAATGCATCTCTAATAAGGACAGAATGAGTAGAGCCTTCAGTCTGTACTGGCCTCGATAGCTCCCTCCCGTCAGGCTGTCCTGTCTCCCACCCACCACCTCCAAGCCACACAGCTTTCTTCTTGCCTGGGGATCTTAAGTCTCCTTACCTCCTCTCTGTCTGCTTCTGACTGGTTCAGCCTCCCACTGGCCCTCAGAGCACATGGGTGACAGGATCTTTAAATGCAGCTCTCTATGGAAAAGCCTCGGTTGTCCTGCCCTTGAGCTGTGGGTTAAGAGGCGAGTCATGATGGGTCCGTTCACCCTTGCTGTCTTCTGCCCTCTACAGCCACCCACACAGTCCCTGCCTGAGGCATTCTTCTCCCCTTCTGCACATCCGCCCCCGCCTGGTTTGTTTCTAGAGTAACTCCTGTCACTTTGGGCCTCCACTTGCTTGGTCACCGGTGAGCACCTTCCTGTCGCCTGGCCTGTTGACTGCTGCTTCCTCCCTGGAACACAGGCTTTGTCTGATGCCTCCGGCTTCTCTCCAAGCTTTGTTTCTGACTTTTTATTCTGCTTATAGGCTCTTGCTCTACCTGACTCCCTGTGTTTACAGGTTTAAACACAGTCTGAAACCTCTACCTCCACTCCAGTTATCTCTCCTGAGTTTTTTCAGCTGCCTTGGACCTTTCTACCTGGATATCCCACATCCAGCATTTCTGAAACTAAAACTGTGTACCGTCAACTCCTGTTTCTTTTCTCCCTTCCCTGGTTCAGTTTTATGGCCTCACTCCTGCCAAGTAACCAGCTACATCCCTTTGTATGTGTGGTCCTTACCCTCCTATCAGAGCTTTAGGAACTCCTGGCATCTGGCCTTCCTGGCCATGCCCAGTGTCATGCGCTACCCCCGTCTTGTCTTAGTGGCAGGGACACCATTAACCACTCCACTTTGCACAAGGGATCAGGCTGGGTACAGAGTAGACAGACAGTGTCCTGCCCTCACAGCACTTAGTCGAGTGAGGGCATGTGAATGACTTCACGGTCTGCCTTGGGAACCGAAGGACCGTGGGCCGTCTGCTGACTTGGGGTGCTGGTATTGTTGGAAGGACTTTGTTTCTGGATATAATGAATTCGAAAACCTGGAAAACATCATCCATTTTCCAGATTATTTCTAGAATCAAAGACACCTGGTTCTGGCATGGTATTTATTTAACAGTGTAGGTTCTGGTGTCACACTGTCCTGGTTTAAATCCAGGCTGCTGTTTGGTGGTTGTGGATTTGGGGCAGGTTGCTTAATCCCTGACCATCCTTAGCTCTCTCATGTGTAAAACAGTAACCTCAGGAGCACCTTCCCCCTTGTTGGGTGATGGGACCGTTACAGAAACTGTGTTTGGAAAGCACAGTGGTTTGCACACGTTAGAAGTAACGTCTGGGCTTCAGCTGTTGTTAGTCTCACTTTTATTCTGATGGCGTCTATCACCTGCAGGATCCAGAACACTTTGTAGGCTGTGGAGGCTACCTTCCTGTGAGCCCTGCCTTCCCCGTCCAGACAGTACACTTCCACACCTGCACTCTGGTCTGTTGGGTGCCCTCCGTTCTCTGGTGGATTTCCCGAAGGCCAGCCTTCCAACTCCCTATGCTCTCTGAACACTGTTCTTCCAAAAGAAGCGGAGAGATTGGAAATGAACTGCTGGGCTGGGGCTGTGGGAGGTGGTTTCAGAGAGTAGAGGGGGCGTGCAGGCCAAGGGGGTGGGGGTGCCTCTGGGGCAGCCCGTAGGACAGGTCTTGACCATCCTTGCAAGTCTAAAAAGTAACCAAGTGGGAGGCAAGAGGCTTAGGGAATAGCCCAGGTGCGGGCTTTACTTTATTTGCCGTCGCTCAGCAGGCAGATCTCCCTCCTTGCCTGTCAGTGACGTTTTTATCAAAGATTCTTCTCAATTCTGAGACCCACCATGACGTAGGTGACTTCCCCCCCAAACAGCTGCATCATGGTGTACCCCCGGACGTAAGCTCCTCCTCAGGATCTGAAACATACGCAGATGTGTTCGAATCCAGAAAGTGCGGCGGTCTTGTGAGTCCCTGGAGGCCATTGGGGCGCCTCCCCCTCTGCTCAGACCAGGAGGGCACTCTTCCTCCCAGCCAGAGCCTCTGCCCTGAACGCAATGTCAGCCGAGGTTTACCTTTACTGGGCCAGGTGTTGCTTTGGGAAGCGTGGGGGCCATCTGAGGGGGGGTGCCGTCAGGAGCGGTCATGCTGCGTGCCAGCTGCACGTCTCCCCGCAGAGTGACGGTGAGGACGCTACCCCTCTAGGCCAGCCGGGATCAGAGTGGATAATGAGGTGCCAGGGAGTTGGACGTGGGCAGATGCAGATCACCAGGTAGTAGAGAAAGGCTCAGCCGGCTGGGCAGTTCCTCCAACGGGGCTTCTGTTGAAAACACCCGGGGTGGGGTGGCTGCTGAGAAACCTCTGATCTGTCCTTGTCCTGTGTTTCTTTACACCTGGCTCGTATACCTCAGTTACACCTGAGCCGTCGCCAGTGCCAGCGTGCCCCCACCCCCCAGCGGGGAGCTGATGCCTGGGTCTGTTCGCTGCTGTGTTCCCAGGGCAGGGGCCATACTGACCATTGAGCGAGGTGGGGAGACGAGGTGTAGAGAGGGGCGGGGGGCGGCAGATGAGTCCCATTAGCCCCTGGGATCCTCGAACACCCGTTGCAGGAGGCGCTGCTCTGTTTCATAGTTAAACAGGGCACGAAGTTTGGTGCTTTGCCCAAGGTACGAGGGGGGCTTTGGAAGCACCTGACCAATCCAGGCTGCCTGGGTCTGCAGATGTGCTCCCCACTGCTGCAGCCAGCTGTGTGTCTTAGGAGGTGCTGATGGGAGACCTGTTAGGAGGTAGGACAGATTAGAGAGCGGTCGTGTGGTTCCCGCTGCCTCGGTGTTTCCACCTGCAAGGCCTTTTCCTCGTCCAGTCGTTCCTGTGGTGCGGCCTCTGAAGCAGCACCATTAGCACTGCCTCAGAACTTGGCAGGAATGCAAAATTTTGGGCCCCATCCCAGACCTGTTGAATCAGAGACTCTGGTTTCAGAAGCCTTCCGGGTGAGGCAGGGGCAGGCTCAAGTTTGAGGACCCCTGTCCTTGTCTGGACCACTCTGGCCCAGGGTGGGCCACCACAGAGCCTCCTCTTTGGTTGGATTCTCCCCGCGTCCCTCAGCCTTGCCCTGAGCTCAGGGCTTCCCCCACTAGAAGCTGGCTTTTTGCCCCCTTAAACCTTGATGACTCTTGGCCTCAGACTCCATGTTTTTGCTTCTCTTTGCTCCCTTGCCTCCCAGTGGAAGGGCCCTGAATGAAATCCTAGCAGCCTCTAGCAGCCCCTTCACTTGCTGTTTCTCTGCTTTTCCTGGAACCTCCCGCTTAGCTTCCCAGCCCACAGTTTCTTGGTTCTTCCCCATTCAGCTGCTGCCAACGACAGAAGTCTCAGCTAGGCATGCAGGATGAATCCCAGCAGGTGGCTCTCGTGTCCTAAACTATCAGCACCTCCAGAGGGCGACAGTGAAGTTGTGGAAAGGCTTCACTCTGGCCTCAGAAGCTCCGTGCCTTCCTGGGTGCAAGGCGTCCGTGAGGTCATGTGTGGTGGTTCTGATTCTCTTTCCTTTTCACAGCAGCCAGCACAGGACTCAGGAAGGGTTTCAGCAGCCAGAAAGGAGAGCAGGCAGTAGCACATGGGTCTGGTCTCAGACTTTGGCATGATGGAGCCCCCAGTACTCTATGAGGATGCTTGCTTCCTGGGCGCCTGGGGGCTCAATCCGTTAAGCATCAGGCTCTTGATTTCAGCTCAGGTCATGATCTCACGTGTCATGGGATCAGAACCCCGGGTCAGGCTCTGAGCTGACAGCACAGAGCCTGCTTGGTATTCTCCCTCCCTCCTTCTCTCTCTCTCCTTCCCCTCCCTCCTTCTCTCTCTCTCTCTCTCTCTCTCTCTCCCCCCCCCTGCCCCCGCCCCACTGGTGCACACTGGTGTGCATTCTCTTCCTCTCAAAATAAACATTAAAAAAAAAAGGAATGCTTGCTTCCTAAGAATATGCAAGTAAGGAAATGAGTTGCGTAGAGTATCCGGCAAAGTTCAGGGAAAGGGTCGAACTGAGTTCGTTGATGACAAAGGCGGCAGCACGTACCACCACCTTGATATCTTTGATTTTCAGGACTTGGAGATACCGGGAATATATCTGGCTGCAAATGGCCATACTAGCAAGAGGATGAGTAACCAGTGGGTGTGAGAAGTTGTCGCCTTCCCTGCCAGCTCTGCACAGGTCCCATCCTTCTCTGGAGGGTGGAGCCAAAGGGCACCATGAGTACGGTGAGTTTTCACAGCACGTGAATTTTATTTTATTTATTTATTTTTTTTTCTTTAATTTTATTTTCAAGGCTGAGCAACTGCCTCATTCCTTATGACACATCAACGGAAGTAGCATAAAGGCGCCTATGAGTAACCCTTGTTCTCAAAAGAATGTGTGCTGGACTTCTGGCAGCTGTGCAGCCTACTCGTCTTGGGGAGTCCGTTGTCTTGGGTGGGGTCCTGAAGACAAGACTGAGAAGTAATAGTGGGGGTGGGGGGTGGGAATTGTACCAGGGCTCTGGTTTATTTAATCGTTTACAACCCAGTTTTCCATTTCCCTTCAGTTTCCTTCCCTTGTGTAGTTCTTGGTCCAGTGTGGGCATAATGGTAATGATCTCTTGTCAGAGTTTTCTTACACTCAGTGACCTAAGTTGGTAAGTCAGCATTATGACTGTTCAGAGCTTTGATCAGACTCAGAAGCAGTGCTGGTTTAGTGGAAGCAAGGGTCACCCGGAGCCCCTGGAGCTTCAGAGAAGATTCCCTGAAAAGTCCCCCTCTGCAGTTTATTCCCCGCTGACAAAGCTGCTCATCTGATCTAAACTCAACCCAGTTGTTTTCTGAGATACTAAATTCATATCAGGTGGACCAGATGTGAAAAGACAGCCTCGTATTCTCTTTGCAGGTTCCAGAGGCGCTATGAATGTGGGGGCGGGATGAGACAACCACAGCTCCCAGGGTGAACAGTAGTAGAAATCCTGTAGATTCCTTTTGCTGCCCCTCCCCCAATGTCCATCTCCTCCTGGCCACTCCCAGTCCCTAGTATGCTCCAAGCCCTTTTGGTATTTACACACAAAAGGGCCTTTGTTTCCCTGGCCTACCCTCCTAAAAGGCAGACGTGACTTCCCACCTGGGTCCCTTACCTGCAGATTGTCACTGCCCCTCCCTTGTTGAGAAACCAATGTCCTAAGCCTGGCTGCCTCCTCTATGAAGCCCACACCTTGCCCAGGCAGGATCTGGACAGACAGAGCAATATAGATAGTCTCTTCTGTGATTGTGTGAAGAAGTTGGTTAAACTTCCCTTGGAACGGTGTAAATAACTTAGGTGATCAGTTTAAACTGGAGGCTGAGCCTCTCTGCTCGCCAGGAGGGGGAGAGCCACGATGAGAGTAATAGGACAGAGTGGAGGATCTCTGCAAATGTCGTGGGGTTCTTGAGACTGGCCCTGAGCTGATGTCCACCTGCTGCCTGCCTGCTGGTGAGGGCGATTGGAGGAGGAGGTGGGAGCCCTACAAGGGGTCGGTCCTGATGTGGTCGTGCTGGCGGGATGAGAGGTCTCCTCGTCATGGAGGTGCCATCTGCATAGGTTCTGAAAGCTGTGTGAGAACTGGCCGAGTGAAGAGGGGAGGAATGGGTAGCCCAGGCACAGAGGGGCTTGAAGAGCTGCCAGGGAAGAGGACCGCTGTGGGGTGTAGGGTGGGGCGGGGGAGCGTTGAGCGTGCACATTGCGGCAGTAGCCACGATAGGTTCTTTCCATCACCTCGACCTTGGCCAGGGCCCATGGCTGCTGCCCGCCTCCGTCGGTGGAGACCAGAAACCATACAGGTAGCTGCAGAGGGGCACGGGGGTTCTGTTTACCAGCATCTGCTGAGAAATACTGGGCTCTTTCCAGAGGAAGGAAAATGCAAGGGCAACTTCAGAGAGAAAGAGGCACGAAGCAGCCCTGGGTGTTCTGGTGGCCGCTGGGGAAGCCTGTAGACTCCACTGAGGCCAGGGTGTCAGCTCCCTTGAGGGGCAGAACAACTCCTCGCTGGAGAATTTTGAACTATTGCAGTGGCTTGTCTCCGGGCCCTCCTGGGGATGGCTCCTCAGATCCACTGAAAATTGCTAAACCCAAATCTGATTTCTGACTCTCCTCAAGCTGCCATTTGCTACTGAGGAGCCGTTGGAACCCAGCAAGAATCAGACATCTCTCTGTTGCCTAGCCAGTGAGCGTTGGGCCCAGTGATGGGTTCCCTTAGGTCTTGTGCAGATCTCACCAACAGTGTCAGGTCCATCCAGAGTTTCCAGAGACAGAATGCTTAGTAAGGTACGTAAGCAGTTAGGGTATTGTTGGCGTCTGGTGTCTGTGCTCAGTACTTTGCGCACTCTGTCACCTGATCTGTGTGCCAGCTCAGCAAGGCTGGTACTGGGGAGGAGGAAGTTTAGACTGCCCCAGCTCACCCATTTTGAAGCATAGTGGGCCCAGTGCCGGTTAGAACGCAAAACACAGGGAGCCAGGATTGGTTAGGGCCATGCAGGGTGGGAACACAAGGTGACAGGGTCAGGTGAAAAGTTCTATCTCTTTTGAGGAAGGCAGGCTGTATAGGGCATGTTCTCATCCTGTCTTTCAGGGCCACCCAGGTCAGAAAAGCTGGAGCTTACTGGTAAGCCAGCGCTCAAGGATGTGTCTGAGAAGAAGGCTGGTTCAGAGAGTATGGACTGCAGCTAGGCCAGCCAAGAGCCTGAGCTTTCCGGAAGGCAGGGCTCTTGGGCAGCCACTGGGAACTTTGATTCTTTGAGCTCTGGGGGTGATTGTTGGGGTGTAAACCACACTGAATAGTACTCTAAAGGTTAAAGGTTTTTGAAAGAAAAGACCCAGTTTCCACAGTAGATAGAAATGTGGGAAACTGAGGGCCTTTGGGTTGAAAAAACAAAGAGGGCTCAATGGGACCAAACACAAATCCGAGGAAGATAGTTTTGTGACTTTTTTTGGTTAAAAGGAGGGATTTCTGGCTAAGCCTTGACCTAGATCAGAGGCTTCTATAGAGTGGTGTGGCATGTACTTTGGATAGACCAAGAGTTTGATATAACAGAAGTTTTACTTTGTAGAATTCATATTCACTATGTGTTTGGTATTATCTCTCTCTAAATATTCAGTGATAGGAATGTCAGGTTTTGAAAGGACCCCCACCTCAGGCTGGCTCACTGGCCTCCTACTCTTCCTGATGAGTTGAGCCATTCCCATGTTGGCCTTTTATTCTTGTTATGGAAATTGTGTCAGCAGCCAGAGCTCATGCGACTGTTTCTTTCCCTGGGTTACCCTCAGAGAAAGCGTCGTGGTGGGACAGTAAATTCTAGACAAGCCCAGAAGCGAACTCGGGAGGCAGCGTCCACCCCTGAGATGGCCTTGGAAGCGGAGCCCATAGAACTTGTGGAAAGCGGTAAGATGGCCAGGGACGCCGTGACCGGGGGCGGGGTGGGGGGTGCTGGTGGGGGACGGTGTGCGTGGGTGAGCACAGCACTGCCGCCTCCCAGCTGTGGGGCCTGGTGGGAGCCACACCGCCTGTGCGTGCCTCCGCTGCCCCCTCCGAAATGGGGTGCTCCTGGTACCGCTCGTACAGTTGTCCGCGAGGTCACGGAGATCAGTGCTTGTGAGAGAACGCTTGCTGTACGAGGGTTAGCTTCTGTCCGTGTGTCTGTAAGACCCACGCGACCCTGGACTCCGCCACTTGAGCCGCGGCTCAAAACCGGAAGCGCACTGGATCAAGAACTGCTTTGTGCGGTATCCGAAGGCCTCCACGGGTTCCGACAGCCTCTCGGCAGGGCTGACCTTCTGGGAACGTGCAGGGGGGTGAGACGGCCCTGGGCCCAGCTTTTCGACTCGAAACTGCATCTCCAATTTGCTCTGCCTCGTGAGGTTCTCCGATTTCCTTTTCTCTTTCTCTTTGAGATACAGAATTTCCCAAGAAGGCAGATCTGTTGACAGCTGCCTGTGTTGGAGTGGGCTGGTATAGGCAGAGGCCAGATTGATCTTTTCCCCCCTTCTGCCTACTGAGGGGGACGGCCAGTGGCCTGAGTTGAGTCCCTGTGCTCTGCATGTGTTAAGGTTGATTTAGTGACTGCGAAGCTTGAAAACTGACATGTAAAGAGAAGCAGCTTGTCTTGAGATACATTTCATGGGCCCTTCAGAGAAGTGAAATTCTCAGTATCGTCTCTGTGGCTCCTGAGTTTCACTTCTGTGAATTCCTAAAAGCCTGGAGGCTGAGACCCTGGCCCCCCTGCCATCCCCTCCCCTCTGTCCCAAAGTTGATGCCCCTGCATCTGAACTCTGCCATCATTCAGGAGAGGCTAGCGCTGAAGGCTCCTCGATCGGGACACTGAGCACATGAGTGGTCTCTAGGGGCTCGGGGTCTCAGGCTTGACTGCTATTTGGCCCAGCCCTCCCCTCACCGCAGGCCACCTCAGCATGTGCACAGGGCCGTGTGCACAAGCTGCCCGTTGGAGTCCGGCTTCTATTTATGGAGCCATAGATTGTGTCCATCAACACAGAAACGGTTCTGTGACCGAGAGCGTATCAGTATGTGGGCTGTTCTTTAAAAAGGAGGAGGTCAGGGGCATCTGGGGGGCTTAGTCGGTTAAGCGTCCAACTTCAGCTCAGGTCATGATCTCACAGTTCATGAGCTCGAGCCCTGAGTTGGGCTCAGTGCTGACAGCTCAGAGCCTGGAGCCTGCTTCAGATTCTGTGTCTCCCTCTCTCTGCTCCTTCCCCACTCCTTTTCTCTCTCTCTCTCTCTCTCTCTCTCTCTCTCTCTCTCTCTCTCTCTCAAAAATAAATAAACATTAAAAAACTTATAGAAAGATCATTTTGTAAAAATTACATTGGGCACAACCATATATTGTGGTCTTTATTCCTGTGAAACTTCTTAATATAAGAAAATAAAGCAAGTTGGAGTATACTAAATGCATCACAAGTTACTGTCCCCAAACAAATACTTCTAAAAATCCTACTCCCATGCTTCTTAGTGCTGTAACAATAGAAGCAAAAATGATCCTAAATCTTCTTTTTTTAGTTTATATAAATGGAAGTTGTCCTCTGCCATTTGCTCCTTCCTGCCGCACAGAAATGCTGCTGTTTGGCACATGTCTTTTCCCACTTTGTCCTGTGCTCACCTGGACACTGCCATGTATCCTAGGGCTCAAGGGCAAGCTGCGGAACGGGCCCAGCCCATTTTGGTGTATTGGGGTGCTAGCAGATCAGTAAATACCTCCTTTGTCCCACTTGAGAGCTAAATGGAGATGAAAACGTAACTGATGGGGGGGTGTGGCTGAGCCCGACAAGGTCTGTGGGTGGGTCCATCCCAAAGAGAAAGGTCCTGCGGTGAGCATGCCTGGTCCTGTCCCCACATGTCCCCAGCACTGCTGGGTAGGTCACTGCCCCTCCCCTGTGCAGGGGCCGGTGGGGACACAGAGGCCTGGTTGTGTGGCAGGGGAGGCCTCAGGGATAAAGGTGTGCGTGCACACAGACCTCACCCCTCGGTGCAGTCGTAAAAACTACACAGTGCCACTCAGCAACATTCTGGAAGGGCATTCATTGGCTGTCACCTCTGCTGCATTCTGTCCTTTGGTAGGGTTTAGCACAGGTTTATACCTGTAATCATTTCATGCTTAGAGCGGTGTGCCTTTACTTTTCTCCTAATGCTTGTTAAAATGCTTTGTTTTGAAGCTGGAGACGAAATAGTGGACCTGACCTGTGAATCTTTAGAGCCTGTGGTTGTTGACCTGACTCACAATGACTCTGTCGTGGTAAGTGTTGGAACGGAGAGTCGCCTCTTCCTGGCTGCGGGCCCTGGGCCAGCGTCAACTTCAGAAGGCCTCGGTCACAAGTAGTGGCCTGTGCCGAAGAAGCTCGTGCACCCAGTGACTAGAGCCCAAGATAGAAGGTGTTTCTAGAAAATCATTTGTTGTGGCTTTGCTGCCTGTGGACAGTAAATGTTTGTGACCGTGGCCTTTCTGCAGCTGGCACACAAGCCATGTGGGGAGAGTCCCGAGACCCCACCTCTGTAGCCCCCCGTTCCACCCTTGATACCAGCTGTGCGGCCATAAGTTCCTCAGCCTCCTTCGCGTTGTGAGTGGGGATGTGTCACCGGCTTGTGTGCGTGTTCGGGTGGCTGGCACGTGGGGGTACCGGGCACATGTGAGTTTACACTTCACAGCTGGCTGGAGCGAGATCTCTTCAGTTCCAGGAGGGCTCCCTCACGGGGTGCAGGTGCCCTGCACCGCTGCCTGCCGCCTCAGCTGTGTCAGGGCTCCAGGGAGGGCGGCAGCCTGCCTGAGCCCCCTTCCTGGGGCGCCGGCTACGGACCCTGGCAAAGAGCGCGCTCGCCTCTGTGGCCCTCGAGGAGGGAGACCTGGTCCGGGCGGCGGGCGTGCTGCGGACTGGTCTGGCACGCCGCCTCCACCACGTGGGGGGTGCACCGCTGTGTGTGGGTCCCGGCCGCTGCTCCGCCCCTGGCCCCGCATCCTGAGGCTGCGTTTGCCTCTCGGGGATGCCTCCAGCACCTTCTGTCCTGATAGGTACTTTGTGGAGTGGAGCGAGTGGGAGGCAGGCGCTACCGAGGACTGGGCTCAGTAGCGGCTGAGTGTTCACCTGGCCTTGGGGCCCACTGATCCTGGGCTTATTCTGGTTGTGCTTGGAACTTCAGAAGAAGGTTGCACTGAGAAGCTTCAGGACTTCTTTAAAAGGAAAAAAGGGCGACGAGGAGGAGCTGTCTTGACAGATTTAGAGGTTTAGACTCTGGCCTTGATTTAAAACCTATCCTGTGTTCCACACGCATACGCGTGCGCGCGCACACACACACACACACACACACACCACCCATCCCAGAGGAGAGGCAGCTGTTCTCGCCGAGCTATTAAACGGCCTCCCACGGGTCCTGGATGCATGCGCAGGTGGGACGTCGGCTCCCAGAAAGGAGCCAGTAGTTCTCTGGAGATCAGTTGGAACTTTCTGAGACAGGTGGGGAGTAGGCGTAGCTGTCAGTAGTCTCTGCCTCGGCCTGATGGGTGTGTTTTTTGAGGTACGTACATGTACACAACTTTGCTGCTGGTCCCGCAGGCTCCCTGGGGTTCTGGAAGGATAGCTTCTTTTGGTGCCTTGGCTAAAGCATGCGGCCCAGTTGCTGGTAGACACTTAGAAGCAGTGCCAAGTCCTTCTTTTCTGTGATACTCCTCCCCACCTGCAGCACAACAAGCCCTGGGGGGATAGCCGGGATCCTGCTCGACCTTCGTGCCCTCAAGGAGACGGTGATCAGCTTCTGTTGGGTGACACGCCAACAGCATGAAGTCCCCTTTCATGCCTTGGGTATTTTTTTTTGCATGACCAGACTGCCCTCCCTACATGGGCTCCTTCGTGAGCTTTCCTGCTTTCTCTGTGTTTCCCTGGGCATGGAAAGTCCTCAGGAGACATGGAACAGCACTGTTAGGGTTGGGGGAGCTGTCCTAGGAGTGGATGGCAGGCCAGAGGCCAGCGATGGGGAGAGGGGGGAGCGGGCCTGGGAGGTGGGAGTCCTGGTTTTCTGGTCCCAGATGTACTGGTCATTTTGGTCTTGGGACTTGACTTAACCGTGGTTGCAGTGTTCCCAGCCATAAAATAATGGTTTGGGACTTTATAGCACTCTTGATTCTAATTATTCTCTACTTTTTGTTGTATATTTTAATAAATTCAAATGCCAGTTTTTAACATGTAAGGCTGAAGTTCTTGCTCTAAGCAGATCTATATGGCAAACCTAATTGTATTAACTCAGGACAAGATGAATTGTAAGTTCAGGGTGACCTCAGGCCTCCCCTGCAGGAGAATGTGAACGGATAAATGTATCTGTTCCCAAATTGGGGTGATCTTCCCAGTTCTACCGGAATCTGGGAACAGGCCAGGTGTACCTCTTCTGCCTTGCTGGGAGTAGCTAGTTCCATATCTTGAGGACGAGAGTCTCTGCTTACCTGGGTCCAGGCACGGCTTCGGAATGTCGGGGAGCCCTCTGATGAGAGATTGCACAGAGACTGGATTTTTCCAACTCTGAAACCCCAAAGCCTCCAAAACCCCCAGTGAATTAAGAGAACTAAAAAATGCTGTAAGGTACAATAAGAGTTAATCCATCTTTGCGTAGATATTTTTTTCTCCAAACCAACTTTTATTTTGGGCAATGCGTACCCAAAAAAGGCCGTCACTGCTGGATCCCAGGGCATGTGTATCTTTGATGTTTACCAGATTAATGCCTCTTTTCCAGAGGGGCTGTGCTAGTTGACGTTCTTGCCAGGGTTCGAGGGGCCTCTGTCTCCACGTGCTTGCCGCCGCTTTGCTTCCAGTCATGGTAACCTGGGAGTTTCCTGTGTGGCTTTAACGTGTATTTCCTTGATTCTTCTTAGGGTTGAATACTTTTTCATGTTCATTAGTGGTTCATTTTCCTCTTTTGTGAAGTGTCTATAAAAATCTTTTTTTTTTTTTTTTAATATTTTGTTAATGTTTTTATTTATTATTGAGACAGAGACACAGCATGAGTGGGGGAGGTGCAGAGAGAGAGGGAGACACAGAATCAGAAGCAGGCTCCAGGCTCTGAGCTGTCTGCACAGAGCCCGACGCGGGGCTCGAACTCATGGATTGAGATCATGACCTGAGCCAAAGTCAGACGCTCAACCGACTGAGCCACCCGGCCGCCCCTGTAAAAATCTTCTTTTTACCCACACGCTGTACACACAACTTTTACAATAGCTGGAGAAATTGATCTAGAACAGAGCAACTCCTTGTCTTCTCCCCATTCCTTCCCCCCATTTGGTTGTCTGCCTCGTGGGGTTTTTTAGACCTCGTGTTTTTTTTGTTTGGTTTTTTTGTTTTTTTTTTTTTAAGTGGGCTCAACTCCCAACGTGGGGTTTGAACTCAAAAGCTGGAGCTCAAGAGGCGCATACTCTACCATTTGAGCCAGCCAAGCACCCCTTCCTGCTTTATTTTGTTTTACAAGTGACAAATATGAGCTTGCTGTTAGGTTTTCTGTCTTCTCAAATGTTTGCCTTTTTGATTTATGTAAAGAGGTTCTTAATTTTAATAGTTGGATTTATCAATTTGCTGAAGAAAATTTCATATAAAAATGTTGCTGTATTCTGACAGTTACTGTTTTGCCTTCTGCAAGTAGGTCTGTAACCCACGTGAATTGCCTTTCGTGTGTGGTTCTAGGGGGGCGTCTTTAGCCCCTCTCAGTGAAGTCTTACAGTGTTCCTTTTAGTTTTGCAAGTCTTTTGTTAGAAGAGTTACTCCTAGATACATGCAATATTAGGAAACTACTAAAAATGGTATAAAGTTTCCTTCTCTTTTTTGTTATTTGCTAATTGATTTTATCTATTGACTTTTCTCAGTCTAGCAATTCTTAATCTGTAAGTTTTTTGGATTTCTCTATGCACAGAACAAATTTTGGTTCTTTTCTACTTTTTTTTCTTACCTTAACACCCTGGCGAAAGAAAATTCAGCACTGGCTGAATAAAAATGGTGACAGTTCCGGACATTCTTGTCTCATCCCAAATCCGAAGGAATCTTTTCAGACTTCAACCATTAAATAAGCCCTCTGCGGTAGGTTTTGTTGCTGCTGTTCACGTCCTTTACAGATTGGAGAAATTCCCATTTCCTGTTGGTCTGCAAGTTTTGTCGTGAATCATGTACTGAATTTTAACACTTCATAGAAGGATAATTTTTCCCCTTTCATATGTTGAAGTGGAGAAGTCAAGAATTTCATTGGTTTTCTCCATTGGTTTTCTCTGTGCACCATCAGCACAGAGCCCGATGTAGGGCTTGAACTCACGAACCATGAGACCACGACCTGAGCCAAAACCAAGAGTCAGATGCTTGACTGACTGAGCCACTCAGGTGGCTCACATTGATATTAATGTTAAACCAACTAAATATTGTGGATGTGATATTTTCTTTTTATATATTGCCAGATTCTGTTTGCCAATATTTTATATATACGATTTTTGCACCTTTTTAAAATTGTTTTATTTTTTAGTGTTTATTTTTTAGAGAGAGAGAGAGAGAGAGAGAGAGAGAGAGAGAGAGAGAGGGAGAGGGTGGGGACAGAGGGAGACACAGGCTTCAGGCTCTATGAGCTGTCAGCACAGAGCCAAGGTGGGGCTCGAACTTAACGAACTGCGAGATCATAACCTGAGCCAAAGGTCGATCTGTCTAAAATTTTCACTTTTATTGGTATAAATTTGTTTGTAATGTCTTAATGTTCTGTGGAATCTGTAGTGATGTCTCTTTTTCCATTTCTGATTTCAGTTATTTGTGTTTTCTGTCTTTTTAGATTAGTATCACCAGAGGTTTATTAGATCTTTCAGAGAACCAACTTTTAGCTTTGTGGATCCTTTCTCTTGTAAGTTTTTTTCATTCATGGTTGCTTCTTTCTTTGAGTTTATTTTGCTGTCTTTCTAACTTACTAATTTTCATCATTTCTTTTCCAGTAAATGCATTTAAGATTATACTTTTTAAGCTATATCCTACAAATTTTGTTATTAGTATTTTACATTCAATTCAACATATTTATCAAACTTGTTTTTTAACTTTGAAACATTGGGGATTTTCTTTATTTCCTTTGTTGTTGTTACTGATTCTTTGAATTACTGCATTATTGGTCAGAAAATACATTCCATGTGTCAGTTCTTTGGTAATTCCTGAGACTTGCTTTGAACCTGGCCTGCACAAAGCAGCTGGCCTTCCCTAGATAACCTGCCTGGGCTTTGTTTTCTCTGTGAGGCTTTCAAATGTAGGCTTCAATTTATTTTATTTTATTTTTTTAATTTAATGTTTATTTTTGAGAGAGAGACAGAGTGTGAGCCAGGGAGGGGCAGAGGGGAAGGAAGACACAGAATCGGAAGCAGGCTCCAGGCTCCAAGCTGTCAGCACAGAGCCCAATGCGGGGCTTGAACTCACAAACCATGAGATCATGACCTCAGCCGAAGTCAGACGCTTAACCGACTGAGCCACCGAGGAGTTCCAGGCCTCAGTTTTTCAAGAACCTTCTGTATTTTTTTTTCCTCTGGATTATAGTATTGCCTTTAGTTTGAACAAATAATTTTTTTTTTGATATATCTTTTTTTAAAAGTATGTATGTTTCATCTTGTTTTGGTGGTTTTCAGTGGGAAATTTGGTGGAAATACTAGCCTGCCATTTATTGGAAACCTCTGCTCGTATTTTCCATCCTTCTGCCTTCTTAGCTGGGGTAGTAGGTGAGTTCAGGTTTTCAGGGCACTTTTCTTTTAAAGTCAGGTTGGTTTCCCTGAAATCTCTTTGTGATGTGTTTCCATGGTGTGCCTATGAGTCACACTATTCGTGTTACACTCCATACCTGCCTGTTTTCATTCATGAGACTGGAAAGAGTCTGCTTCACTGAAGCTCCCTTGCAGGCAGGGACAGAGACCTGTCCATCTCTAGGGGAATAGTCAAGGGCCCGAGGGGCACCTGGTGACTTCATAATTGTGTAAGCAAGAAGGGCTGGTCACCATGGCCAGGAACGGGGGAAATGGTTGTCTGTGGTGCTGGAGGGGCTGCTTACTGTGACTGCAGTGTTCATGGCAGGCCCGGTGTTCCTGGGCCTCCCGGCAGGGCCGCACTAACAGATCCGTCCCTGCACTGCGTGCAGCGGTTGGATCCAAAGAGCAGCTGCTTTCGTGCACAGTGGGTGGAGGTGGCTGTTTTCCCCAGTACAGCAGCATGCCAAGTGGGGAGGCTGCCTGAAGCAAGTGGCTTGCTGAGCTCTTGGCCGCGTAGGCATTCTTAGAAATGCCAGGGCTCCGCTTGCATGCAGAGGACCCCAGGCTGCCTGTCTCAGTCCCGTTATTTCACCCAGCGTATTCTTGCAGCCCCCGGAGGTGCCTAGAATGCCAGGGGTTGCGTCTACTGGTAGAAGGAGGGCTTGACCAGGAGCCTGTGACATGGGTGTCCGCACTTGTGGATGTTCTGAGGCCCACCTGTGCTTCAGAAACTCAAAGGGCCTTCGCGTGACCGGCCCGGGGTCCGTGTGCCCTGGTGTGAAAGCAGGCGGCAGCGGGGGTCTGCTGTGGCTTGTTCGTACTCCGGATGCCTCACTTGTCTCTCAGCGCTCCGCCCTGTGCTTTATTCCACAGTCAAGAATGGGAAGCCAGACCCAAAGGTGAAGCAGGCTGTGGGGGGCCACTTGCCACAGTACTAACTCAGCTGTTCAGACCAGGGGGTTGGGGGGTTGGTGTTTTGTTGCTTTTAAAGGCCTCTTGGCCACATGAGAGGCTCCAGAGCTGCCCTCCTCTCCCGACCAGGCAAGCGCTGTGTGACCTGCAGGGCCACAACTATGAGGAAGGGCCATTCCAGGGTGCTCGCAGGCACCTTACAGGGGTGCTGGAATTTGATATGGTTCAGCTGCTGGCTGGCCCAAGCACCAGGCGTAGTGTCTCATGTCCCTCAGCCAGGCTGTGGTGCCGTTGTTTTCTGCCCTTTGGGCAAGAAGCTTCATCTCTGAGGTTTTCTGTTGAGGATGGGGACCGAGTCATCACCAGTGAGGGGAGCTCTCTGGCCACTGTGTATTCGTTTACCCAGTGGTTAGGTAAGGAACACCTGTCCTGAGCCTTGGACTAGGCAGCTGTATGTACCTCCCCAGAGGCTGACGTTTGGCCTGAGCTTGGCACTCCCTGAAAGTGAGCTGGGTCTGACTCGCAAGAGCCTGTGGAGACCTGGTTCCCACATACTGGTTTCCTGGGAGCCAGTGACGCCATATTTCTTCCAGGTGTGTCCACACTTAATCGAATGACCCATCTTGGCAAAGGAAGCGAGGCAGTGTTGGGGTGCTGGAAAGCTGGGATCGTCCCTGCCCACAGCAGATTTTCCTTCTGTTCTTGGTTAAGTTCAGAGCTCCCTTTCTGTAGACTTCATGGGGACTGCACCTCCTGTCAGCCCAAGCTTTTTTTCTAGTAAATATCCCAATAATGAGATTGACGGTCCCCCACTTTCATAGTTCTGCAGTCCAGCCTCCTCTAGGGGGAGGTGGGGGTACCTTCAGTAGTAATGTGGGTTATGTTCTCATCCACAAAATGAAGATCTTTATGCTTAGACTCTCCTTTCTGGGATGGCTACTTGAATCTGTCATGGTTCAGGTTGGAAAACTGAATCCGCTCTAGTTCCAAAGCATAAATGGATTTTAATACATGGGAGGAGATGCTTCTTGGTGTTGAAAGGGCTGGAGGAGCAGGACTCTAGGAATAACCCCAGACATCTTGGCCTTGACCCACCATGGGACCGTTACCTCCGCCCCAAGCAGAGGGTCAGGAGATGGGAGCCATCACCTGCACTGATCTCCTTGGGTTCAAGGAACCAATACCTTACCCCCTTGCTAGGGAGGAGGGGCCTGGGCCAAGGACACTGCAGCCTGGGCCAGGACTGCCTGTTGATATTGCCAGCCGTGTCCACCTCCAGCGGCTGAAATTGGTGCTGTCTCACTGGTGGAACTTAGTTTGTGTCCAGAATCCCTGCCATGGGGAGTTGGGATGGAGAGAGCTTCTGGTTTCTGCAGGGCAGGACAGCATGCCCTCTGCCATGGTGTCGGCCAAAGAGAGGTGGGCAGTGGGGCTTTCCTGAAATAGGTGATGGCCTGTGACGAACAAGAGGAAGAGGTGTGCCACTGGTGACACCGTAGACAGACAGGTATAGGAGCTCAGAGAGGGTTGAAGCCATGGGGTATGAAACTATTGTAGCATAGTAATCCTAGTGTAAGTTCTGCTGAGTAGCCGATGGCGGCCTCAGGTTCTCAGTAACTCGTGTGTGTTTCTGGAGAACCTGGAATCAGGGTGGTCTCAGCCCTTCGTGTGCCACTTGTTAGTCCCTGCACGCCCTGCTCTGTTTAATTACTTGATTATATCCCAGCATAAGTACTGCACACCCTCCTACCAGTAAAGGTTCATGGAACAAGATGCTTGTCACTGGCCCACCGGACAAGGAGAGCGTACGGACTTAGTCCTGGGCTCCATGTCCACGGTGAGCTGGGGGCGCTGGTGCCTCTGTTCTCCAGAAGAGAAAGCCAGCACCTGCCACATGGTGAGTAACTTTCAGGTCACGAGGCTGGCAGCTCCGACTCACTCGGCGTGTGGCAGGCCGAGGCACACAGCGTGCCAGCTGCCAGGAGGCGGAGGCGCCCAGGATGCACCTTACTGGAGGGGAGGTGTCCAGACCTCCCGTCAGTGCTGGGCAGGGGCAGGCAGGCCCTCTCCCTGCACCTGTCCCATCCCCTGGGGTGGGGAGGCTTTACTGGTCCTCTGAGGATTTTTGCATTTGAAATAAGAAATGCTTCAATTGTGTCATTTAAGATAAGTTTTTTTGAAGTGTACAGAGTATTTTATGTCGTACTGATGTTCCTTTTCTCTTTTGTTTTCCTCCGTTTTAATAGATTGTTGATGGTAAGTGGTTTCCTCTCTCTTTCATTGGGTTTGGGTGCAGAACTGATGTGGGTGAGGGGTGTAACGCCAAAGGCCTTGCCAGGCCTGTGGGTGCGAGAATGCCAGGCGGGAAGACCCCTGCGGTCAGTGCCCTGTGCTCGCTGAGAAGACAGTACCCCTAGGGTGGAGCTGTGGTCCCATCAGAGTTTAGAGAAGGCTGACCGCCTTGGACTCCCCACTGCTCAGGCACCTGCTCGTGGCAGAGGTGGGGCTCCTCCTGGGAAGACCAGAGGGTGGCCTCTGTAGAGCTGGGCAGGACCTTCTGGGTGTGGTCCTGTGCCTCTCGGGTTGGCGCTGGCCTTTCCCGGTGGGAAGGGAGTGGTGAGGTGATGGGGCTGGCGACCCTGCCCTGAGCGTGGACTCCTCTCTTAGAAAGGAGGCGGCCGAGGAGGAACGCCAGGCGGCCGCGCCAGGACCATGCCGACAGCTGTGTCGTGAGCAGTGATGACGAGGAGGTGTCCAGGGACAGAGATGTGTACGTGACCACCCACACTCCTAGACACGCCAGAGAGGAGGCAGCCGCAGGACTCAGGTGCCAGCCCCCACCAGCCTGCTTCCTCACCAGAAGCCTCTGGCCCCGTGGGTCCCCTCGTCCCCTGGAGAGGGGAATCTTCTCTCCCCCCACCTCCATTTCTCAGGGGGTAGACCATTGGAAATACTGGACCTTGTCCAAGCTCTGTGAGCCCGTGGCTCGAGAACGTCTTCTTGGAGCAGCTGCCCAGCAGCTGGGGACAGGCGGGGCTGGATTCAGAGCTGGTTCAGCCGTTCCTGGAGGGACGAGGGTGTGCCCGGCATGGGCAGGGTGGGTGTGGACATCCCTGGGCCACCTGCTGTGAAGGCCAGATCCAGTGGCTTCCTGTGTCCTGCACTAGGAATGCTCAGAGGGGCTGGGCACAGCCCCTGCCCCAGATGGGGAGGCAGAGAGTACAGCCTGGGTCGGGGAGGACAGGGCGTCTTCTCTTGTTCCCCTCTCACCTCCCTGCTGCGCCCCCCTTGGGGCAGCTGGCCTTCTTGGGGGGGCTTCCGATGCCTGTGCTAAGGGGGGATCTGGGCTGCTTCTGTGAAGCCACTCTGAGGGATTGAATGGTGGGGTTGCTGAGGAACTGACCCGAAGCCCTGTGATTGTAGGCCCTCTGGTACCGTCAGCTGTCCGATCTGCATGGACGGGTACTCTGAGGTAAGCCAGCCCTGCCGTGTCTTCCTGGCTCCTGGTGTCCACACTGCTTCAGTGGAAGAAGCGGGCAGAGAGGATCTTCTCGTTAGGTGGCATTTGACACCTCTGTTCTGCAGTCTGCGTGGCCGCTGTGTGTGGCCTGTCACACATCTGTGTGTGAGGGGAGAACGTGCCAGCTTCTCTTTGGGCCCTGCAGCCTTCAGCCCTGGCCCCCGTTGAGCACACCAGTCCTGTGTGTTTCCTGTCCCAGCCTAAGCAGAAGCTGCCGGTATTTCCCGTGGCCCCTGCGCCCCCCAGCACCGCCCTGTGTGCCCGCACGGCAGCCCTGGGCCTCAGCAGGCCTGTGGGTGCGGGCACCTGGGGTCCCTGCAACCCTTGGGTGGCTGCTGCCGGGAGAGTGGCTCCCGCCTCTGCCCTGGGCCTTAGAGACCCTGTCGTAGTCGCCTGACGCTGCAGGGCGAGTAGGTGTGTTCAGTCCTGCAGAGCTGCCCAGCCCTTCTTCCCCTTGTCACAGCAGAAGTGGGGCTCTCTGCCGCCGTGGGACCAGGGCACACGTGAAGGCTGTTCCTTCTTGTGTTTTCTAGATTGTACAGAACGGACGTCTCATCGTTTCTACAGAATGCGGCCACGTCTTTTGTAGCCAGTGCCTCCGTGACTCCCTTAAGAATGCTAACACTTGCCCAACTTGCAGGAAAAAGATCAACCACAAACGATACCACCCCATTTATATATGAAGTGTGGAGAGTGTCAGGAGAGGCAGACGGACAGACAGCCGGGCTAGGTCCTCTACTAAGCCTTTCATGGCTTCTCTGCCTCAATTTCCTGAGCTCAGAAAGACTATTTCAGAGCCAACGTCTGATATGTAAACTGCTCTTTTGTTTCAAACCCGCTCTTAGACCCTTTCGTTACCTCCGGTTTACTGCGGTGGAGCTGGAGCCAGGGCCCAGGCGGGGGTCCCCACCTCTGCCCCCCTGGGCATCCTGGTTCCAGGGTAGGAAAGAGGGAGTTAGGCACATCGGAATTGAGAATCGTGGTTCCAGCCTCTTTCTGGAGCCTGCATGTCTGCCAAGAAATTTCCCCCTTTTGGAAAGTCTGCCCCAGCTCCCTCCTGGCAGTGTCATCAAGGGGCTGGCCCGGCTCTCCCAGGCGGGCTCCGTCGTCCCTGGCGTCAGTCCGCCTCAGCGACCGAGCTAGACCAGGTCCATCTGGCCCGAGGACCACAGGTGTGAGCACAGCCCTAGAAAGACCCACCACCGGGTGGTTTTCTTCCCTGGCGAGTCTGGGGTGCCCCATGACTCCACCCACACCTCAGCAGTGATGTGCGGGATGCTGCAGACCAGGAGACTCTCTACAGGGCAACTCCCGGTTTCCTAAGAACGAAATGTGCAATAAAGCCTGTTCTTTGCCTACTTTCCAGCAGCACAGGAGATGTAGCACTGTCAGTGTCCCCTCAGAGGCCTCATATTGCCCGTGGAGCGGTGCCTGTCACATCCCGTCCTATTCACCACCTGTTCTCAGGAACTTAGCCCGTGCCCCATAGTTTTTCACCTGGTGCAGGCCGTGCAAGGTATATAGGGCAGACGTGTGGTTGGATATCCTCTCTCTTTTCCGATCAGATCTGTCCTGTGTTTGCCACATGCCCTCTGGTCCTCAGTTCCCACTGCCTAATGTCCACTCGAGTGTAAAGACAGAGCTGGTGGCAGTACGTGAGGCCTTACCAGCCACCCACATCCCTGCTGTTGTCCAAGTCAGCTCCCCTGAGTTTCAAAGAGTTCGGCCCACCTGATACTAGCTGGGCTCCGCCTTGGCTTTCACCCACACCCCCCACACCGGCTGACATTCATTTCAGAAGCTGCTCCTCTGACCTTTTGGGCTTTTGACTGCTCCATAGGTTTGGTTGGCAAAGTATGGCGGCCTCTTCTCCCCAAGCGACCCAGATAACACGCTCTGCTCAGCTCCCTCGGTGTGAACATCTTGGTCCTCAAGGAGGCAACAGGGTGACCTGACTGCCCCTCACGGCACAGGGCCTGGGGGCAGCCGGCAGGGGAGAGGCCTTGCTGCGGCCGCCCGCCTTGGCCTCTGCACCCTCCTCAGAGGGCTTCTAGCCAAACCACCAGCCTCTTCGTGTGAAACAGCTGCAAGGTGGGAAGGGGCCTTCTCTGGCTTTGCTAGCAATAACTGACCTTCAGTTTACCCTTCTGAAGGAGCAGGGACTCGGCACGGAATTCACTTTAAACGGGGCTGAAGGAGTGTCCCTCCTCTGTGTGAAAAAAAAATTTGTTTTATTCTTCATTCTGACTTTTAACTATTTGGCTCACTTCTGGTTAATTTGGATGAAAGTAATAATTTTCTACTTGGAGTCAAGGGGGGCAGGACGTCAGTTCCCATCGGCCTGATGCTGGGTGTGTCTGCCCTCTGATTGGACATCATTGCCTTTAAGTTCCTCTGGGCTTCATGGAACCTCTTTTGTTCTGTGCCAACAGTGCCCAGACTTCAGAACCCAGGACGACCGTGCAGCCCAAATCTCCTTTAAGTTTTGTGCTTAAGGACAAATGGTTGATTATTAGGTTGTATTCCTTCATACTAAATTGGGAAAAAATGTTTAGTTTCTGCTATTCAGAAACTGCAAAATAGGTTGGTAAGAAAAAGAACATTTTCCTTTCTTCATTGTACATAGTTCAGATCTTTCTTTGTTACATTTAAACTATATCCATGTACATCAGTCTGTTTTTGACTCCTCTACTAGTGTTACAGATGGAAATAAAACCATTAATTTGAACCAGATCTCTTTAGTGCATTCATTTGCTCTTTGGGATGGATTTTCTCCCCCTTTGTGCAAGATGTGTGATTCCTGTCTGCCTCAGGTTTAGCCTGTTCTGTCCACGTGTGCAGGGAAGTTGTTTGTGTGGCTACCGATCCAGAAACCAGCAGGCCAGACCAGAGGTCATTCCTGGGAGTGGAACCGCAAGCCCAAGCCCTGGAATCCTTGATCAGGCAGGATTAATCTGCACCTCTGCTCTAGGAAACGTGGCTGGCTGCAGGGGAAGAGCTGTGAGCCGCGTGGACTCAGATGGACCCGGGAGTCTACTGCCCGGTGCCCCTCCCTGCCTCAAGCACCCGGACACAGACTTTGCCTTCCACGCCTGGGTGGGGGCCCAGGAGAGCATGGCGTGCCCCAGGTGATCGGTGCCGGAAAAGGTGGGACGAGGGAGTGAGTGGGCTGGTGGTGGTGGTAGAAGAGCTTGCCTTCACCTATCCCCACGCCTGTCCAGGGGCCCCAGAGATAGAGATTAGAGGCACACGATCGTGCTGAATTTCAGAGGCCCACCTTCAGCCGGAGACCAGTTCGATCAGGGGAAAATGCAGTTGCTCAGACACTCCCTGCACATTTTGTCACGCCCCAGTATTGCAATTGGCTCTGGTGGGTATCGAGTAAACCCATGGATATTGCTGCCTTTCTGGGGTATGCATTCCTTGAGGGAGACTGTCCCATCAAGCCAGTGAAAAGTCAAAACTTGGAGGTCAGGTACAGGAGTCCCCGGGATAGCAAGAAGGGACGCTGAGCTGCAGTCTTCGAGGCCCAAAAGCGTTCTAGGGAAAGGGGAGGTGATGTACGTTCCTTCCCTAATGTACACCAAGGTATGCCAGCCTTGCATTTCTTGGATAAATCCATCTTGTTCATGATACTTTGTCTTTTTGTTTTACCAATATTTGGCTTATGGTTTCTTAAATTTTTTTTTTTTTTTGACGTTTTATTTATTTTTGAGACAGGGAGAGACAGAGCATGAACAGGGGAGGGTCAGAGAGAGGGAGACACAGAATCCGAAACAGGCTCCAGGCTCTGAGCTGTCAGCACAGAGCCCGACGCGGGGCTCGAACTCACGGACCACGAGATCATGACCTGAGCCAAAGTCGGCCGCTTAACCAACTGAGCCACCCAGGTGCCCCTGGCTTATGGTTTCTTAAGATCCATGTTATACGTTACAATGACCTACCATTGTCCTACTCTGTCTTTGCCAGGTTTTGGTTTCAAAGTAAGGTTAGTTCCTACAGAGAGACTACAGAGTATTCTCTATCCTGATTTTGAGTTACTCCTTGACTGAAGTGGAGCTCATAAATACTATCTCTGAACTGTTGTTTTCATTGAGGAACGATTCTAAAATACTGATGTGTTTTTCCCATGTTTGAGAATTCACTCTTTTTGTCTGTTAAGTCACAGGTTTCTGGGAATTCATACATTTCATCTCTACAAGATTTTGGCATAAAGTTGTTCATAGTCTCCTCTTAGAAGCTAATTAATGGCTGCAGCAATTTTTTTTTATCATTAATCAGTTTTGTCAGTTTTATGTTGTGTATATGTTAACTCCAGTGTCCAAAGTCTTTGTGGCTCTCACTAATGATTTCTTCGTGTGTCTCGTGAACTTTTTCTCCCTTATTTTGAGCCCACGTAAATTGGTACACAGTCCGAAAATTATTTGAGAACTGGATTGAAAGTGGGTTGCTCCAGAAAGTATTTGCCTTTGCTTTTATGAGGTATTTAAGGTTGTTAACCAACACAAGGGCGTTCTATTTATCTTTTATGCTGTGGAATATAGCACACAAAAGAGCACACTTCACTGAATTACCTCAAAAGTATAGCTCAGTGAATTACCGTAAGTCAGATGCCCATGAAACAACCAACCGCAACAACAAACAGAATGTTGTTGCCACTTTAGAAGCTCCTACTTGTCCTTCCTCCCAGTCAGTACATGCTGCCTTCTCTCCTGGGGGAATCGCTATACTGACTTTGATGGCAAGGACTGCTTTGACTCTAATTCTGGTTTAATTACCAAAACATGCAACCTTAACCACGTAATTTTGTTTGACCTGTTCTTTGAGCTTCAGACAGCTGAAACTATTTGATATGCACTGGGGTTGGGGCTCCTGTTCCTCGGTGTTACATTTGTGAAATGCATTCATGTCATGTACAGTATTCATTTCGTTTGGCGCATGGTATTTCTGCAGACGAGTATGCTTCAGCTTATCCATTCTTTCAGTCATTTCGGTGTTGGGGCTATTAATAGCCCAGAGTGAACATTCTGTGTGTCTTTTGGTGCAGTTTTGCTACCATACCTGTTGGGCATATACTTACGTGTAGAATTACTGGCTTATGGGGTATGAACATTTCAGGAAAACCTACAAATAAGTGGAAATTAAACCACACTTTTAAACAACCAGTGCGGTCAAAGAAGAAATCAACGGACATTAGAACATACCTCGAGAAGAAAGAAAATGTGACCTTAACAAAACTTAAGGGGTGTGGTGAAAGCAGTGCCTACGGGTTGCTTACAGCTATAAATGTATACATTAAAAGAGGAAGTCAAATCAATAACTTAATTGTATGTCTTAAAGAACTAGAAAAAGAACAGCAAACTAAACCAAAGCTAGAAGAAAGGCAATAACAAAGATTAAAGCAGAGATAAGGGAATTTGACAATGGAAGACAGAAAACCAAGGACACCAGAAGTTGTTTCTTTGAGAAGATCAAGGACATTGGCAAGTGTTCAGCTAGACAAAGAACAAAATTGCTAAAATCAGCAATGAGAGGACATTACTGAACTTTACAGAAGTATGGAGGCTTATAAAATACTACTAAGAACATCTGTAAAATTGGGTAATGTAGATGAAATGGATAAGTTCCTAGAGCTACAAACTACCAACACGGACTCCAGATAGAAAATGAGAGTGGGCCTGTGCAAAGTGAGACTGAAGCACTGAAAGTGCAAGACCAAATGGCTTCACTAGTAAATTCTATCAAACACATAGAAGACGACTCTCTTGGATTCTAACAAAAAATTCAAGAGAGCACCTCCTAACTCATTCTGAGGTCGGTATTATCCGGATACCAAAGCCACACAAAGACACTACAGGACAAGAAAACTGCAGAGTAATATCTCTTATGAATATGGATGCAGAAATTTTTTTGAGAGAGAAAGCACAAGTGGGGGAGGGGCAGAGAAAATCCCACGCAGACTCTGCACCGTCCATGCAGGTCGCGATGTGGGGGCTCAAACTCACGAAACTATGAGATCATGACCTGAGCAGAAACAAAGTCGGATGCTCAACCGACTGAGCCACCCCGGCGCCCCTGGATGCAGAAATCTTAAACAGATGGCTAGCACAGTGAATTTAGGAGCATTCTAAAAGCATTACACACCATAACCAGGTGGGTCTTTCTCCAGGAATGCAAGAGGGACTCAACCTATGGAAATCAATACAATTACTACGTTAATAGATGAGGAAAGGAAAGATAACATATGAGCCCCTCAACTGATGCAGGAAAGTGTTTCCCAACACCCTTTCATGACAAAAACACTCAAACCAGGAACAGGAGGAAATTACCTCAACATGATAAGGGCCATATATGAAAAGCCCACAGCAAAGATACTCAATGGTAAGTCCAAGCTTTTTCCCTAAGATCAGGAATAAGACAAGGATGCTTAATTTCAGCACTTCTATCCAACATCATGCTGGAAGTTCTAGCTAAAACAATGAGGCAAGAAAGAAAAGGCATCCACATTGGAAATGAAGGAAAAGTATCTGCACACGGCACGACAGTAGAAAACTAAAGAATCCACAATGCACATAAACAACTATTAGTGCTTACATGAACTCAGCAAAGTTGTAGGATATGAATTCACAAATTAGTGAATACACTGATCAATCTGAAAAGGAAATTAAAACAACTCCATTTCATAGCATCAAAAAGAGTAAAATCCTTACAGTGTACACTGAAACATTGAAAGAAACCACTACAAAATCTTGCTGAAAGAAAGAAAGCTAAGTACAAAGATACCATATGCTCCTGGATTGGGAGACTTTTCGATTGTCACGAAGGCAATACTATCCAAAACAATACACAGAATCAGTGCAATCCCTCTCAGACACCAATGGCATTTTTTTTTTTTTATAGAAATGGAAAAATCCATCCTAAAATATGTATGGAATTTCATGGGACCCAAGATAGTTAAAACAATCTTGAAAAAGAGCAAAGTTGGAAGACTTCCCAATTTGAAACGTATAAAGGTGCAGGAATTAAACACTATGGTGCTGGAATAAGGATAGATAAATAAATAGATAAGTGGAATAAAATTGAGAGCCCAGAAATGATCCCTCACCTCTATGATCAAATGATCAAATGTGAACAAGGGTTTCAAAAGACCATTCAGTGGAGAAGTCTCTAACGGTGCTTGGAAAATTGGATATTCACGTGCACAAACATGAAGTTGATGGAGTCTTTAAGCCATATACAAAAATTAATACAAAATTGATCAAATACCTAAATTTAAGAGCTAAGATCATAAAATTCTTAGAAAAGGGGTGCCTGGCTGGCTCAGTAGAACATCTGACTCTTGATCTCAGGGTCATGAGTTCGAGCCCAATGTTGAGTGTGGAGCTTACTTTTAAAAATTCTTGGGGGGGCGCCTGGGTGGCTCGGTTGAGCAACCGACTTTGGCTCGGGTCATGATCTCACAGTTTGTGAGTTTGAGCCCCGCATCGGGCTCTGTGCTGACAACTCTGAGCCTGGAGCCTGCTTCGGATTCTGTGTCTCCCTCTCTCTCTCTGCCCCTCCCCCACTCATGCTCTGTCTCTCTGTGTCTCAGAAATAAGTAAACATTAAAAAAACTTTAAAAAAACACATTAAAAAAATTCTTGGGGCACCTGGGTGGTTCAGTCAGTTAAGCATCTGACTCTTGATTTCGGCTCAGGTCATGATCTCACGGTTCGTGAGTTCGAGCCCCAAGTCCAGCTCTGCACTGACAGCACAAAACCTGCTTGGGATTCTGTCTCCCTCTCTCTCTGCCTTCTCCCCAATCACGTCTCTCTCTCTCTCTCTCTCTCTCTCTCTCTCTCTCTCAAAAATAATCATTTAAAAAAAATTCTTTGGAGAAAACATAGAGGAAAGTTGAAAACAACTTGTACAATGTGTGCAGTTGAAAAGGATTCAAGTGGAAAAAAAAGGATTCAAGTGGTAAATTTTGTATTATATTTTTCTTGGATTTGCCAATGGTTTCTTAAATATCACACCGAAAGCACAGGCGACAAAAAAGGAAAAATAGAAACATTTGACAAAGTTAAAATTTTTTGTGCCTCAAAGGAACAGTGAAAAGACAACCCACAGAATGGGAGAAAACTGCAAGCCATCTATCCTATAAGACAATAACCAGAATATTTACAGTGCTCCTACAACTCAACAAGAACAAGAAGTCAGACAACCCCATTTAAAAACTGGCAAAGTACTGCAATGGATATTTCTCCAAATAAGATAGACAAATGGAAAATAAGTACCCAAAAGGAACTCAACATCATTAGTCACCAGTGAAAAGTAAATCAAAAACCACTAAGAGATCACACTTCACACCCATGAGAATGGCTGTTATCAAAAACCAGTATCGGCAAAGATGTGCAGAAATTAGACCCCTTGTGTATTGCTGGTAGATCTATAAAATGGGGAAGCTTCTCTTAAAAAGTTTGGTGGTTCCTCAAAAAGTTAAATATAGAATTAGTAAATGATTCAGCAACTCCTAGGTGGATACCCAAGAGAATTGAAAGCAGGGACTTAAACATCCCTGTACATCAGTGTTCATAGCAACATTATTCACTACAGCCAAAAGGCGGAAACAACCCAAATGTCCGTCAACAGATGAATGGGTAAAGAAAGTATAGTATATCCACACAACAGAATATTATTCAGCCTTAGAAAGAAATGAAATTCTGATACAACATGGATGAGCCTTGATACCATTATGCTAAGTGAAATAAGCTAGACATAAAAGTACAAATATTGGGGGCGCCTGGGTGGCGCAGTCCGACTTCCGCCAGGTCACGATCTCGCGGTCCGTTGAGTTCACGATCTCGCGAGATCTCGAGTGATCTCGCGTGAGTTCGAGCCCCCCGTCGGCTCTGTGCCGACGGCTCAGAGCCTGGAGCCTGTTTCCGATTCTGTGTCTCCCTCTCTCTCTGCCCCTCCCCCGTTCATGCTCTGTCTCTCTCTGTCCCCAAAAAATAAATAAACGTTGAAAAAAAAAAGTACAACTATTGTATGATTCCACTTACATACGGTACCTAGAATAGGCAAATTCATAGAGACAAATTAGAATAGAGGTTACCAGGGGCTGGAGGTAGAAGGGAAGAGAAGGTGTCTAATAGGTACAGAGTTTCCATCTGGGATGATGAAACTTTCTGTAAATGGGTAGTGGTGATGATTGTACAACATTGCAAATACAGCTAATGCCATTGAAATGTGTGCTTGAAAAGATAAAAATGGTAGGTTTTTAAAAAAAAATTTGGGGGGGGGCAGTTGGGTGGCTCAGTTGGTGGAGCATCTGACTTCGGCTCAGGTCATCATCTCATGGTTCAGGAGTCCAAGCCCTCCATTGGGCTCTCTGCTCTCAGCACAGAGCCTCTTCAGATCCTCTGTCTCCCTCTCTCTCTGCCCCTCTCCTGCTCACCCTCTTTCTCTCAAAAATAAAACATTAAAAAAAAAAAAAAAGATTTTCCTTTTTCAGTAATCTCTACACCCAACGTGGGGCTTGAACTTACAACCCTGAGACCAAGAGTCACATGCTCTACTGACTGAGCCAATCAGGCACTCCTAAAATGGTAATTTGTATATATATTTTACCACAATTTTTTAAATGTTTTCACATTTATTTATTTTTGAGAGACAGAGACAGGGCGAGACAGAGCGTGAGTGGGGGAGGGGCAGAGAGCGAGGGAGACACAGAATCTGAAGCAGGCTCCAGGCTCTGAGCTGTCAGCACGTAGCCTGACACAGGGCTCTAACCCACGAACTGTGAGATCATGACCTGAGCCAAAGTTGGATGCTTAACCGACTGAGCCACCCAGACAATTTTTAAATAAAAAAGCTAGTATAAAACAATCTATCATATCTCTGTATTACATAGATATAAAATTCCATGTATATGTCATTTCATATATACCATTTATTATGGTCTTTATTCTTTTTCCATTTCCATCTGGAATAATTTTCCTTATGCCCAATGAACTTCTTTTAGTATTTCTTTTAGTGAATTCCTGCTGGCAATAAATTCTATTTTTGTTAATCTGAAAATGCCGTTATTTTACTTTCATTCTTGCATGATATATTTTTTCTGAGTAAAAAATTATAAGTCTTTGCCTAATATGGTTGCCATGAGCCGCATGTGGCTGTTGAGCGCTTAGAACATGGTGAATCCAAATGGAGAGTGACGGGAAGTGTAATACACGTGTGGTTCTGAAGACTTAGCATGAAAAAAAAAGTATAAGATATCTTGTTAATAGTTTTATATTGGTTACATGTTTAGCTCATGATATTTTGAATATATTGCATTAAATAAAGATTTTTAAAAAATTCTAAGCTGGTGGGGTTTTTTGGTGTGTGTGTGTTTAATAACTAGGTCATTCAGGGGCGCCTGGGTGGCTCAGTTGGTTGGTTTGGGCATCTGACTCTTGATCTCAACCTTGGTCATGATCTCTCGGTGTGTGAGATTGAGCCCTGAGTTGGGGCTGTCAGCGCAGAGCCTCTTTGGGATTTCCTCTCTCTCCTTCTCTCTGCCCCTCCCCCGTTCACATTTTTCTCTCTTGAGATAAATTCAACAACAACAACAACAACAACTAGGTCATTCCAGTCTCCCATCTTCATTTCTGTTGCATCTAGCTGACACCTGCCTTTGAAGAGAGGTGATGATTTTCTCTGGCTAAAAGTTGTCTTTGTCTTTGTTTTCAGCAGTTTGACAATGGTGTGCCTGGGTGTCAGGTTCGGTTGTACTCGTCCTGCCTGGGTTCACAGGGACTCTTGAAACTGGGTGGATGTCTATCGTCAGCTTTGGAGAACTCTGCTTCTGTGGCATTCTCTCTTGCCTTTTGGGACTCCAATTACACACTGTTAGACCTTCAACTGGGTCTTATCTATTTCTTGGTCTTTTTTCTGTTTTATCAATTGTTTTTTTCTCTGTGTGCTAGTTAGGATGTTTAATACTGAATTATCTTCCAATTCATTAATCTTCTTTTGCTTTTGCTATGTCTCATCTGTTCATCTGTTCTTAGTTTTAGTTATTTTTTAGTTTTAGCTAATATATTTTTTAATGTTTATTTATTTTGAGAGAGACAGGGAGAGAGAGGGGGGAGGGCGGGGAACAGAGAGCAAGAGAGATCATCCCAAGCAGACTCTGTGCTGTCAGTGCAGAGCCTGACGTGGGGCTCAATCCCACAAACTGGCAGATTGTGACTTGAGCCAAAATCAAGAGTCGGGTTCTCAACTGACTAAACCACCCAGGCACCCCTAGTTTTAGCTAATATTCTTACAGATTTCAACCCCCAGGTGACATTCTCCATTATTTCATCTGTTTTTACACCTTTTTGTCTAATTTCTTGAGCACATTAATTGTAATTACTATACAGTCTTTGCATAACAGCTCCAGTATGTGACTCACCTACGGGTTTGTTTTTAGTCTTTTGTGTTTTTATTTTCAGTCAATTTTTTACTTTTTTGTTTTGACAGGCCATGACATTTTAAAAATTGTTTTTAGAGAGAGTGTGTGTGAGCAGGGGAGAGGGACAGAAGGAGGGAGGGGGAGAGAGAGAGAGAGAGAGAGTCCTAAGTAGGCTCCATGTGGAACCTGATGTAGGGCTCTATCCCACGACCCCAGGATCATGACCTGAGCCAAAATCAAGAGTTGGATGCTCAACTTACTGAGCCACCCAGGTGCCCCCAGGCCACAACATTTTTAGCTGAAAGCTGACCTTGTGCATAAGACGTTGTAGGGGATGCGATATCTTCCTCTGCTAGGCACATAGAGCAGGTGCCAGTCACCTCAGCCTGGTTGCACATTAAGTTATATTAAGGCTGTGTCGTCGTTCGCTAAGCTCTGTCTACTGGGTCACTTCCCACTGTCAGGATGCCACGAGAGCTTCCCAGTGAGCACTGGGGCGCCTCTCTCTGCTTAGGCCTGATCTATAATCCTTGTCTTTTCAGCTTGGTGAAATTGCCAGACCTCTACTCTGCTTCTCAGGGTCTTTCTTCATCCCAGAAGCTTTGTCTTTTAGCTTCCTGCCTACAGGGTATGAGAATTTGGCAGTGTCTTGAGAGAAAAACTGTCAGGTTCAGTGACTTACTCATCCTGTCTCACTGGGATTATAGCCCCAAGTCAGTTTTGTCTTTTCACCGCAGAAGACTCCCCGATAGTATCCTCTTTTCAGACAAAGCCTTGCTTCTCAGCCCTGTGTCCTAAGTACTGGAAAACACTCAGGGAAAAATGAACCCCCGTGCCTATGTCTTCAGGCCCTCTCCCATTTCTTAAACATCTGTGTTTTTCTTATATTTTGTGTATGTATATACATATTTACACATATATGTATATGTATATGTATATGTATATGTATATGTATATACATATATTTACACATATATGTTCTAGTTAAATCAATAATCAGGAGTGTATCGTGCTGACTCTGTTGTTCCTGTATCAGATAGTGGCTGGTGTGTTCTTTCATACCAGCCATGTATCCAATCTTTTACCTCAATTTCAGACATCAAATAACTTCAAATGTCAGGTGCTATTTTTCCTTACAGGCTTCCATTGTCCTGTTCTAATTTGGGCTGGATATTTTTTTTCAATTTTTGACTTTTTTTTTTAACCCCTACTAGGGAGTCGTCCCACCTCCTCAAATGAACTTGTAATTATCTTTTCTCTCCTATTTTTTCTTTGTTTCTTTATTTCTTCTTCTTCTTCTTTTTTTTTTTTTTTTTTTAGAATGTGCAATCGGAGGGGAGGGGCAGAGAGAGAGAGAGAGAGAGAGAGGGAGAGAATCTTAAGCAGACTCTACGCTCAGCACAGAGACCGATCCAGAACTCAATCCCACAATCCTGGGATCAGGACCTGAGCTGAAATCAAGAGTCAGACGCTCAACTGACTGAGCCACCCAGGCCCCCTCGCTCCTATTTCCATCTGCCTTTTTCTGCTTTCTGCAGAATCTTAACTTTATCTTCCAACCCAACTGCTGGTTTTCATTTACAGTTTTGGTTATACATTTAATTTCCAAGCCGTTCTCCATCACTCTCAAGATTGGGTGACCCTTGAGGTCACATGTCTGTTATAAGACAGAGGAGAGATACTTAACAGTCTCAGGCATATGTGAGAACTAGACCTATAGGCATACCTTATTTTATTGTGCCTCGCTTCAGCGAGCTTCAGCTATGCTGAGTCTTTTACAAATTGAAGGTGTGCAGCAACCCTGTGTCAAGCAAGTCTGTTGGCCCCATTTTTCCAGAACTGTTTGTTCAGTCACGTTTTGGAAATTCTCACAACATTTCAAACTGTTTCATTATTATTGTATTTGTTGCGGTAACCTGTGATTACAACTCACTAAAAGTTCAGGTGATGGTTAACATTTTTGGGCAGCAAAGCATTTTTTTTTTTTATTTAAAAAAATTTTTTTTTTCAACGTTTATTTATTTTTGGGACAGAGAGAGACAGAGCATGAACGGGGGAGGGGCAGAGAGAGAGGGAGACACAGAATCGGAAACAGGCTCCAGGCTCTGAGCCATCAGCCCAGAGCCCGACACGGGGCTCGAACTCCCGGACCGCCAGATCGTGACCTGGCTGAAGTCGGACGCTTAACCGACTGTGCCACCCAGGCACCCCGGGCAGCAAAGCATTTTTAAATTAAGGTATGGCATTTTTTTTTTTTTGTATACAAAATGCTATTGCACACTTAACAGACTATAGTGTACTGCAAACATAACTCTTATACTGGGAAACCAGAAGTTTATTTGACTCACAGTTTTAGGACATCGTGCAGCGGTCTGGAACCAAACACCCACTATCTCCCAGGTATGCCTGTCCTGGTACTTTAGGGTTTGTTGTCATGTTACAGTCTGTTTACCTGAAAAATGCAGTTTGAATCTCCAGAATTGTCCATATGATTCTACACTGTATGTGATTTTCTTTCAGAATTTTGAAATCCACGCTCCACTATCTAGCACCAAATGTTGTTACTCCTAAGACGTTTAGTGAGAAATTTTCCGTGTCTTCTTTTTTTTTAACGTTTATTTAGCTTTGAGAGACAAGAGAGAAACAGAGCGTGGGGGGGGGGGGGCGGTGGCAGAGAGAGAGGCGCACAGAAACTGAAGCAGGCTTCGGGCTCTGAGCTGCCAGCACAGAACCCGATGCGGGGCTTGAACCCACTGACGGTGAGATCATGACCTGAGCTGAAGTCGGACACTCAACCCACTGAAGCACCCAGGCGCCCCCCTCCCTTTTTTTTTAAAATATGACTTCCTCTTTTTCTTTCTGCATGTTTTAGGCCGTTTTATTTATCTCTGACTTTCTACAGTCACCATCCTTGGTCGACTCTTTCAACCTGGACACTCAAGTCTTTATTTCTGGTAAACTGTATTTCTTTCAAAAGTTATTTCCCTCCACTCTCCCCCCTAGAACCCTTAGAAAGTTGTTGGATCTCCTGGTTTGAACTTTTATGTCTCATTTCTCTCCAAGAAATGTTTTCTGTATCTTTTTGTTCTACTTTCTGGATAACTTCCTGGACATTATCTTGCAACCTTCTGCTGAATTTCTTTTACAATTTTGCCTATATTTTTAGTTTCCAAGACTATTTTCTTAAATACCTTTCAGGATATTAGCAGCTTTTTGAAAATTTTCTGATTCCTTCCGTTAACACTTTCTTTGCCTGTCCCTCTTTCATACACGTTGTTTTTTAATCTGTGCTTGAGCCTTTTTTTTTAAATGTTTATTTTTGAGAGAGACAGAGTCAGAGCGGGAGCAGGGAGAGGCAGAGAGGGAGACACGGAACCCGAAGCAGGCTCCAGGCTCTGAGCTGTCAGCACAGGGCTCGATGGGGGACTCAAACTCATGAACTGCGAGATCGTGACCTGAGCCAAAGTCGGCCGGTTAACCGCCTGAGCCACCCAGGTGCCCCTGTGCTTGAGCTGTTTCTTAAATGACTGGTGATCCTTGACTGTTTCTCATGTTTACAAGCTGATTAGAAGCTCCACGTGGGTAGAAATTTATTGACCTACAGACTTCAATTTTGGGTGAGGGTCAAGAACGGCCTGATTATTTGCTGTCCCCAAACAATATAGTATGTATGTTCGTATCTGTCCTCACGTTGTTAAGTTTCTGCAGAGAATTCCCTGTGCCCTGCTTGGGGACAGAAGCTTGCTGCTATGGTTCTGCTTGGGGCAAGGAAATGGCCTGAGCAGAGGTGTCCAACCATTCTTTCTACAGACTTAATAAAGCCAGAAATTAGAAAAGGCTTTCATTGTTATGTAATGCTTACGGGTTATGAATTGTGAAATAATGAACTTATCTAATTTTTTGTTAAAAGTTGTCCTGTGTTATTAGTGCGTATTCATATCTTGGTCAACAATATTTATTTAAAAAAATTTTTTTTAAAGTTTATTTATTTTTGAGACAGAGAGAGACAGAGCATGAACGGGGGAGGGTCAGAGAGAGGGAGACACAGAACCTGAAACAGGCTCTAGGCTCTGAGCCGTCAGCACAGGGGGCTCGAACTCACGCGAGATCACGCGAGATCTCGCGAGATCGTGACCTGAGCCGAAGTCGGAGGCTTAACTGACTGAGCCACCCAGGCGCCCCAACAGTATTTATTGCATTATGAAAGTAATAAAACTTCACTTTTACAAAAACATATCCAACATATGCTGCCTTTCCCTGCAAGTTAGTTCCAAGAGGCTCTCAGTGTGCTGAATGGCCATCACCAAGCTTAAGTCCTCTCTAAGGTCACTGCCCACACCTCCCTGTGACCACTCACACTCCTGCTGAACTGAGCTTCTCTTGCTTCTAAGCGTATATAAGACCTTTGCTGGCCTTTATGTTGTACATTCTCCCTTGTGATGGTTAATTTCATGTGTCCACCTGACTGGGCTACAGGTGCCCAGACATTTGGTCAAGTGTGACTCTGGATGTATTTGTGAAGATGAGATTAGCATTTGGATCAGTAAACTGAGCAAAGCAGATTGCCCTCCCCCGTGTCAGTGGGACTCATCCAATCAGTTGAGAGCCTGAAGACAAAGAAAAGACGGAGCTCCCACTGCCTGAGTATCTCTGAGCTGCATCGTTGTTTCCTACCCCAGGACTCAGACCAAATCAGCAGTTCTTCCTGGGTCTCCAGCCTACAGGCTTTTGGACTAGAATTATACCATTGACCCTCTTGGTTGTCAGGCCTTTGGATTTGAACCGGGTTTCCAGCTTGCTGCCTGCAGATTTCAGGACTTGCCAGCCTCCATCATTTTGTAAGCCAATTCCTTACAATAAATCAGCCTCAGTCCCTCTGTTGCACACACACACACACACACACACACACACACAGAGGTTGGTACTGTTTCTGTGGTGAATGCTAATACATTCCTCAAGGGGGGTGAAGATGAATTCTTAGGGGGAGAAACAAATTTTAGATATTACAATACTTTGTGGCCCTCCAGAGCTTAGCCTTGCCAGACAAAATCTTATTCCTTAGTATTTAACTCCCCCCCCCCCCAATTTCTTATGCATTTTTCCTTAGGGGAAGCTAATGAAATACAAAGGTTGAGAACAACTGCTCATGCCTTTGCTTCATCACTTGTTTGCCAAGAAGCACCCTCTGCACCCTACAAGGTTGTCAGGAGTGTCCTGCACCCCGATCTTGCTCCCCTGACATCCATTCTCTATACAGCATCTGGAGTTCTGTCAAAAATACACATCCTACCCTGACACACTCTGTTCAGAACGCTCCATGGCTCCCAGTTGCATTTAGAACAAAATCCGGCTTCCTTACGGATGCCCGCAGTTTCGGCCATCTTCACTTGCTCTAGCCACGGTGGCTTTTGTAGTTTCCTGGGACCTAGGGAGCTTGTCTCTGCTCCAGAGTCTTGCATTGCTGAAATACCTTTTCTGTGAGTGACTGGCTCTTGCTCAGTTCACCTTAGAGAAGTTTCCCTGGTCTGTGGCCCTCAGAGGAACTCCCAACTGTATCACCCTGTGCTCAGCCAGAACCTAAAAGTCACACCAGAGCCACAGCTGAATTAGAATTCCCGCCCTGCCTCTATCAGGATGACTTTGGACAAATCCCTTAACATCTATGAACTTCAGTCTCTCATCCATAGCATAGAGCTAATGGTGCCTACCTCAAGAGTGGTTATGTGGGTTAGAGGAGGTGACACAGCAGCAGGCAGAGTGGCTGGTACATAACTATTTGGCAAATGGTCATTATTATGTCATTCATTCATCCAGCAAATACTGGATTGGTGTGTGCCCAGCCCTTGCTTGGCAGGAGCTGGGATTCACAGGTGCATGAGTCAGGCACTCCCATGTCCTCCCAGTCCCCTAAGACCTCTCCGGGGATACTGGTGAATACCAAAAATCTCAATCTAGTGTCTATGTGCTATGATAAAGGAAAGCAAAGGGGCTGTGGGAGAAGGGAGTGTCTGACCCAGCCCCCGTGGGGTGGGGAGCAGCCCAAGACTTTGTTTACCGGGAGGAGTGTCAAAGGAGGTTGAGCAGGCGTCCCCCACCCACTCTCTCAAACACCACCATCAGGGCAGGGTCATCCAAAACCCTCTGGGAGGTGGGAGGGGCCTTTACTTTGCTGACAAGTAGAGTCCCTGAAGGGCTTTAAGCAGAGGGTTGATTTAGCTCATTCTGGTTGTGTCATGAAGAATGGGTCAGAGGATTTGAAGACGGTGACTGCAGCTGGGGCAAGGGTGAGGTTAGGCAAAGAGATGTGGGCAGGCCCAGAGCTAACGGTATCTCGGCCCTGTAACCACCCACAGAACCCGAGGGGGAAAGGATGTTTTTGGTGTCTCGGTGACTGTGATAAGTGGGGCGCTCAGGAATGCAGGGCCTAGGCAAAGGACCGCTCCTGTCCTAAGGGCAGAACTGTACCTGGGGCTTGCTGATGATGGGCAAGCGGCCCGGGGAGGAAGAGGGTCCAGGCGGAGAGCTTAGATTTCTGACCTGGGAGTCTGAGGCCCCGCGGGGGCAGAGAGCACTGCAAGGCCTGGGACGGTCGGAGGCACGCCCTGCGAGGTGGGTGAACGCGAGGTCGCGAGAAACGTCGGGACCATCCGGGACCTTGCCCGGTCACTAGGCACCAGAGCCCCGGACGCGGGAGCAGGGAGAGGGCGAGCTCGGGAAGGGCGTCTGCAGGCCCTGGGGTCGTACGCTAACCGACAGGTGTGCCGGGCCGGGCCCTGGTACAGCCACGGCTGCTCTGCACAGGCTGCTCCATCTCCCAGGGCGGACCCCGACCCGAGGCGCCCGGGCTCTCGGGGCAGTAGCTCCGCGCACCGCTGGGCCAGGCGCCCTCCGGAACCCCACCCAAGCCCACGAGGCAGGTCGTTCTCATCCCCAGCGAGTCACCTGGGTTCTGGCTAGGGGACCGGCCCAAGGTCACAGAGCCAGAAAGTGGGGGAGGCGGACTCGCACCCAGAACCGGACCAAGGTCACCGGGCCCCTCCCGGCGGGCCAGAGCCCGGTTCCCGGCCTGGTGCATCCCGGGGGCCGGGCCGGCCTGCGGCACCCGGGGGGCGGGGCGCAGGACGCCGGGGCGTATGCGTGCCTGTCAAAGAGGCGGAACTCCTCGTCTCCAACCCTGTAGTCCGTCCACCGCGGGCGGCGGTGCCTCGCGCCGGCACGGCCCTTCCGTCCAACTACAACTCCCAGAAGGCCAAGCGCCGCGGGCGTGACCGGGCTGTGCGTACAGCGACGGTGACGTCACCGGCGCAGGCGACTCCCCGCAACCCCCGGCTCAGCCCCTCTCGGCGTCCGGGCGCTCGGCCGCGCGAGGCTTGACGGGAACCGTGGTCATCCCACCGTGTGTCCCCGGCGGCGACGCGGGCGCGCGAACTCCCACTCCCGGCGTGCCCTGCGCGCCGGCGCTCGTTAACGGCGGGAGGGGGCGGGCGAGGCAGAGGGGGAGCGGCGCTCGGGAGGGCGGAGTAAGGCGTGGGGGGGGGGGAGGGCGCCCACACCCCTCCCCCTCCCCGCCGCTCCTTCCCCCTCCCCCGACGTAAACTGGGATCCCTTTCCCCTTGTGTCCGCCATATTGGACTCTAACTCTGGTCAGCGGCGGCGCCGGGCCCGGTGGACTCGCCGTTCCTCCCGCCCAGCGGCCTCCCCGCAGCTCCCGCCCGCCCGGCCCTCCCCGCCCGGAGGCGACCCTGCGTAGCGCCCCCCCCCCGCCCTCGGCCGGCCGGAGCGCCCCGCCGCCGCCTCAGCCTCCCCGCCTTCCCCGCCCTCCGCCGCCGCCGCCCGCGGCCCCGCGCCCGCTCCGCGCCCTCTCCCCGCCCGCCCGCCCGCCATGAGCCCGGCCGACGCCAAGCGCGGGGCCAAGCGCCGGAAGAACAAGCGGGGCGGCGGCGGCGGCGGCGGCGGCGGCGGCGGCTCGGGCGGGGGCAACGGCGGTGCGGGCGGCGGCAAGGCCGGCCCGGCGGCGGCGCTGCGCGGCTCCCAGGCCGCGGGCCTGGCGGCCCCGGGCGGCGCGGCGGCGGCGGCGGCGGCGGCCAACGGGCCCCTCGGCGCGGGCGCGGGCGCGGGCGCGGGCGGCGCCGCCCCCGGAGGCTACTTCGAGGTAAGCGGCGGCGGGGCGGGGGCGGGGTGGGCAGGCGGACGCGGGCGGCCCTCCCGCCGGGGGCCGGACTCCGCGCGCGGGCTAACGGGCCGGGGCCGGGGCCGGGGCCGCCGGCGGCGGCTAGCGCGGTGACAGCCTTCCCGCGGGCTGCGCGCGCCAGGTGCCGGCATCTCCTGGGCGCGGCGCGCGGCGCTGCCTGTGCCTCTGCCCACCTGCGCGCCGCTGTCACGGGCCCGGGGGTGGTGCCACCTCGCCCCGCGCGGAGCTCGTCCTTGAAATTGCTGGTGTGCGATTCCAGGAGGACTAGGAGTCAGGTGACAAGCGGGGCTTCCCTCCGTAGCTGAGAGTGCCTTCCGATGTGGCTTCACGGCGGCTGCCTTCTCCATCCCTTGCGAGTGATGACTGAGTGGTGCCCGCCTCGAAGTTTTCTTTTTCGGCTCCGAAACGATACGGTCGTTTGAGAGCCGCCTGACAGTCTTCCGGAGCCCTGGCTCTCCGTTTCCAGCTTCAAAAAAAAAAAAAAAAAAAAAAAAAAAAGTTTTAGGGGTAATCGGTGGTCCGGTTACTCAGACATATGTTTAGTAGTGTCTGAACTTAAGGCATTTGAAAAATGATTTTTTTCTCCCGTGTTGTTGATGAAAGCGGCAAGCCCACAGTGCATCTGCCCGTTGTGGATTGCTGCACCTTTGTTCCTTGGACATCGGTCACAACACTTCAGAAGACGCGATGGCAGTAGGAGGGTGTGCACCTGACACGGTCATTTCCAGTCGTTCACTTGGCTACCGAAAGATAATGGACTTTGCGAAAGTCGCGTTTTTCGAACTGTTGCGTTCAGTTCTTTTAAAGACATTTGCAATTAAAAAAAAAAAAGCCTCATCAGGAGTATTTGTGTGCGAAATTATGAGGCGAACTGTTTTGTGCAAGATTCCAAATATTGTGTAGGAATGGTCTGTAGTGAGAGCAGATAAATGATTGCATGTGGTGTGGCTTTCCGATGCTTTTGCTATTAAGCGAGCTTACGGTAACGCGTGTGTGCTTTCGTTTCAGTTTAAAGTATTTTCAGTGTTGTCTGTAGCGTAAAAAGTGCAGTTGTTGGAGCTTTCTTGAGAGGATGTTGTCACGTTCGTTTGGGATCCTGGGTCATAGGCCTGGACTTCATTCTACAGAGGTTACCCTTTTCGAATACCCTGGAGAGCAGCACAGGTGTAGTTGTTGGGGTCAAGGATGAAGTTTGGGCACTTGGATCTTTGAGCTGTAGATTGAGGGCCGTGTCTGCTGCTGCTGGGGAGGTAAGAGTAGGCTGTCTGCCTATGCAAATCCTTTACAGAAATGTTGATGATATTTGCTGCCGCTTGGTGTAAAATAGACCACTTCTGCCCATTCAGTAAAAACAAGTTGGTGATACTGTTGTTTCAGGTTTTAATAAATCCCATTTATTTTGCAATATTTAGCTAAAACAGTCTTCTTTTAGTTTATTATTCCAATCACATTACTCAAACTCCTATGTAACCATCTATCTAGTATGATTTTTGACAAGACTGCCTTACTGTTAAACTTACGAGTCAAGGTTTTTGACCACGATCCCCTGTGAGAAGTAAGATATATTAAGACCTGTAGTGCCTGCTTCCTCTTACACAACAGAAGTTTTACAAAGTGGTGTGTATATATATATATTTAATGTTTTTATTTTTGAGAGAGAGAGAGAGACAGAGACAGAGAGAGAGACAGAGACAGAGCATGGGCATGAGCAGGGGAGGGGCAGAGACAGAGGGAGACACAGAATCCGAACCAGGCTCCAGGCTCTGAGCTGTCAGCACAGAGCCTGATGTGGGGCTCGAATTCACAGACCGTGAGATCGTGACCTGAGCCAGGTCAGGTGCTCAACCGACTGAGCCACCCAGATGCCCCTACAGAATGATATTCTGATATTTTTTTGTCTTTTCTATTTCATTCCGTTTCATTAATAAAACGGTTGTAGTACACAGAATTACTTTACTGTGTTCTATTGATTTGTGACTTGCGCTCTGAGAAACATTCTCTGTAAAGTTGTATCTTAAGTTCTTTCACTCATATGTGGAATTTGAGAAACTTAGCATGAGACCATAGGGAAACGGAAGGAAAAATAAGTTACAAACAGAGAGGGAGGCAAACATAAGAGACTCTTAAATGCAGAGAACAAACTGAGGATGGATGGGGGGGCAGGAAGGGAAGATGGGTGATGGGCACTGAGGGTGGATGGGGAAGGTGGGGGAGAGGGGAAAATGGGAGATGGGCACTGAGGAGGGCACTTGTTGGTACGAGCACTGGGTGTTGTATGTAAGCCATGAATCGTGGGACTCTACTCCCAAAGCCGAGACTACAGTGTATACACTATATGTTAGCTAACTTGACAATGTTATTAAATAAAGTATCTTAAGTTTTAAAATTTCTTCACTAGTATTTTTGATAACAGTGCATGAAAGATACCCATGGTGGCAAAGCTGAAAGTGTTCTTGATAACTGATCACAGAAATTTTTACTGTAATTCTGAAGCCTCTGGATTGTTTCCCCATAGATGGTGAACTCTTTGGGGGGAACCTTGTCTGGTGCAGAAGAGGCATTCAAAGAAGTGTTTGTCAACAAACAACAGAGAGTGGGTACTGGCCTTGCATTTCCAGAAGAAGCTTCTGATTGATTCCGGGGTTGCATCCTTTCCATTCTATGTGGGGTCACCAGGGCAGAAGGGATCTGAGAGAGGATAAGAGTGGAAGGACGGTCTGGATTCCCAGGAGGCGTCCTGTGTTCTGGGCACAGCACTGAGTGTTAGCGGAGGACCACCTTCATCAGGGTAGCTGCTCAGGCACAGAGGGCCTTTGTGCATGTGGGTGGCTTCTACACAGAAGTAAGGGCTGAGGGGTAAGCAGGAAGATACAATGTAGCTTATAGAGTCTTTGGCTGCAAAACTTGAGTATACAGACTTGATAGGCTCTGTGCCCTCAAGCAAGCTGTCAAACCTCAGGCTGCTTCAGTGTTCTAAGTGATGTGGCACCTAGCTTCTAGGGTTATTGTACGAATTAAGTAAATAAACAGTGCCTGGTGGCACGCACTGTTACGTATGTACACAGTCATTATTTTCCAGGAGGCTGGGCTGGACTTTATTAAGGACTTTGCCACAGGATGCCATCGATCAGGCTTTTTCCGCTTGTGGAATGGGAACACAGTATGCGGTCAAGAACAGTGGGCATGGCTGGGTCTTGGATAAGCCCCGTTCTAATAGCCTCATTTGGTGGTCTGCTCTGATGCAACAATAAAGGGTTGGCCCTGAAATGAAAAGTTGGTGGTGAAGGGTATCATGAATATATCTTATTGTTTTGCATTTCTATTTTAAAATATAATTTTCATAATGTTCATGGTGTATTGAGTGAATAAGGAAGCTTATAAAACAGAAAACGTTTGTAGCTCATTAACAATTTAAAAACATTTATTTATTTTTGAGAGAGAGAGAGAGAGCGTGCGTGAGCAGGGGAGGGGCAGAGAGAGAGAGAGAGAGAGAGAGAGATGGAGAGAGAGAGACAGAATCTGAAGCAGGCTCCAGGCTCTGAGCTGTCAGCACAGAGCCCAACAAGGGGCTCAAAGTCACAGACCGTGATGTTGATCATGACCTGAGCTGAAGTCAGAGGCTTAACCGACTGAGCCTCCCAGGTGCCCCTCATCAATAATTTTTAAAGATTCTATTTTTCTTGAATGTTTGTTTATTTTTGAGAGAGAGAGCTCAAGTGGGGCAGGGGCAGAGAGAAGAGGGCAGAAGATCCAAAGTGGGCTCTAATGCTGACAGCAGCCCGATGCTGGGCTCCAACTAATGAACTGCGAGCCACCCAGGTACGCCAGAGATTCCATTTTTAAGTAATCTCTACACAGTGTGGGGCTTGAACTCAAAACCCCGCGATCAAGAGTCTCATGCTCTACCAACTGAGCCAGCCAGGCTCCCCACAATAGAAAACATTTGTAGCATGAACTCATATTTGTAAAATATCTGTGTGTATATATTTGCATAGGAGAGTCTGATACGATATGCGTCAGAATATTTTGTGGTTGGGGCGCCTGGGTGGCTCAGTTGGTTAAGCTTCTGACTCTTGAACTCAGCTCAGGTCTTGATCTCACGTTTTGTGAGTTCAAGCCCCGTTTTGGGTTCCACATGTAGCCTACTTGAAAAAAAAATTGGGGGTGGAAATTCTGATGGCTTTCTTTTTTCCTTTTTGCACATTCCTCAAACTTTAAGACTTTTCTACAGTGAGTATTACTTATGGAGCAAAAAGATGAATAGTACTTTACAACCTGATATTACCAGCATTTTTTCTTTTTCGAATAAAACTGATCTTGGCTTTTTCACCTTTTAACAATTAAACATTTAGGTATTATATACAAAATAAAAATATTTACACAATCACAGTTCTGTTTTCTGAATGGGTGTGCAAAATTCAGCCACGCCCATGTTATTTGCAAAAACCAGAATTCCTCTATTATGGAAATTGACCCAGTCACTGGCTGTTGGAATATCAACTTACACATAGTTTACACTCATGGAGGACTCAAAAGGGAATTTAGAGCTGTTTTTGTCATGCTGTTAGAGATTTGTAAAAGGAAGCCATTTGGCGGTAGGGATCAAAGTACATTTCCAAACTGCGATATTAAAGTTTTAAAGTCAGGGGGCATCTGGGTGGCTCAGTCGGTTAAGCGTTCTACTCTTGATTTCGGCTCAGCTCATGATCTCACAGCTCTGGGATTAAGCCCCGCATAGGACTCTGCTCTGAGTGTGGAGCCTGCTTGGGATTCTCTCTTTCCCTCTCTCTTTGCTCCTCTCATGTTCTCTCTCTTTCTCTCCCTCTCTCTCTTTAAATGAATGAATGAATGAATGAATGAATGAATGAATGAAGTTTTAAAGTCAGAGAAACCTGTTGTAGTATAGGGAGCATTTGTAATAACATAAATCCTTTTCAGCAAGGAAAAGTGGCAAGAAGGAGATGCTATTAATAATGTTTCAAGGCCATCCTACAGCACATTCATACCTAGTTAGATGGTATGATTGTGAATCTCGAGGCACATTGGGGTGTGTTGCAGGCATTGCTGCCGTGATGAAATGAAGTTCAGTCATAACTTTCTCCCTAGTTCACATTTGCCTTAGTGACCTGAGGGAGTATGTCAAATAAAGATCTAGAACCTTATGTGCTCTAACTAAGATTAACAATTTGGTGCAGCTGCAGGGAGCACCTGTGTGATTGAGTATTTTATGCATGTGCACACCCATGTAACCAGTATACCAAGACATAGAATATTCCCTGTACCCTAAAGTGCTTCCTTGTTCCCCTTTGCAGTCATCCCACCACTGTTCTGCATTTGGGTTGTATTTGAATTTCTTGTGAAAGTGCTCTGCAAGTGCTCTTTGGCTCAACGTTGAGGTGCACCTGTGTTGTTGACATAGCAACTCAATCATTTTTTTTTATTTTTTTAAATATATTTTTATTTTTTTTAATTAAAATTTTTAACGTTTTATTTATTTATTTATTTATTTATTTATTTATTTAAAAAAAATTTTTTTTAACGTTTATTTATTTTTGAGACAGAGAGAGACAGAGCATGAATGGGGGAGGGTCAGAGAGAGGGAGACACAGAATCTGAAACAGGCTCCAGGCTCTGAGCTGTCAGCACAGAGCCCGACGCAGGGCTCGAACTCACGGACCGCGAGATCATGACCTGAGCCGAAGTCGGACGCTTAACCGACCGAGCCACCCAGGCGCCCCGATTTATTTTTGAGACAGTGAGAGACAGAGCATGAACAGGGGAGGGTCAGAGAGAGGGAGACACAGAATCTGAAACAGGCTCCAGGCTCTGAGCTGTCAGCACAGAGCCCGACGAGGGGCTCGAACTCACAGACTGCGAGATCATGACCTGAGCCGAAGTCGGCCGCTTAACCGACTGAGCCACCCAGGCGCCCCTTAAATATATTTTTAAATGTTTATTTATTTATTTATTTATTTATTTATTTATTTATTTATTTATTTTTTTCAACGTTTTTTATTTATTTTGGGACAGAGAGAGACAGAGCATGAACGGGGGAGGGGCAGAGAGAGAGGGAGACACAGAATCGGAAACAGGCTCCAGGCTCTGAGCCATCAGCCCAGAGCCCGACGCGGGGCTCGAACTCCCGGACCGCGAAATCGTGACCTGGCTGAAGTCGGACGCTTAACCGACTGCGCCACCCAGGCGCCCCTATGTTTATTTATTTTTGTAGAGGGAGAGCACAAGCAGGGGGTGGTGCAGAGAGAGAGAGAGAGAGAGAGAGAGAGAGAGAATCCCAAGCAGGCTCTGCACTGTCAACTCAGAGCCCTAATGTGGGGCTTGAACTCAAAGACTGTGAGATCATGACCGAGCCTAAATCAAGAGTTGGATCCTTAATCAGTTGAGCCACCCAGGTGTCCCATCATCATTCTTTTTCATGGCATACATCTTTTTCCATTGTGTAACTATACCACAGATTATCCATTCTGATATTGATGGACATTCAGGTTATTTTATTTTATTTACTTTTTTTTTTTTTAAGTAGGCTCCATACATAACACGGGGTTTGAACTAACGACCCTGAGATTAAGAGTCGTGGGCTCTACCAACTGACCCAGCCAGGCATCCCAAAGTTATTTTGTTTTATAGCTGATAAGCACATTCCTGTACACGTCTTTTGGTGGACATGAGTACTCATTTCAGTCAAATATATGTCCATATATATCGGAGTGGAGTTGCTACGTTTATGTGTGGTTTGACTTTAGTAGATATTACCAGGCAGTTTTTCTAAGTGGTTTTATTGTATGCTAATTGAAAAATTAACATGTAGTAAAATTGATATTTTAAAATGTATAGGATTTTGGATTATATAGACACATCTGTGTAGATTAGTATAACCACTACCACTGTTAGGATACAGAACACTTTCTTTGCCCACAAAAGCTCCCTTGTGCAATCCCTGTGAGATCATACTCTCTTCCACCCCCTAAACTCTTGGCAGCTAGTACTTTGTTACTATGATTTTATCTGTTGGAGGAGTCATATAAATGGAATCATATAGCATGTAACTTTTTGAGGCTAGTTTATTTCACTCAGCATAATCACTTTGAGATTCATCCCAGTTGCATATACCAATAATAGATCGTTCCTTTTTACTGCTGAGTAGTATTCCATTGTATGGATATACCACAGTTTATTCATTTTCCCGATGGTGGACATCAAGGTTCTTCCCAGGTTTTGGTGAAAATGAATATAGCTTCTATAAAAACATTTGTGTACAGGTTTTTGTGTGGAATTAAATTTTCATTTTTCTACAGTAGATACTAAGAAGTGGGAGCTGGGTCATATGGTAACATTATAAGAAACTGCCAGACTAGTTTTCAGAGTGGCCATACCTTTTTGACTTTTCACCAGCAATGTTGAGAGTTCCAGTGACTCTGCATCCTTGCTAGCACTACTTGTCTGTAGTTTTTATCTTAACCATTTTAATAGGTGTGGTATGGTGTGGTTTCAGTTTGCATTTCCCTAATGACTACTGATATTGAACATTTTTCATGTATTTGTTTGCCATTCTTGTATCCTCTTGGGTGAAGTGTTTATTCAAGACTTTGACTATTTTTAATTGGGTTGTTTATTTTCTTGCTTTTGAGTTTTGAGAGTTGTTTATAATTCTGGATAGGAGTCTTGTTGAATATGCAATTTGCAAACATTTTCTTACAGTCTATAGCTTTTTTTTTCTTTTTTTGCAAAGAAAAAAATTTAATTTTGATGAAGTTCAGCTTGCCAGATTTTTCTTTTATGAATCCTACTTTTTGCTGTCATATCTGTAAACTCTTTGTTTTATAAAACTTCAGGTTATAAGATTTTTTTCCCCTATGCTTTCTCCTAGAAGTTTCATAGTTTTACATTTAGATCTGTGATTCATTTTGAGTTAGTTTATATATATCTATATCTATATATATGTATATGTACATATGAACTATTCATATCTATCTATATATATTCGTATTTTTTTTCATATGGATATCCGGTTGTTCCAAACCCATTTGTTGAAAGGATATCCTTTCTCCACTGAATTGGCTTTTCACCTTTGTGAGAAATCAGTTGACCTTATTTGAGTGTGGGTTATTTCTGTACTCTCCGTTCTGTTCCATTGATTTGTGGGTCTGTTTCATTGCCTATACCATGTCTTAATTACTGCAGGTCTTAAAATTGAGCAAGGTGATTTCTCCAGCTTCAAAAAAAAAATCTTTTAATGTTTATTTCTGAGACAGAGAGAGACAGAGCATAAGCTGGGGAGGGGCAGAGAGAGAGGGAGACACAGAATCAGAAGCAGGCTCCAGGCTCTGAGCTGTCAGCACTGAGCCCAGTGCGGGCCTCAAACTCACAAACTGGGAGATCATGACCTGAGCCACCCAGGCGCCTCTGATTTCTCCAACTTTAAAGAAAAAAATATTTTGGCTATTTAGTTGTTTTGCTTTTCCATATATTTTAGAATAAGCTTGCCTATCTTTACAAATAATTCTTCTGGGATTTGAATAGAATAGTCTTAAATCTATAGATCAATTTGGTGGAAAATTGACACACTTACTATGTTGTTTTCCAATCCATGAACATAGTATGCATCTCTATTTGGTCATTTTTTATTTCCTTTTTTTTTTTTTTTAATGGAGATATAATTGACCTATAATTCATGTTTGGTTTCTTTCATTGGTGTTTTGTAGTTTTCAGCAGATGGATTCTGTACATGTTTTCCTAGATTTATACATAAATATTTAATTTTTTTCAACCTCTGTAAATGGTGTTTTTTAAAAAAACTTCAGTTTCATTTATTTATTGCTAGCATATAGAAATGTAATTAAATTTTGTGTGTTTATCTTCTATCCTTTGATCTTGCTAAAATCATATTCTGGGAGTTTTTGGTGGATTCATTAGTATTTTCTGTGTAGAAAGTCATCGTGTCTGAGTAGTGGTTTTTTTTTTTTTTCCTTTGTTTTCTGTTATGTATGCCTTTTCTTTCTTTTTCGTTCTTCATTGCACTGGCTAGTACAATTTCCTTGTTCCTGATTTTAGGGTGAAAGCATTCAGTATTTCACCATAAAGTATGATGTCTGCTGTAGATTTTTGTAGATGCCCCTTATTAGGCTGAGGAGTTTTATTAATAGATGTTGAATTTTGCCAAATGCTTTTTTGAATCAAATTGATATGATCATGTACTTCTCTTCTTTAGACTGCTAATGTGGTAGGTCACATTATTGACTTTTTTTTTTTTTTTTTTTTTTACATTATTGACTTTTAAATATTGACTCAGCTTTGCATTCCTGGAATAAACCCTTCTTGGTCATGGTAAATTACTCTTTTTTGGTTGTGGGATTCAGTTTAATATTTTGTTGAGTGTTGTTGCATTTGTTGTTATGAAATCTGTGTCAATAGTTTTCTTATATATTGTTCTTGCCTGGTTTTGGTGTTAGTATAATGTTGACCTGATAAAATAACTTAGGACTTGTTCTTTTCTCTCTATTGTAGTGTGTGCTTTTCAAAGAAAGGGCTCATTTCATCTAAGTTGTTGAATTTATGTGTGTAGAGTTGTCAGTAGTATTCCCTTATTTTTGTTTTTTAAGGTTTTATTTAAGTTTATTTATTTATCTTGAGAGACAGCTTGTGCTGCAGGCATGGATGTGGGGAGGAGCAGAAGAGAGTAGAGAGCTGAAATCAAGAGTTGGACACTTACTGAGCCATCCAGGCGCTCCTTGATTTGAGTTTTTAAGTGATCTCTACTCTCCTTGATTTTAGTTTTTAAGTGATGTTTACACCAGTGTGGAGTTGAGCTCATGATCCCAAGATCAACAGTTGCACGCTGCACCGACTGACAGTCGGGTGCTCCTGTAGCATTCCTTTATTGTCCTTTTAATATGTCTGTGAGGGTCTGCAGTGATGTTCCCTTTTTCATTCTTGATATTGAGTATCCTTCCTTTTTTTCCTGCCAGTTTTGCTAGAGATTCTTCAAGTTTTTCATCTTTTTGAAGAACCAGCTCTTTGATTTCCCCCCCCCTGTTTTTCTGTTTTTGATTTTGAATTTTTTTGACTGCTTTATTACTCTGCTTTTGGGCTTACTTCGATTTTACTTTTTCTAATTCCTTAAGCTACAAGCTTAGATTATTGATTTGAGGCCATTCTTCTTTTCTCTAATATATGTATTTAGTGCTGTAAATTTCCCTGTAAGCCATGCTTTTGCTGTAACCTCCTCGACTCACAGGTTATTTAGAAGTATGTTTAATTTCCTGTTATCGTTCTGTTACTGAGTTCTAGTCTCATTCTAGTATGGTCAGAAAACATGCTTTGTATGATTGTAATTTTTTTTTTTTAAGTTTATTCCTTTTGAGAGAGAGACAGCGTGATCACATGTGGGGAAGGGGCAGAGAGAGGGAGAGAGAGAGAGGCTCTGTAGCCATGGGTCTCAAACCCATGACCTGTGAGATCACAACCTGAGCCGAAGTTGGACACTCAACCAACTGAGCCACCCAGGCACCCCTGTATGATTTTAATTCTTAAGAAATTTTAAGGTTGTTCGGTCTGTCTTGGTGAATACTACTTATGGGTATAAAACATATATTCTGCTATTATTGAGTGGAGTGTTCTCTGAATGTTATTTAGATCCAGGTGGTGATGGTTTTTTGAATTCTTTTATATTCGTGCTCATTTTTTGTTTGATGCTAACATAGCCACTCTAGCTTTCTTTTCATTGATATTTGCATGGTATATTTTTCTATTTCTTTACTTTTAACCTCCCATATAATTATGTTTGAAGTATGTTTCTTCATAGACAGTTACTTGATTAATTTCCATTCATTATGTATATTTTTACTTTATAATATGTATGTGAAATATACTTATTAACTCTTATTAACCTGAGGCCTTTGTTCCTGGGCCTAATTGCTAGTTGAATATCTATTTGGTGCTAGTATAGGTTGCTTCTGTCATTGTATAGCTTTCTTTATTGGACTCTTTTTTTTTTTTAATCTTTATTTTTGAGAGAGAGAGAGAGAGAGAGAGAGCGAGTGGAGGAGGAACAGAGAACGAGGGAGACACAGAATCCAAAGCGGGCTCCAGGCTCCAAACTGTCAGCACAGAGCCCGACGTGGAGCTCGAACTCATGAGCTGTGAGATTATGACCTGAGCCGAAGTTAAATTTTTTTAAAAAATTTATTTTTTATTTTTTAATTTTTTTTTAATTTTTTTTTTTTTAACGTTTATTTATTTTTGAGACAGGGAGAGACAGAGCATGAATGGGGGAGGGGCAGAGAGAGAGGGAGACACAGAATCGGAAGCAGGCTCTGGCTCTGAGCCATCAGCCCAGAGCCCGATGCGGGGCTGGAACTCGCGGACTGCGAGATCGTGACCTGAGCTGAAGTCGGACGCTTAACCGACTGCGCCACCCAGGCGCCCCTAAAAAAATTTATTTTTGAGAGAGAGAGCATGAGCAGGGAGGGGCAGAGAGAGAGAAGGAGACACAGAATCTGAAGCAGGCTGCAGGCTCTGAGCAAGCTGTCGGCACAGAGCCTGATGTAGGGCTCGAACCCACAAACTGTGAGATCATTACCTGAGCCAAAGTCAGATGCTCAACTGACCGAGTCACCCAGGCGCCCCAACCTGAGCCAAAGCCAAACCTGAGATGCTTAACTGACTGAGCCACCCAGGTCTCCTTTATTGGACTCTTGTTGACCCTATAGGCTTTCTGAACTCATTGGCTGGCTGGAACACACTGGCATGGAGACACAAGCTGTCTTTAGAGGGACTTTGATCAATACGAGTTGGGATCAAATAATTTGTATCTCATGGACCTACAAAGTATTTATTTATTTTTTTTACCGTAGAAATCAACTTTAGTTTGCAAACTGTCTTAGAGTAATTCCAATAATATATATGGCATTGGCTTATCCCATTTCCTGTGGAAATTGATTTTTCCTTTTTAAGAGTTTTAAATAATCTCTGCAGCCAATGTGGGGCTTGAGCTTACAACCCCAAGATCAAGAGTCATGTGCTCTACCAGTTAAGCCAGCCAGGCACCCTGACATTTTTCTCTTAAATATTTTGAGTACAGTATAAGTTACATCTTGAAACTGAATGAGAAGTTGGGGAATTTAACTTCTTTTGGCCCAGGATGTTTTTAATGACCTTTTTATTTTAGGGGCACCTGGGTGGCCCTCATGGTTCATGAGATTGAGCCCCGAATTGGGCTCTGTGCTGACAAGGCAGAGTCTGCTTCACATTCTCTCTCTCTCTTTCTCTCTGCCCTGCCACTGCTCGTGTGTGCATGCACACACACGCTCTCTCTCAAAATAAATAAATAAACATAAAAAAACCCATTTTTTAAAAATTTTATTTTAGAATAATTTTAGACTTACAGAAAAGTTGCCAAGTTAGTATAGAGAGTTCCCATATTCCCTTCAGTCAATTTTTTTCTAATGTTGACATCTTATGTAACCTTGGTATATTTGTCAAAACCAAGAAATTGGTTATTTATTTATTTATTTATTTATTTATTTATTTATTTATTTATTTATTTATTTTTGAGAGACAGAAATGAGTAGGAGAGGGGCAGAGAGAGAGAGGGAGACACAGAATCTGAAGCAGGGTCCAGGCTTGGAGCTGTCAGCACAGATCTCTGTGCAGGGCTTGAACTCACAAACTGGGAGATCATGACCTGAGCCGAAGTCGGACACTTAACCGACTGAGCCACCCAGGTGCCCCGTTTTAAAAAAAATTTTAACGTTTATTTACATTTGAAAGAGAGAGACAGAGACAGTACGCGAGCAGGGCAAGGGCAGAGAGATGGAGACAAAATCTGAAGCAGGCTCCAGGCTCTGAGCTGTCAGCACAGAGCCCGACGTGAGCCTTGAACTCATGAGCTGTGAAATCATGACCTGGGCCGAAGTCGGATGCTCAATCGACTGAGCCACCCAGGCGCCCTATAAAATTGGTACAATATTATTGACCACAGACTTTATTTCCATTTCACCAATTTTTCCACATATACTCTGTTTCTATTCCAGGACCCAGTTTAGGACATCATCTTGCATTTAGTGGCCCAGAATTTTAGTTTTGATTATTTTTAGCTGCCTCATCTATGGGATGGGAAGGTTAATTTTTATTTTTCTGAAGGAAGGCCTACAAAAAGCTGAATAATATTTATGTTTAAAGTATGATAGTAATTTTATATTAATGCCAAAATTCAGTGAAATTGTTAAGTAGTAATTTGCTGCAATCTAATTCTTTTTTTTTCTAATTCTCTTCATTCTTCTGTTAATGCTTGGTAATTACTCCACTGTTGAAAGTAGCCCAGCAATGTAAACATTCCCCCCAAGTTCTTGTTGAGAGGTTATTCCCTTCTTTAGAGGCCAGTGAAGGAAGGTGAGGACTTGCCCCTGCAGGTGCATCCCTGGTTGATGGTCAGTACAGCTTAGAGAAGAGAGTCGCCAGCCCCTTGCCAAAGCTGTTTGGTTTCTTTGGATAAAGAAATCCCATAAATGAATTCTTGAGCGTGCTTATAATATTGCTGTTGCTTTCTGTTTTTAGAAGAATAAAAAACAGCATCCCTTATTAACTGGCTTAAATTGCAGCTACTGTCAACATTCTCCCTTCTTTTAAAAGAATAATAGGTCAGTTATATCTGAGTTTAAAAAAGGTTATTAGGAAAGTCAGGTCTGTCAAGCAGTCATTACAGTTCAGTGCCTCTCCACAAACTGCGAGTTGGACTGGTTTTTTTATGTTTGCACATTTTGTAGGTGCCCACACCAGTATCGTGGTTGGAATGCTGGGATCGGCAGACCGTAGACTCGTAGGACTGTAGAACTGGACAGGCTACAGCACAGCACATGTTTTTGCTGAGCCTGTATTTGCTTGCTGAGGAAGCTGAGGCCCCAAGAGTTGAGTTGGGGAAATCCCTCTAATTGTCCTCGTCAGCTTCCCCTCTTGCACCTTTCGACTCCTGGTGGCGCTGGTCACTTAGCAGTGATCTACCCGAGATGCAGAAAGCCACCTGTTATCCTTGCCTTCCTTGCTCTAACCTCTGTCGATACGTTTTCTATAAGCTCTTCTCTGGGAGCGTGCTCTGCACTACGTCCTCCCCCCTCCAGGTAACCCTGCCTCTTGTCTGAGCGTTTGGGGGTCCCCGCTGTCCTCGGATGACACCTGAACTCGCTCTTCCACGCCTTGCCTGACCGGCTGTCTGGCCGAGTGGAGAGGCTCTCCTCCTGGCTCCTGCTTCCTTCCACTTTGTTGTCCTGCTGCTGCCGCCGCCTGTGTCTGACCCGGTAGCCGTCACACCGTTCTGCTTGCAAGATGTGGCTGTGTCCTTCTCGTCGGTGTGCCTTTGTTGGTGCTGGTGCTTCAGTGTTTCTTTCCCTTCTTTGCCCAATTAACTGCTGTTTCTTTCTAAGAGGTCATGGGCTGTCCCTGTGGGAAGTGTGCCCCCTTCATCCTCGGCCAGGCTGTGGCCACCCTTCTGGGTTCCCTTGGTGTCCGTCCGTAGCTCAGCCACCACACGCAGGCTGGATTGGAACCCCTAGTTCCCTGGGACGTTTTCTTCCAAACCCTGCTCTGTGCCCATAGCGCACGCCCAGAAAGTGTGGCTCTGCGGACAGTCTGGTTGGTGTCAGCTCCTGCAGTTCCTGCCTCTTTCCCTTTTTTTCTGAAATGTGCTGTATTCTTTGTCTAATGTGGAAGAAAGCGTTGCACTCTTTTTCCAAAGTCAATCTTATATTCCAGGGGTTCTTACCTGATAGATTTTAGTGAGTCTGGTTAACCCATGGAAACTCACTGCAGAATTTATGTGAGTACATTGTCTTGAAGTCTGTTCAAAACCTCTCTGTTCTTTCTCTCCTGGGTCTGGAGTCTTTCATCCTTTATTGGGTTATTTTCGTTAGCATTCAGATTTTTTTTTTTTAATTTTTATAAAAAAAAATTTTTTTTACATTTATTTATTTATTTTTATTTATTTATTTAATTTTTTTCAACGTTTTTTAATTTTTTTTATATTTGATTTTTGGGACAGAGAGAGACAGAGCATGAACGGGGGAGGGGCAGAGAGAGAGGGAGACACAGAATCGGAAACAGGCTCCAGGCTCCGAACCATCAGCCCAGAGCCTGACGCAGGGCTCGAATTCACGGACCGCGAGATCGTGACCTGGCTGAAGTCGGACGCTTAACCGACTGCGCCACCCAGGCGCCCCTACATTTATTTATTTTTGAGAGACAGAGAGAGACAGAGTGTGAGCAGGAGAGGGGCAGAGAGAGAGAGGAAGACACAATCCGAAGCAGGCTCCGGGCTCTGAGCTGTCAGCACCGAGTCCGACGCGGGGCTCGAACTCACGGACTGTGAGATCATGAGCTGAGCTGAAGTCTGACTCTTAACCAACTGAGCCACCCAGGCGCCCCTAGATTTTGAATTGCCCATCTTCCCTTCCCCCTTAGTCCTTCTCTTGACCTTGCTTAACCACTTAAGATACCTTTCAGTCTGACCCTGTTCTGCCTGTTGCCACCAAATAACTTGAAATACTGGTTAATAATATTGGTTAATATTGGTTGCTTCTACTTTCTTTATCCTCGGTTCCTGTTTTATTCCCTTATCCGCCTGTCACCTTAATCAGCCTTCCCAGAGGTCATTAAGTGATAATATTGTCACCAAATCCTGTTGTTCAATCCTGATGTCCTCTGAGCTTGTTGCATTTGATCGTGCTTATATACACGTTTCTGGAGTCTCTCTTGCCTTCTTTAAATGGCACCGTCCTGGCTCTCCTCCTTACTCTTGGCTTTGGTTGTGCTCACCGGTTCCTGCACTTAAGACACTCAGGTTGATGCAGGTGATTTTACGTCCCACTCTTCCTCTCAGGTTCATTCTTACACTTGATGATTTTAACGTGTGGTAGAGATTTCTGATAACAGCAGCTGGTTGATCAGCCCGTCTGTAACACTGGGGCTGTATGTACTTGCTTCCCGAGTGATGGTTGAGGCCTTTCCCCTCATCTCTGGCAAGTGAACTCAGCCCGTCCATGTTTGTTTTCTTTTATTTTCTTTTATTTTTTTTGAAAAGTTAAAAATTCCTTAATTTTTTATTCCTGGTACCACTACCACAATTTACAGGGCAATATACCTGGTGTAATGAAAAGAGAAAGAAAAAGACAAAGCTGCAACAGATAAAAGACCTCAGGAATGTACATCTAATTGATGCTACATTGCATTAATCAATAGCTGCACTTCTTGCAAACTGTGGCTATGACAGTCCTGGACAAGAAGGGTTTCCTGTTTAAGCTGCAGTAACTTTTCTGACTATGGATCATCGTTCCTTCTGTGGCAGATTTTTACAGTTCCTCTAATGCATTTGGGACGACCGTCTCAAAGTAACCTGCAGCTTTCCTGACAACTCCTCGCTCTCGCTCCTGCTAAGAACTGTAGCCCTTTCTTCTGAAAATTTTTAGAACCTTCCGCTACCATATCCACCACTTCCACCACCAGATCCATAGCCACCACCATAGGGACTGCCCGAGCTTCTTCCACCAAAACTGCCCCCTTCATGGGTCCATAATTTGATCGCTGTTGTCCACTACAATTTCCAAAATCATTATAGTTCCCACCACCACCATAGTTACCTCCAAAATTTCCTCCTTCATTGTAACCGTCCTATCCTCCACCACCGCCACCATATCCACCTCCTTGGTTTCCATATCCTGGTCCACCTCCACCGCAGCCTCCTCTACCTCCAGAACCAGGCCCACCACCATGGCTGCCACCTCACCTCCAGATCCATTACATCCACCATCACCTCCTCCATAGCTACCTCTGCGGCCACCACCTCCACCACCATAGCCTCCTCTTCCACCAAAGTTTCCTCCACGACCCATAAAGTTGCCAGATCCACCTCCACGACCTCTTTGCGATCCAGCAGACTACATTTCTTGTTTAGAAAGGGCCTTTTTCACTTCACAGTTATGCCCATTAATAGTGTGGTATTTCTGACCAACAATTTTATCAACTGTATCATGATCATCAAAAGTTACAAGAGCGAATCCTCTCTTTTTTCCACTCTGCCTGTCCTCCATAACTTCTATGGTTTCAATCTTGCCATACTTTTCAAAGTAGTCTCTCAAATTATATTCTTCTGTATCTTCTTTAATGCCACAAACAAAACTTTTCTTCACAGTTAGATGGGCACCAGGCTTTACAGAATCCTCTCTAGAAACAGCTCTCTTTGGTTCCACTACACACCCATCAACCTTGTGTGGTCGAGCACACATTGCTGCATCCACCTCCTCCACACAAGAGTAAGTCACAAAACCAAACCCCTGGAACGTTTTGTTTGGGGGGGGTCTCTCATCACCACACAATCTGTAAGTGTGCCCCATTTTTCACAATGTTCTCTTAAACTATCATCTGTAGTTTCAAAGCTCAAACCACCAATAAACAGTTTTCTCAACTGCTCTGGTTCCTTTGGATCATGGCCCTCCATTTTGAGACCGGACTCGCCTCTTCCAACTCGAGTTCCCAGCCTGTCCATGTTTAGACTAAATTCTTCCCTTCACATTACAGAATGAGTAGTGAGGTTTGTTTACTACATAATTTATCACAATACTTTTTTTTTTCTAATTAATTTAAAATTTATTTTTTAGGGGCGCCTGGGTGGCTCAGTCGGTTAAGCGGCCGACTTCGGCTCAGGTCATGATCTCGCGGTCCGTGAGTTCGAGCCCCGCGTCGGGCTTGGTGCTGACAGCTCAGAGCCTGGAGCCTGTTTCAGATTCTGTGTCTCCCTCTCTCTGACCCTCCCCCATCCATGCTCTGTCTCTCTCTGTCTCAAAAATAAATAAACGTTAAAAAAATTTTTTTTTAATTTATTTTTTAAATATATATTTATTTTGGGGAGAGTGCAAGTGGGGGAGGGACTGGGAGAGGGGGACTGAGGATTCAAGGCAGACTCTGTGCTGACAGGCTCACAGAAGTGAGCCCAATGTGGGGCTCAAACTCATGAACTGAGAGATCATGACCTGAGCTGAAGTCGGATGCTCAACTGACTGAGCCACACAGGTGCCCCATCAAAATAAGTTTCTTTTAAAGATTTTTTTCTATTTTTATGTATGTATGTATGTATGTATGTATTTTTTAAATGTTTATTTTTGAGAGAGAGAGAGAGAGAGGAGAGATACCATGAGTGGAAGAGGGGCAGAGAGAGAGAGGGAGACAGAATCCAAAGCAGCCTCCAGGCTCTGAGCTGTCAGCACAGAGCTCAACATGAGGCTCAAACTCACAACCCCGAGTTTAAGAGTCAAACGCTCCATTGAGTAAGCCAGCCAGGCACCCTGGCTTCACAATCAGTTTTTGCCTAAAGATGTATGTGGTTGTGCTTTGGACACAGTTTCTGTATCTGTCAGGTAAGACTATGCTAGGTAAACCTAAGGATCTTTTCCAACTTTGTTACTTTTTGATGGTCAGTCCTTTGGTCACACACTTTCAGAGATCACCCATCACCTACTGCGGAGGTGTCTTAAGTGAGGGGTGCTTGAGAGGCACACTAGGAGTGGATCAGGTGCTCCCTGCTGCTGCGGGAAGAATGCTTTAGTGCTTCCATTTCCCAGTAAGACATTATGCCTAGCAAACACTTGTTACGTGAACTGAGATTGGTGCCCTCACTTGCCCTGTATTTGAGGCACGAGTCTTGCATCGTTGCTGAGGTGTCCTGCGGCAGGAGAGGAGGTTTGTTCCCTGACAGTGTGAAGCCTGTGGCAGTTAGAGAGTGCTCGTTAAGTATGTTCGTGAATTCTGCTGTCTAATTTTAATTAAAGAGGTCTCCACAAAATAGGTAGTCTTCACAGAAACCCTGGATTGAAGACCGTGCCAATAATGAAAGCGTATGCAACAATCAGGAAATTGATGGCACCTCCTCTGCTTCCTGCATAGGCTCTTTGTTAACCACGTAATGAAGTCAGGAAAATGATCTAAGCAGAGCTGAGAACCGACTCTCAAAGACGATTTGAAGTGTGGAGTTACGTGCAGTTTTATTAGTGATGAGCCATACCCAGAGTGGTTATCTTGCCTTGAAATGTCAGGGAGGGAAAGTAGCGAGCCTTTATAGTCAGCAAAGTGTTTGCAAACTAAGCGACAAACAGCTGTAAATTTTGTAGCAGTGTTTAAAGTTCTGCATTACTCGATCTGGTACTTTATAAAATTTCATTAAGCTTAAGGATGAGCTCCTGAGGGTTTATATTTCTGAAAGGTTCAGATGCAGCAGCAGCTCTGGCTAATTGCACAGACAGACATGCAATACGGAGAATTAGGAGGATACAACATTACGGAAACGACAGACGGAACAGGTCTCTGGGCTGGGCTCCCGAGAGTGACTTCCAGAACAAAAAGTACAGCGTTCAGCTGTGGGGTTGGTCGGGCCAGTCTTTGGCATGTGCTGTGCTCACCTAGCACTCAGAGACGGAGTAGCCACCTAGCATTGGGGGAAGTTTGTTCTCCTGCAGCGGGGAGTGGGGAGGCAAGAAGGCTGAAATAGTACAGAGGAAACAAGATGGCACCAAAATAAATACATTACTTTGTCAGCAAGTACTTTCAGAGTATTCATAGAAAGTATTGCAGAAGGTTTGAAAAATTAAATTGTTAGAATAAATTATGATGAACACATAATGGGGGGTTTGCTCTGGGATGATGGAAACACATGCTGCTTTTTTTTTTTTTTTTAAGTTTATTTTAAGAGAGAGAGAGTGTGTGCAAACAGGGGAGGGGCAGAAAGAGAGAGAATCCCAAGCAGGCTGTGTGTTGTCAGTGTGGAGCCCAAACACAGGGTTCGATTTCACGAACTGTGAGATCAAGACTTGCGCTGAAACCTGCTTCTAAACAGGTTTTGTCATAGGGTCCCCTCCCTAAGGAGAGAGAAAAGAAAGAAAGGAAGGAAGAAAGAAAAGAAAGAAAGAAAGAAAGAAAAGAAAGAAAGAAAGAAAGAAAAAGAAAGAAAGAAAGAAAGAAAGGAAGGAAGAAAGAAAAGAAAGAAAGAAAAGAAAGAAAGAAAATTTCAAGGTAACCTGGCTGTGTGCCTACGAGACACCATCCCTCATGACCTTGTAAACTGAGACCACTTAATCAGACTGCAGGTATATGTGTGTGTTACCATATGTGGGAGACAAAGAAATAGAAAATACATTTTTAAAAACTATGCCACGTGATGTTCGGTGTCAGTTCTTTGGGTACGAACCCAGCTGAGTGGTGCTGGCAGCAATAAAGTTATTTCCTGGAGATTAAAAAGCCTCGGTGTCGCGAGTCTGCGAGAATCCTGGTGCAGTTTCAAGTTACGCTTTCTGTAGATTCAGGTTGAGGACTTTTGTGGTGTGTGTGTGACGCTGAGTATCCTAGAGCATACGTATCCTGAAGTGATTTTTTTTTTTTAAATTTTTTTTTTCAACGTTTATTTATTTTTGGGACAGAGAGAGACAGAGCATGAACGGGGGAGGGGCAGAGAGAGAGGGAGACACAGAATCGGAAACAGGCTCCAGGCTCCGAGCCATCAGCCCAGAGCCCGACGCGGGGCTCGAACTCACGGACCGCGAGATCGTGACCTGGCTGAAGTCGGACGCTTAACCGACTGCGCCACCCAGGCGCCCCTGAAGTGATTTTTTAAAAAGTTTTGTTTAAGTAATCTCTACATGCAGTGTCGGGCTTGAACTCACAACCCTGAGATCAAGAGTCGTATGCTCCATCAACTGAGCCAGCCGGGAACCCCGAAATGATTTCTTTAATTAACAGGGGTTTGTGGAAAAATAAGGTATAACCGGCGATGGGGCAGCCACTGTATTTATTTAAAAAAAAAAATAAAGATTTTTGGGTACGGTAGGATGGCAGAAAGAACAGCACATGTGAATTTTATTCACCACGTGATGCATAAGTAAGTTCTTATAGCGACAAATGGAAGCCAGAGTCATACAAGGGATCAGCCTGAGCCCTTTACAAAAGGAGTGAATCTTTACAGTGTTTTGTCATGAGATGGAGCGTAAGTATGAGCTTTGCTGGTTGTCTTGTGGCAAAATTAAGAGCACTGCTTATTCTGAAGGCGAATTGAGTGTTTTTCTTTTACACAAAGACAAGTGTTGTAAATTTGCTGATCTTTTCTGTAACAATAAGGGGCTTTCAGTAGAAAGCTACCTAACAAATTCAGAGTTTTTGAGAAAATAAACAGTTAATCTGCCCCCTCAAGGTAAAGGTGACATTTTAACAATGAGTGGAAAATTGCTTTTCGAAAGAAACTCTTGCTGTGGAGAGCATCTTGAAGATGGGTGTTTAGAGTTGCCGCCACTGTGTTTTGTTTTGTTGCTAAGAATATAGTCATCTTACTGCACACTTAAACTGGGGATGAAATTGTTATGCTGTCTATAGAAGCTTTTTGGAAAGTTTATTTTTGAGCTTATTAAAAACACAAAAACGTGATATGCCTCCTGATTACTGTAAAAACAAAGAACTGTGAGGAAGATAAACATTGACCAGCTGAGGGGGGCCTGGGTGGCTCACTCAAGTCAGTTAAGTGTCTGACTTTGGCTCAGGTCATGATCTCGCGGTTTGGGAGTTTGAACCCCAGATCAGGTTCTCTGTTGTCAGTGCAGAGCCCGTGGAGCCCGCTTCGGATCCTCTGTCCCCTTCTCTCTCTGCCCCTCCCCCACCTGCGCTCACTCTCTCAAAAATAAACATTTAAAAAATTTGACTAGCTGAATTTCAGCAAAAATCTTTGTGCAATTGATTGACGGGATTGAAAATTGATGAGCATGATTTAGTAAGTGCAAATGATATATAGTATTTCTTCCATTTAGATCGTGTGTATTTAAGGGAGAGGGACCTTTTTCAGTAAAGACTGCTGGTAAAACCAGCTTTCTAAATAATTGAATTTATAGTGCTCCAAAGATCTGGTTTTAACACGAAGTATATTATACCAAGATTTTGAAAAATAATAAAGTACATTCAGTCACACTGGCTTCCTTAAATTTTCTTTTCACGATTCTTTGTGATATAAAAAAGTTCTTCAGGTTTGTTAATAAGTATGCAAAAAGGATTTCATTTTATTTTATTTATTTAAAAAAAAATTTTTTTCTTAACGTTTATTTATTTTTTGAGACAGAGAGAGACAGAGCATGAATGGGGGAGGGGCAGAGAGAGGGAGACACAGAATCGGAAGCAGGCTCCAGGCTCTGAGCCATCAGCCCAGAGCCTGACGCGGGGCTCGGACTCATGGACCGCGAGATCATGACCTGAGCTGAAGTCGGACGCTCAACTGACTGAGCCACCCAGGAGCCCCAAGGATTTCATTTTATTTATTTTTTTTTTAATTTTTTTTTTCAACGTTTATTTATTTTTGGGACAGAGAGACAGAGCATGAACGGGGGAGGGGCAGAGAGAGAGGGAGACACAGAATCGCAAACAGGCTCCAGGCTCTGAGCCATCAGCCCAGAGCCCGACGCGGGGCTTGAACCCACAGACCGCGAGATCGTGACCTGGCTGAAGTCGGACGCTTAACCGACTGTGCCACCCAGGCGCCCCCCCCAAGGATTTCATTTAAAAAAAAATGTTTATTTTTGAGGAGGTGGGGACCAGTGGATATGAAGCAGGCTCTGTGCTGACAGCAGGAAGCCTGTTGCAGGGTTCAAAGTCATGAACCCTGAGATCATAACCTGAGCTGAATCCAGCTGAGCCGCCCAGGTGCCCCCAAAATGATTTCATTTTTATCTTATTGTATGTTTTTTCGTTTTGTGTATTTTTTATTGTATGTCAGTTATATTCATCAACTGCATCTGAATGCCTGCTGTGTTACTGGTAAGAGATACAGGACGATCTCCAAGCCATGTCCTTGAGCCATGCCTGGATGTACAGTCTGTTATGTGGGTGGGGGTCGTGTGCACTCCGGTCTGCCTAACCGAGAGTCCTTCTGGAGGAGTCCACCTTCTGGTGGGCACGGAGGACCTCTCTGCAGCTGGGTCCTCTCCACCTTTCTCCCTTTGCCTTGTATTTTCTCATTCATTACATCCGGACCTGGGCTCCCTATCTCTGCTCTTCAGGAAGGCTTTTTCTCCCACATCCTTTTTCTTTTCCTGCTCCCCTTTCCTTCCTTCTGGTTCTGCCTCCTGAGGAGCCGACTCTTCTTTGTTATTCCAGGCTTGTTTCTGCCTTCTCCATTCAGCTTGCCCTGATTCTCTCCCGACTAAAGCAATTACCTTGAATGACACTGAACACACTTGCATTTACCTATGCATTTATGGCCTTTTACTAGATTAGAAGTTTATTGAACGAAGAAAGATTTTAAAGCATAGTGCCTTGTTCAAAGGTAATAAGTGTTTGTTGAATGACTCAAATGAGATGTAGAATTAGAATTTTTTTAAGTTGTTTAAAAACTTCACTATAACATTTGTTATGTAGAAATTTTCTACCACGTGAATTTAGAGTCTAGCTAACTTAGTCCAGATTTTCAAACATACTAAATTAAAAGGCTTAGTGAAACATTCTAGGCCAGTATTTCCCACAGCAAGGTGTGAATGCTGTTACCAGGTATAGTTACCACAGTGTAAGGAAAAATAAGAGGGGCATTACTATGCAAAAGGAGGGATGATTATTTGGGGAATTGGGACTTCAGTCTTAGGAGGTGACTGGCTGGATACGTTTTCTTGTGTACAAAGTCGATTCCAGATTTTAATTGATTCTGGAGTGTGGAAGATAACATTGTCTTTCCTTTCTTGTGGCCTGGAAACTCATGATTGGGTAGGGTTAAGTCTTTAGATCACTCTGGGGCTTGAACAGTTTGTTTCAGTATTGACCAGTTACTTATTGAAACACTGGGGGGCTTACTCATGCAGCCTCTTGTAAAGAGCCAACTGATCAGAAAGAAACTCGTGTGGGGCTGAGAAATTGTAATAGAAATTTTGTCGCTAACAGGGGTGGACTGTAACTTTCTAAAAACTGAATTTTATTTAGCAGTAATATGAAAGCAGTTCAAAGTGGGTTTATTCAGTCATATTTAAACTGTTTAATGAGCTTAGTGCTATTTGTCAGTTTTTTTATTTTTAAAAAACCTTTTTTTAAAGTTTATTGTATTTTTGAGAGAGAGAGACAGAGACAGAGACAGAGACAGACAGCATGAGCAAGGGAGAAGCAGAGAGAGAGAGCAAGAGAGAGAGGGAGACACAGAATCTGAAACAGGCTCCAGGCTCTAGGCTGTCAGTACAGAGCCTGACACAGGGCTGGAATTCACCAACCGTGAGATCATGACCCTAGCCAAAGTTGGACGCTTAACCGACTGAGCCACCCAGACACCCCGTTTGTCGCTTTTAATAGTGAAGAGTTCTGGTGTTTAATATCCTGAAATACTCTTTTTAAAAAAATATTTATCTATTTTTGAGAGAGAGTGAGAGAGAGACAGAGCATGAGTGGGGGAGGGGCAGAGAGAGGGAGACACAGAATCCGAAGCAGGCTCCAGGTTCCGAGCTGTCAGCACAGAGCCCCACGCGGGGCTCGAACCCACAAACCGTGAGATCACGACCTGAGCCACCCAGGTGCTCCACATCTTGAAATGCTCTTGAGAGCTGTGAGGAAGACTCCAGGCAAACCTGAGATGTGTCTTCCTTCATCATGTATTTAGAGCATCTATTATGTCAGGAGTTGTTCTTGGCACTGAGGACACATCAGGGAACAGAGCTCACAAAGATCTCCCTGTCCCTTTTCATGGGAAGAGACAGTAAATTAATGAAGTGGTAGGATGGTGAGCGATGAAGCAGGTGTGTGGGCATGATGCTTCCAGGGTTAAGTGGGGGGATCCGGGAAGGCCTACCGAGCAGAGACACAAAAAGGCAATGAGGGAGCAGAGCTATGTGGACATATGGATAAGAGTGTTGTAGACAAAGGAAACAGCAGGCGTCAAGGTCCTGTGACTCTCCTTTGTAATTTTAGCTAATTCTACTAAAGTAAAAGATGCTTTCGTAATCATTTGGGCTGAAATCTTTATCTAGAATCTGGTCACAAAGTCACAGATTTCTGGATGGTCCTATTCACATGTTCATCCTTAGAATTGTAGGACTGGCATAGTGTCATGGTGAACAGAATTTGATTTCATCTCCTTCAGATGCTCTTGAAAGTGGAGCTGTATTCTTAGGGGCAGACGCTGGATAAGTCACTTGTATCTGGAGGTTAAGTCACTTGTATCTGGAGGTTTTCACAGCTCACGTTAAGTAACAGACACTTCGAGCATGGCTTCTGAAATTGTGACTGACTTCTAAATAGCCCAGCACTCGTTCACTTCAGCAGTAGTGAGTGGAGTCTGCAGTTGCCATGTGCTCATTCTAGGGGCTAGTTTGAATCTGTGCTTCGTGGGCACATCATCTTTCTCGGGTTTCTACCTGCAGGGTTGAATCCGTTGTGTTCAGGTCTTCCATTTGCAAGAAAGCAGTACGTTGCATCAGCCGTTGCAAACTTGGTCGTTTTAAGTTCAGAGAGTAATCCTGAGCCAAAGAGGCAACTCCGAATATCCTGCTTAAGAGTTTGGATGATGTGCTCTAAGCCAGACCTCCATGGTTTTCCTCCATGTATTTTAGTTAATTCCCTATGCTTTAAACATGTCCTAAGCATTCCCTGAACTGCTCTCGGTCTCATCTGTTTGCTCCTCCTTGCGGGGGTCATGGCACAGTCTCTGGTGTGTGACACCTCTCTCGACTGGAACACTTGAAATCTTTTCTCCCCTTCATTACTGAAGTCCCCTGATGACACAGGAAATAAGCCTTCCCAGGTTTGGATGTAAGGCAGCGTGCAGTTTGGAGGAAGGTATGCGAAGCACCCCATGGGCACGGGACTTGGAGGGCTCCTTCCTAGAGCAGAGCTTGGCCAGAGGGGCCCTGGCTTGATTTTAGTCCTCCTTCCCTGGGCTGGGAGCTTTCGTTCCAGCCAAATCTCCCACTCACCTGGGCTGCATCTGATCAGTCTCCTAGATCCAAGTGGAGCTTTCCAAGGGACCACACCAGTGCCTCGTCCCCCTCCCTCCTGCCCCTCCCGCCCCTCCCCGCCCCGTTCCTGCTCTCTGTTGTATTCAGGGTTTTTCAGATGGCAGGAAACAGAAGGCCGCTCGGTTTAACTTCGAGCACTGCCATGCGTGGGCAGCTGTGGCACCCTGCCTGTACCATCGCTGCTTCTGGATGTGAGCTGGCTTTGCCGAGCCTGTCTTCTGGCGGGGGCCCGCCTTGTCTCTGGGTCCTGCTCTTTGGTGATTCTGCCTGCAGTGTGGCCTGAGTCCTTCCTTTTCGCAGCCTCTAGTGATTTCTGGCTGATGTCGCTTTGTATTTTGATTCCCGTTTCTCAAAAGTGGACCAGGGCATGTTTTCATGCCAGGTGTCATCTTGGGTCCCTGGGCACGCTGGGGTGGGCTGCCTCTCCTCCTTACCTCCCACCCCTCTGTAGGCATGAAGGAGAGGGCAGGGCCTGGGCTGCTAAGCAGGGGGAGACTGTGAGGACACTCCCTGATGAGAGCCACCTTGCAGACAAGCTTGGGGACACACACCTGTTAGAACGGTGCTAACACCTGTTAGAACGGTGCTAAACTTCTGTTTCGTTCTGTGTAAAAAACTAGGAGTTTGGAAGGGAGGGGCTTCCCTCCCTGAGATAGAAAAGTTAATTTTATTTAAAGACGTCTTGGGAGGGGAGAGTTTTGACCGATATATGTACACAGTGAAATCCTAGACCAGAACTTTTTATTTATCACTTTCTAAATTTTGCTCAGGATGTCAAAACCGATTATAAAGACTGAATTTCAACTGAAAGGTAAGCTCAAAGTAACATTTCAAGCTTTCTTTTTAATCCCCTTTCCCCCTAAATGAAGTCCTTCACGGTGCCTAAAGGAAACCAGATTGTCCAAGAATGTGGCCTCACAGCAAAGGCTGGACTGGGGACCTGGGCATTTTTCCAGCCTTGCCAGGAATTCACGGTGTGACCCGGAGAGTCTCTTGTCCTCCTCTGATTTGTAAAATGAGAGATTTAGGTAAGATTAAAGGTTGCAGGCTAGTAGGCCTGGCTGCTAACTTGTGGGTGGGAGCTGTCAGCAGGCCAGGCAGTAGGGAAGCCTGTGCCACGCCTTGCCCTGCTGGGGAACTGGGGTCAGGGGCCTGGAGGAGGAGCAGTGGGAAGTGCCCTGGTGCGACCTTGAGCGCTGGGGCCAGAGTGTGGGTCTTTTGATTAAGGGCAGATAGAGACAGGTAAGGGCTTTGAAAAGCAGAGCAGACATCCCCCGCTGCAGTGAGGGCCATGGTTTGGCCCACATCTGAGACACCTGGGAGAGTGAGGTGGGTTGAATGTGGGAAGGTCAAAGCAGGTTCTTAGGAGTCTGACTTCAGGCACCATTCCCCCCCGGAATAGGAAATACCCCGGAAGGGCTTGGCCTGGGGACAGGTCTCACGCTGTGTGGGTCGCCTCAGCGTAGGACCTCCTACTCCTTGATTCACAGCACATGCCCAGCATCAAATAGGTGTCAGTGTCCTTTTGCCTTCTCCCCTATTTGCCTGCTTCACTTTATGCTCCTTGCTCCCCCCGCCCCCACTTCTTAATCTGCTCTAGTCTGATAGGTTTGCTTATGTGGACAGGCATGAATCTCTTGAATCTCTCTTTTCAGAGATTGCGTGTATTTGCTTATTTCCAGGTGGTGTGAGGCACAGGTCTTGTTCTCGCTTCTTCACGCAGCTCCGCGTCAGATCATCTGTTGGTGCGTGTGTCACGTTTGTCCATCTGTCCCCACGAGTGTCTGCTGAGTGCTGGATTGTCAGGCTCTGGACAGACCTGGAGGGCCTTGTCTGGCACTCTGACACTGGTTTTAATCTGTGGGAACATGGGAGGGTGTCGAGCAGAAGAGTGATGTACTGTGACTTAGGTGGGTGTAAGGGGCAAAGACTGAAGCAGGAAGACCAGTTAGAGGCCTGGTGTCAGGCGTGGGGTGGGCATTTGGCGGGGGGCTGGGGTGCACCCCCTTGATTTCTGCGTATGGGATGGGCGCAGGTGTCTTATCAGGAACACGGGTGTTCTGCGCCCAGGCAGGCTGTCCCCCACACTAAACTTGCTGGGTCCGCTCTCCTTCTGGTTTCTTTGCGTTGGATGACTCCCGGGTTCTCTGGTTCACTGCTGCCACCCCGTGTACGTTTGGTTTTGGACATGCTGAGCCCCCTGGCCTTGAGACGACCAAGGCAGATGTGGATTAGGCAGTTGTACCATCAACATCTGATTTTTGCCCTTCTCTGTGCCGGCGGCTCCCTTCCCGCCGCGAACGATGGTCTGTTTTGCTCCCAAGCTGGGTCTTTGCCCTTCCTACCTTCTCTGCTGTGGCCTCTTCTCTACCTCTAGTTGTGGGGTTTGTTCTGCCAGGCTTCGGATGGTGTTCTGGGTTATTTACGCTGATGTGAGTGTCATTTAATTGTATCTGTGGAACAAGGTGAGCGTAGGGTCCTCCTGCTCCACCGTCTTTGCAGCCCTCTGCACCATAGGCATCTGAGCCCCAGACCAACTCCTGAGGGTTGAGTGTGTCTTGATGGTGTGGATGCGGCTGGTGGAGGGAAGGCATCGGTGAGGAGAGGCCAGGAATGAGCCCTCGAGGTTCTGTAACACTCAGAAGCTGTGACCCCTCTTGCATTATTAATGCTTACATCTAACTGCCTGAAATAGACTTTGAACAGAGGAATTTTCAATAAATATTACATGCTTAGCTTTTTTTATTACATGAATTAATCATTTGGCATTAATTAAAAAATTAAAATGAAAACCAGAAGCAACATTTATTTATCAATTAATTCTGGTTACCAAAGAATTATTTGGGTACAGGTAGTAGGTCTCTGTCCTGTTGGAAGTGTTGAAAAGCTGAATGAAATAAAAACTTACTTAGAATAAAAGGTTCCGGGGCGCCTGGGTGGCGCAGTCGGTTAAGCATCCGACTTCAGCCAGGTCGCGATCTCGCGGTCCGTGAGTTCGAGCCCCGCGTCAGGCTCTGGGCTGATGGCTCAGAGCCTGGAGCCTGTTTCCGATTCTGTGTCTCCCTCTCTCTCTGCCCCTCCCCCGTTCATGCTCTGTCTCTCTCTGTCCCAAAAATAAATAAACGTTGAAAAAAAAAAAATTAAAAAAAAAAAAAAAAGAATAAAAGGTTCCCACCCTTTTGGGTTCATGACCCTCCTCTGGGAAAGGAGGCCTAACGTCCTCCCCCTCTGTCTGCTGGTTCACACTCCTCTGACTGACTCCCTTCCAAATACTGGACTTGCTCCTGGCCCCAGGCCCTGGGTTAGGGAGAGTGTTGACCCCCCATCCAGGGGAGAGGGAGGGAGCAGGGACAGCGTCTCGTCTGTGTGGGGGGGCTCGGAGTGTTTCCCCAAGTGAAAGGAGTCAGGGTTGATGCCCAGCGAGTGAGCAGAATCTGGTCAGTGGCACTGTGTCCCAAGCAAGGTGTGGTGACTAGGGCCAGACTCAGCCAGGGGTGTCAGGGCCTTGGACTTGAAGTCGAGATCGTTGAGAGAACGCGGATTCATTCATTGAGCAAACGGTTATTGAGGTCTTTGAATACGTGCTTGATACTGGGGTTGTGACACTGGAAGAACATCCACGAGTCTTGCTGTGCGTTGTCTGGCACGGTCAGGTTGCCGGGAAGTGTCCCGTGGAGTGGTTTCTGTTCTTAGGAGGCCTATGTTTTAGGTGAGTTGGGCAGCAGTGAGATACGAATAGCAGCAGGGCAAAACTGTAGTAGAAGAGAGATCAGGAATTAGTTCCTATGGTTCTTGCGGCGTTGCTTTGCCGCGTAAGCAGTCATCACTGAGTGGTCCTGCCACTTAGTGGCACAGTTATCAAGCTGATAATTACATGTGTCCGCGTCGGCTGGCACTTACACGGCACTTTCCACGTCAGGCACTGTTGTGCCGTCCGTCCCTGTGTGTGTCTCCTTTTGTCTTTACAGTGACTTGAAGCACAGGTGCTCTGGTCCCCAGTTTATGTTGAGGAAACAGGCACAGGAAGGCTAAGGACTTGTTCAAGGCCAGCTGCACAGCCAGGAGGAGCAAGGGGCCAGGGCCAAGCAGCACCTGCCCTTTTGGATATAAGGGGCCGGGGAGGTACTGTGACAGGCGTAAGGCCACCGAAGGTGCTATGTGCTGATCCTCTGACCAGTCTTTGTGGTTTAGACAGTAATTTCCATACAGCATTTTTGAGGATTTAATGTGGGCTCGTGGGTCTTATTGGACTTTGTGCAGGTGTTGATCTCAGAGTTGTATTACCTCAGGTTTTTAATTGACATGAAGACTAAAATCCGCAGAATTTTGAGAATATTTTGGAGTCCATGCAATATTTATTTCACATATTCATTATTTTTTTATGTATCTGTTACCATTCTTTTTTTTTTTTTTACATTACTGTACTGTATTTATTAGAGAAAATCTCTGTATAAGTGGACCTGCACAGTTCAAGCTCTTGTTCAAGGGTCAACTGTACTGTGTTCATGGGAGAGTAAGATGATACAACCGTTACTAACTTTTTTTCAGTGAAAACAACCAATTTATTGTGTTCATGTAGAAACACAAAATTCTGAAAATAAAATCGAGATCAAAAGGTTAAAATACTATATTCAAGAAATGTGTTTTGTAGGGGTTATTATAATAGTTAATAAATATTCTCTTTTCCCTGACTATCAATTATATTTTTAATTTTTTTTTTTTACTTTTTAATATTTTATTTCAGTATTTGAAATCAATACTATTACACAGGTTGAATTACAGATTTGTATTTGAGGATATTTCACTAAGTTTTTGTTTGTTTTATTTTATTTTTTTTAATTTACATCCAAATTAGTATGTAGTGAAACAATGATTTCAGGAGTAGATTCCTTAGTGCCCCTTCCCCATTTAGCCCATCCCCCCTCCCTCAACCCCTCCAGTAACCCTCAGTTTGTTCTCCATATTTATGAGTCTCTTCTGTTTTGTCCCCCTCCCTGTTTTTATATTATTTTTGTTCCCCTTCCCTTATGTTCATCTGTTTTGTCTCTTAAAGTCCTCATATGAGTGAAGTCATAATGATTTTTATCTTTCTCTGACTAATTTCACTTAGCATAATACCCTCCAGTTCCATCCACGTAGTTGCAAATGACAAGATTTCATTCTTTTTGATTGCCCAGTAATACTCCGTTGTATATATATACACCACATTTTCTTTATCCATTCATCCATTGATGGACATTTGGGCCCTTTCCATACTTTGGCTCTTGTCTATAGTGCTGCTATAAACATGGGGGTGCCTGGATCCCTTCGAAACGGCACACCTGTATCCCTTGGATAAATGCCTAGTAGTGCACTTGCTGGGTCGTAGGGTAGTTCTGTTTTTAGTTTTTTGAGGAACCTCCATACTGTTTTCCAGAGTGGCTGCATCAGTTTGCATTCCCATAATTGTTACCATTCTAATGTCAATTTTGTGAAGGCATGAATTTGAAAAGGGGGAATTTTGAAGCTCCTAGTTTTGTGTGGAAATCACTTAGCTGCTGGCTGTGTCCCCTCCCCACCCCCCCCCCCATCATTTCTTTTCTCTGTGTTGTGGTTTTCCTGACTGCCTTCTGAGGTCAATACACTAATGTCCACAATGCAATGTATACTTACAGGCAGAATTTATTTTAATTTTACATGTTTCTTAAAGGTCTGATGAGGTCACTTAAATGTCTTAGTGATTTGTGATAGCTGGTATCCTGGAAAGTCCTCATGTGACTTCATGTCCTTGAGAACGTCAGGAGTCTTTCGTAGAAAATAAAGTGACTTGAGGACATCCATATATAGTGGAATGGTGGTAGGAATTAATTTAAAAGCATGGCTTGGGGGTATGTGTGAGTGGTTTGAGGTAGATGAGAGTGAGAATTTTAGCAGGACCCCATGAATGCTAATTGTTACCATGTGCTTTTCATGATTCTAAGATGTTTCTGGTATTAGAGGATTGAATCTTTAGTCCTGTAAACTATGCACATTGTTAGTGTTAGGGAATATTCTGTTTCTTAAAGGGTAATCACCCATTAAACTTTGTAGGTCAGTTCTTTTTTAATCTGTTTTTGTTTGTTTGTTTTTTTCCCAGTATCCATCCCACTTAAATTTGCCCTTTTCAAAAAAAAAAAAATCTGTTTTTTCAAAATTGTGCTAAAACATGTATATCATAAAATGTGCCATTTAAACCATTTTTAAGCATACAATTCAGAGACATTTACCACGTTTTAACTAGTTCCTGTTGTTAACAATTTTCTAAGTCATTAACTTTTCGTAATAATGATTGTTCCTATTTTGGGGAAGGTGGCTTTCTGAATTGATTTCTAATAGCCAAATATTTACTTTTCTCTTCCTTTGAAATAATACTAGTTGTTACAGCTATGAACTTAACTTTAAGTACAGCTTTGGCCAGACACCTAAAGTTTTGATATATAGTGTTCTCAGTTTCGTGTTTTTCTCAGTCTTTACTCAGCAGACATTCAGTTAGTGCATATTATGTTCAAGTTACTATGGTAAGTACTGGGAATTTACTGGTAATCCCTGTCCTCTAGTATTAAATATTGGTGGGACTGTAATTACAAATTTATGTCTTCATTAAAGTACTTGGGAGAGAGCTTTGAATATTGAAGTGAATTGGAGTTTGAAATGTGTGGTTTCAGCTTTTATAAATCTTACATTCCATTTGTTTTTTGTTTTTAAATTTGTTTTTAAATTTTTTTAACGTTTATTTATTTTTGAGACAGAGACAGAGCATGAACGGGGGAGGGGCAGAGAGAGAGGGAGACACAGAATCGGAAGCAGGCTCCAGGCTCTGAGCTGTCAGCCCAGAGCGCGACGCGGGGCTCGAACTCACGGACCGCGAGATCGTGACCTGAGCTGAAGTCGGATGCCTAACCGACCGAGCCACCCAGGCGCCCCTAAATTTTTTTTTTTTTAATGTTTATTTATTTTTGAGACAGAGAGAGACAGAGCATGAATGGGGGAGGGTCAGACAGAGAGGGAGACACAGAATCCGAAGCAGGCTCCAGGCTCTGAGCTGTCAGCACAGAGCCCGACGCAGGGCTCGAACTCACAGACTGCGAGATCATGACCTGAGCCGAAGTCGGACGCTCAACCGACTGAGCCACCCAGGCACTCCTGTTTTTTGTTTTTAAGTGAATATGGCCTGTATAACTTGTGTCTGTTGGAGTGTAGGTTTCTGTTTGCTTTTTGGTAGCCTATTTGATCAACTGTGCAAGTGTTTCATGGAGTTTCACGCAAGAAGTATTCATTGGAGTTTAAATCTTGACATAAATCCAACAATTATGCCTTATTTAAATTTGTCATTTATGTTTTTGTCTGTTTGGTTTGTTACAGATTGATAGGTGGCCTGTTTGACTATTGGTGACATCTGTTAATTTTTACCTGGAGACTTTACTGGCTTTGCGTTTTATATATATTAACATGTTTATTTTTATGTTGAGTTGTGAGTTTCACATCTTTATTAAAAGTATATTTCCCATTAACAGAGTAACCTTGTTACTTATAATGTTTATCTTTAAAATTTTATTTTTAAGTAATCTCTTCACCTAATGTGCAGCTTGAACTCGTAACCCCAAGATCAGGAGTCACATGCTCGACTGACTGAGCCAGCCAGGCGCCCCACTTATGTTTTTCTGACTTTAAATTGCTACCCATGCATTTATTTTATTTGCATTTGCCTGCTTTATTTTGCCCATTTAAAACAGTCTGTCATTTTTATGGTAATAAATAGCTGCCGTTTTGACTTAATGGTTACTGTTACCTTTAACCATTAATGGTTACTCTGGGTTACTTACCCCAGAGTCCTAGACTCTGTTAAGCACTTCACTTGTCATATCTCACTTGATTCTGTAGCAGCCCTCTGAGTGGATTTTTTTAATCTTCCCTTTGCAAATAAGGAAACTGAGGCTTGGAGGATTAATGACTTGCCTAAGGACAAACAGTGAGTATTTTCAACCACAGTTGTACAGTATTTTAAGTGTATATTTTAAGTGTATGTTTTCTAAGGAGCCACAGGATTCAGTGTTACTTTAAAAAATAAACAACATTTTTTTTTTTTTTTTTTTTTGAGAGAGAGCAAGAGAGAGAGAGCTGGGGAGGGGCAGAGAGAGGGGGACAGAGGATCCAAAGCAGGCTCTGTGCTGTAATTCATGAACCACAAGATCGTGACATGAGCCAAAATCAGAAGTTGGATGGTCGACTGACTGAGCCCCCCAGATGCCCGTAGTGTTGCTGTTCTTGCAGGGTGTGTCAGAAGGAAGTTTTAGAAGGAAGTTTAATGGAGAGGTACATATTTTTTGAAGACATTCTTTTTGGGATTCTGCACCTGTCTCATGTGTCTCTTTGTCTTTGACCATCACAATATCTAGTCAACATTTGTGTTGAACTTGTTGGTTCAGAGGTATGAGTCCAGATGGCCAGGCTAACTTCTTATATACTGAAACTATTATCACCTGGTACAGGTTTTCAACTCTTGGCTACTAAGAGTTCTAACCTAAAGTTGCAGGGGTGGGAAGGACAAGTTTTCCGGATTGGTTGTTAGGTGCCAGTGAAAGATGCTACTTGCACTTGGGCCCTTCTCTCCTGGAGAAGCAGCACCATGTCTGTCTTGGGCATCTGTGCAGAATATGTACAGCTGCGTCTTATGGGATGGCTCTCTAACCCCAAAGGTCTCCCATTTAATGTGGTGAGTCCCCAGTAGGCCATTTCATCATTCTCCCCAGCCAGCTGTTTTGGGTGATGGGGTATGTGACAAGATGAGTGAATCCCATGACCATGGGTCATAACAGTGTAAAGTTGCACAGTAAGTCTATAATGGTGACACGGGAGAGCTGGGTGTATCAGTCTAGGTCCAATCAGGAAACAAACCATACAGTTAATTTATTTTTTTATTTTATTTTATTTTGTATTTTTTTAAACCATATAGTAATTTAAACAAGGGAAATTTAATATATTAAGAAATTAGTAAGCTCCGCTAGAGTAACTGTAAACTGGAAAGGAAACTCTAAAGTATACTCAAGGGCTGAGGGATAGTACCCCCATGGAAGGACACATTTCGAAGGGGGCCACACCCCAAAGCTGGGGTTCATACCTTGTTGGAGCACATGTGGTTGCAGCTGGGTTGCCTGGGCCAGAGCTAGTCCACAGTCACTGGGCAAGCAGGATCTGTCTGGGGTGCACGCAAGCTGAGGCTAGTGGGTGGGCATGCGTGGCAGTCAGGGCACCCCTGCAGGCAGGCTGCCTGGGATGCGTCATGTCTGTGTTGGGAGGGCCACGGGAAACAGACCTCTAGGGTTCAGGTGAGCCAAGATGGCAAGATGGGCAAGTGTGCAGGAGTCTGGGAAGCACGGCCAGAGCCGATTGCTGGAGCGGTAGCCCTGTTATTCAGGCGCTCAGACATTTCTGTGTATCACGTGGGCCAGGGCTGCTCCAGGCCACTATGTGGGACAAGGTTGGGTAGTAGGCTCACTAGATAGCCATCCCTGCAGGACCCCTCACCTGTGCAGAGGCATGGGGGCTGAGGAGAGGTTGGAGGAAGCCAGTAACTGAGGCTGGGGCACAAGTCCGGCCTCTCTGGGGCTCCCAGCTATGTTGTTGCTTGCTGAGAGAGTCCACTGCTAGAGAAGGCACGAAATGCCGAACACCAGACAAGCTGTGCCCTGCAGATACCTGGCATTGGAGAACCCGGATCGTTCTTGGCGGAAGTGTAGGTCACTGAGCAGATTCATCACTCCCACCCTTGCTGTCGTGAGCGTATTAGAGTAAGTGTCAGGGAAAGAAGCTCAGAGACACGTGTGGCGCTGCTCATCTTGTCCACTGAGCTTTGAGAGCTGCGTTTGCAGGGCGTGTCCTTGCTGAGCATATTCACACAGGACACAGAGGCCCTTGCGTGCCGGGTCCGTCCTCGCACCCCTTCTCTAGAGCCCTTTGCCACCAGTTATCGCTTCTTGTTCTCTCCAAATTCCTGACCGTCCTGCCAGACAGTAGCTTCCGTCAGTGAATTGGTGTGGATCTGCATCTCTGGCCATTTTTCCTTCCTGGCAAAGGGTCCATCCGACCATGCTTCTCAGACCTGTGCCCGCTGGTTTGGATTTTCCTGCCACTGGGCCTTCAGGACCGAGTCTGAGTGTAGTGTCATGTTGCAGCCATCCGCTGGCTGGTGCCAACACATCACTTAAACCAACTGTAAACAGACTCCGCATTTTCTTCCCTGACCGTTGGTCTTAGGGGAGTCCCTGAGAGGCTGTAGGTGTAGTTTCTAAAGTGGCGGTGAAGGAACTTGATTCTGCGTATCGTGCATGTGATTCCAGGATCTTCTGGCCCAAGTTACCCCGACGGGCAGCTCAGCTCCCGTGTCAGGCAGTCAGCCTTTCCTGTCTGTCACTCTGAAAACCGCTGGAGAGTCTTCTGCTTGTTCATTCAGTGAACGCTGCCTGCCCTAGGAGTGATGTTATGGAAGGTGTTAGTGGAAAGAACGTGATTGGGACAAAGTCTCTGGTCTCACGGAGCCCATGGTCAGTTTCTCGGGAGAGAGGTGAGTGCATGTGGTTGAGAAGTGCTGCTGGAGCAGGAAGGAAGGCGGGACTAGCCACCCAGCCTGGAAGGGGGGGGGGGGGGAGGGGATGAGTCAGCTTTGAATGGGAAGATGATGCAGGAGTCCCAGTGCGCTCCCGCTCCCTCCCGAGAGGCACTTTCCAGGTGGCTGATGGGAGGAGGAGCTTTCCCTGACCCCTCCCAGGCAGATCGAGAAGCAGTCCACTGTCGTCTTGGGAGTGCAGGTGTGGGATTCAGACTGCCTGGATTTGAATCCTAGCTCTGTGATGTTAGATGAGGTTTCCTGATGGTTCTGTTCCTTAGGCGTCGCAGCTTTAAAATGAGACAATAGTGCCTACTTTGGAGTCATTGTAAGAGTCGTAGGAAGAAGTGCATGTGTGGCGTTTTGTATAATGCCTGGCACTTGGCTCTTGGCTTTGTAGCCTGGCGTGAGTCATTTCCTCTCCTTGGGGCTTTTGTAGTAACATGCACATCTTTTTATATTAATGCTCTTTCTTTCATTATGTTGGAACAGCTCACTCCTGTGGCATTTTCTCAAGAGCCAGAGAATGTATGTGGTCTTTGGATCTGTCTCCAGCATCTTGTAGGTCTTCCGTAAATACTGACTGAACCATATAGAAGTAGGCATGTAGGAGAAATGGATTATTTTCTAACTATGAGGTTTGTTTCTGTCAATTTATTTCTGGTAATATGTTTTTCCCCCTAAGTTTATTTATTTATTTTGAAAGAGAGAACGTGGGAGGGGGAGAGAGAGAAAAATCCCAAACAGGCTTTATACCAGCAGTGCTGAGCCCAATATGGGGCTCGATCCCACAAACCGTGAGATCACGACTTGAGCCGAAACCAAGAGTCGGACGCCTAACCAAGCGAGCCACCCAGGTGCCCCTCAGTCTTTGAGTCTTTAGTCAGATGACATTCATTCGACTAGGGCAGAGACGGTGTCTTCTCCCTCAAAGTGCCACCATATGTGGTCCTAGGCAGAAGTGTGGGTCATTCTTTATTAATCATAATGCTAGCCAGCACTGGACGGTCTCTAACTGCGTGCCAAGCTGGGGCTTGAAGCACTTCTTACCTCCTCATGGCAGGCCCGTGCGGCTGGTGCTTGAGGACAGAGAGAGGGTGAGTGATGCCCATGTCAACATGCTAGTAAGTGAGACTGGGCAGTCCGGCCACGACTTGGCATTCTTAGTTATTTCAGTAGAGTTGTTTTTCCTTTAACTTTTTATTCTTTATTTTGAAAAATAAACTTTATTGAGTTATAATTTGCACACAGTAGGATGTACCCATTTTTTTTCAAGTTTATTTATTTTCAGAGAGAGAAGGTACGGGGTGGGCGGGGGGTGCGGAGCAGGGAGAAAATCCCAAGCAGGCTCTGCACTGTCAGTGCAGAGCTTGATGTAGGGCTTGAACCCACGAGCTGCAAGACCGTGACCTAAGCTGAAACCAAGAGTAAGAAACTTGACCGACTGAGCCACCCTAGGATACACCCATTTTATTTATTTATTTAAAAAAAAAAAATTTTTTTTTTCAACATTTATTTTTGGGACAGAGAGAGACAGAGCATGAATGGGGGAGGGGCAGAGAGAGAGGGAGACAGAATTGGAAACAGGCTCCAGGCTCTGAGCCATCAGCCCAGAGCCCGACGCGGGGCTCGAACTCACGGACCGCGAGATCGTGACCTGGCTGAAGTCGGACGCTTAACCGACTGCGCCACCCAGGCGCCCCTACACCCATTTTAAACATACAGTTTTCTGAGTATGGATGAATGTTTACCATACTTAGGAAATTTCTGGGGTACCTGGTGGCTCAGTCGGTTAAGTCTCCAACTCTTGGTTTTGGCTTAGGTCATGATCTCACGGTTCATGAGTTCGAGCCCTGCGTTGGGCTCCAGGCTGACAGAGCAGAGCCTGCTTGGGATTCTCTTTCCCTCCCTCCCTCCCTTCCTCCCTGCCTCTCCTCTGCTTGTACTCTTTCTCTCTCTCAAAATGGACAAACTTAAAAAAACAAAAACAAAAAAAACCCCTAGGAAATGTCCATCACCCCACCCAGTTCCTTCCCTCAGGCCCTCTGCCAGTCCACCCCCTCTCCTCTGGCCCCAGGCAGCCATTGATGATTCTTGATAGGGTTTGACTAAAACCTCCCATCTTGCTGGCTATGTTTTCTGTTCATTCATTTTTTGTTTTCTTTCCCCCCTTTTTTCTGCCTCTTCTCGGTTTTATTTAGCATGTTTTATGATTCCATTTCATCTCTTCTGTTGACTTACTATTCATACCTCTTAAAATATTTTATACCTGCTGCCTTTGGGCTTACGGTGTACATTTTAATGTTTTGAATTTGTTTATTTTCAGAGAGAACATGTACTTCTTTCATTTCCAAAGCACCATGCATCTTGGTCACACTAGCTTCTCTACCAAGGTGTCACAGAAAGCAGATTTGAAATTCCCACTAGGCTACAGATCACAGTTACTTCCAAGTGATCGTCACGGTTAAGACGGCCATGGGTTTCAGTAGGCCTCCTTTGGGCTCCCCTTTCTCTTTCACGCACCCACACTCACACAGTGGGCAGGTCCTTCAGCCAGTGGGCGTGGCTGGCTCACTCTAGTACTGCTCCCCGAGGAACATGACCACTCGGGTGAGCGACGCCCCACGGATCACACAGCCCTGTCCTGGAAAGCCACATCACTGTTGGATAAGCCCAGCATGTTGGCAGTGTCCGGGATCTTCTGAGTCCCCTTCAAGGTCAGTCTCTGGGCCCTCAGTCCTTCCAGAATACTGTGTCCGACTCCACTGAGGCCATCCATGCCATGGTGAATTTTCTGGAGGGAAGAGTCAGACCACAGTGAGTCATGCATTAGGGTGGTGGTGTCGAGTCATTAGTGGTGGAGGTGGCACCCAGAAGCTCCTCTTGCTGTCTTGTCTCTTCTGCTGCGCCCTTGTGTACCGCTGGTGCTGGAAGTTTCTGAGAGCAGTCTACAGATACTGGGTGTGCTACTTTAACATGTCCGTGTGAAGCGTGGGGTTCTTTCTTTGGTTAGGGGGCTCTTTGCTGGACATAATCCCTAGAAGTTCTAGATGGCTGAATATCTGGTCTGTGTTTGCTTAGATTTTGTTTTCTACTAAATGCAGAGACTGTTTGTCTGTCATCTCAGTCCCATGTGAGACTGGGCCTTAGGGACCTGCTTGTGCGTTTGCTGGTGTAGCGGCTCCACGTTGCCAGCCCCCACCAGGTCTGGTCCTGGCTTTACAGTGTGCGTTTAAAGAAAAAAAAAATTTTTAAGTTTATTTTTGAGAAAGAGACATAGCATGAGTGGGGGAGGAGCAGAGCGAGAGGGAATCCGAAGCAGGCTCCAGCCTCTGAGCTGTCAGCACAGGCCCAACGCGGGGCTCGAACCCACGAACTGTGAGATCACGACCTGAGCTGAAGTGGGATGCTTAACCGCCTGAGCCCCCCAGGCGCCCCTACAGTGTACATTTTAAATTCGTGCAAAGTGTACCTTCAAATGATATTATATTGCTTCACAGCGTAGTACAGGCATCCTGGTTTTATATCGTGCTCCACAGATACTGTGTTTTTTACAAATTGAAGGTTTTTTATTGGTGCCGTTTTTCCAAAAGCATTTACTCCCTTTGTGTCTCTGTCTTAGGTTAGTAATTCTCGCAATATTTCAGAGTTTTTCCTCATTATTATGTTTGTTATGGTGATGTCTGATCAGTGATCTTTGATGTTACTGTTGTACTTGTTTTTGGGGCACCATGAACTGTGTCCATTAAGACCGTGGACTTAATTGATAAATGTGTGTATTCTAGCTGCTCTGTAGAATGTCAGTCACCATCCCACAACCCTCGCTTTCCTCAGGCCTCTCCACTCCCTGAGACACAGCAGTACTGAAATTAGGCCAACTAACAACCAACCCCACAGTGGCCTCTGAGGGTTCAAGTGAAAGGAAAGGTCACGCATCTCTCACTTGAAATCTAAAGCTAGACATGATGAAGCTGAGTGAGGGAGGGATGTCTAAAGCCAAGATAGGCTGAAAGGTAGGCCTCTTGTACCAAACAGCCAAGTTGCAAATGCCAAGGAAGAGTTCCTAAAGGAAATGAGTGCTACTCCAGTGAGCACATGAACGATAAGAAAGGGAAATGGCCTAACTGTCGGTAGGGAGAAAATTTCAGTGGTCTGGAAGGAAGATCAAAACAGCTGCAATACTCTCTGACACCAAAGCCTCTTCCAGAGCAAGGCCCTGACTCTCTTCAATTCCGTGAGGGCTGGGGGAGGAGAGGAAGCTGCAGAAGAAAAATCTGAAGCTTGCAGAGGTTGGTTCATGAGATTTAAGAAAGACGCCGTCTCCATGACACAAAAGTGCCAAGTGAGGCAGCAAGTGCTGATGGAGAAGCTGCAGCAAGTTCTCCGGAAGGTCTAGCTAGGATAATTCATGAAGGAGGCCACACTGAACAATGGATTCTCAGTGTAGACGAAAACAGCCTCATTTGGGGAGAAGACTGGGACTGTCATCGCTAGAGAGGAGAAGTCAGTGCCTGACTTCAAAGTTTCAAGGGACAAGCAGATTCTCTTGTTAGGGGCTAATGTAGCTGGTGACTTGAAGTTGGAGCCAGTGCTCATTTACCGTTGGGAAAATCCTAGGGCCCTGAAGAACCGTGCTGAATCTACTCTGCCTGCGCTCTACGGATGGAACAACAAAGCCTGGATGACAGCATATCTGTTTACGACATGGCTTACCAAATATCTGAAGCCGACTGTTCAGACCTACAGTTCAGAAAAAAAGATTCCTCTCAAAATAATACTGCTCATTGGCATTGTGCCCAGTCACCCAAGAGCTCTGGTGATGTAAAGCAAGATGAATGTTGTTTTCATGCCTGCTGATACAACATCCATTCTGCAGCCCGTGGAGCAAGGAGTAATTTCTGATTTTGACTTTTTAGTCTTACTATTTAAGAAACACATATCTTAAAAAATATAAGGCCGTAGACGCCATAAATGGTGACTCTTCTGATGCAGCGTAAATCGAAAATCTTCTGGAAACGATTCACCATTCTGGATGTCCTTACGAAAATGTTTCTTCCCGTGGCTCATGGGAAGAGGTCAAAATATCAATATTAACAGGAGTTTGGGAGAAGTGGGTTCCAGCCCTCATGCAGGACTTTGAGGGGTTCAAGACTCTGTGGAGAAGTCACTGCAGATGGGGTGGAAACAGCAAGAGAACTATGATCAGGGACTGAATGGCTGCGATCTCAGGATCAAACTTGAACGGATGAGGAGCGCTTCCTACGGAGGAGCAAAGAAAGTGGTTTCTCGAGATGGACTCTGCTCCTGGTGAAGATGCCGTGAAGATGGTTGGAATGACAACAAGGATTTAGACTATGGCATAAACGTAGTTCATAAAGAGCGGCAGGGTTTGAAGGGACTGACTCCAATTTTGAAAGAAGTTGTACTGTGGGTAGAATGCTGTCACACTCATCACGTGCCACAGAGAAATCATTTGGGAAAGGAAGAGGCGGCAAATTCATTCTCTTGTTTTGATAAACTGCCACAGACACCCCAACCTTCAGCAACCAGGACCCTGATCAGTCAGCAGCAGTCTGCGTCAAGGCAAGACCCTCCAGCAGCAAAAAGGTTGCAGCTCGCTGAAAGCTCGGATGATGGTTGGCATTTTTAATAGATACTGTATTTATAGTAATTTTAAAACAAGATACAAAGTTCAAATATGTACATAATTTTTCTGCTATTGCACACTAATAAGCTACAGCATACTAGTGTACTGGGAAAAAGAAATTCATTTGAGTGGCTCTGTTTGCAGTGGTCTGGAGTTGAACCCACAGTCTCTCTAAGGTCTGCCTGCCAAAGGGCCTTTACATAGTATATTCCCAATTCTCTGATGTTATTTATTTTGCATTTATATGTGCTATTAACACACAGTACTCACTATTTTTGCTTTTGCAAGTTATCTTTTAGTGCAATTCTTGAAAAAACAGAAAAGACTGATTTTTCTTTTACTTGCATTATGTTTTTAGGGCTCTTCATTTCTTTTTGTAGATCCAAGTTTCAGTATTACTCAGATTCTTTCTGCCTGAAATATTGTACATTTCTTGTAGGTTAAGTCTCCTGGCAACGAATTTTCTTCAGTATTTGTTTCTGAGAAAATCTTTCTCCATTATTTTTAGAAAGATATCTTTGCTGGGTATAGAATTTTGACTTAATAGGTGGTGGTTGTTGCTTTTCCCTTTCAGTACTCTAAAAAAAAAAAAATCACCGTCTTCTGGGTTTCATGTCCCCATCCACCCCCCCCCCCCCCGCCCCCCCCCCCCCCCGGCCAGGAACCCTGGCCAGGAACCTTGTTTTTGTTCTTCTGTGTCTAATGTCTCTTATCTCTGGCTGCCTTCAAGATTTTCTCTTTTTCGTTTGTAGCATTTTGGAAGTGATATAATGAGGCAGGTTTTTTTTTGTTGTTTTTTTTTTTTTTTTTTTTTTTTTTTTTTTTTAGCCTAATTGATATTCTCTGGGCTTCTTAGATCTGTGGTTTGGCGTGTCATTAATTTTGGAAAGTTCTCAACCGTAATTTCTTCTGCTCTGTTCACCTCTTGCTAGGATTCTGATTACCTATAAATGAGAATGTTTCCTATTGTGTCACACTTCTTGTTTGTCCCCCCCCCCCCCCACCTTTTCTTTTTGTGTTTTAGTTTGGGTGAGTTGATCTGTCGTCAAGCTCACTGATTCTGTAGTGTTCATTTCCCTGCTGAAACTACCTTTCTGATGTTGTCCACTTTTTCTGTTAATAGTCTTTAATATATTAATTATATATAGTTATTTCAAATTCCCTGTTAGATAGTTCCAACACCTGCTTCATGTCTGAATCTTGTTTTGATGATTGCTCTGTCTCTTGGGAGTGTGGGTTGTTTTTTCCCCATGCCTTTTATATGCTTTATAATTGTTTTTCAAAGACAGACATACTGTACAGGACAGTAGAAACTGAAGTAAATCATTTTTATGCCTGGAAATGGACACAGCTTTCTTTCTACTCGGTCTTTAGTGCTGTAGTTTGTATTACTCTCATTAAAAGTAGACCTAGGTTTAGGATTTATTGTTGCTTTGGTTATTGTCAGTGCACCACAGCTGTCAAAGTTCTGTAGCAATGGCTTATGTTTAGTGTGAAGGTGGGTTACCAGAACTCTGTAATTCGGAGTTTTAAGTCTTCCCTATTTGTAGTACTTCACAAAGTGTATCTTTGCACACCCTTATTCCTCTCCGTCCGTCCTAGTAGTAGTCTTCAGTTGGCTGTTATTTGAAGCTTTTTTATTTAATCATGTTTGGTGGTAGTGTGGTGCTGTCTTCATTATTCTGAGTAAGACTCCACGTTAGGCATGTATGGCAACCCTGAGTCTTGGGGAGTGGCCCTCTTGGTTCTTCTGTCCCTCCTTCCTTGGCTCAGGTTATGGGCTCATTGTGCAATCCTGCCCCTTCTCCAGGAGTAAATGCCACCCCCCCGCCTCATTCCCTTCCCCAAGTTGTAATGAGTGTTCACCACAGCCCTCCCCTGTACAGATTAAGGCTTTTGTTCCTTAGTGGAGATGGAAGGGAAGGACCTGGGTGAAATTTCTTGCCCCTCCCACTTGGCTGCTGCTCCCCTGCCCAGTTCTGTACTGCCATCAGTGCCTCTTAGGGCTCTTTCACGTCTTTTCAGTGACCATCCCGTGGGTTTCGTAGGCAGGTTGCAAAGGGATACAGACTTCCCCAATTTCTGTGACCCCAGGAGTTGTCCTGACAGTTTGCAGTCTTCACAATTTGTCATCTGTTCATAACAGTCTTCTTATCAGTGCCACATTGCATCCACCTCAGGTGAGTGTGTATGCTCTTTCCTTGAAGGCACTCGGAGTTTGGGCCAATTTGCTCTGTGACCTCAGTTCCCTGGTAGGTTCAGAAAAAGTCATGGACTTGAAATTAGTTGGTTTTCATTGTTAAGTGTGGGAGCAGTCCATCCTGGGGCAGAAGCCAGAAGCAACCTTCCTCTGTCTTGAGGAACGGAAAGAAGTTTTATAAAGCTTGATGAAGTCCAGTTCATCATTTTTTTTCCTTTTATCATTAGTGCTTTTCAGGATCCTAAGAAATCTGTCTACTCCAAGGTTGAAATCTTTTGTCTACTCTAAGGTTGGGAAGATTTTTTTACTTTGTTTTCATATTAAAGTTTTATAATTTTAGCTTTTTATGTTTTTGAAGATTTTATTTTTAAGTAATCTCTGTACCCAAGGAGAGACTTGAACTCATGACCCTGAGATCAAGAGTCGCACGCTCCACTGGCTGAGCCAGCCAGTGCCCCTATAATTTAGCTTTTATGTATAGGTCTGTTATTCGTTTCACATTAATTTTTACAGTGGTGTTAGGTAAGGTTGGAGGTGTTTTCCTATGGATTTCCAGTTGTGTATCATTTACTGAGAAGCCTCTTCCTCACCAACTGAATTACCTTGTTCTTTTGTCAAACATTTATTTCTTTTTTTCAAAACTTTTTTTATTGTTAAAT